>NW_022145945.1:6141843-7341843 GCF_002938485.1 Sitophilus oryzae
TAGAGTCTTTTTCGATAAATCGCGATAGTGTCATTGTTAGTTTAAGTGCTGCCACAATTTCCATCTAGATTTACTACCTTTATACAACTATCAGTAGTAGAATAAATAATAAATAACATAAAATAAGCTCCGTAAAGACTGACAAATCCACAAAATTTCAAATCAAATTCAAATGTGTCAAATGAATCGTCAAACAGAACTGTCAAGGATCCCCACCCTAGAGTGCTTTTATGGCGCTTTTTCCGCCCACCATGCATGAATACATGTATAGCATTATGCTCCTTCCTTAGTCTTCTTATTCAAAGGTCTGAGCTTATTAAAATACCTTGTTAAATAATATTTTATAATAAGAACAAGGAAGAAAATCTTATTCTAACTAAAAAAATGTTATATCATATAATAGAGGAAGTTGCAATAAACATACTGACGTGACATTAAATAATAATGTGTCAAAGATAATGATCGAAAAAACAAACTTGAATTGAGGTGTGATATTTTTTTCACCTTAAAAAATTATAACCTTGCAATTAATTGGAGTTATCTAAAAACTATAGTAATCTAATAGATCAAAGTGATATTAAAAAAAAAACATATTATAGATTGTTCATTGTACCCTAAAGACAATCTGGTAAAATTATATATGAAAATAATTAGCCAATTTAATAATAATTTATTCGGGAGCTGACGATATAAACTGAAAATACGTGTTACATTTAACCAATAATTATATATAGAACGGATTTATTAAATTTTCTGCTTTCAACATTTGGTGTAATGGAACGAAATATAACCGAATTCGGTAATTAAATATTCTTTACATTTTATTCAACACCGCGTGATGGACCGAATTTATCAAAATATTAATAAATTAAATATTAAATTTTCATATTTGTAGCAGAAAAATTATAATTTATTCGGGTCAACTTTCGTTTAGCTGAAATCAGTTATTAGAAAAAAAATTGTCTTTAAAAAGCTACTGTGAACCACGGAAAACACAAATTTTCCTGCGGAAATGCGTAATTTCCAAATTTCGCACTTTAGAATTACTGAAATCTGCCATAAAAAAATCCATTTTGTGTTTTATTTTTAATATTTTTCTGAACATATAAACACAAAAATGTTCCTGCGGAAATAAGCTGTTTTCATTTTCTAAGGAAATTTATTAGACTTTAGAATAGCTGAAATCAGTTATATAAAAAATAAATATATTTTAGCCTTTTAGAAGCATTCACGAATTGAGGAAAATAATTTTTTTCCTGCGGAAATAAACTGTATCCATTTTCTGAGGAAATTTAATAGATTTTAGAATAGCTGAAATCAGTTATATAAAAAATAAATATATTTTTGCCTTTTAGAAGCGTTTACAAACTCAGGAAAATAAAAAATTTCCTGCGGAAATGCTTAATTTTCATTTTCCATTTTTGTAAGCATAAATACATAAAAAAATTATCTTTTTATCACTTTTGAACCAAAAAAAATCATTTAAAAGTGTCTAAAATGCTAACCAATCTAATAATAAATCTAATAATATTTTTACAAAATCACAGTTAATTATTAAAATATAAAAACCACAGCTTAACACCCTCCACAAAGAAAAGCTAACCAAAGCAACCCAAATCCTAACCAATCTAATAATATTTTTGCAAAATCCCAGTTAATTATTAAAATATAAAAACCACAGCTTAACACTCTCCACAAAGAAAAGCTAACCAAAGCAACCCAAATGCTAGCCAATCTAATATTTTGCAAAATCACAGTTAATTATTAAAACATAAAAGAAAACTGCATGATCCAATGATTTTTTGTTTTGAATCAGCCCTATTTACGTAAAGCTTTAATAAAAAACAAGAATAAGTGCAACATTCTGAGGTACTTATAGTTTACAAGAACCTATATTATCTATTCTACAAGAATTGTTATTCCTCCGAAAAATGTTTTACCCAGCAACCCTATTCGCTCCCGGGTCCCGTAAGCTTCTAAACTGAAAAATGTATGAAAAACAAAGTGCACAAAATGACATTGACACATTTCCGCAGGAATTTTTTTGTATTTCTTTGCTCGTAAAGGCTTGTATAAAACAAATATCAGTTCATTTTTCATGTAACTGATTTCGGCTATTCTAAAGTCATACCATTTTTTATGTAAAATAAAAATAAAAAATTTCCGTAGACACTTTTTTGGGTTTTTATGTTTAGAAAAATGTCTAAAACACACCCTGAAGACTAGTTTTGATGTACTAACTAAAGTCCGAAAAATGCAAATGACACATTTCCGCAGGAAAATTGTTGTACATTTGTACTTCTAATGCCTTCTAGAACGCATATATAAAGTCATTTTTTATATAACAGATTTCAGCTAAACGAAAGTTGAGCCATTTATTATTTCATTAAAATTAATTTTTTATACTAATTTTACAACTTACTATATCAAATACATAATAAAAACTACTGTATAACAGTATCCAAAAAACTGTTATTGGTATTTTGCCACTGGAAGAAAATCTAAAAAATAAAATAGTTTGTAAACACTGCTGCGTTAATCCAACGGAGACTAATTGTCAGCAGTGGCTTAGTAATAAACAAATTTGCCTAACGGGCAAAAAAATGCTTAACGTTTCTAAAAGTATATCTCTTTCCGTCGTCGGAAGCAAAAAAAATGCAAAGGACAAAGAAAAAACTATTTAATATATCTAAATGCAACTGTTCGGGAACACTTTAGTTTTTTAAAACAGATACTTCTACAAAAACCGTTGATGTTCTGTTAAAATGACATTATATTAAGTTAAACTTCTTTGGATAGATGAATTCGCCACGTAGGTATATATTTTTTAAAACATTATTGTTTATTTCATTGTTGTCAAGATCTAACAAACAAATATATAAAAAAAAATTAAGTATTTTCATTCGCATCAAGCAATACGCTGGATTTATACGTAAAATGACCATTTACAGTAACGTACGACGCTTTTAGAATGGTTTCCTGGGCAATAATACCATAAAATACCCATACAGAGGTAGAAATCTTGCTTCAAATTCATGCATTTGTTTTCCTGAACGTGTACCCAGTTTTTCTAGGTGAGAAATTACAGTTAAGACAGCTTTAAATGGACGTGGATACCTAAAGTCTATGGCTCGTTGGTCTTAGAAAGTTTAGAGTACATAAAATAAATAATTTTAATGCCCATTTACAATACAAACGTATATAGATTGTTTTGAAAGGTGTTTACAAAGCAATACTTTTATATTTTATAGCCTTAAATAAGAGTTGTTAATGATATAAATTAATTACTAGTTGTTGATACCTCTAGCTCTCTTCGCAAAGCATATAACGTTTGAAACAATATTCCTATTGCTTTGTGTTTCGTAATGTCTGTAATGGCATCTGTAGCTCCTATTAGAAAAAAAATTTTGTTTAACTGGAATACTCTGTTTTTTTTCTCAGGTAAGATTTGGACAGACGATGACAGAAGAAAAGCAGATGACGTCCCATACCAATCTATTTATTTTACTAAAAAAGTTTCCAATATTTTTTAAGTTAACTATGGATGGGTTTAAATATAAATCCGTCATTTTTGTTTTCAGCCGTCTCTTGTTGTTTTTAACAAGTTTTATTGGTTTATTTCAAAAATGACAGATCATATTTCAATTATATTGGTTTGACGGAACGATCAACGACAAACGGACGCCGATGCGTATGAACACGGCTTTAGATTTTTGATGCTTGTCAAAGTCTTGCCAAATTTTAGGTTATAATTTTGTGTCAACTTATGTCAAATATCTGCGTTTTGGAAGATGATGCATCTTGATTCGTATTATTACGTGTGTTTTGTGTCTTTTGAAGTCAAGTGGAGGAAAAATCGAGGGAAAATTAACTATAGACCCAGAGCACAGTTTATAGTTAATACTTGCTGCCCAGGCAGAAAGTCTTATACACCAATAAATTTACCATCAATAAAGTTTGTATACCATCTCGTCGTAGATAAGTGCATCTCGTATATGGTACAAGGATCGTACTAAACATATACTACTGGAATAGCTGTAAAATATCGACATCACAAATAGGTAAATAATGGATTTTAGTACTGCAGAAAAATAATGTCAAAAGGTACTGATTTAAAAAAAATAAGATTAAAGTTATTAATCAACCTTTAAGGTATAAAATTTGGTAAGTGTTATTATTAATAAAATAGTTTGTTTTATTTATGTTGTTTTATTTATTCCTGTCTTCCTGTGGAATATTACAAATTTGTATTTGTACACAAGTTATATTGATAAATATAATAATAAATGCGCAAAGTTTCTTGAAGCTTGAAAGTAAGAAATAGTTCTTTTTTGTATTTTTTTGGTATGTGGTGTTTTGTTCTTGTTTGTTTTGTATTAACACATACCGTTTTTTTTAAATAAAATAACTCGATTACATTTTTTCAGTTTTATACACTTTTTTTCACAATATTTTGAAGTAATCACTTATCAGTCAAATTTTAAATATAATTTCCATGCGTCCCAGTTGTACCAACTTATTTCTTTGTAAAATAAAATAAACTACTTTGAAATTAAAATGACAGACACATCTATCACTGTCAAGGATCTTGTTGTTGGACAGACCATAATCTGAATTATGTACTAGGAGGTATTTCAGAAAAATATATAAACTTCTACAGTTGGCTCAAAAAAGTGTGAAGGGATCGGGTTGATTTGTGAAGTGAAACTTCTTTATGCGCGATGGGAGAAAAATTTGAAGGCCGTGACACACGAGCTCGCGAGAGGAAAAGTGGTAACGATTTTAGGGCGTCGCGTCGTAACTGGGGCCCTATGTGCGCTAGGGAGCTGAAACTCGGAATGTAGATTTTGACCATCAACATTGAATCAAATCAAAAAATTATCCGAGTTAAATGAAATTTGGTATGTCGATAGACTCGCCCAAGGCCAACTTGGCCCTGTACAACACCTGTCACTGTGACAGTTTTGATGTAAGGAACGTCAAAAGTTGATGTTGTCCGATCGCGACCAAATTTGGTGGGTAGGCTATGTGAGCAACGGGGCACACGGCCCCACCCTGCAAAGTTGGATACGACGTTTCGTTTACATGTTCATCAGGTTGACGCCCTCGACGTTTCGAACCGATGCCTCTAAATGGATAAAAGCATCAGGATTTTTTTTAATTATGGGTCGATTGGAATCAAACTTGGTACGTGGATAGAGGTACCCGAATGGAGACGGACAGATTGAAGTAAAAAGAGGTTTCACTTCAAATGTGCACACTAGTGTGAGCCAAAAAAACTAACCTACGGAATTTATGGCCTAAAATGAACCTAACAACCGAGAGAAAAATATCCCCGGGAGGCAGGATTTTTAGCTCATTTTTAAAAGGTGTCTGTGAACATTCAATGTTTTCCATTTAAATAACACGTAAAAAAATATTTTTCCATTAAAAGTACCATAACATTGAAACGGTTTACGATAAAAAAAAATTACATTGCCGATTCTTGTAGAGCATAAAATTTACTAAAAATCTATCTCGGCGTAATTTTTTTCAGTTCAATCATTCGTATATTTGAAATCTTTGAAAAGTGAAAAAAAAATCAATTTTCAATCAAAAATCAATTAGTTTTAGTGTTTATTGATTAAAAATTTTCATATTTAGTAAAAAGAAACTGGATTACTCTCAGATAAATTTTTTAGGAAATTTTATGCTCTACAAGAATCAGCGATTTAAATTTTTTTATCGTAAACCCTTTCAAAGTTATGGTACTTTAATGGAAAAAGATTTTTTACGTGTTATTTAAATAGAAAACTTTGAATGGTTCACCGACACCTTTTAAAATTGAGCTAAAAATTCTGCCTTCCGGGGATATTTTTTTTTTCGTTTATTAGGTTCATTTTAACCAATAAATTCCATAGGTTAGTTTTTTTGGCTCACCTGCCTCACCCTAATGCAGCCACAACTTTTTTTAGATTTTTTTAAGTGACAATTTGACAGCACCAATAATGATGAATAAAATTAATATGACCATAGTATCTATTTTCCAGTCTACACGTTTTTCTAAAAGTTAGATTAATCCATGTTTCCTTAGACAGAACCTTATGCAAAATATATTATATTTTTCAACTTCTCGCTCCACAAAGCATGAAATGGAAGCAAAGAGAGATCACTCTTTCTGACAACTTATTTATTTTAAATACTCAAATATTTATTTTGACGTTAAGTAATATGCAAAATAACATGAACTTATTATTTTACCTGACAGAATGCTGACAAAACAAAATAAAAATCTCAAGACAATAAAAACTTTTGAAAATGCCCCAAAATTAAGGGCGAAACATCAAGATGTTTTAAAGAAAACTGAATTTATTTTATTAACGAACCTCAACCCAAGGAAGGATGAATTGTTTATAATAATTATTTTATATCCATAAGATATTAATTTATTGTTATGTTTTGAAAATTTAGTTTTATCTTAATAGTTTCCAAAAACTTAAAAATAAATGTTTAATTGAAAAGAATGATAAAATTCCAGACATGCCAATCATATTTATTGCCACAGGTTGTTTTTATGATATTATTAAAATATACATAGTATAAATATAATTACTTATTATAAATAAACATGACGTGGGCATTATCAATACCACGAGATTCTCTAGTTCAAAGAGAAAAAAATTATGTACTTGAACAGGATATATTAATATTTTTTGTCTAAGAATATATATTATATTGTGTTATTTCAATCTTGGGGATGTATAGAGATTAGGACTTAATATTTTTTTTATAAAATATGGATAAAATAAGAAAAAATAGAAATCTAGAACAAAATAAGAAAAATACTTAAGACGACCAGTCTATTCAAAAATAAATATATTTCTTTACATATCAGACATCCAGCTTAAGACACTCTGTATCTATAAATGATCGATTTCTAAAATAGTCATAATATGACTATATACAGGGTGAGTATTAAATAAATGCAAATATTTTAGGGGTAGTATATTTTGACCCCAGAAACACGTAAGTATATATGAGGTTTAATTCGCGAAAAAAAAAATGAAAATTTGGATTTTTTTTTATTTTACGCAAAAAAACATAATATCTTAAATAAATAATATGGTAACATAGGTAGTAGATTAAATTTACATAAAATTTACATAAAATTTACATAAAATTTACATAAAATTTACATAACTTTACAGCAAGAGATACAGTGGTTCTCAAATTTATATATTATAGTTTAACTCCGTTATCTTGGAGTTATTTGAAAAACGGTAAAGAGAAAATATAATTCTTTTATCGAGCTCTACCAACCCTGAAAATATCTGCAATTATTTAAGACTCACCCTGTATACAGGGTGTTTCAAATAACATGTGCCTTCTCTCGTGGGGAAATTCCTCACATAAAAATAAGATTTATTTTTCATATCAACATAGCTCCGATTCTGCTTTGTTTCCTAGCTACAGGGGTGTTAAAGTATTAATAATCTCTCGATTTATTATAATTTTCTTCCAAGTACTTTTAGTGATACGAATGAAATTTTGCGGGTAAAATTTACTTTAAGTGCTACATAATATTTTAATGCTAAAAAAATGCTCCCCACGAGAGAGGGCACATGTGTTTGGAAACGCCCTGTATACAGGGTGAGTTTCCTATAATGTCCTCTATGGGTATCTTGGAAACTACTGGAGATAGACAGAAAAGAAATAATCATAGGAAACATCATAGGAAACTCACCCTGTATATATACATTTATTATTACAAAAAATATTATTATTGTATTTATTATATATTAAAATATATATTTTTTTTATATATCTACCCTACCTAAGCCTTCTTAGCTCCATCTACGGTAACGTGGATGAAGCAAGCAATATTATTATTATATAGTATTATGCAAGATAGGAAGAGTAAAATCTGAAGATCACATCCTATTCTTTAGACAGCGGGTTGAAATACAATACGATCATTTACAATAATTTACATGACCTAGATATTTTCTTATCTTAGGTTATGTGGTCCGAAGTTGGATTCTGAGCTCCGTTGAAGATTCGGTAACTTGTATGAAAACCCTAGAATTGACTAATGTCGCCTAAATTAATAAAAAATCCCATATGATGCGGACTATATCTCTTAGACTGTAGGTTTATCGATAATATCGGTAATTTGATATAATCGGTATATTCTATACATTACTAAAAATAATACTCGTCAGTTTATAGAACCGTTTAATAAAAGAACGCTAAAGCAGAAGGCAATAAATATTTCGCAATAACGCAAGCGTTTCATGCGAAACCAAAACGGTTTCTCGATTGTAAGATCGATCTGATTCAGGCAGTGACCAAAGTGCAGTTACGAAATACACTTTGCCACTTTTCTCGAATGCAAGAATCTCGACAAGGTTTTTGAACTTCTGTTACACTTGTCGGCGGTTGTGAAATTATATCCTCTTGTAGAGTTGACAACGATATATCGAACATTTTGAAAGAACGACCAATCACGGTATAGAGGGTGTTTCAAAAAATGTGCGTTATCTCTCGTAGTTATTCCTCATGTAAAAATAAGATTTATTTTTTATAACTTTCACAACAATTAAAAAAATGTACTGGAAGGGTAAAAATTACCCCCAACGACCGATTTTTTTCTCGTAAAACGGCCCTTCTAGTATTTACTACATTTTTTGTCCTTTGTAAAAAAAAACACCACCACGCATACTCCTCGAGAGAAAAAAATAGTCTTTCCGTGACTGTCTTACAAAAACTACTACTACTTCTTCCTTCCTTGAGAAGTGCTCTCGTTTCATCACTCACTAAACACAGTACCTCAGTATAATAACCCTGATATATTAAATATCCTAATAACAGAACGGGAAATAAAGGCCTCTATAAAACAGCTTAAAAACAACAAATCATCTGGCTGTGTAAAGAACTTATTGGTCGTCTTAAAGCTCTCTTCGATGTCATATGAGAAAGCGGCGAGGTACCTCAGGACTTTTGCAACGCGAATATAGTGAATATATTTACGAACAAAGGAAGTGAATCAGACTACGGAAACTAACGGGGAATTTCACTACTGGCTATCGGAGGAAAAATTCTTGCAAAAATTATGTCAAACCGCCTGCACCCACATAAAAAAAAATCCTCCCAGAATCGCAAACGGGTTTTCGCACCAACCGCGACACCGTCGATTCCAATATTCTCTGTCCGCTAACTACAGGAAAAAGTAAAAGAGCAGCAATGTAAACTTTATGTTCCATTCATCGACCTAACAAAAGCCTTCGACTTTGTAAACAGAGATGCACGTTGGACAATTATGAAAAAGTTCCGAGTGTCCAACAAATTTCTTGCAGTGTGTTAAAACCTCCATAACAATAACAAGTCAAGAATGTCACATCATGGATCACCTGAGCGATCCCTTCCTAACAAATGCAGGAGTTAGGCAGAGATGTGTCTTAGCTCCTCTTCTATTCAACATATTCATGGCAGCGCTGTCCATTATAGTGGACAGCAAACTACAGGGAATAGGATTGGGTATTAAATACAGATATGATGGCAGTCTGTTCAACATAAAAATACTCAGGGCATAAATACGTATAAAATTCATCACAGAACTTCAATACGCTGATGACTGCGCTCTAGTTTCAAAAACGTTACAGCAACTACAAGAAATGTTGAACACATGCCTGGGCATACAAGGCTTTGGACCTTAAGCTGAACATCGACAAAATTAAAATCACATGTACTCCCCCGGAAGATCGCAATAATGCCATAAAAATCGGAGAAGAACTATTGGAATATGTAGCCGTATTCAATTACCTTGGCAGTTTTGATTTCGGAACAGACCAATATCGACTCTGAAATTCACCACAAGATTAGCAGCGCCTCAAGAGCATTCTGGGAATTTGGACAGGGTTTTTTACAATCATGACTTGCGCACAAAAACGAAACTTGCACTGTACCGAGCAATAATAATCCCCACCATGTTACCTATATGGAAGCGAAACCTGGGTGCCGATGCCGTACCGCCGACACATGAACGCATTAAACAAATTGCAACAGAAACACCTTAGATAGCTCTTAAGAATCAAATGGGTCCACTATGTTTCACACGTGTCGGTCCTTGAAAAAGCTAGCTGCAAGAGCGTTGATGTCATGAAAATCTCGCTTAAGATGGGCTGGTCACGTATGCAGATGCAGAATGCAAGAAAACCGCCTACCAAAATCTCTGCTTGAGACGGTAAGAGGAAACCGGGTGGACAACTTAAAAAGTATTATAAAGATATTTTCCACGAAAACTTAAAGGGGACAGCGCACAATAGAACGCAATGGAGAAGAATTGTGTACTCAGTTAACAGCGACAACCAAAAAAGTAAATAGGCAGCAAAGCAATGAGATTTTTGATTGTCCGGAGTGCGGAAGAGAGATAACATCACGTATCGGGCTTTTCAGTCACAGAAAAGCTCATGAAAGTAAACGCCTTGCGTAACCATCTTCTGATACATGTCAAATACTCGTCAGCGAGTAATGGCAGTAGTAGTAGTTTGTTATTTTAGTTACGCCGCTGTGGACCCTCTATTTCTTTTGCACAGTTTAGTACAGCGGTCATGAGCTGTTGTTTCTTCTTCAGGCTTTTCATATTTATTGGATCTTTCTTGTCATCCTGTATATGCTAAATAATATGCTTTTTGTACTATATTCTGTGTAATTTTCCTGCAATTATTCCAAATTGCGGTTAAAATTTATTTCAGAGATTAACATCCCAATAATTCCAACCCTATTTTCTCTAAATCCCAACATATTTATTCATAAAAACATCTTTTAATTACCAATCATTTCAAATATCCTGCAATAAAATTTTATCATATAAATTATTCATTTATTATCTTTTTTGCACCACTGCACCGGATATAATACCTTTAATATAACTACCTATATCCTGCATAAATATTGCGCCATTCACGATTTATAACAAATCGGTGGTAGTTTTTTAGATATTATCATATAAATTAAAAACGATGTATGGAACTAGTTTAACTGTGAGTAACTAAAGGCAGGTGACATTATCGATTGCATTCAAACAGGTGCATTTTACTTTTATTTCACTTGATATTAATGTATAAATTTAGCGGAGGCTGTCAATAGCATAGCCACAGTGAAGGCAATTTTTACTTATAATAATGAATTTTTCTTCAAACGTCACAAAAGTATTATTTTTTGCTCGATTTTTTGCGACGTGATTAACAATATAAAAATAGTATATCAAACAACGAGTTTCGAAAACGACCTTTTGCACACGAGTTCGACAGTTTGTTGGCTCAAGCCGCAGGCAAGATCCTCAAGTCGAACAAGTGTACAAAGAAGTTTTCGAACGAGTTTTTTACGCTTTTTTTTCTACGACTACAAATTAGCAGCAGACTCACTCAGTTTATGCCAGTTTTGTGAAATAATTTGCGATGTAATGATGACACTTTTCTGACGGCTGCGTTGCGTTTAGCGTTTCAGCTAAACATTGGAGGTTAAAAATGTTAAAATTGGCACATGTCATGTGCAAAGTAACACATGTCGACACTTTGCAAAACGCCAATTTCAGATCGAGTTTTCCGTGTGTCAAACTGCATTAGGCTAGTCGTAGAAAAAAGTCATTTTAACGTCTAGGCATAAAAGTAAATTACTTTGACGCCTAAGCATATAAGTAAGAAAATATACCTATTAATAAACTGACATAAAGTGTCAAATTTAACGAGCGTAACCATAGTTTCTCAATATACAGTGTGATCCGAACTGTATTTCGAAAACTTCGCAGATATTCTGCAGATAAAAATATGTAAAAAACATAAACTTTTTAACGATCATTCACAATGTCTAAAAAACACAATTAAAATTAATAAAATATCCTAGCAACAGCTTGGTTTGGTTTGCATAATATTTAGCTTATAAAACCATAAACTTTTGATTTCTAACCAAAATTTTTCTTCACCAATGAATTTTTCTTGATCAATGGCCAAAATGACATTCCCCGCTAATTTTTTAAGTATAATTAGTGGAAAAGGCAAAAGTTTGTTAGCTTTTTCCACTAATTGAAAATTACTACCACTAATTATGACGTTCTGAATGCTTACATTAAAATTAGGTAAACAAACTTCTACGGCTAATTGAAACCATTAATTTATTCCACTAATTTCGGGGTTCTGAATGAAGCTTTACTTCTTAAAATGTCAAATTTGACAGATATCCGAGAAAAGGTTAAATTTCAATATGCCATTTTAGAGCAAAAAATTAAACATTGAAATTTTTTCTACACATTTTACCAAATGTAATTACTTAGTTATCTATATCTGTGTGTACATAATTGAGTAATAGAAAACTAATTTACGTAAAACTAATTCCATTTCCTAATTTTGGTATTGAACTATCTCTATCTCCTATGAATTATTGAACTATCTCTATCTCCTATGAAAACCTAACAAATTTAGTTAATTAATTTACCTGGAAATTTTGCTTTAATTAGATTTAGTCGGCAAGGAATAGTTATATCTATCTAAAATAAATAACAAAAATTTTAAATAAATTATTCTCTAAAAGATATTAAATAATGTTAATTTATTTAGTAAAAACTAACATTCATACGAGTAAATGAATTAAATACTAGATAATTTAACCAAGTTTTTACAATTAAATAAAAAATCTCTATAAGCAATTGATAAATATTCATTGAAAAGAGGTTGCGATAGGTGTGGGCTTTTAGTTATGTTCAGATATTTGTTTGTTGCATAATTTGTTAGCAAAAGTGCATAAATTTTGCAGACGATTAAATCATTCAAATTGGTTCTCAGAAAAGTAAGTATTTTACAGAACTTTTAATACTATTGCAGTAATACTTTAGTATTTTATTTAACGATTCTTCAATTTTATGAGTAAAAATTAGGATTTAATTGATTAGTTTTATCAGCGTAACCTTTGCTACAATTAATTATATCATTGATAATCTGTTTTTTGATTTCAAAATATCTGGATATTTCGCCACTGAAAATTTAAAAGAATAAAGGTACATTCAGGCTGAGAGCGTCGAGCGTCGCGTCGCGTTTGCGTCGCATCCGCCCCATTGAACTCGAACCCCGACGATCAGCGGACTCTAGCGCAAAGCTAAACGCGACACTGTCTGCCTGAACGGTCTAATTTAAGTTAAGTGGATTGATTCCATTTTGACACGCAGACACGACGCAAACGCTAAAAAAAGTATATTTTTTTGTAAAATGCTACGAGAAATCTGCTACTAGAATCCAAATGGAAACCAGCCTTCCAGTGGTTTTTTATTCATAAACACTTTAAATTGTTTGCATGTGCACGTGTATTAATCTAATTAAATAATCAACAAAAATTTCAAATTTATAATTACTACCTCCTGAAAGTTAAGTTTTAAGAGTACATTTTCATCCGTCATCTAGTGTACCATTGAGGAGAAAGGGCTCGAAAAAACTTAAAAAAAATAACTACATTATTATAAAACTTATTTTCAATAATAATTTTAAGAACAAACGACTTACCTGCAGGAAGTTCGTTCTGAATTATATGAGTATAATCGTCCAAATAGATATTATACATGTAGTCACACTATTCTTACTTTATCGAGCACATTTTTACAAAGAGTGAATCATAATTTTTTTTTTCTCTTATCATCCTTGCCGCTGCACGCCCGACCTGGTTGAATCATTACATTTTGTGGAAAAATAGAATTTCGGGTGGGATTTAACAATTAACCGGGTATGGGACATATCTATTTGGACGATTATACTCATATAATTCAGAACGAACTTCCTACAGGTAAGTCGTTTGTTCTTAAAATTATATTTCGTATACTCGTCCAAATAGATATTATACATGTAGATGTTTAAAGGCCCTAAAATTCTATTTTTTGTTGGCAGTTAAATTAAACAAGTTATGTATAAAAATTTCTAAAAATATAATATATTTAAACATAATTCTAATATTTCCCAGTAAGCAAAATCTTAAATTTATTTACCTTCTGTTTATAACAAAAAACACAATCAAAAAAAAAAAAAAAAAAAAAAAAATATCATCAACACTTAAACCTAAGTATAATACCTTAGCAGGTAAACAAAATATTACATAAACATTTATTTTCTATAATTATGAAAGATCTGAGATACATATATCTTAAAAATTATTAATTATTTCCCTGAATTAATTCTACAAAATTTAATTTATTGCCTTCTAAAGGCCGATTGTAAAATTTCTGGAACACTTGCGAGCTTTGAGACCATCCTATAGTATCTTTGATTTGATCTATACCAATTCCCTTCCTAAAAGCCGCTGAGGTTGTAGCATGTCTCGTATTGTGAGAATGATACTTGTTTGTATCAATTCCACTAATTTTTAATATATTTTTTATCCAACGGCCAATAGTTTGGGAACTAGCTATATGATGGGGCTTTTTAAATGTAAGCATAAGATACTCGTCAGTATCTTTTCTTAATGAACTTGTTCTTAACAAATATGCCTTTAATGTATTCGCTACACATAACTCCGGACATTCTGTAAAATAATTGAACTCTAAAACTGGCTGCTGACGATTATAACTTGATGTTTTAAGTATTTCTGTGATAAAAATTTTAATTTTTGAGGATTCTATACCATGAATATTTTGAATTTTAATCTTAGAAATAGTTTGGAGTCTCTGTCCCGTTGCCAATAATAATAACGATGCGAGTTTTTTTGTAAGCATTTCCAAAGAAAGTGTATTTAACGGGTATAATTTCTTTAGATATTCCAAGACTGGCTGGGGGTCCCATGTTGTCTTGTATTTTGGAAAGCATTGCTTAGCCCTGTACACACCCTTAAGGAATCTCTTAATCAAAATTTCATCCCCGTTACTGTAATTTAGAATTAATGATAATGCTGACCGATGAGTATTTAAAGTCGTATATGATGCTTTGTTTAAAAAAAGGTCATTAAGAAAAGCAATAATATTTCCAACATTTGCCTGGTAAATGTCTACCTTATTACGCTGGCAAAATAACCACCATTTTTTATATGTTCCTGCATATTGTTTAAAAGTCGCTTTACTTATTGAATCAATCAATATTGGTATCGCCGCGTCAGGAATGCCTCGTTTTAGAAATGATCCCCTGATAATTTCCCTACTACTAGGGATAATTGTCTCCAAAGCGGATGGGGGGTCCTGAAAGGAGATAATAATAAAAATTCATTCGGCGGTAGAGTTAATGGTTTTTTGACGCAAAGTCTTAAAAATAATGGATACCAGTATTGAGTCTGCCAAAAAGGCACAATTAAGATACCTTTTGCTTGATCTCTTATTATTTTATTGAGTACCCTACCAACAAGAGAAAACGGAGGGAAGGCATAAAAATTATTATAATTTCCCCAGTTTATGCTAAATGCATCAGATGCTATAGCTCCCGGATCTTTACGCCATGAAATGAATTTTGTACATTTGCTGTTTATATTACTTGCAAACAAATCTATTGTTGGATTTCCAAAGTCAAAAACTATTTTTTGAAAATATTGCATATTTAAACAATATTCAGTGTCGATTGCCACTGACCGTGATTCCATATCTGCTACTGTGTTATCCTTGGAAGCGATATAAGTTGCGTAAATAAATATATTTCTTTCTTCACACCAAGACCAAATTTCTTTACTTAGATTATTTAATTTTTGAAATCGAATGCCTCCCATTTTGTTGATATATGCTATGGCGTTTTATTATCGACACGAAACACTATATTTATGTGACTTTTATTTAAGGCAAAACACCTAAGCGCATAAAATATCGCCAAAAGTTCTAAGTAGTTTATATGATGACTTCCTTCAATCTCACCCCAAAATCCATGAGTTTTGTTATTACCACATACTGCCCCCAGCCAGTATTGGAGGCATCAGTAAATATTTCTAAATCAAAATTTTCCATGTTTATATTTTTAACAGAATTTAAAATACTATTTTCCCACCATTTTAGTTCGATTTTAATTTGATTTGTTATTAACATTTGGGCTTTATATGTATTAAATTTCTTAAGGGCTAGGTATTTTGATCGTTCCAAACTCTTAATATGGAGCCACCCATAAGAAACGGCCGGACATGCAGCAACTAATGTGCCAACTACCTTTGAAAGTTCTCTAATGGATACTTTTTCTTTATTATGTAATTTAGTAACTAACGATATTATCTTAGTTTTCTTTTCCATGGGTAACTCTACAGTAAGCTTTTCGCTGTTATAAATAAAACCTAAATATTTACATGTATTTGCTGGAATTAATTTACATTTTTTGTAATTTATAATAAAGCCCAAATGTTCTAACAAATAAATAATTTTTTTAATATGGTCTTGCGTCTCTTGCTGGGTCCTACCAATAACAAAAATATCATCTAAATACATAACACAAAAAATCCCTAACGATCTAAGTTTATTTAGTACCGGTTTTAACATTTTTGTAAATACATATGGTGCGGAGGATAACCCCATGGGCATTACATTGTATTGAAACAGTAGACCGTTGAATTCAAATCTTAAAAACTTTTTAGAATTAGGACTAATTGGTATCATATAATAAGCATCTTTAAGGTCTATGGTTGACATAAAACAATTTTTATAAATTAGGTCTCTTACTGATTTATAGTTTTCTAGCTTAAAATGTGGCACTGGAGCCAAAAACTTATTTAAATTTTTTATATTTAAAATAAATCGAGAGGATCCATCAGATTTTGGAACTAAAAAGAAAGAGGATATGTATTCATTTTTGCTATGACAACATTGACTTATTATGCCCTGTTTTTCGAACTTAAGTATAATCACGGCCACCTTTCGCTCTTCTGATGTACTAAGTAAACTTACTATAGGTCTATGACCCTGAATCGGTTTTTCCCTAAACGGTATTTTATAGCCCTCTAACCAAGACAAAATACTTATACTGTTTGTTATATTTTTCCATACCTCGGTAAAATATCTTAACCGTCCACCATATGCACTCACCTCCATTATTTTTGATATCCCCCTTTCTGGTAATAAGGTGCTTTCACAGGGTACCTTCGTTGGGTCCGAGGTGGTGGTGTCCGTTTCACCTTGTTCTTGTGGTAGGCTCCTCGGTAGTTTAAAGTCGGCTTGTTCCTAAAGGACCTCCTTACACTTTGACCTGAGCTTCTTGCGTAGGTGTTGGAAGACGACTGCCTATTTACTACAAAATTTGCCTTAGCAAACTTTAACTCTTTTCCAGTGCGTTGGTGGTTCTTTGCTTCTTTAAATTTTTCCGAAAAATTTTCTCCACACAAAAATTTGTCGGGTTTGCTATCACAAACAATTTTTTTAACCGTGGGGTTTAGATTAGCTTCAATATGAAATTTCCTGCTTTTCGTTATCATATGAAAAGCATCAGTAATCACTTTGCCTGCATCGATAAGGCAGGGCATAACTTTGGAGCCAACGTCCGCGTTCGCTTTGTCCACTAATAGTGCATTTAAGCCTTTGGCCAAGGCGGATAAGCCATTTCCCAGTTGATTCTGTACAATAGACATGTATTTATCGTGATTTTCTGAGCATCAGTTATGGACTCTGATATCTCTGGATTTATCTCCGGACCTTGTAAAAATCTAATATTTTTTGGCACTGGATACTTTTTTTTCAAGTCCTCCTTTTCTTGCTTGGTAATACCAAGAACCAAGTATTTATTCCAACGATCTGCTATAATGGACTTTACTTCCTCCCCCCATGTTGGTTCATCTCCTAAAGGCTCCTCACCAAAAAGTTTCAATACTTCATCAGGCACTACTGACAGGGTTTCTTCAGATAGGTTATCTGGGATTTCGTTTTCCCTGTGAACCTGCACTTCATGCAGTTCTTGCCTTCGATCCAAAGAATAACCTTAAACAATTTTTTCTTGTTATTTACTTTTTATAACAATTTATTTATTATCTGAAGCGACCCAACTGTTATGAAATCGTCCCATATCAGAGAACAACAACGGATTCTCTAGGCAGTTTTTACGACGTTTTTGTCATTGAGCATATCTCCGTATTTACAATTTATATTATTGTCAAGAAAAAGTAAAATAGATTAGTTCAGTTTCTTTTTGGTGTTTGAGATTTATATTATTTATTTAAAAATAACGTATAGGCAACTCGGCAGTCGGCTGCTTAAACGTAATTTAAATAAAAAGACAAGAAGGAAAGGATTTTACCCCACATCTCGGCAGTCGGATGTTTAGGTAGGTATACGTTATTGTATTGTAGGTTTTTGTAATTTTTCTTGTTATTTACTTTTTATAACAATTTATTTATTTATTTAAAAAAAAATAACGTATAGGCAACTCGGCAGTCGGCTGCTTAAAGGTAATTTAAATAAAAAGACAAAAAGGAAAGGATTTTACCCCACATCTCGGCAGTCGGATGTTTAGGTAGGTATGCGTTATTGTATTATAAGTTTTTATATGACACATGTTTTAATTAAGTCTTTTTAATAAATATCTCGACAATAGGTTACTTATTAACTAACAGCAATGTGTAACATCCATGGTTTTACTTACTTCCACTTGAATCATCACTGTCTGATTCGATAATTCGACGCCTTATTTGTTTTCCCTTTGATTTTCTTTTCGTTTCTAGGCGTTCTAATTTTCGCCTTAACCGTGCCCTTTCTGCAGTTAGCTCATCACTATCACTTTCACTTGTAAATCTACGTCTTTTTGGCATTTTAGCTGCCGAACTGTACGTACTCGATAAAGCACAATAATGTAATGATTCAACCAGGTCGGGCGTGCAGCGGCAAGGATGATAAGAGAAAAAAAAAAATTATGATTCACTCTTTGTAAAAATGTGCTCGATAAAGTAAGAATAGTGTGACTACATGTATAATATCTATTTGGACGAGTATACGAAATATAATTTCAAAAAAGATTAACCATTTTATCTTAGAATTATAATTTCTAGAAAATTTATAAAGATAAAAAAGCCTAGACCTAATGTATTATATGAAATTCTGAACATATGTATTAATTTATTAGGTATAGATCATACCATATAAACTTTTAGTCATGCGTTTATTTAAGCTTGACCGGCTTAACCCACTTCTGCATATTTTCTTTAAAAAAAATAAGAATTAAATTAAAAAAGAAATTAATTATTTTTTTTTATTTTGTTTTAAAAAACTAAAGTGTTCTCGAATAGTTGCATTTAAATATTTTAAATAACTTTTTTCTTTATTCTTTGTATTTTTTGCTTCCGACGACGGGAAGAGATAGACTTTCCGAAACGTTAAGCACTTTTTTATTCGTTAAGGGGCGTCCAGACCAGATGAGCGAGCAGTAACGAGCGCGAGCAATCATTTATTCAAATTCGCTCGTGATTTCTGCAGCTTCCGTCCAGACCTAGCGATTATTTGTATGTTCGGCGTTGATCGGTGTGTGGCACTTTATGTTCATAATGTCGGAAAAAATTAATGTTTATGCGTCTTTCATTGTATTTTATAAATTGTTGAATCGTCAAAAGAGAAAACGACTGCAGAGGAGACGGTGGAACATAACTTTTTAAAAATCGAGTTTCTTATGGTTGTAACAATTTACTAAACGATGTTGAAACAGAAGATTCTGGAAAATTTAAGAACTTTTGTCGGATGTCACTTACAGATTTTAATACCTTATTAGATTTAATTGACACAAAAATAATGAAAAGTGATACGAATTACCTAAAAGCAATTTCACCTTGAGAAAGGCTAGCTATAACCTTACGGGTCTTGTCGATTTTTGTACTCCTCTATTAGTTCTAAAACAACTTCATTCGGCCATTCGATTTATGATATTCGATCGCAAAAGTGGTAAACAAAATCCCGCCCAAACCGAACGTGTAATAGCGCGAATTTTCTTTGATGTAACGACACGGTGTGGAACAGCGTCGAGCACGAACAAGCAATCATTCGCTCGCTCGCAGAACCGTCCACACCAGTTAAGCGTTCCCATAGAACATACCCGAATTCTTGCTCGCTCCTGCTCACTCCTGCTCGCTCATCCGATCTGGACGTCCCTTTAGGCAAATTTGTTTATCAGTAAACCTAACTGCTGACAAGTAGTTTCCGTTGGATTAACGCAGCAATATATATACTCATTTGGATCCTATATATCCATATAGGATTTTTTTGGAGAGATGAATCCGCCACATAGGTATACCGGGTGCGTCTCAATAGTGGTTCACCCCTATAACTTTTTTATTTTTTGAGATAAAACAACGAGATTTGGTATGTTAGTATATGACATAAATTAGGATTGAATGATATATTCAATTGCTTTCGGTCACTTCCGGTTTCACCGGAAATTATTACAACTTTTGATTTCTAAATGGCACAGCCGGTATTTTTTTACTTTATTGGATAGAAAATGACACTCTGAATAGAATGACATATCATATGTCAATTTTTGACATTTTCGCATATGTTTTATTTGAAATTGTAACATGCAGTTCATAACGACAATTTGACTAGAAATACCAAGTGCGTGATATCAAATTATTCGTAAAAAATGCTATTTCCAAATATACTAATGAGCCCTCGTTCGATTTGAAAAAATTAAGATATTACTAAAAATACGATTTGAGCATCTTTTAACTGGGCGGGACAAGACACTAAAAATATTAGACGATCAAATCTATTTTTCCCAAGCTCCTTGATTAAAAATTAATTGAACACAGCCATGGCACTCTAGATTGAAATTTAAATTTAAAATACAATTTAATTTTGAGCGAATATGTCAAAAGTTACCGATGGTGCCATTTAAAAATCAAAAGTTGTAGTCATTTCCGGTAAAATAGGAAGTGACCGAAAACAATTAAATACGTCAATCAATCCTAATTCACATATGTCATATACTGACATACTAATTCTCGTTTTTTTTTCTGAAAAAATAAAAAAGTTATAGGGGTGAGCCACTTTTGAGACTCACTCGGTAGACGAGTAGATTTTTTATATTTTCTTTTAACCAAAATGTTTAAGAAAACAAAAATAAATTAATTAGTTTTTATTATTTATTAATTTAATTAATTTTTTAGTTTTTTTGCAATATCTATTAAGCTATGTATTTTGTATATTTCGCACTAAAAGAGGTTCTGAAAAGAACAATGTTCGGCTGCTAGTAAAAAAAATTAAGCTTAAAGAATCACAAGACAATTCATTTAAATCAAATACTCGTAATACACAACTAAAGTGTCAAAACGAATGACAATGTCAGATAATAAATAAATAAATGCGACAACTTGACATTTTTTACAGCAGAGCTACCACCTGAATCCCTAGCGGGAAATTTAAGTCCCAGTTAGTCAGCCCGGCGCCGAATATGTCCATGGTTGGCCAACAATGAATTTAAAAATTACGCCCTTGATTACGTAATTAAAATTTTAATTAGTATCCTTTATACCGTCACAGAAATAAGTGCAAGTATAACAACTACGCTGAGTATTAACTCAGATAAAACCGCAGTAGTGCCATTCACCAGAAAGCGAAGTTTGAAAAACTTGAAAAGAATCCATCTAGATGGAAAGGAAATACTGCCATCACAGGAAGTGAAATATCTGGGAATAACCCTGGATAGTAAACTTCTCTGGAACAGGCATATTAAGAACATTACCAGCAAAGCCACAAAGGCTCTCATGATTATGCAGAAGACTGGCGGGAAATAGGTGGGGCTGCGTCCCTAACATTTTGCGCTGGATGTATACCATGACAGTAAGACCCATGATTACTTATGGAGCAGTTGCTTGGTATACAAAACTAGAGCAACGTACAGCAAGGCAAAACCTGTGCAAAGTACAGAAACTGGCATGTATCTGCATCACAGGTGCCATGAGAACATGTCCAACAGCAGCAATGGAGGTCATTCTAGACCTAACACCACTGCACATTGTCGTCGGTAGTTATGCCAATGCGACAATGATTAGAATGGTTACTGACGGAAACAGTACTGGGAGAATATTCAGGTCAGGGGCTTGGAACACCCTCAAAAAGAAAATTCCACTTCTCCAACTCCCAGTGGATGACATACCAATAATTTACAACTTTGAGAAACACCTCACTGTAGTATTGAGTAATAAAAAGGATTGGAAGAAAGAAACGCTTACTCAGCATATAAAAGACCATACCATTACGTGGTATACTGATGCCTCCAAAACCAAAGCAGGGACAGGGATAGGAGTATTTGGGCCGAAAACTGAATACTCCGAACCAATGGGCACCTACCCCAGTATCCTTCAGGCTGAAATTTGCGCTATCGAAAGATGCGTACAATTTATCTTAGATAGGAACTATCGAAAACAGGAAATTGCCATCCTATCCGATAGTCAAGCAGCACTTAACGCGATCAACTCAGTAACCATCAATTCGATGTTGGTCAAAGAATGCCTAGAGAAGCTCAACAAATTAGGTAAAGAAAATAAAGTCCTCTTACTCTGGGTGCCTGCTCACCAAGGGATAGAAGGCAATGAAAAAGCAAATGATCTAGCTAGAAAAGGAGCGAACACTCCACTAACTGGACCAGAACCGTTCTGTTTTCCAAACGGGAACCAACTGAAAGCGGAACTGAAGAATTTGGAAGACTCCATCCGTAACTTGGATGGGTGTCCTCCAACGGTCTAAGACACTCGAAAAAGTTCCTTAGAACTTATGACCGAGAAAAATCAAAGGTTTTCCTTGATTTAAGTAAAAACAATCTTCGGATTGTCACGGGGTTTCTAACAGGACACTGTCTCCTCAACGAACACCTCAGTAGGCTGAAACTGAGAAACAACGGCGAATGCAGATTTTGTGGGGAAAATGGGGAAACACCAGAACACCTTATCACTGAGTGCGCCGAGACGACGACCATTCGTGCCATGAACCTTGGCACGTCTGATGTCGAGGATGGAGAGCTGGCCTCTGTGGAGCCGTCTCAGATACTGGCTTTTCTTAAAGCCCTGAGACTGTATGATGAGTTATAACTCGTTATAACTCAAGAAAGGGGAACACACAATAGATCTATAAGGTCGCGGTGATTAACTCCCCTTCTAAACATTCTACATTCTACAAGTATAACAACTGATAGTACAGTTCAACCCCAGAAACACGCTTATGAGGTTTTTTTCGCGAAAAAAAAAATCGAAAATTCGAATTTTTTTTTTTGGAAATTGTTTTAGTTTTTAGTTATAAATATAATTTCTTGATAATATGGTAACATAGGTATTAGATTAAATTTACCAGAAAGAAAATCCAGAAAGGATCCAGTGCTTCTCAAAATTTTAGCAAAAAATATTTTTTTTTGGAAATTTTCAAAGTAAAATAACTCCATTATTTTGGACTTATTTGAAAACCGATAAAGAGAAAATATGATTCTTTTATAGAGATCTACCACCCCTTAAAATACTTGCACTTATTTCTGGGACAACTGTATAAACCGTTTCAAAAAAATACAAATATACGTTAATTTATCAAAATTATTAAATTTGTTTTGTAACTGACGTTCTAACATTTGTAGATATAATTTTCATTATAAACCATTCAAAAAACAAGAAGCGTGCACATGTATCACATGACATCTAAACTAGAAAAATAACTTCTAGCCTGAGGCAATCTCTTTCAGTAAAGCAGAGCGCTTCATACTTTTATAATTCACTTTGTTTCATTATGTTCCCTCTTTCATGGAAAATTTGAAAAGAAATATACAAGCTTGAAGCGATTTTAAGTTAGACAAAGGAAAGCTATTAGCAAGGTTATTACCAACTACAGAAATGAGAACGGGAAATATGATATTTTAATTTAATCAGATAATGACCATTGCTTCTGTAATTATTATGTGCAACGCTTAGATATCATGTCATAGATCTACCTAAAAGGGAACACATGGGAATTCAGTGAAATAACTTGATTAAATGCGAATTAATTAGATTTTTATTAAATTTGAAATATGGCACGACAACTTGTGTATTTTCTTGCATATCTACCGGGTGCGTCTCAAAAGTGGCTCACCCCCCATCACTTTTTTATTTCTTCAGATAAAAAAACGAGATTTGGTTTGTTAGTATATGGCATAAATTATGATGGATTGACGTATTCAGTTGTTTTTGGTCACTTCCTGTTTCACTGGAATTTACTACAACTTTTGATTTTTAAATGGCACCCTCATTATTTTTTTACTTTGTTCAATAGAAAATGACATTCTGAATAGAATGATATATATCATATGTCAACTTTTGACATTCTCGCTTAATAAAAAATGGTATTTTTAAGTTCAATCTAGAGTGCCATGGCTGTGTTAAAAACACTAATTCTTAATCAAGGAGCCATGGAAAAATAGATTTGATCGTCTAATATTTTTAGTGTCTTGTCCTGACCATTTAGAATTAGTTATAATTTCAAATAAACCATATGCGAAAATGTCAAAAGTTTACATAATGATATATGTCATTCTATTCAGAGTGTTATTTTCTTTCGAACAAAATAAAAAATACCGAGGGTGCCATTTAAAAATCAAAAGTTGTAGTCATTTCCGGTGAAACAGGAAGTGACCGAAAACAATTTCTGTCAAAAAAATAATGTCAATCAATCCTAATTTATGTCATATACTAACATACCAAATCTCTTTTTTTTAACTGAAAAAATAAAAAAAGTTATAGGGGTGAGCCAGTTTTGAGACGCACCCGGTATACATGGAACTAAACATTCGTGTCAATATCAAATCACAAATTGGTATTATTCTTCAAAATGGCTGTATAAAGCACTTTAGTTCAAATTCAATATAGCCGAATATTAAGTTGCTTTAAACAATCACGTCAAAATGTCATCTAAAATACTATACAGGGTATCCCAGAAATGAGTGCAAATATTTAAGGGGTGGTAGATCTGATCAAAAGAAACATCTTTTTTCTTTACCATTTTTAAAATAATTTAAAAGTAACCGAGTTATTTAACTTTGAAAATTAAAAAAATTAATGGCAACATTTTAGAACTACCGGCAGATAAACCCAACTACCTACTGCAATTACCCGGATTTCAGATAATTCGACGCGATGTGGTAACACAGGGCGTCGAATGTGTGTCCTGTACTACACTGCCAGTTGCCATGGTCAAGAAAGTATAATATGCTTAAAAACAATTCAGAAAATTACACTACCCGAGGAGTTTGACAGAGATGCATTACCTTTTTAAGATGGTGTTATTATTACACAAACTAAATTAAAAGAAATAACTTACCCACATCATTAAAAACGATACTTATGATAGATCGATGTAACTGTGACAGTTCTCTTTTTCGATATGTACTTAACTAAAATACACTCCACTGTATTGCTTGTACATGCTATTATAATAAATGCTAAAATAACCAGCCTGCATTTCTAACTTATTATTTTCATATAGGTTTCATAATAATGTGAACCTCTGGTATACAAAACACCTTGAAAAGCGCACACTATGAATACTTTTTTGAATAAATAAATGTTGAGAATTATTGCCTCTTATCGCCGCTCTACAAACTACTTTTAATCTAAAGCGGCCCATATATTATCAAAGAAATTGCGCAACACAGGCTGCTGCGCAGCGAGTTACCAATGTATGGTAACGTTTGATGCGTTGCGCAATTGTTTGATAAGTTTCAAGAATGTTTGAATTCTTTTGTGCAACGGGACTGTTTGCGCAGCGCGTTGTGTAGTGTACGTGTGTGTTGTGGTTCGTTGTGAAATATTTTAGTTCTTTCATCCAAATTCTTTGTTTTCTTTTTTGTTTTTTGGTACCATCGACATCATCTAGCGTATATATGATAATAATTGACGCAATGGCAATTAAGGACATGATTGTTTCTCGAACAATGCACAACTTTAAATAAAAAGTTTGATCAAAATTTTACTATATGCATGGGTGATGCAGTTCTGCAACGGAACGTTGCGCATCGATTTGTTGCGCAACTTGTTTGATAAATTATGGACCGCTGAATCAGTTGTGCAACGTAACGTTGCGCATCGCTTTGTTACGCAATTTTTTTGATAATGTATGGGCCGCTTAAGAAAATACATGTTTCACTCAACAATTTTAAATACATATTTTGTTTTTTCGCCATTAATGCGTTTTTTTTTCTAGAACTATTAGTAATGAGCACCGATATGTGGATAAAGTAGGAGGTGGCGACACTGCAAGGTTTAGATATACCGTAGAGAAATCTCAGGTGAATAAATAAATGGCATTAAAAAGTTTTTTCAAATTTCCCGGAAAATTACAAGAAAAATTTTAATTACAACAAACCTCATAGGTGTGTTTCTGGGGTCAGAATATACTACCAGTTAAAATATCTGCATTTATTTATGATGCACCCCGTATAATAACCAATAGTTATTGTTTTATTAGGAGTAAAATGATACTTCTTGGGCGAGGCTGTTAGAGGCGAGTCAGAATTAGTATATTTTTACTACGGATAGAACATGCTATTTTTTTTTCAAACGTCACAAATAATGTTTTAAACAAATGTTTTATTTATTTAAGTAAAATTGATTCTTATTAATTCTTTAATAAACTTTAAATAACAGTTACTCTAACTTAAAATAAACGTTATAAATGTTGTCTATTTTACTTGTAAAAATTAGAGGGAAAGCAGTACCTATCGCTAAAATTATTAAACATACATCATACACAAAAACGATGATAAACAAATGCAAATCTGATAAGTCGCTTATTAGCACAAAGACTAATGGCTTATTTGGAGGAAACCAAGAAACAACAAGCAAAAAATCGCAATCCTTATTAAAACAAGAGAAAGTAGATAAGTACCTCATTTTAGCAGCCTTAAAGGAAAATTTTACAGAGATTTTACATTAATGGAAATATTCAGCGTGTTTTTGTAGTATTTTTACTGTAATTAGTAGTAATTGCTTTCTACATATTGATTATTATCTACAATATAAAAAGGGTATACTTTTTTGCTTAACACGGACTAAGTGTAATATTCAAGAAACAGTTGCCTTATTAACTAAGTTTTTTGGGTCTTTTAAGAAATATTAAGACCGAATTGTTCTACATTCTATGTCGGAATGTCTTAATGATGATTGTGACAGTAGATAGTAGTCTGTTTTTTATTGTAGAATTGTAAATATTTTTATCTGGTTGAATGCTCTTTGTTGTGGTTCGACGTTTGTTGTGGCAAGTTGTGGTTACACATTCTCATTTTTGTTCGTCTGATTTATACTGTTTTTATTTTTGACAGACAATGACAGAAAAAAGGCAGATGTCGTCCATACTAATCCGTCTATTTTACTAAAAAAGTTTCTAATATTTTTTAAGTCAACTATGGATGGGATTATACAGGGTTGTTCACCACATACGACACGGAGTATTGTAGCTAAACGATTAGATTTTTACAAATTGTAAGTTTTGGGTTCGTTGAAGGACTATTAGAGCTACAATTTAAAAATATTTTTACAAGATACAGAGTGTCCCAAATAAATAAAAAATATCAAAGTTGTATTTTTTTAAAGGGAGCACCCTGTATATTATTACATTTTTAGTTTCTACGATTAAAATAAAGGTAAATTTGATAAAGGTTTATTGCACTTAAACCTTACAGTTTCTGAAATATCTTCAATTTTGTGAAATTGCAGTCAAAATTTTAAGGCTTCATTTCTCCAAGGATATCAAAGTTTTTAATACTAAATATTTACTGAAGTTTATTTATTGATCAGTTATTGTGTTGCAATAATTAAAATTATACTACCTTATACAGAGTGTCTAAAATTTTATTTTAAATAATTACTAGCTTTAAACGGCAATAACTTGTTTAATTTAAATGGAACACTTTGTATATTTTATGAGAATCAGATGCACAATTTAATTGTCTATCAAATTGTATTATACCATTTTTTACCTATAGCTTCAAGTTTCCGTAGAAAATGCATTTTCTTGTAATTTTAAATTCATTTATCAATATTACCATGGAATACTGACATTTTAGATTATTTTTAAAGATGTACCAAATTTTTAAAGAGTACAGATACTAATATTGTCGATGTAGTTTGTTTATTTCATTAAAAAATAAAAAAAACTGTTTAAATATTTGTTAAAGAGGACCAATTAATATGATTTCAGTATTCAAACTACATTAATTGACTGTTTGCGTTGATTAATAATAATTGATCCAAAAACTAAAAAACTGAATTTTTTATGTGTATTAGACAGTGTGGTAAAAAGTAACACCTTAAAAATGATATTTCATTTTTTGACAAATGCTTATTTCTAACAATAGAGACATTCATTTTTAAAACTTATTATTATATTGATTTCTGATTCAAATCCACATTTATTTAGAATAATTTATTCACGAACATAATTAAGTATGTAATTAATTAGTATTTGGGCGGAAATAATGGTGGTATATTTAATTAATGGTATACTCTATTATGAAGATTTAAATAGTTTTCTTTTTGCATACAAGGCTTTAGGGCTAGTAATATTATCATTTTGTTAAAAACGTACATTTTGTACATTTGTTGCTTTAAAAACAATCTAAAATGTCAATATTCCATGGGAATAAATGTATAAATGAGGTGTAAATTATAAGAAAATGCATTTTCTACGAAAACTTCAGGTAAAAAGTGGTATAATACAATTTGATAGACAATTAAATTATGCATCTGATTCTCCTAAAATATACAGAGCGTTCCATTTAAATTAAACGGTAAAAAGTGGTATAATACAATTTGATAGACAATTAAATTATGCATCTGATTCTCCTAAAATATACAGAGCGTTCCATTTAAATTAAACAAGTTATTGCCGTTTAAAGCTAGTAATTATTTAAAATAAAATTTAAGACAATCTGTATAAGGTAGTATAATTTTTATTATTGCAACACAATAACTGATCAATAAATAAACTTCAGTAAATATTTAGTATTAAAAACCTTGAAGAAATGAAGCCTTAAAATTTTTACTGCATTTCACAAAATTGAAAATATTTCAAAAACGGTAAGGTTTAAGTGTGATAAACCTTGATAAAATTTACCTTTATTTCAATCGTAGAATCTAAAAGTAGAATAATATACAGAGTGTTCCATTTAAAAAAATACAACTATAGCATTTTTTACTTATTGGGGACACTTCAACGAACCATAATAACCCTTCAACGAACCCAAAACTTACAATCTGTAAAAATCTAATCGTTTAGCTACAATACTCCGTGTCGTATGTGGTGGACAACCCTGTATATGAATCCGTCATGTGTCGTCTCTTGTTGTTTTTAACCAGTGTTATTGGTTTATTTCATTTAAATGCCAGATCATATTTCAATATTATTGGAGTGACGGAACGATGAACGATTCACGGACGCAGATGCGTATGAACGCGACTTAAGATTTTTGAGGCTTGTCAAACACTTGCCAAATTACAGGTTATAACTTGTGTCAAATTATGTCAAATACTTGCTTCGCGCGAATTATTTTTGCATTAACAGACTGTAGTATTCGTATTATAAGCATGGTATTCTTCATAAGTATTATAAGCGTGGTATTCTCAAAGCATCTAAGTGGCAAATTCTTCAATATTGATTTTTTCTTTTCATAAAAAAAATCTATGGCCTATGATTAGAAAGGGATCTCTGTCTATATCTGAACTAAAAATATTTAAATAATGATTCTGTCGTGTTTTAACAGGTCTTTTTATGAAGAGGGGCCTAAGTGCCAAGGATAGCCGTAATTTCTTGCTTGTTTTCACTTTGTTTCTCGCGCTGTCTTAGTTTAGTCTTGAATATTCAGTGTAAATCAAATTAGAGACAACATTAAAAGAATCAGTGATTTCCATTTTAATTTTGTAAAATTATAAAACTATTGTATTGCTGCTTTAATTAATACATTTTCATATTTTTTCCTTAATTTCTCATTGTTAAGTTTAAATTATTTTTTTTATTTCCTCGCAAGTTAAATTTTGGCATTTGGATCTCTTTAACACAAAATTATAGCAAATTTATATTATTTTCATTGGATGTAATTGAAATATAGCCACAATTTGTGCCGAATCTCATCAATGAACAATTAAATCGATTTTAAAATAGAGCATTAGTTTACCACAACACACCATTTTTTTGTTTTTCAATGCAGGTACTATTTCTTTAACAGTAGACGATTTATAGATGTTAGTTATAAGAGTTACTAACAATTTCCTGGAAAATTATCTCTATAGAAAAAAATACCATTATGTAAACGGTGAGCCAAATTATAAAATTTTAAAGGGAAAAATCAATTTCTATAGGTGTCTGGAGCTGATTTTTTATCAAAAATATGAGAGTAAAAACCGGACATCGATGTCTGTTACCGTTTCGGAGTTACGGAGTGTTTGTTAAAAGTGTGCATTATTAACAAACCGCTGTAACTTTTTTGCTATGAAAATTTTGATGGCTTTTACCATCATGTTTTTGAAAAAAAAATTGAGCTGCACACACCGATATTAGTTTTTGTCTATCTCCGAAAGAAAAAGGTGTTTCCCTTTAAAAATGTCCCATTTGACCCACCCTGTACAGTAGTGTACAGGGTGACGCCTCTCATACGCCGCGGAGGCTCCAACGAGAACGACAGTTTGTATTGAGATGAAGTTTTGAGCATATGTAAGTTAATTCAGAGCACTTTTTGACAATATAGGGAGTTCTACAGGGTGTCTCCCAAAAAAGTTATATATCAAAGTTGGGTTTTAGTAATGGAACACCCTATATATTAATTGATTTTCGAATTCTGTGGGAAAAATAAATGTGAGTTTTATAAGAGAAGTATATGACTAAAATGTAAGGTTTTTGACATATTTAACATTTTATAGAAATAAAGAACAATTTTTAAATTACAATAAAAACTACCTAAATTCGAATTTACCCGGTATAGCCTAATATAACTACATATTAGACTATTAGATTATTACAATTAACTCTTGTACTTTAAATCAAATTAAAACTTGATCCAAAAAGTTATACAGGGTGAGACAAAATTAATATTGAACATTGGTCACCTTTAAAAGCATGTTACTCTTTTATTTTAAATGGAACACCCAGTATAACAAAAAATACTATTAAGGTTCCTTTCAGTGCTTCAAAAATATATCATTGTCAATGTAGCTAAATATTATGAACATCACTTCATTAAATTATTGAATTAAAATATTGTCCTTTAAACTTGGTAAAAAGCAGTCAGAAATGACGAAAAGATAAAAGTAATTGTTCAGTATATCTTTTAAAGCCTACTTACTAATTTTTAAAAATATTCAAGGGTTTTTAAAAAATTGTCAGACAAAATTAATATTGAACATTGGTAACCTTTCAAAACATGTTACTTTTTTATTTTAAATGGAACACCCAGTATATTATTCCGATATTCAATGGAAAATTGATGTCTCTTCAAAATACTATTAAGGTTGCCTACCCCTCAAACAAAGATTTCATCTAGCTAATTGTTGTCAAATAATTATAGGTTTATATGTAGTTTTAATTCTGTAATAATTAAAATATATTTTAAACTTGTATCTTTTTATTCCCGTTGAGTATTTTACTCTACAATCTTTAATTTTTGTTAAATTAACAAAAGGTATATCACTATTTTTCAAATAATAACGATCTACTGACGCAAAATCATAAAAATTAAAATGTCTAGGAAAATCTTTGTCTGAGGGGTATGCAACCTTAATAATATTTTGAAGATATATAAATTTCCCATTGAACACCGGAATAATATACTGAGTGTTCCATTTAAAATAAAGGAGAAACTTGCTTTTGAAAAAGTGACTAATGTTCCATATTAATTTTGTCTCACCCTGTATAACTTTTCGGTTCAAATTTCAATTTGGTTTAACATACAATGGTTACTGTAATTAAATATCCGGCTATACAAGACAGTAATTAAATATCAGGCTATACAGACTATACAATATATCAACTAAAATTTAGGTAGCTATTATTGAAATTTAAAATTTACTCTTCATTTTCACAAAATGTGAAATATGTCAAAATCCTTTGATTTTAGGTAGATGCTTCTTTAATAAAACTCACCTTTATTTTTTTCTTAGAATCCGAAAATCAATTAATATATAGGGTGTTTCATTAGAAAAAACACAACTGTGATGTGTAACTTTTTTTGGGGACACCGTGTATAATTCTATAAATTTTTATAAAATGCTCTGAGTTAACCTACATAAATTTCAGTTCGATATAAACTACTGTTTTTCTTGAAGCTTCCGCGGCGTATGAGAGGCGCCATCGCCACCCTGTGTACAGGGTGGCGCCTCTCATACGCCGTGGAAGCTCCAAGGAGAACGGTAGTTTATATCGAAATGAAATTTTGGCAGCATATGTAGGTTAACTGAAAGCATTTTATAAAAATATATAGAATTATACAGGGTGTCCCCAAAAAAAAGTTACACATCAAAGTTGTGTTTTTTTTTAATGGAACACCCTATATATTAATTGATTTTCGGATTCTAGGAAAAAAATAAAGGTGAGTTTTATTAAAAAAGCATATACTTAAAATCTAAAGATTTTGACATATTTCACATTTTGTGAAAATGAAGAGTAAATTTTAAAATTCAATAACAGCTATCTAAATTTTAGTTGACCCTGTATAGCCTGATATTTAATTACAGTAACCATTGTATGTTAAACCAAATTGAAATTTGAGCCAAAAAGTTATACAGGGTAAGACAAAACTAATGTGAAACATTAGTCACTTTTAAAAGCAAGTTACTCCTTTCTTTTGAATGGAACACCCAGTATATTATTCCGGTGTTCAATGGGAAATTTATATATCTTCAAAATATTATTAAGGTTGCATACCCCTCGGACAAAGACATTTTAATTTTTATGATTTTGCGTCAGTAGATCTTTATTATTTGAAAAAATCTAGGTGACTATGTGGTATACCTTTTGTTAATTTAACAAAAATTAAAGATTGTAGAGTAAAATACTCAACGGAAACAAAAAGATACACATTTAAAACATATTTTAATTATTACAGAATTAAAACTAGACATAAACCTATAATTATGTGACAAAAATTAACTAGATGAAATCAAATGCTCAAAATGCTTCCTTTCCCGTTAATTGCATAAAATGATTGTCTTTTCAAAAGGATATTTTCATTTTAAAAGGTATATGTGGAAGTCTACCTCAAAAAGCAGCTACAATAATTTCTATCATGTTGTCGACAATAGTTGGTCGAGTTTTGTAAACACTGTCTTTAACATATCCCCATAAAAAAACAGACTAGATAAAATCAGGAGCATTTAAGTATTCTATTAATTGGTGAATGCATACTGCATTCACAACTAATAGGATCATATCAATTTTCTCTGATGTAGGATAAGTTTGAATTTTTGGCAAATTTCTGAGAATTTTTTTGTTTTAACTGACACAAAATGATAACTAGTTGGCAAAGTTGGACTAATTAGACAGCTATGTTGAAGTAACGTCAGACCATATCACAGCCACCTAGATTTTATCAAATAAGAAAGATCTACTTAGATCAAATCATGTAAATGAAAATATCTAGGAAAGTCTTTGTTTGAGGAGTAGGCAACCCTAATAGTATTTTGAAGAGACATGCATTCTCCATTGAATATCGGAATAATATACTGGGTGTTCCATTTAAAATAAAAGAGTAACATGCTTTTAAAGGTGACCAATGTTCAATATTAATTTTGTCTCACCCTGTATAACTTTTTCGATCAAGTTTTAATTTGATTTAAAGTACAATAGTTAATTTAACTATATATTAGGCTATACCGGGTAAATTCCAATTTAGGTAGTTTTTATTGTAATTTAAAAATTGTTCTATATTTCTAGAAAATGTTAAATATGTCAAAAACCTTACAATTTAGTCATATACTTCTCTTGTAAACTCACCTTTATTTTTCTCCCAGAATCCGAAAATCAATTAATATATAGATATAACTATGATACGTAACTTTTTTTGGGGACACCCTGTAGAACTCTATATTTTTAAAAAGTGCTCTGAATTAACCTACATATGCTCACAAAATTTCATTTCAATACAAACTGTCGTTCTCCTTGGAGCCTCCGCGGCGTATGAGAGGCGCCACCCTCTACCGTAGAATGTTATTACCTAATGTATTCTATTTAAATTTAATTACGTTATAGCTAACTACTCACCCGAAATCCTAATGCACGCCTCACCCTGATGCGACACCTCACTATTCACATTTTTCCCTACCCCCGCATCAATCACCTCCTCCTCTTCGTTCACTAGCCGCGTCTCCTGGGGGTTGATCAGTATCTTGACCACGTGACCGCCTCCACCTCCTCCACCCACACTTTTACCAGTACCACTACCAAAAGAAGAGTACACAGAGTCCCCGTGAACTGCACCGGCCACCGGCGGCGATGGAATGTTCAGATCGGCAACGGTGCCGAGATTAACCGTTGTTCGATTACGGCCGGCGAAGATGGATTTGCGATCCGCGATGGTACCACCGTTCTGGTAGCCGTTAGTATCCTCCTGGTTATTCCTTCTGTCGCTGAAGCTGCGTCTGGTCTCCTGGTAGTCGTCCAAGGACCTTCTGGACTTGGTTTTGGGCGGCAGCGGCGGTGGTACGCAGGCGACTGACGGCCTTTGCACCGACATAATGCTGCAAAATTAATGAAACGGATTGAGTAATACTCGGTAGAATGTTGTTTGCCTTTCTAGTATCTAGTAGTTGCGACTAGCAGCAATTTACGTTAAGTTTTTTTTTGGTTTAGGTTGTATCGAAATAAGACGCAGTTATGGAATTGGTATGCAAGGTTTATTAGGGAGTTTAAGTCTGAAAATGTTATACTAAAATTAACGATAATATGTAAAATAAGGGAATACAAAATCATAACAATAAAAAATTGTAGCATAGTATGAGTTCGCAAACTATGTTAAGGGTATTGTGTAATGGAAAATATAACTGAAACGAGGATAATTTCTGTTATACTGACACAAATAAATCGTTTATGTAAAATTTATATTAATTTTATCATACATTAACCCAAGTAGTATTTTTAGAAACAAAATGGAAACAAAATCTCCGTTGAGTAACATTGCGAAATGGTTTAGTTAAGGCACAAAAGTTCTAAAGTTAATCCCACACGTTTTCGATATATATATTTCGTAACATAAATGGCTTTTTGTTTCGAAACATTTTACCAAAATATGGTTTCGCTACATAAGCTATAAGAATAGAGATCTTAGTGTCACAAATTTTCGAAACTTTTAAGAAATAGGCTCACATTTACAATGGTTTCGTACCCGTTTTGTGCCTAAAAAGTTTCTATAATTTATATGATATATTTTCTGTCAAATATGAGAACATAATCTTACTTTATTGTTTGAATTTTGATCTGCAGTTTTTGCAAAATGGGGAAGAGTTAACAATTTAAGCATTCTTCAAGTTTTCTAGTGTAATTAAAAAAGCATAAGGAAGCTTACCGGGTGCGTCTCAAAAGTGGCTCACCCCTATAATTTTTTTATTTTTTCAGTTAAAAGAACGAGATTTGGTATGTTAGTATATGACATAAATTAGGATTGATTGACATATTCAATTGCTTTCGGTCACTTCCTGTTTCACCGGATTACAACTTTTGATTTTTAAGTAGCACCCTCGGTATTTTTTTAATTTATTTGATAGAAAATAACACTCAGAATAGAATGACATATATGTCAACTTTTGACATTTTCGTATATGGTTTATTTGAGTTTATAACTTGCGGTTCGTAACGAAACTTTGACTCGAAATACTAAGAGTGTGATATCAAATTATTCGTAAAAATGCTTTTTCCAAATATGCTAATGAGCCACCCTCGTTCCGTTTAAAAAAGTTGAGATATGAATAAAAATAAGATTTTAATATTTTTTAACCGGCCAGGATAAGACACTAAAAACATTACACGATCAAATCTATTTTTCCAAGGCTTCTTGACTAAGAATTAGTGTTCCTAACATAGCCATGGCACTCTAGATTGAAAATTAAAATAAGATTTTTTATTAAGCGATAATGTCAAAAGTTGACATGTGATATGTCATTCTATTCAGAATGTCATTTTATATCGAATAAAGTAAAAAAAATACCAAGGGTGCCATTTAAAAATCAAAAGTTATAGTCATTTCCGGTGACAGTAAGTGTAAATAGTAATATAGAAGTCATATACTAACATACCAAATCTCGTTTTTTAATCTGAAAAAATAAAAAAGTTATAGGGGGTGAGCCACTTTTGAGACTCACCCGGTATAGACGATATGGTGAGTACAAATACAGTTATTTTTCTTATACGATTCTATAATTATTTATTATACGCATTATAGGGATAATTTGTTTTAGGAATAAATGTAATAACAGCTACTACCCTTACCCAACTGGAGACGTTTTTTCTCTTGTTTCCAAAACATGTTTTCATGTTTTAATTGTGTTATAATAAGTAAATAAAAAAATGTTTAAATGGTTTGAAAAGTTTCGATTCGCATTGTTGACAGGTGACTAACCCTTGTAATCCACACACAGACAGACTATTTTAGTTTGGTATTTTATTTTTTGCATTTAGAAAAAAAGTTTTAAAAGTTTTGATTCCGTATCGAATAATTCGCCAGGAAACGGCTAGTGTCGCCACATTGGAAACACATAATGTAGTAAAGCCATATAAAATATATAGGTTTCGAAAATGTTTCCTATTTGTGGCATTCCGTTTGCATTTTGTGTCAAGAAACAGACACGATTATTAGAAACATTACCTAAAATGTGTCCAAAAATGCCACTTGGGAATTCCACAATTTGCGTGTGAAGGATTCGCCTTTTTTTGAACATTTTAATTTGTTTCAATTATAATATATTGGACTCTATTTTAATGAATTTCTGAACTGAACTTTTCATATAAACACTTACTCAAGAAATTAAACTAAATCTGTATATGTTTCAGTTTCAGAACTCGAATTAACTATGCGAATAAAAGTACATTAAAAATGTTATACTGTGCCAGATTTCGATTTTAAAAGATGGTATTATATTTTGGAAAATAATTCTAATGTGAACGTGTCATGCAAATGCATATTAAAGATTTTGAAATAGATTTAGAATTATTAATTATTTTTATGATTTCATAAAGAAAATGTTAAATAAATTATTTTCTTTGACATTTGCGAAGAACTAGTTATATGTAAATGCAATATTTTCATTCAATTTACAGTTACCATTCAATAACTCAGAAAATTTGCTATAGCAGTACATGAAATACATTGCATGTCGAGGTCAGGCAAGATATTCTTAAACCGTTTTTTATATGTATAACAATATTATATTACAGTTAATACCTACTATAGGTCAGTTCTATTATTTTTCTTAGACAGTTATTTCATTTAGAAGATTTATCGAGACAATTCTTCAACTTTCATTAATTTTGATATGACTTGGCTTGCGATTTTATTTTTTTATATTTTCATATACAAAATGTTTCTCAAAAGTGGCTCACCCCTATAACATTTTTATTCTTTCTGATAAATAAACGAGATTTGGTACGTTTGTATATGACATAAATCAGGATGGATTGACGTATTCAATTGTTTCCGGCCACTTTCTGTTTCACCGAAAATGACTACAACTTTATTCGATAGAAAATGATACTCTGATGAATAGAATGACATATCATATGTCAACTTTTGACATTCTCGCTTAAAAAAGTTGTATTTTAAATTTAAATTTAGAGTGCCATCATGCTGTGTTAAAAACACTAATTTTAATCAAGAAGTCTTGGAAGAATTGATTTGATCGCAGAATGTTGTTCGTGTCTCATCCTGGCCGGTTATAAGATGCTCAAATCGTATTTTTAATCATAACTCAACTGATTCAAAGGGAATGGGGGTGGCTCATTAACATATTTGGTAAAAGCATATTTTTATGAATAATTTGGTACCACATTCTTGAATCTAAATTGACGTGACATTAAAAATGTCAAAAGTTGCCATATTATGATTTGTCACTTTCTTCAGAATGTCATTTTCTATCAAATGAAGTAAATAAATACCGAAAGTGTGATTTAAAAATCAAAAGTTGTAGTAATTTCCGGTGAAACAGGAAGTGATCAAAAACATTTGAATACGTCAATCAATCTTAATTTATGTCATATACTAACATAAAAATCTCGTTTTTTTATCTGAAAAAATAAAAAAGTTATAGAGGTGACCCAAGAATTATTTATTTTTCTTACTAAAAATATTTAAAATTATTTATTACGTTTATTATTTTATATTATAGTAAAGCACGAACTCGTAAGACAAAATGAACGCAAACTCTCTATTTTACCGTTTCTTTATATTAATTAAATATTCCATAATAAATTTACCTAATATTTGCATAATAATCAATCCTACACTTAAGTATTGACCCTTATATAAATATTTTGCATGGCGGCACGAGATAATGAACAACTATTTAGATTTATTAATATAACGGTTGTTGCAAAAATAGTGCGTTCGAATTAATAAAAAAAGCATAATATACAGGGTGAGTCTTAAATAAGTGCAAATATAAATCAATTCATTGTGTATTAAATATACAATGTATCCTATGTTATAGGGCCTTGTTTCTCTCTACAATTTCCTGTCTCACAATGTACCGCTGTGTGTCCGGGAAGGGTTCATAGTTTCACAGTTGTCGATTTTCGAAAGAAATCAGTACATGTATACCTATTATTTCGTATATTTTTCATTTTATTGATTTTATGGAAAGCACCGTTCATTAAAATGTTGTATCCTATGTTATAAGGCTTGTTTCTCTCTACAGTTTCTGTCTCACAATGTACCGTTTGAGTCCGGGAAGGGTTCATAGTTTCATAGTTGTCGATTTTCGAAAGAAATCAGTACATGCATATTATTTCGTATATTTTCCATTTTATTGATTTTATGGAAAGCACTGTTCATTAAAATGTTGTATCCTACGTTATAAAGCTTGTTTCTATCTACAATTTCCTGTCTCACAATGTACCGTTTGTATCCGGGAAGGGTTTATAGTTTCATAGTTGTCGATTTTCGAAAGAAATCAGTACATGTACTTATATTATTTCGTATATTTCTCGTTTTATTGATTTTATGGAAAGCACTGTTCATTAAAATGTTGTATCCTACGTTATAAGGCTTGTTTCTATCTACAATTTCCTGTCTCACAATGTACCGTTTGTATCCGGGAAGGGTTTATAGTTTCATAGTTGTCGATTTTCGAAAGAAATCAGTACATGTACTTATATTATTTCGTATATTTTTCGTTTTATTAATTTTATGGAAAGCTCTGTTCATTAAAATGTTGTATCCTATGTTATAGGGCTTGTTTCTCTCTACAATTTCCTGTCTCACAATGTACCGTTTGTGTCCGGGAAGGGTTCATAGTTAATCATTGAAAGTGCAAAAATAATCATAACTCAATTTTTTCAAATGGAACGATGGTGACTCATTAGCATATATGCGGGAACAATAATTTGGTACCACAGAGTTATACATGGTGAGTCTTAAATAAGTGCAAATATTTTCAGGGTTGGTAGATCTCGATACAAGAATAGGTAGATTTTTTAGAAGATATTTTCTCTTTACCGTTTTTCAAATAAGTCCAAAATAACCGAGTTATTTTACTTAGAAAATTTCCAAAAAAAAATTCTAGTTTTTTTTATGGTAAATTTAAGCTACTACCTATGTTGCCATATTATCAAGAAATTATGTTTTTAACTAAAAATTAAAAAAAAAATATATTTTTCAAAATATTTTAAATTTTGAATTTTTTTTTTCCCAAAAAAATCTTCATAATCGTGATTCTGGGGTCAAAATATACTACCCCTAAAAATATTTGCACTTATTTAATACTCAAATGTTTTTTATGTTACTAAAACCCAGAAACATCTCAAACTAGCCAAATACTTCCATTATTTATTGTGAATTGTGATCATTCTGTTGGTAACTGTATATAAATATATAATACAATGATGAGTAAAGTTATTCAGAGACAAAAAATAAAATAGATGTGTCCGAAAGAAGATTTATATTATTAATATAATATGTTCTGTTTGAAGTCTAGTAAATAAACTTTCTCTCTGAACTCAGCTAGAAACAATAGCTCCTAAAATTCCTAGGAATGCTAATTAAGATACTAACGATTAATGAGGTTTACGACAATAGTTTGTAAAATTCGCTTTAATAAAGAGACACACAAGCGTTGTTAAAAAAGGAATTTAAACAATATAGTATGGTGAGATTTATATTAATTAAATTTAATTAACTAAATTAATATAAAACTAAGGCAACTAGAAAATTAAAAAAGCAACTTTGTACATATACAGGGTGTCAAAAAAATTGTACTTCGGTGGGAGATTCTACAGATAAAAATAAAACAAAACCTAAAATGCCCTAAAATGCTTCCTGAAGGAAATGATTTTATTTTTTATTAGTGAAATAATAAAATATAAAGAAATTTTAAATAAATTAATCTCCTAATTTCGCCAATGCTAAAATCGATGCATCGGAATGCATCTTTAAACGCAAATATCTTGAAAACCGTTCATTGTTTCGAACTAGACGAAGAGCACCTTTTTTAAATAAAAAAGTCCTAGCTTTAATTATTAATGTATCTAAAGGAGCGGCCATAACGGTCTTTCTGCCGAGGAGCAAGGGGAAAGACACCACCTACCTGCTGAGCCTTATCCAAGGTCAGGACTTAAGGTTCAATGTAAGGACATCGAGTTGGCGAGTCATCAACTCGAGGGAGGAGTTTGGTTTTTTTGGTTTCCTACGGGTCATGGTCAGGTTCTCACAATAGAAATTGACCTCAAATCCTAGGAGGCAATAGAGAAAGAGGGACATATCCTCTATTATAGATACGGGACAACACCGGTATCAGGTCTAAAGAGAGACCAAGTTAAAGAGGTGGAGAAAATGGAGACAGATCCTCCAGCCTCCACCTCACGGGTTCCTCAGCCGGGGGCAATCTCCTCGACTGTGAAGAGCGGCACGGAGGGCCAAACTCCAATCGTGAAAGGGTGTGTACCCTCGGAGGAAGAACTGTTGTCAAAGGAGGATGGGAAATAACCTGTCCCCTCTATAACAGGGGTATGATGGGTTATAGATTGTGTGATAACTCAAGGAAGGGGGCACAATAGATCTTTAAGGTCGCAGTGATTAACCCTCCTTCTTACTTATTCTACATTCTACATCTATAAGGATAAAAGAAGTACAACCAGGGGTACATTCTACCCTAATGGAAAGTACCCTTTCAGGCCTGTTATGGAATTTTACACTATCGCCATTCGCTTTGCCATTAAAATGTGTATACGAGTACCAGATTTGAAGAAAAACGGTTCACTAATGTTTTGAAAAATAATCAAAATACATTATTTTTATTTAACCTTTAATTAAACGTAAATTCATAAAATTTCATATTCTTTAAATTGAACCCTCTCTAAAAAAATATAAAGGCTTTTAGAATTAAATTGTATACCCTCCACTTTCTATAATAGAACCTTCCTAAAATATTACATTTTAAATTACGTTATATCAATTTCATTTTTCATATACCTATTAATTTTTTAGCAGACTTTCTCTTTGAAATACTAACTCTTATTAAAACGCACTAAAATGGAAAAATATATGCAGGAAAAGCAGCCCTTAAAAGCTTTTGGAACATAAACCCATTTTTCCCACTGCACTTTTATAAAAGGCACTTTTAGAAGAGATGTACTGATATGAGTTGAACATTTTTTCCTCTTTTACTGATGTGTTTTGCGAAGAGCTCTTTTACTAGGAGTTATTGGAAATTAAAATTTTAATAAAGTAGAGGAATTAGAGCAAAATTATTTGATTTTTAAAAACTACTAGGCTTGATGCATTTTACGCCGGTGCTGCCAACATCGGAGAATATCGTAAACAACCGGAATATACAAATACACGGGTATACTGGGGGTTTCAAAAAAGATGTGCCATGTCTCGTGAGGAGATTCCTCACGTAAAATTAAGATTTCTTTTTCATATCAACATAGGTCCGATTCTGCTTTGTTTCGTAGCTACAGGGAGTTAAAATCTTAATTTTTTTTTTCGATTTGTTATAATTTTCTTCTAAGTACTTTTAGCGTTTCGAATGAAATTTTGAGGGTAAAAGTTTCTATAAATGCGACATATTTTAAAGCTAAAAATGTGTCGAAACATTTACCAGGGACGTGCATATGGGTTATCACTGGAATATTTTTCAAAACAAGCATGTACGCCACTGACGCCGATTAAAAGTTGTCTCTTAATACTTTGTCGATTTTGTTCTCCTTGATGGGATAAACGCAATTTTATTAATTTGCATTGATCCAATTCTAATAGCAACATTTAACAAAATTAATATCATTAACTTGGGAAAGTTTTAAATAAGTACTCATTGATTCGTCATCAAAAAATATGAAAAAAAGTTCCTATAAACATGGGTATGGAAATGTATAGTTTTAGAGTTAGAGGATGTTAAAACTTTTTAAATTTTTTTTTTGGTATTTAAGATAATTGTAATTTTACCTTAAATACCATTATTTTTTATTTAAAATTGCTGTAGGCTGGACTGACTAATAGTAATAATATTCTTGGAAAATTTGATACTCTTGAACCTTGTTTCTAAATATTCTAAAAATTTTTATTTTTTATATACGTTTCGCCTATCATTATATCCTTAATCAGTGTTGTGTCACATAAAAAAAATAGTGTCGAACTTAATCCAAAAAATTACATAGGTACAAAATATTCAGGTTTAGTACGATTTCAGCCATAGTCAACGTAGATAGTTGTAGTGTTAAGAATAATAATTTTAAAAAATATGTGGTCATCTTTTTACAAGTTTATATTAGTTTATTAATTGTAGTAACCATTATGTGGTGTGTGGTGTGAATATTTTGAATGTAATTTTTTGGATTATGTTCGACACTATTTTGTTTGATAGGACACATCACTGATGAAGGCTATAATGTTAGCCGAAACGTTTGTTTTTTATTTAAAAACCAAATAAAGATAATGAAAAACCAAATGAAAACTTAATCAGAGTTTTTCCCGAACCTAAATCCCAAAAAAATAAAAAACTTTAGAGTAATAAAATTTGATAATGAATTAGGTAAAATATATAATTTATTAATTTTAATTTTATTAATAATTGTGGTTAATAAAATTACGTTTATCACATCAAGGAGGCCGAATTCGACAAAATATCAAGAGATAGCTTTTAACTGGAATTAAACGGCCTATATAATTCAGATATCAAAAGAAAAAAAAGTCAGTAGCGCACATATTTTTTTTGAAAAATAATCCAGTAATAAGTCATATGCACGTCCCTGATGAATTTATTGACCCTTTGATAGCATTAAAATATGTAGCACTTATAGTAACTTTCACCCTCAAAATTTCATTCGAATCACTAAAAGTACTTCAAAGAAAATTATAATAAATCGAAAGATTATTAAGATTTTAACACCCTGTAGCTACGAAACAAAGCAGAATCAGACAATCTATGTTGATATGAAAAATAAATCTTATCTTTACGTGAGCAATCTCCCCACGAGAGATGGCATATGTTTTTTGAAACACCCTGTATAAATTTTAATCTCTTAGACAAATATAGTATAAATAGACAAACCCGACTGTAAAAAACGATAGTCCCAAATTGGTACCAAACTAATATACAAACTAGAAAATCAAATAAATATTAGTCTTAATCTACTATTTTAAAAAAGAAATTCCTTAACTAGTTAGTAATTTTAAAGAAAATAATAGACTAATATTTTTCACTGAAAATTACTATATATTATCCGTTTATACTTACGGACAACGGTCGTTGCTGCAGTAACTAGGGCATTTTTTGTGCGGAAGAAGTTTCCAATGTAACCCAGTTTCCTATGCGCTACAAATATAACGAGTGCATTAATTCATTTTTTCGCCATCCAATTAGTTGAAATCTAATTGAAATTATCGAATAATTTCGTTGCATTAAGGATGCTTTTTTCGAGGGCCATTCATTCTTTCGGAGAAAAGCGCTCATTTTTATTTAACTAATGATAATTATCACTTATAATTATAGATTCTCTATAGAAGAAATTTTCCGTCAACTAGATTGCACTAACAAAGGATTAAAAATTGATGGAGAATATCTTAACTATCTAAGATTCGCTGATGACATAGTCCTAATAGCCAATTGTCCTGAGGAACACAAATGAACAAACTAATTACAGCCAGCAATAAAGTAGTCTCAAAACGAATTTAGCAAAAATTAAAGTAATGTACAATGAACTTGTAGACAGAAAAGACATTCTAATAAATAACACAAAACTGGAACTAATAGAAGAATACATATATTTCCTCACAATACGAATTGACCTCAAATCCAAGGAGGCAATAGAGAAAGAGGGACATATGCTCAATTACAGATACGTGACAACACCGGTATCAGGTCCAAGGAGAGACCAAGTTAAAGAGGTGGAGAAAATGGAGACAGATTTTCTAGCCTCCACCTCACTAGGTTCCTCAAACGGAGGCAAGCTCCTCGACTGTGAAAGGCAACGGCCCAGCTACATCGAAATACCGGTTCCCATTAGAACACCGAAGTTAAGCGACGTAATGCGATATTAGTGGATGGACGGGTGATCGGTTCGAAACTCTGTATCGTGCTGTTGTCCAAAAAAAAACCATTTTACTCATTCTACATTCTACATACATACATTTGGGACAAATAATTCATGGCTAAGTATCTCTACTACCAGAGATTAACCGAAAAATTAAGTTAATTATGGAAGAAACTCAATTATATTCAAATCTAGAATGCCACTCTATCTAAAGAAGAAAACATTCGACCAATGTATATTATCAGTCATGACCTATGCATGCGAAATCTGGAGTCTTAAAATGGACATTATAAAGAAACTGCAGGTCGTAGAACGCTCAATGGAATGAAATATGCTGGGAATAACCAAGAAAGACTGTAAAAGATTAGCGAGATAAAGTGGATACGACAAAAGATCCAAATAATAGGTGTCATTTACAGAATCAAATCTCTTAAGTGGCAATGCGCAGGATACCTGGCAAGAAGGATGTACAACACATGGACCACTAAAATTACAGCATGGAATTAAGAGACCTAGAAGTAGTCCAAACCTGAAATGGGACCATGATATTGGGAAATTAGCAGAGATAACTTGGGCCTGCGTAGCCAGCAATAGACAACAATGGGCCTAAACAAAGAGAATATCTAAATATGTGAGTGAGACTATTCCATAATTGAAAATGGTTGAATAAGCTGAAAATGATGATGATGATGATTGTAGATTCAATAAAGCGTATACGAGTATATATGATGGAAAAATATTTCAGAAAAAGAAAACTTCTCAAATACTTCTTTTATGATAGCTAAATACAAAGGCAGCGTCTGCGTCTGGTTGAAAGGTTGTGGAAGTTTACCAACCCTCAAATTTTGGAAATAGAGAAACAAATGTTATTGAGGCATTTTGGGATTTTAGCAGAGCAATCTTTGTTATTAAAAGTTAATATTTTTGAAAAGCAAGATCATTTTGATATGATTTTCCACTTGCTAGGTGATCGAGATTCATGTTCATGAGTGCCAGTGAGCAAATTTATAGGTAAGCTGAAGTGCGAGAGACAGCGTATATCAGCTGCTGTCTCGGTTGAGTCTCACAATTGAGCAAGAATAAAATAATCATTTTTTCGGTCGATAATATTGTGTGCAATATTAATATTCGGTGCAAATATTTTTAGGGCTTGTAGATTCCGATAAAAGAATCATATTTTCTCTTTGCCTTTTTTCAAATAAGTCTAAAATAACGAAGTTTGAAATGTTTTAATAAAATTGATTTATTTAAAAAAAATTAAAAATCACTGATTTTTTGTGTATTTCCATCCATTTTTAGCGCCGAAACTAATGAAGAGTAAACCCGTAACCATGTATCAAAGATTAGGAAATTATACTCTTGGATAATTTGCGGTGAACAGGTATTTCTAAAAAGTTTTCTAAAATATACACAAAAATTTAAAAGAAAACACACGCCCTTATTAAAAATGCACTAAAACAAGAAAATGGATGTTGCATAAATCAAATTAAATACACATCTATTATTAACGCTATAAGCAAAATTTAATTTAATTTATTCTTAATTATTTTTTTACATATTCGGTTACCGTGTATCGCGAGAGACACCTCGCTGAGGTGAAGTAAAAATTTACCTAAGAAATATTTGGAAATCCTTTTGAAGGTCGTCTACTTCTTATCGGGTTTGAACCGACTGGACCTGTTTCAGGTTTCAGGTTTCGGTTTTAGTGTGCAAAGTTCATGATATTTTTAAGTTTTTTTAACGTAACTACTGTTAGGCCAGTAAGCGAGGATAAAAATAGGGTATTACCTCCGAATTCTTGACACCCGAACCGATTGACGTGAAATTTTAACAGTGAATAGATATATATGTAAGAAACAAAAGTTACATAGTAGCGATGTGTGCTTTCACCCTGGGGTGAGTCCTACCCCTTCTCGGTGGTGAACAATAAATAATCCATTTTAATTAATCAATAAAGAGAATGAATTCTAAGTAAAAAATGTTCTATAACATTTTTTCAGAAAATTAATATTTTCCGAGTTGTTTAGGATTAAAAATGTTGATTTTTCATTTAAAAACTGCATATCTTTCTGACATTTTTTATAAATAACTCGAAAACCTTGCTTTTTATCGCAAAACTCACACGAAGCAAAAATGAAGCTTTTGAAATCACTAAACGATACATTTATTGTTGATTACCGTTCGTAGGTGTAATAATAACCGAGTTATCACTCTGTAAAAGTGACTTTTTATTTTTCGAAAACTTAATTTTATTTATAGCTGGGTCAATAATTCAGAATAATATAACTCAAAATTGAAAAATTATACAGGGTGAGTCTTAAATAAGTGCAAATATTTTCTGGGGTGGTACATCTCGATAAAATAAACATATTTTCAATTTACTTTTTTTTAATTAATAGTAGAGTTATTTTTGAAAATTTCCAAAAAAATTGATTTTTCTTTTAAATTTTGTTAGCCACTAGATCTTTTCTGGATTTCCATTATTGTCAATTTAATATACTACCTATATTGCCATATTATCAAGAAATTATATTTTTTCCAATTAATTCCAAATTTTCAAAATATTTCTTTTTTGCGAAAAAAAAACTAATGATCGTGTTTCTGGGGTCGAAATATATTACCACTAATGATTAAGAGATGATTTAAGACACTATAACTTTGGAAAGCAATCTCAGTTCAGACTTGGCATGGTTAGACTACTCCCGTTGATTGAAAGAATTGGGAAGGTACGCAACCTAAAAGGCATATTTACCTCACAAATTTGATTTGATCTTACGTCTCTCTTAAGTGCTGTACGGTTGAGCCTCTACTCGTTCTGCGGCCAACGCATCAATCATTCATATTCTCTAATTCGCAAAGGTATATCAAAGACGGTGTAGAACAGTGTTGCCATATTAAAATATTAAAATGTGTAATATCTGTAATACGTTTGACGAAAACATCTTTCGATGAAAAATGCGCGTTTATGTATTGAAAATTTATTCGTGTTTAACATAGAATAATCAACAAAAATAAAAATTATTTTATAGGTACCGTAGTTTGGGGCGAAATTGATAACCGGGGGCGAAATTGATAATTACATGGTTTAGTCACATTTTTAAATTTAGCGCCAAATTTATGCAAGTAGAAGCAGTGGTGTGCATCATTCTTGTTTAGTAAAGCTTTGACGACAAGAAGTATGCAGTCGGGTGTGCAATTTTTTATCTATTTTTTGCAAAATTTTATCAATTTTTCCCCCCGGTTATCAATTTCGCCCCAAACTACGGTACTGAATTTTTTGTATGCTCAAAAAATACATTTACTATAATATTTTAAATATTAAATAACAGCGATCTTCATTTCCAAGCTAACTTTGACGCCGATCTTTGTTTAATCATATTATATTAAATTATTTATGATAGAAAATCTGTACTATTAAGTTACTGTGTCAAAAATACCTAAATTTACGGATTAATCCGCAGTTCCGGCAACACTGTCTCCGGCAACCACTCACTCTGTCGACTGAGAGCAGAACTACGGTACAGTATTCTTTATCCGCTGCGCAGTAAACGACTATCAGGACGCAGAGCTACATTAAATCTCGGTTGACTAGCGGCGACGGTATCGTCAGCTACATCTCAGACAGGTTTTGTGCTACAAAATCACCCATGAGGTTGTGTATCTTCTTATATCTTGAATCAGAATGAGTGGGAAGAAGCAGCTCACAACAGAACTCAATGGAGAAGAATTGTAAACTCAGTTAAGAGCGACAACCAAAATGTAAAGAGGCAACAAAGTAATGAGATTTTTGAATCTCCGGAGTGCGGAAGGCAGATAACATCACGTATCGGGCTTTTAAGTCACAAAAAAGCTCATGAAAGAAATCGCCTTGCGTGACCATCTTCTGATGTGTGTCGAATACTCGTCAGCGAGTAATGGCAATATATGTATATGTATCTTATAAAGCTGTGTTACAAATATTTCCGTGACTAGAATTTGAATATTAATTTTATATTGAGAAAATCTACATTTTTGTAAAATAGCGCAATGAAATTTAAAATTAATTTTAGTTATACGTGCATAAAAAAAATCTTTTCGGGCATAAAAAAAGCTGTGGGTAGAAACTAGTGTCGCATTTTAATAAACCTAGTTAATAAAATAAAAATAAGTGAAACATGAAGTAAAATACCGATTACTACTGTGCGCTGTTTATTTGGATTGAATGCCGAACACTACTACTTGTTCGGACATAAACTGCGTGTATCTCTCTTGGCAAATACCAAAGGAAGACATTTTTGAAAATCTTTCGTTGGATGAAGTTGGATCATTTTTTTAATTCGCTGGTCAAGATAAAAATAGTTAAAATTAAGAGGCTTAATTTTAAAATATCCCAAATGGTTCGGAATAGGGATTTGTTAATTATTAAAGCCATCTGTTTAACTATTTTAAATAAAGTTATGGTGAAATTAAATTTTTGGAATTTTTTTATACGATTTCCGTAATTTTCTAACTTAAAAATCAACTTATAACCTTACTTATTGATCAATTCGGCAATTTCTGGTGACAACAGAGTTTAATTTTCTATAACTATTCTGTGGAAGTTAAGTTTGTGCACTAATGGTAAAGATTACATGGAAAAATATGTTAAAAAACACGAAAAGATCGTGTTTTTTGAAGGAAAACAAGTGAAGAAGCTATTTTAGGTATAGGAACATGTGGTATATTTGAAATTTTCTATAAAAATGGATTATAAAATCGCAATGTCGCAAAATATTCTATTCCGTCCCACTTAGGGTTCAGAACTCCCGAAAGTACCGGGAATTCCCGATTCTTTTGGGACATCAAAGAACCGGGACTCGAACTTATTTATTCCCGGTTCTTTCGGTACTTTCAGGACTCGGTAATAATAATTTTTTTTTGTTACGAAAGACTTTTTTGATCCTTTCTAGCGGTCGAAATCAAACTCTTCTAAATAAGTCGTGATGTTATCTCTTACTGTTTTTACTTCTGAAGTTATTTTGAAGTTTCTAATGATGTGTATTAGCCATTATTGAAGTTTAAATATGTTATTTTTTATTTAGTATATTATGACTGAATGTATTAGTTATATTTTTTTCTGTTTTGTTTTTATAGGCATTTGCATCTTTAATTCAAAATGTTAAGTTTTTTTTTCAAATCTAGTTAAGTTGGTTTCGAGGTTGGTTGATGTTGCTTGATGTAATTTTTAAGCTGCCTATGTGTTTTCTTTTTTTTTTGCTTGTGTTCATTATTTGTGTTCATGTTTACTTCGTCATGATTCAGTAATTTTATATTATTTTCAATTTTTTATCGGAATTACTTTTGAGGACCATCCCATACTTGCTAATTGACGAACTCCACAATCATTGAACAAAAATATTTTAGTACGGTTCCGGAAACTCTAATTAATATTACTAATTAGGATTTAAATCTTTTTGGTCAACGTTAATAAAAAAATATTTTTTTGTTAAGTGAGAAAGTCCTTTGATGCTTCCTAGCGGTATAAATCAAACTCTTCTAAATATGTAATGATGCTATTTCTTATTGTTCTTGCTTCTTTTTCTTCTTTTGAAGTTCCTATAATATTTATTATGTTAAGTTTTAATAGATATTTGCATATTTAATTCAATAATTTAGGGCTTTTGTCTCAAATTCATTTAAGTTGTTTTATGCTGTTTGATGTGAAATTTAAGTTAGCTATACTTTTTTCTTTACTGACTGATTACTTAATAATTTGATATTATTTTCATTAAAAATCTCAATTTTTATCCATTTTTCTTCCTTTGCTTGAAAAACCATCCCTTGCTTTTTGATTGATGAACAAAAATTAGTCAGTACCGAAAGTACCAAAAAAACCGGGAAATCTCGGTTCCTAAGAAGCGCTGTACCGAAATTCCCGGTTCCGAAAAACAGCTCCGGTTGCGGAAACCCTAGTCCCACTGCAAGGTTATTAAAAGATAAGGTTGTCTCGTAACTTTTGGACCAATAGGAGCGAAGAGGAATACCATCCCTCTGACGTAGATAGAACGTATAAAATCATAGATAAAAGGAATAGAAAAAAATGCAACCGACAAAGAGAGATAAATGGACAATACAATAAAGAAAACACACATCAAACAACTGAAAACTATTGACGCCATACACTATAAACAATAAAGTACACAATGAATATCGATTCGGAAATGCACTGTCGGACAGTGGGCAGTTTTTATCCCTTTATCTATGAGCGGTATCATTCCTATGGCGTAGTAGATGATGTTTTCGATAATGGCGGATCGAGTTACGAGAGAACTTTATCTTTTAATAACCTTGGTCCTACTGTGCGTCGGTTTGAGGCGGATGGGGTCGAATATATCGTGAGTAAGAGTCGATTTAGACACTCGCGAAGTCGGTAGGCCATTGACAATGATATGGCTGAGGACCTCAGTTCGGATTCCGCATAAACAATGTAGCACCGTCCGGAGTAACCTTAGCAGCAAAAAAACTTACTATTAATGTTTGCAACATCGCTAAAAAATTGAAAAAAAATTAATCAGACGAGAAATATTATTGAATTTGGTACTGAAGGTAATTTAGGTTGCATCCTGTTCTCTACGAAATCCATTCCATCCAACTAAATCAATTTTTAATCACGAACTAACTTTTCCAGCTAAACGAAGCTTTAAAACGGATGTTTGTGATTCCTGTTTACAACGTAATTCGTTATTTATCGACGATTAATTAATGAATCGATATGGTAACAACTTCGCCAATATAAAACGAGTAGAAAGGCTCCAGAATCCATCGTTATTCAAATAAACATTCCGGAGCCTGATGGCGATTTACCGCCGCAAAATAGAAACGTTCTCCGACGAGAATTTTAACTAATCGCTGCGTTTTTTCCTTTCTTTTTGCCCCCGTTTTGTTTTTTACCTCGAATTTTGATTTGCATAGCTCGCAATTTGTATTCGGCTGCACCTGAAAAGTGAAAATTTTCGATTTCGTTTAAAAATGTTGTTTTTGAAATAGAAATCTCATCGGGTAAATAACATCATCAATACTCAATGCTCAGTAATTTGGAGCGTAATTTGAAACATTTTTAAATATTGCGCTGTACGGTTTTTCGCACAACACATTCATTAAAAATATGTCTGGTTCTAATTTAGGTACAAATGCAAAACAAAAATTTTTAGTCAAGTTTAAAATGCAACATTTTTAGCCTTCTTTTGATATTTTTTTAGCAAACTGTATATATGTAGATATAATTACTTTAATTGGTAAATTTAGTTTTTTTTTCAAAACTTTTGTATTTGGCTTATTATAAAGGGGTTAATCGAAGGGTTGCTTCTTACCTTAACTTTAAAACACCCTGTGCAATAATTTCGTGAGTAAATTTTTCATAAACATTATTTTTCTCTGTCCTGAGACTCCTAAGAATTTTGTTTTTTTGGCTCATATCAATACCTGCCTTGGTTAATTTTTAACAGTAAAATGAACTTCCCACCAAAAATTTGCAATTTTTTTCAATTATATCATTGTTTTTTAAAATTATTTTTTAATATAACGAGATTGCTTTCTGATTCATAATAATAATCATCATTCTCGGCTTATTCAACCGTTTCCAATTATGGTTATTATGATTAGCCTCCCTCACATATTTGGTTAGTTTAGGTTATAAATATTTTCTTTGTGGTTATTCCTTCTTCTTCTTAAGGTGCCGTTCCTGCGTAGGCGTTCATTTTTTCCTTCCTCATCAGATGGTTCTATTAATTGCAGCAGCAACGGCCCAGCTACGTCGAAACACCGGTTCCCATTAGAACACTGAAGTTAAGCGACGTAAGGGGATACTAGTGGATGGACGGGTGACCGGCTCGAAACTCTGTATAGTGCTGTTGTCCAAAAAAGGCAACAATGTAAAATCTATTGACACACACTGCTCATTCACGCCGGTTCGAGGCCGGATGAGATTGGATATCGTGAGTGAGTCGATTTAGACACTTGCCAAGTCGGTAGGTTATTGACCATGATATGGCCGAGGACCGCGGTTCGGATTCCGCTTAAACAAAGTAGGCCCCGTCCAGATTATTAGCCCTGGCAGCAAAAAGGAGACGTTAACTTCAAATTTTTACTTTACTTTATTAATTGCAGCGACTTGGAGTGCTTGGAAGTCCTGTATGCCTGTCCATTGACGAATATTTCTCAGTCAGAATAGCTTCCTTCGGCCTATTCCCCTCTTGCCCCCCTCGATTTTACCCAGGAGGATTAGACGCTGAAAGTGATAGCGTTCTCCACGTAGTATGTCTTCCAAATAGGCTATTTTCCTCTTCTTGGTGATTTCGAAGAGTTCACGTTCTTCTAGACCTGAGAATGTCATTCTAGACCTGAGAATGTCAGAGTCTGTTCATTCCTCACACCGTCGACCTAGAACACTTTTAGCATTCGTCGTAGGGTCCACATCCCGAAGGCTTCAATTCTGTTTATTGTTTCTACCTTCAGTGTAAATGCTTCCACACCGTATAACAAAACGGACCAGACAACACTTCACTATTCTGTATCTAAGGCCGAAGTTCAAGTTCCTATCTGTGAGAAACCTTCGAAGTTTTAGAAAAGTTGTTCTTGCTTGTTCGATCCTGCATTTGATCTGGATCCCACGTTTGATTAACCACGCATCCCAAATATTTAAATTGTGTGACCTGCTTGATGACCTCTCCATTTAAGTAAATTCTAGTGTTCGGAATGTTATTTCTGCTAACAGCCATAAATTGTTTTTTTTTTAGTATTAATGTTCGTCATTGGCTTTCATTGTTAACCTTATTTAGAAGGATTTAGAGACCATTTGCATTGTCTGCCAATATCACTGTGTTATCCGCATATGGAATATTATTAATTGGAATGCCATTTATTTTCAAACCAACTGGACTGTCGTAGATTGACTCAGTGAATGCTCTTTCCACATACAAGTTAAACAACATTGCACACAGAATACACCCCTGCCTTATCCTCTTTTTATTTCAAAATCGTCAGTGGTATTCCAGATTTGAATATGATTGAGTTTCTTCCAGAAGTACTCGATGTTAATTTGATTTCTGGTAGTAGAGATCCGGAGCTGTGCAGTAATTGTCTCAAATATACCGATTTGATCAGTTTAGAAGTGTGGTCAGGATTTTAACTTGTAAGACAAAGAATAATATAAAAGACCGGTTAACAGACAGAGAGAAAAATCAAAAGCGGTATACATTGTTGCCGGTTTTTACGTTTGTAGGAAAATTTGTGTAGAAAAAAAAATAAACTATATTAAAATTTGTCATGTATACTACTGAAATTAAGATAATATGTCTAAGCTAAATATAATCTATCACATCTGTAGTAAAATGAGTAACTAATTGTGAAAAATAAGGATCCAACATTAGATGCAACATTTTCCATAAACGCCTACTTGTGCGGTTTGAACTTTTGATGCAAAATCCGGCCATACCGCATAGAAGAAATGTTGATACATTTCTTCATTATACATTCAACAAACTTCATACATTCAACAAAAGTTAGGTTGATACCCAACTTTTATCTTCTTTTAATACATTTGATTTTCCATTAAGCTGCCTACATCACTCTCTTACACGTTAAAATCCAGACCACACTTCTAAAATGATCAGATCGGTATGTATTCTTCTACTATTTCCATTTTGTGTTATTTACTTGAATGTCTTTTCTGTCTGCTTCATGAAGATTATTAAGGTAAACCTTATTCAACATTAGCACAGTTTTAAATTCTAAAATAAATAATGTTAAAGGCAGAGTATCAATTCCGTTCAAAGTAGAAATCGTCATCAATCCTGACATTTAACATACTCCCTGGTATTTCAGCGTCCGTCAAGTCGTCCGACCTTGCCGGGCGCGTATCTTACGGGCCGCGGTGAATGTTTACAACAATGAGCGAATAAAATTGCAGTCCTAACGAGCTAGTCCTTTGCGCAACGTTTCGCATTTTTCCTCCTCTCGTCGGCGCTGTTTCTCGTATTCTGCGACCGAGTTCCGAAAGAATAATAGGGGAGAAGAAGGAAAAAAGCACAGCGCAAATATTCCTGAATAGCGCTGACCGGTCGTGGAGGACCTTGGATTCGGTTCCTGCGACACAGACATACCTTCGAAGGCGGCTGTACAATTCAGAGCGGCAAAAAATGTATTTAGTTAACTTAGCTGCACTTACAGGCCAGTCAGAGAGGATAAAAATAGGGTATTTATTAATAGGTGAAAAATAAATCACCCATTTTAATTGCAAAAATCAATAAAGGGATGAATTCTAAGCAAAAAATGTTCGATAACATTTTTTCAGAAAATTAATATTTTCCGAGTTTTTTAGGATTGAAAACGTTGGACCAGAATTGGAAAAACTGGACCAGAACTGGTCTGCTTCCCAAGGGGAAACAAACTTAAAGCAGAATTAAGAAGACCTAGAAGGTTCCACCGTAACCTGGAAATCCTCCATCTGTCTAAAACACTCGAGGAAATTTCTTAAGACTTACGTTTTGGGTTAAAAAGCGGACTTTTTCAATATGTGAGAGAAAAGAGAAGAGAATGGTCAAAAAGAGGACTGTTCTCTGGAATAGAGGACGGTTGGTAACCCTAGATATAACTCAAGAAAGGGACAACCAATAGATACAATACACACTAAATAAATAAATAAATGCCTTTATTCTCAAAAAAAATTACAATTTGTAGACAAAGATAAAGTAAAAAAACAAAAGAGAAAATAAAACTAGTATACAAATTACATTGTCAGTTTTATTGTTTAAAAATAAACATTTATAAATGTTTACAATGTCAAAGAATAGCATAAAGAACACATTTCTAGGTAAAAAAGATGATTTTGGTCTTCAATAGGTATCATTGAAGACCAAAATCATGTGTATTGAAGACCAAAATCGAATGTTAATATTGATTAACATTCGGTAGTGAGAGTTGGATTCTCACCAAGAGACAAGAAAGCTTAATACAAGCAGTAGAAATGAAATACCTACGAAAAGTGCTAGGGGTTACGAGGATGAATAAACTACGCAATTCTGATATTAGAGAGCAGCTGAAAGTCCAGCCAGTACTAACAACTATCGAAAACTGCCACTTGAGGTGGTACGGACATTTGAAAAGACTCAACAAAGACAGACCAGTAAAAAGAGTATGGAAGAAAAAAAGGCAGGAAAAAAGGATAAAGGGTAGACCTGCAACAAGCAGTAGAAATGAAATACCTACGAAAAGTGCTAGGGGTTACGAGGATGAATAAACTACGCAATTCTGATATTAGAGAGCAGCTGAAAGTCCAGCCAGTACTAACAACTATCGAAAACTGCCACTTGAGGTGGTACGGACATTTGAAAAGACTCAACAAAGAGAGACCAATAAGAAGAGTATGGGAGGAAAAAAGGAAGGAAAAAAGGATAAAGGGTAGACCTGCAACTACTTGGGATCAAAATGTTGCAAAATTACTTAAAACTAGAGGGATCGGCTGCGCCGAAGCAGCAAGCATGGCCCTGGACAGGAAGAAGTGGCAAAATTTTATTTATGGAAAGTAGCTACTAGAAGCCTACACCTTCGGGTAGAAGGCCTTCGATTATATATATTATATATATATATATATATATATATATATATATATATATATACAATGTCAAAGAATAAAAAAATAAAAATAAGATTCAAAAGTATTTACTATATTTATAGTAAATGTAGTAATAACAAATATTAGACCAGTGTTTACAAGATCAAATTCGATCATCAAAATATAAGTCATTTACGGCATAGAAAGCCTTGTCTAGTAAATAAGATTTCAATGCTTTGCGAAATGAAGAAAATGATGTTATGGATTTGATTTCAAATGGCAGGTGATTGTACATTCTTTTCGAGTTGTATAATATTGAACTTTTAACTAACTCTGAGCGTGGGGTAGGTAGATAAAGATCTTGCTCCGCGTTCCTGAGTGCATGGATAAGTGTGAGATGGCCTTTCTTGAGAAGCTGATACATGCTTACGTATTAGGCAAACGGATTCAAATATAAATAAGGAAGGAAGAGTTAATAATTTTAATTAAAAAAAAATGCTGGCAATGAGTTCTGCTGTTTAATCCCAGTGAATATCGAACAGCTCCCTTCTGGAGCTTGAAAATGCGGTCTAATTGAGTCGTACAACACGTACCCCAGAATGGAAGGGCATATCTGAGGTGCGACTCAGAAAGTGCATAATAAACAGACAACAATAAAAAATATACAAACATATTTAAAATGGCTACATTTATCTATATCAAGAACACTTAGATACTTATTTCTCACTAGTGTTGTGCCAGTGTCCTCTATTAAAGTACATTAATAAAGAATACTAATAACTAAGTGTTGAATAATTTTAAGGTTCTGAAATATAGTTTTCTGAAAAGAAATATTGATTGGAGTTTCTAGAAACCAGCAGATTAAACCAAAGATGAATCAAGCCATGAAAATTCTACTAATGTCTAAGAATCTTTAACAGAAATATGAAATTTTTTATTTACTGGAAATATTTTACGATAAAAAAGTCATAATTCGGAGCTAACAATTATTAGAAACCACTGCAGTATAAAAAAGCTGATTGAAAGAAAATTTGACCTTAATTAAAAAACTCCTATTCCATATCTGGGGTTGCTAGTTCAAATCTACCCTATTTCAATTCAATTTCAAGTTTATTTTTGTCTCTGTACGAAAACATGAAAGGGTATGGAATTCAGGACGATATTATTTCTCTTCAGTATGGAAATGACAAATCAATAAGAGAGTTTTGTGTGATCATCTTGCGTCATTATTTCGCACATTTGTTTAACTTAAAGAAAGTGATTGTTTAAGATGATGACAAAAAATATTACCTAACTAGTTTCTCATGAACACGACATTTACTTAGAGAATTTAAACAAAAAATCGTCCTATTGCTGCCAAAAGTCACTAACTAACATTTTTCCGAACAACCAAATTCAATCACTAACTATGTTTTGAAGCGGAGAATCGATTGCAAAAGTCATTAACTACGATTTCTGGCTATTTATGTTTTATTTTAATACCGAATAGTTACTAACTATAACATCTTTATGCAATGTAATTCATCTTTAGACGCATTTTTCTCGGAAGTAGTAAAATGTAAGTTAGTGACTTTTGGCAGCAAAGGGACGAAATTGTCTAAGGATATTTAAAATTTTTTTTTTGGAAATTCTGAAACAAATTAGACTCAGATGCAAAAAAAACTCAACGAGGAGAATTTTGGTCAATTTTAAAGTGTTATATTATTGTTATTTTTAGCCCTACTTTCATTATTATTTTAGCAAACTGTATATAATTACATCAACTTTAATTCGTAAACTAAGTTTTTTGTAAACTTTAGGATTTAGCTTATTATACAGGGTTAATCTAGATGTTGTTTCTTATCCCAACTTTAAAACAACCTGTGCAATAATTTCGTGCGTAAATTTTCCTAAAATATAATTTTACGGTCAGAACCATCCCAAGTAGCATAGAAAAGAGAAAAAAAACATTGACCACGGAAAATTAACCAGTGTTTGGTTGAATTTTAATTATAATTAACTTAATAAATTTCTTGTAGGGAGTGCGAGAAATCTAAAAATGAGGTTGTAAACTAGTTAATAATAACCTAAAATTATGCCTTTGAAAAGTAGCAACGTTGGAGTTAGCTGGCATTGTTAAAATCTAGTTACTGATAACCTATTGAGGGCATTAATACTACAGGGACTTAAAGTAGGTCAAATGTTACTTTATTATAACCTCAAATTTGTCTCGGGGGTCGAAGGCATTGTTTGGTTTTCAAGTTAGGTTAAAATTTACTTGTTAATAACTTTAAATGGGACCTTATTTGGAGGAGTTCAAATTAGGTTGAAAATTTAATTTATTTCGACCTCATAAGTCGCTATTATGCTTCAAAGGTAAAAGTAACTTAGTTTTTTGACTTGGAAGAAAGTCAGACACGCGGCAGGTTAAAAATTACCTTTTTTAATTTCCTCGGGGTGATTTCCGTTTAAAATAGTTTTCGAGGGATTATTACGTCATAGCAAATTACCTTGTTCCCACTGGTGGGGAACGAAAGAATATTCAATGCGTTTCTTTTTTATTACCGACACAATCTTAATCGTGTCCATTATGTGCAATAAAAACAAAAAGTCCTCTATAATAACACTCACAATCCCAAAACACAAAACTTTCACAAATAATAAGCAAAGAAAACTAATTTGGTTTTCTAGTTAGTAAGTGTTCTAGTTTAGGCCCGTTCGGTAATTGCATCGGCTAGCAAAAGGATAAAAATTTGACATCTCACGTGACTCTCAATAAATATTCCCATATTAGGACACATGATCATATTGTGAAAAGTTAATCGGATTGCTCGAAGATGTAATTACCGAACTTAGCATAAAATATCATTGTCAACTGTCAGTCAAAGAAAATAAAAGTTTTCTGTTTTACTGACAATACTGCAAAAGTCAGGCCTTCGAGAAATGAGCTTCGACCTAATATAGCCCATTTTTTAACTTGCATCTCGAAAGAAAAATACCTTAAGCAAGAAATCTTGACCTTTGAGGTTATTCTCAAAGAAATCTTAACCTCATAAAAAGAAAGCGGACTTTAATGTTTTAAAATTATGAAAAACCAAACTTCATAGACGAATAGTTAAAAACACCATTTGCGGCCATTTTCTTATCCAATTTGTTTTCAAAAAATATTTTTTTGTGATATTGATCTAAAGTATTGAGAAAAATAAACAGACGTTTATGCATAATACTACCTACCACAAGTTAAATTAACTAATTAAGAACTTTAAAAGTGTAGCAAGGAAGTTAGCTGAAAAAAAGTTAGGTTAGAACCTTGAAAGTAACGATTTATTCTAAAATTAATTGTTGAAAATACATAAAATTTTAATGGCGCATAATTTTTTAGGGCCTATCATATTTACATCTCACAGAAAATTTTTCTCCGCAGACATAATTGTCTTGCGAATCCAGTAATCCACTTCTTACCAATAACTTATTTACATTTACTAGGAAGTGCATATATGTAGGTATTTCATCTATATTGGATTAATGTTCAAACGGCCATGCCAGTTATTACTACACTTGCTTGTCTTCCTGATTCATTATTGGGAAATTCATTTACATACACATATTAAAAAGAAAAATACTTTACCTTATTCTTTCTCTTTCTTTCCCATGTTAAAATGTAGGTAGTATAAATTAGGACTATTTTTAGTAAAACTTACCTCTATTTTACCATGTTATGACCTCAGGTCGGTTATTTTCGACTTCATAGCCCATATTTCATACAAGACATTATAACCTGTTAACCTGTTTTTAACTTACAAATTACTTTAGTTTTATTCCCCACTTTGGGAACTTAAACGTCAATTCTTGGAAATTTCGACCAATTTCCAGTTGGTCAATAATAGTCCAGGTGGTTAATTTAAGGTAATTTTAACTTCAAATGTTTGTTGGGATGACTCCTGAGCATTTTGTTTTTTGATTCATGTCAATACATGCTTTGATTAATTTTTAAGAACGAAATGAATTGACCACGATCAATTTGCAATATTTTCAATTATCATTACTTTTTGATGTAATTTTTTAATATAAAGAGATGGTTTTGGTGACCATTGTCGTAACGTCACATTACGCTGCATTTGATACTCTATACTAAATTAAAAACACTTTAAAGACTAACGATACAATCCTGGTTTAATAAACATTCATACTACCGATATTAAAGAAAACTGTAATCTGTAATACTTAAGAGTACAAACAGAAAAAAAAAACGTTGTAAAAATACCCTAATACTTTGTATTGCCTCTCTTGGTTGCTACAACTGCCTGTATACGTCCGTTCATACTCTTATTGAGGCTGCATATATCATATTGCATTATGCTTTCCCATTCTTCTTTAAGAACCAAGCGAAGTTTATTTAATGAAGCTGGTACCGTTTCGCGACACCTAACCCTCCTGCCAAGCATTTCCCAACCGTAGAACATGATGGGCAGTTCATAGCAGTATACTATAGTTCACAATAATCACCAAAACCACCTTGCAATATTGAAAAATAACTTCAAAAATAAATGAAAACTGAAAAAATTGCAAATTGTTTGGTGGCAAGTTCATTTCACTCTTAAAAATTAACCAAGGCATGTATTGACATTATCCAAATAACGAAATGCTCAGGAGACATGGTTCTGACCGTAAAATTATATTTTAGGAAAATTTACACACGAAATTATTGCACAGGGCATTTTAACGTTCAGGTAACAAAACAACCGTTCGTTTAACCCTGTATAAAATGTCAAATATTATAGTTTATAAAAAAACTGAGTTTACGAATTAAAGTTGATATGATTATATTTACAGCTTGCTAAAAAAATCATGAAAATAGAGCTAAGAATAACAGAAATATAACACTTTAAATTTGACCAAAAATTTATCCGTTGAGTTTTTTTTGCATTTGAGTTATATAATGAAATGTAACATTTTTGCATTAAAACAGGTGTCCATTAATAACACAGGCCGACAAAAAAAAATTTTTTCGATGTAACACAAAGCTCAATAGGATATTGTGGTAGAATGAACCTATCTAATCACGAAAGTGGCAAAAAAAAGTCGTAACACGTAAGGTTTTTTTGTTACATTAATAAAACATCATTCAATATTACAATATTCAATATATTAAGATAGCTATTCAAAACATGATTTAAGAACTTCTTAAGCCTATATACCGATTATATTTTATAGTTTACACTCCTCAAACATTACTTATACCTAAAAAGTACAAAAACAATCGAAACGAGATCAAAACATAAACAAAAACTTTTACTTTTTCCTTTTATGAGGGACCGCGTCTTCTCTCTTCAAAACCAACAGTAATCACCCATCATGGCTGGATCCCATCGTCCTTGATAACGAATTTCCATTGTCCTTATGTCTTGATGGAATCTCTCACCTTGCTCATCACTGACAGCACCCATATTTTCAGGGAAAAATGACAAATGAGAATGGAGAAAGTGAATTTTTAAAGACATTCGGGCACCAAGCGATTTATAAGCATCTAAAAGCTCATTAACCAATTGTTCGTAGTTCGCATCCTTATTGTTTCCCAAAATCCCCTCACTACACTAACAAATGAGGTCCATGCTCTGAGTTCCTGCCTGGTAAGCGTGTCTGTGAAATTTGTGTCGTCCAACAATTTCCTGATTTGTGGTCCAATAAAAATACCCTCTTTCAATTTGGCATCACTCAACTGGGGAAAGACTTGCCTTAGGTATTTAAATCCATCACCTTCTTTATTCATAGCTTTCACGAAGTTTTTCATGAGGCCAAGTTTGATATGAAGAGGAGGCAGGAGGACGTCTTTGGGGTCTACAAGAGGGATATACTTGACATTTTGGGAACCCGGTTGAAATTCACTTCTTTCTGGCCAAATTTTCTGTACATAATGATGATTTACTGCACGACTGTCCCACAAACAAAGAAAACAGCAATATTTTGTAAATCCTCCCTGAAGTCCCACTAAAATTCCTATAACTTTCAAGTCCCCACATATCTGCCATTTATACCTGTTGTAGTTGATTCTATCTAAAAGCATGCGCATATTTTCATAAGTTTCCTTCATTGTCACTGAATGGGCAACTGGTATAGAGGGTTTTAAATTTCCGTTATGCAATAACACAGCTTTTAGGCTATATTTCGACGAATCTATGAATAAGCGCCACTCACAGGGAGAATGTTCTATAGAAAGTTCCTGCATTAAGCCATCGATATCAGTACATGCACACAACGAATCCTCCATACTGTAGAATGCAGAGAACGGAGCATTTCTTTTTCTAAAAGTGGTGATTTTTGTTTCATTGGCTAACAGATTCCATTCCTTAAGCCGGGATCCAAGAAGTTCTGACTGCTGCTTTGATAACCCCAAGTCACGCACTAAGTCATTCAACTCGCTTTGAACAATCAAATGTGGCTTGTCGGAACCGCCCTCTGGGGTAAAGGTAGGATCAGTACACTGGTCTCCAGAGCTGTTTGATTCAATATCTTCCTTATCTTCCAAAACAATACCTTGCCAGTCTAAGGGCGCGATCGGCACTGGGAGATCTGCACCATGAAGAACAGGTCGTATGGCAGACGGCAAATTGGGATACTCGATCTTGTGCTTTTGTTTTTGGAAAAACCTTCAGTTTTCGTCAGGCAAAAATAGCAATCGTCAAAATGGTTAGTTGGTTCTCGCCATACCATTGGAACCGCAAATGGCATTTTTTCCTCTTCCCTTTCATCCACTGCACAAGCGACACGCTACAAGTAACGCAGCACACATGAGGAGCCCACTGCTTGTCTTGATCTCCAACCAAAACTCCAAAATACTTGAAGTAGGCTTTCTTCACATTTTCAGAAAATGGTCTGGCTTGTGATTGCACCATAAATTCTCCACAAATGTAACAAAATCGATCAGGAGACACTTTACAACTGCGGCGCGTTTGACTTGACATTTTCGTACTATTTATCTACACGCATAGAACAACTCACGTCGAAAATCAACTGAAAACTGAACTCTCTTATGTTTTTCACAATATATTATAGTGCACAAAATGCGTCCCTTTCAATCATCCCATCATAAAATTTACCTGTATGTAAACGAATCTACCTAGACTTAATACCTGACATCTATAAAATTGACTACCTGCAAAAAAGAGGCGTAATTAGGCAACTGAAAAGTGGTACGTGTAGGAGCTTCAGGAGTATTTTTTCTGTTATTAGAAGCATATTTTTATGAAGAAATTCTGCAACTGACTCGTGTTACAAAAATCATGTCGGCCTGTGTAATGTGGCTATTATAGGAGTCAGGATTTATTTCTGTTTTACAGCATTATTGATACATTACATTAACTCACATCTTTAGGTTATATTACTGCAGCACTTTCACTTTCTACAAAACAAATCGGTTTTCAGAGGTGTGGAATCTAATAAATTACCCAACCTCTATAAAAAGTCAGACCACATAATTCAAATCTTTTTTCTAAATTTTTTTATGCAATAAAATTTGTTCTTGGTAAACCAGCGTACTTTCGAATAAAAAAAGGAATGCAGAATTGGTGGAACGGAACCTTGAAATATATTTTGACCTACCTAATCTGATTATACATATATGAAGTGCGGGATATTTTACTCGCATATCAAGAAGTAATTTGGTGAGTTTTGTTCAGTAATAATTGGACTTGTACAATCGGAAAAACGAACGCAGTTTTAAATGAAATTGAGTTTAAAGATAATTTAGCAGCCTCTCAAAACTTGTATACTAAGGGCTGGCCTGCCCCGGATCTAAGGGTGGACAAACGGGGGCACCTGCCCCGGGCGCCAGTGTCAAGGGGCGCCAAAATCATAATATAATACGGTTGAAAATCAAAAAAATTGCTACACAAAGCGCCCAGTATGCACCTTACGTTCTTCTATCAAGTATTCATTTAATTTTAAAACGCTCAGTTAGTTTTTGAACACATTCTAAAGTTTCATTCAGAACCTCGCAATTAGTGGAATAAATTAGCGGTTTCAATTAATACACTTTATACTTTTTAATTTACGATCATTCACAATGTTTAAAAAACACAATTAAAATTAATAGAATATACTAGCAACAGCTTGCGGTAGTCAGTTGTATCCATAAAGAAAGCCAAATATTTAGCTTATAAAACAATAAACTTTTGATTTCTAACCACGATTTCTCTTGACGGATGCTAATCAATGGCCAAAATGACATTTCCCGCAAATTTTGAAGTATAATGAGTGGAAAAGTCAAAGGTTTGTTTACTTTTTCTACTAATTGGAAATGACTACCACTAATTTAGACGTTCTGAATGCTTACATTGAAATTAAAGGAACAAACTTCTACGCTAATTGAAACCACTAATTCGGAGGTTCTAAATGAAGCTTAAGGGCTCATTCTGTCCCGTTTACGAAAAATGCCTACCTATCTAGATATTTGAAAGTTTTTTAAATTAATTTATTGCAAACGCTGGAGAGAGGGGGCGCTACTATCAATATTTTGCCCCGGTTCAAAAAAATTGTAGATCCGGGGCTGGGGCTGGCAAAGGTTAGACCTGGGTCGAGATTTCCGTATGTAAGAAGAGTACAATGCGTTTATAATGTACTGAACAAAGAGAGGACAGTAAACACGTTGCCAAACGTATGAAATAAGCCGAGAAACTGTGCACATCGCTAAGAGACGTGGAAGGGGATATAGCAGATTTGTCGCAGTTGACCGGTCGACCCAATCAATACCTCTGTCAGTACTTAAAGTTCTAGGGAAAGGTGTACGTCATGCGTTCAGCTTCACGATTTAATTACGTCTCGTGATACTTGATTTGTTTATTTATTAACGAGTCGTTGTAATTTTCCCTATAGCTTGATTTTTTTAAGTGCAAGCTAGAAACACTTGCATTTTTGGTAAAAATAATTGGAAATGTGCGATAGTGGTCGCGCTATTAGAACTCTGAATTCAAAAATCGATATCTCGAAATCTATTAGAAATAAGAGATTGTAGTTTTTTCAAGAACTTTGTTATTATTTCTGCTGTATTTTCTTCGTAGACAGTATGTGAAAATCTTTATCAATAAAAAAATTACACGATTGCTGAAAATTGATCTGCTCTAAAAGTAAATGGATGGATTGCTTACAATTTTTGAATAGAAAAAACGAGTATCTTATATACCTTATCGAATTTTTATTATGTAAACATATTGTAAAATATCCGATCTTGAAAACAAAAAAAAATTTCAATATCTAAAGTGGTTCTTCAGTTATGGCCTGTTATGTGTTAAAACGTTGAGTTTTTAAATTATCGCGATTACTGACGTTTTCTCGTTATAAAAAAATGACACCCTAACGATATCCTTATAATTCCATTTCAGATGCTCAGAAACATTACAAACCTAATGATTTTATCTAGTTATGTCTTGAAAAAAAAGTTTTTTAAAAATAAGCGGTTTGCGAACGTGATTTTACTTTACTTGATAAGGAAAGGCGTATCGGCAACGCCGCAACAGCACACCGTCGTGCGCTGCGTTGGCGTCGGTTGGTCGCATTTCTCTCACTCCGACTTAATAAGATCCCTATGCGATTTACTTCCACACATGTAAATACCGACCCAAAAGTAACAGTTGCCAGCACGGTATAACTTGTTTTCTGATGGTTATAGTATACTACATACCGAGGAGGGAAGTGTTTCATCACTGTCGAGAGATTAACTAAATCTCCAGACAATAATGAAAACTTTCCTCCGAGGTTTACATACTATTTTATTTAGAACCACATCATCGTGTGTTTAAAAAATAGAGACAGTATTTTATTTTGAAAAAAAAATAAATATGGGAAAATTTGTCGTTTTCTGTTTTGGCATTTCCATAATATATCTATATTTACCGGTACCAGTGGTTGGGCTAACCTTCAACAGCAAAACAAACAACTAAGTGACAGTTTTGAATTTCTCGTTCGCTTTTTCGAATTTATATAACATAGAAAGCCAGAATGTTATCTGATAATGAAGACTACTTTAATATTGGTACTCCACCAGAACTTACAGAAGCTGCAAAAAGAGTAGAAACCAGTTTACTTCCAGAGAAAAGTAGGGGGCGGTATGAAATAGCATTGAAAGTATACGAAAAATGGTGTGCCGGAAGAAATGCTAAGAATATTGCTTCGGAGAGAGTCTTGATGGCATATTTTAGCGACATAGCAGGGCAGAAAAGCCATCTACTCTTTGGGCTACGTATAGAATGATACGGACAATGCTAGAATTAAGGGAAAAGACTGACATATCAAAATATCACAAACTCGTCGCTTTTTTAAAACACCAGAATGTAGATTTTAAGCCAAAGAAGTCTAGCATTTTTACCTTCAACAAATAAATGTATTAAAATCTTCAATTATTATTGTTAATCTTCTTGTTTACTTTTGTTGATGTTAGATAAGTATTTAATAAAGATATTACAAGAATATTTTGCTTAATTGAATGAGGCGAGAAATAAAAAAAATCGAGTGAGGGAAATGGATGAGGGAAATAGGTGAGGGAAATGGAAGCGGGAAGAAATGTAGATAATTTGACACTTTCAATTTTTTTAAAAGTCAGTAATGTCAGTAATGTCAGTATTACATATGTGGTTGTAAATAAAATATTAAATAGCTTTTTATTCTTTTTATGTTCTTTAGAATAGTATTTAGTAATATAGAAGTGTCATTTTGTTTATTACAGAATAAATAATTTAATATGGTGAAAATAATCTGTGCAAATAGAAATACTATTTTTTTTGTTGAAAGTCGTTAAAAAATAATATATTTTGTTGAATATTCTTTGTAATTATTTTAACAATTGTTGTTGAACCATTTATTAACTTAATAGACTAAACAGATGTTTCGCGGCGAATGAAACTTTAGCACTGCTTCACAGTATTTTTTGAACGACAGCTGAGTTCCGAAGAATTATAATTCCGTTTTTTTTTTGTATAAACTGAGGTATAAACGGATTACTTCTTAACATTAATTATCTTAAAATAATATAAAAAAAACACTAAAAAACTGTTAGATCAGAGTCTAAAATAAAACAGAAATAGGAGAAAATATATGAAATCTTTGATTTATACAATGTTTAACATTATGTGTTATCTGTGGTTTAACCTTTAGTTTTCTTTATTTAAACGCAACGGAAAATTGTTTAGTCAAGATTAAACTGTTATGCCTATTTTTTTTTTACTTTTAGCTATATTTTTATGAATCTTTTAACAAACTGTAACTCAGTTTTTTATAAACTTTAGTATTTGGCTTAATATGCAGGGTTAATTGAAGGGTTGTTTTTCATCTTTACTTTAAAACACCATGTGCAATAATTTCGTTAATAACTTTTCCTAAAACATTATTTTTTGATCAGAACCGTGTGTCTCCTGAGTATTTTGTTATTTGATTCATGTCAATACATGCCTTGCTTGGTTAATTTTTAAAAGCGAATTGAACTTGCCACCAACAATTTGCAATTTTTTCAGCTATCATTACTTTATGATGTTATTTTCTAATATCACGAGGTGGCTTTGGTGGCTATTGTCGTAATGTCATATCGACACTGATTAAAACTCTATATTAAAATTTAAAAAACGTTAAAAAGCAACGATACAGGCTAGGTTTTAATAAATAGTAATAACACTAACAGAACTAAGGATATTAAAAAAATAACTGTAATAAAGTGTAAAAACTAACAAAAAACTTGTAAAAAATACTCTAATACTTTGTATTGCCTTCCTCGGCAGCCATAAATGTCTGTAGACGTAGGTTCATACTGTTAATGAGGCTGCAAATATATTGTGTAAGGTTTGCCCATTCTTCTTCAAGGACCAAGCGAATATTCATAATTTCGGCCATCTTCAACAAGATCAATGACTTTTTCACAATCTTCGACTCTAAGAACTAATATATACTCGTACATAACAATAATAATTAAAGCTAGCTCCTGAACAATTATTGAACAATTCACTTACATTCTAACATTATAAACACATGCAAATTTTTGTAGCAAATTCATTTTGCTCTTAAAAATTAACCAAGGCATGTGTTGACATGAGTCAAAGAACAAAATATTCAGGAGACATGGTTGTGACCGAAAAATAATGTTTTTAGAAAATTTGCCCACGAAATTATTGCACAAGGTGTAAGACGTCGAGGATCTCGAGGATCCAGAGGAGAGACACCACCTCCCTGCTAAGCCTTATCCAGGCCCAGAACACAAATGTAAGGACATCGAGTTGGCGAGTCATCAACTAGAGGGAGCTATGGTCAGTTAATGGTCAAATTAAAATCCTCACATATAATAAACTTAATAACTGCTTTAAAAAGAACACTGTCATTATTATGTCCAACTTTAGTATAAAATCATATTCAGGGCAATCAGTATCATAGGGCATTTATAAAACCGTACCAAAAATGGCCCGCAGAGATGACCAAGATAAGAAGCAAACATATATTCTCCCAGTGTCGTTTAAAAAAAGTTTTTTTAAGTAAAATAAAAGTGTTTTAAGATACACTAACTAATTTTTCATGAAACTTTACAGTTCTGTTTGTAGCGTAGAAAGTATACAGAATTCGTAAATAGTTATTTTTTATACAAGACGTTAAAATGGTATTTTATCGTCGACCGAAAAGATTTAATTTCGAGAGACGATAATGCAATGTTATCGTCGTGTATAAAACAATATTTTTTTCCATAGCGAGTTACGTTTTAAAAAATATTCAGAAATTATTATTTCAAGGAATTTATGACGAGTAGAAAAAATATTGTGCTGGATTGGCTTTGGTTTCTATGTAAGTTGACAAATAAATAAAGCTGTCTCTTTAGTTGTCAGTTTTGAATCAATATTTTATAATTCTCTTTTGTGTCGATTGCTGATTGAATTGGAGCCAGAAATGGCTCAAAACGAAACAAGTAAATTACCAACAGATATTCAGGCTGAGGTGACAAACGCCATATCCAAACTACTTCCATTTAAATCCCGAATAACTTATGAAAAGGAATACAAAAATTTTCAAAAATGGAAGCAATTAAGGTTCCAGTCGATATTACGGACACTAAAAACGTTAAATTTTCCATACAAATTAGGTAGAAACATTGAATATTAGCACTTTACTACATTATATAGATGTGGATTGATCTAGTTTAAGCACAAAAATTCAAGAAAACCCCTTTGTACATGTATTTACAATATTCCGAGCTAGCAACCATTGACTTTTTGATTGACAGTTGATCGACGGCCTTCGCATGCTATTTGCGACGTTGTCAATATAATTATTTTATATAATTTTCTACTGAAGTGAGGTTATGTTAGATATTCTTTTAAGGGTTCTGTGGTTTTGAATTTTTGGTTAGCTTTTCTTTGTGGAGGGTGTTAAGCTGTGGTTTTTATATTTTAATAATTAACTGGTGATTTTGCCACAATATTATTAGATTGGTTAGGATTTTGGTTGCTTTGGTTAGCGTTTCTTTGCTGAGGGTGTTAAGCTGTGGTTTTGATATTTTAATAATTAACTGTGATTTTGCAAAAATATTAGATTGGTTAGCATTTGGGTTGCTTTGGTTAGGTTTTCTATGGTGAGGGGTATTAAGCTGTGTTTGTTATATATTTTAATATGAATCTGAGTGCTTTCAATGATTTGATTTTAAACACAGATTTTAAATTAATTCATTTGTTTTCACCGTGATGGCTCCACCGTTCCTCCGGCGCGGCGACCGGGACGTGAAAAATTGGCCTAAAGCAGCGGCAACGTCGCACAGGTTAATGTCATCCGTGGCTAACGTCATGTTGGTTATGTGTCATCATATGGTTGTGCCATCTGTCAAAATTCCTCCTCAGCATCAAATAGTACCATTATTTTATTTCAATATTTTAAAATTTACTGGATAATCCGCAATTTTTTTTGGCTTAAGTTACCTACTAAAACGCGTACTTTTCAGGACAATTTTTGTTTTTTTAAAATTCTTGTGTCCGTAAAGTCGAACGGACCCGTAATTAAAAAACGTGCGAGAAGAAATAAAGTTTTTAACCTATCCTCGCTGTTAAAGTAACATTTAATCTACCCTTGCGGTTAAAGTACTATTTTATCTACTATTTTTGATAGATATAAGGCAATTTTAACAGTTACAATGGAAAAAATACATTTATTTGTAGTTGATTTTTTGAAATATTAATAAACTCGCAGTGTTCAATGCAGTTGGAGAATGGCCAGATTGGGTTATGTAGTAGTAGTTTAGTTAATCTTTAATAGCATGTAGTAGAGATAACTTTATTTTTGAAAATGACGAACTTGACACAATATGAAAATATGAGGAATGTACCAAAGTTATGCTGCAGTCACAAAGATACTCCAGTTTACGGTAATGAAATATATTGGTGTTACGAAGAACTGAAGAGCAGAACGAAATAAAACTTACTTTCAGCGACAAATCGTCGCAACCAAACTTAAATCTTCTAATTACTATCCACTCTAATGGTCCAAGCGCTGCTGTTGGTGTTCTGGTACCATTCATTAGTTCACAGAACAGCTGTGTGGCGTAGATGCATCCTTAACACCGAGTCTCTTCTTTTACGCGACAGCTGACTTCCGACGAGCACACAGTTGGACCGATTTTGCAAAAATTCACCTGGTCTTTCACCGCCGACGGAAAAAAACAAATATCGGCCAATCGAAAAAGAAGCAGCAGAAGCTTAAGAGGTAACGGTACTCGGCGCAGTCGACGGTCGAATCGGTACTATCGGGGCACTTACGGTGTGAAACGGCGCGAGGCCCATGTGCCACTTGTTGCCGCTCGATGACGACGACGAAGGTACCTTCTACCTGCCTTGGCGGTACTCTTCGGCGCTTTCACGTTGACATTGAAGCGGTTTGGTCGTCCGTCGGCCCAAATAGGACCGGTGCAGCCGGCGCAAGGTGTGTGCGGATTGTTGCCCGGCGTGTTCTAGGTCGGCTGCCGTCCTTCGGTAGGGCTTAGAGGAACTAGAGGGATTGTCTAGTTTCAAAGGTTTCAGATTCATTGTTTAAAATTGGGCCTCCTAAAATAAGAGAAAAGTTGATAGGTATTTGAAAAAGTTTTAGATTTTTCTGATCATACTGCAATAAGGGTTTGTAGATCTCGATCAAAGAAACATATTTTCTCTTTACCGTTTTTCAAATAGTCCAAAATAACTGAGTTGTTTAAGGCTAAGAACATAGCGGAGCGACGAGGATAGCGGCGAGCAAGCAGCGTGACATCGCGTCTAAAACAAACCTTTGAAGACAAGTACGCGCGAACATAGTAAAGCGATCTGCTCGAGCGGTTAGATCGAACGGCGAGATCGATTCAAATAATTTTGTTTTCGTCGCTCTGTCGCGCTGTAGAAAATGATAGATTCTTAAAAATTAATAGATTTAGTATTTGTAAGACAGATTTTATGGGATCAGAAAGGTAGTAATTACCATAACCGGTAATAATAACCGGTTTGAAAACTTCATCTAACCAAATATTTGTTACCAAATGACATTACCGCACAGAATTTTAGCCACTGTTAACATTTTAAATTATCAATAAGCAAAATAATAAATTTGCAAGTACCTCGCTATTCCTCGCCGCTCTACTATGTTTCAGCACGTCGAGGCTTGCCCGACGCGGTATCGCGTTGCTTGCTCGCCGCTATCCTCGTCGCTCCACTATGTTCTTAGCCTAAGTTTGGAAATTAAAAAAATAGTATATTGTTTTATTAGGAGTAAAAATGACACTTCTTGTGGTGAGGCTGTATGCTTCACTTTTGGGACTTGACGAGCGTCAGCGAGTGCGTCATACAGCCGAGGAACAAAAAGTCATTTTTACTCCGAATAGAACATGCTATTTTTTTCAAACACCACAAATAATTTTTTAAACAATTTCAAACATTGCAAATAATATAAAAAAGATTTAAAAGTCATACCTTATGGTATGTAATTATACAGAGTGGTCCGAACTGTATTCCGCCAACTTCGGTAGCATATTCTGCAGATAAAAATAAGTAAAAAAGTTTGTATAAATGTATGTCCTAAAATGCTTGATTTGGGAGATACAGGGTGTAGAAGTGTAATTTTTATTTCGATTTTTTCCAAATATTTTCTAAAGTAACGTCAATATTTGGATGAAAATTGTTGTCTGGGAGTTTTTTGACATGAGAAATTTGATTTTGATGTCTATATGACTCCTATTTGTAGGGGGCGCCACCTACATGTATTTTAAATGTTTTAAGAGTAATAACTTTTCGTTCGTACCTGTATAAAACTACTGAGTGAAAAAATATACATTCCGTGACTTTTTACATACAAAATGTCCCTTGGTAAAAATCGCTACGAGCAACCGTTCTCAAGATATTTAGGATAGAAATAGTCAATACATGTCATTATTGACAAAAATAAACAATGCCGAGTAGATAGTTATCTGACTGAAATGATAAATTTGGAAACTTCTTATTTTTTTAAATTAATCATAAATTTTCTTTGAAAAAATGATGATAAAAAAGTTTCTGTTGAACTTTTAGCACAAACACATTTCAAATTTACGATTTCAGTTTAATAACTATTTAGTCAACATGTTCAATTTATGTCAATGACGACAGGTATTGATAATTTCGATTCCAAATATCTCGAGAACCATTATTCGTAACGATTTTTACCAAGAGATCGTTTTTACGTAAAAAACGTCGTGAATGTATATTTTTTACTCAGTAGTTTATACAGGTACGGACAAAAAGTTATTACTCTTCAAACCAGGTAATAAATATGTAGGTGGCGCCCTCTACAAGTAGGAGTCATATTGACTTCAAAATCAAATTTCTCATGTCAAAAAACTTCCAGACACCAATTTTCGTCCAAATATTGACGTTACTTTAGAAATTATTTGTAAAAAATCGAAATAAAAATAAAACTTCTACACCCTGTATCTCCGAAACTAAGCAATTTTAGGACATACATTTATACGAACTTTCTTACTTATTTTTATCTGCATAATATGCTGCTGAAGTTTCCGGAATACAATTCTGACCAGCCTGTATATCAAGAAACTCTATGGTTAGGCTCGTTGAATTTGACACTTTATTTCAGTTTAATAATATATTTTCGTTTTGATTATCGTACTTTTATGCTTAGGCGTAAAAGTGCTTTACTTTTATGCTTAGGCGATAAAATGACTTTTTTATATTCTCAATCACGTCGCAAAAATTATTACTTTTGTGACGTCTGAAAAAAAATATTTTATCTATTCCTTTTCTTCCAAATAAACGTATATAAACAATTATTAAAAAACTATATTGATATTGATTATCTAACAAGTTTTTATATACAATACCACTATACCGGTATAAGAGTATAAATAATTATCGAAGAAATGTATGTATTTGTAATTTTTTCCCGCTAGAAAATGTAAATTATCTTCAGCAAGCGGCGTGTTTTATTGATGATGTACTTGGCGGAAAAATAAAAATATGCGACAGTACGATTTATTTCTGTTACTCGACATAATATATTTTGCTTCTTTTTTCCAACCCTCAACTGTAATTCTTTTTGAGTAAAACATATCATATTTTATAATGGGGGATGTATATTTTGTAAGTTGTTTATTTGTCAAATTTTTCTAGTAGCATACAAAAGTGCTTCGTTTGTCCGCTAGAGAGCATGAAACTTTATAGAAATGAACACATTTTTTAAAAGGTTGATGAGATAAACACAATTAAGAAAAAGTACGGGAAAGGTAAAAACTACCACCACCACTACATAAATTCTCTCCACAACTCCACAATTGCTGCAAAAACTTGCACAATCAATTTTTTTCCGTAAAATAGTCCTTCTAGTATTTCCAACGTTTTTTGTCACTTGTAAAAAAACGCCATCGTGTATACTTGTTGAGGAAAAGGAAGGTTTTTCCAAACTGACTCTCAAAAAATGTTCAAATCATTGTTGTATCAAGCTATGTATGCGCTAATAATCTGATTGGCAAAAATATGGAATTGTATGTTAATATCACAAATGTTACTAACACAAAGTCGAAAATAAGCTTCATAAATTTTAAATTAATTAACGTTTGCGTTTATTTTTGATTGATGCTCCTTAACGGACAAACGAAGCACCTCTGTATAGAGGTAAATTGTGTGCAATTAATATATTTTGATTCCAAAAATACGTAGTTATTCTATGTCTAAGAAATAGCGGAATAAATAAATAAATATATAAATGCCTTTATTGTCAAAAAAAATTTCAATTTGTAGACAAAGGTAAACTAACAAACAAAGTAAAAAAACAAGGTACACAAACAAACAAACAAAAGATAATACAAAACATTATACAAATAATATTGTCAGTCTGATTGTTTAAAATAAGCATATATAAATGTTTACAATGTCAAAGAACAAAAAAATAAAAATAATATTCAAAAATATTTAGTTACTTTATAGTAAAATATCAATGACCTCTAAATAAATTTATTTCGACGTCATTAGTAAATATAGCAATAGCAAACATTAGACCAGTGTTTACAAGATCAAATTCGATTTTCAAAATGTAATTCATTTATTGCGTAGAAAGCCTTGTCTAGTAAATAAGAGTTCAATGCTTTGCGAAATGAAAAAAATGATGTTATGGATTTGATTTCAAATGGCAGGTGATTATGCATTTTATTCGAGTTGTATAATATTGAACCTTTAACTAACTCTGAGCGTGGGGTAGGTAGATAAAGATCTTGCTCCACGTTCCTGAGTGGATAAGTGTGAGATGGCCTTTCTTGAGAAGCTGATACATGTTTACGTATTAGGCAAACGGATTCAAATAAATAGGGAAGGAAGAGTCAATATTTTTAATTCTTTAAAAAAGTCCCGGCAATGAGTTCTCTTCTGGAGCTTGAAAATGCGGTCAAATTGAGTCGCGCAACACGTACCCCAGATGAAAGGGCATACCTGAGGTGCGACTCAAAAAGTGCATAATAAACAGTTCTAGCCACTGACAAGCTCCTTAGAAACAGACCTTAATGCAAAACAGGCAGAGCTCAATTTTTTCGACAAAGCTTCGATATGTATGTCCCATTTCAGAGAATTGTCCACAATAAGCCCTAAGAATTTTACAGATTTTACGACGTCAATGGTGGTGTTGTTAAGTACAAAAGGCTGCAACGAGTTTTTATACGACAAAGCTTTAGTTTTAGAAATGTTGAGACTCAGGAGGTTCGAATCGCATCAAGATTTAATGGTGATTAAGTCATTTGATATAATCCTATGAAGTGCCGTTATGTCCTTGCTGCTCCAAGTGAAGCTAGTGTCGTCGGCAAAAAGATATATTTTGCCACTGATGTTTATGTTAGCAATGTCGTTAATAAAAAGAAGAAACAAAATAGGGCCTAGTACTGAGCCTTGTGGTACTCCACATTCTATTGGCTTGCTAGAAGACAACCTGGTATCCACCCTCACAAGTTGACTTCTGTTGCTCAGATACGACTTAAACCATTCGAGAGATGATCCCCTGAACCCATAGTGCTGCAGTTTATTAATTAGGATCTTATGATTTACACAATCAAACGCCTTAGAAAAATCACAGAAAATTGTTGCTGTAGAATGATGGTTATTTAGGCTGGAGTAAACTTTATTAAGGAGGGACAACATAGCGTCATTTGTGGACTTGTTGCTTAGAAATCCAAATTGATATTCAGTAAGTATTTTGTACTTAAACAGAAAAGATACCAGCCTGCTTTTAACCAACCTTTCTATGATCTTAGATAGCGTTGGAAGGAGTGCAGTTGGGCGATAGTTAGAAGCTTCATCTTTGTTTCCTCCTTTATGCAGAGGAATGATTATTGCCGTCTTAAGACATTCTGGAAAAATACCATTTTGGAACGACATGTTTATTAAAGTTGTTAGGTGGTTCAGAGTGCTTTCTGGCGGATTCGAAAACATTTTTAGAGTTAGCCCGTCGGTCCCAGAAGAGGATTTATTTTTGATGGTATTAATTGTACTGCGAAGCTCTTCTAAAACTACGGGCGAAAAAAAGAAACGGTGTAAGTTTACATTATCATTAGAGAGATAAGAAAGTGGATCATGAGAAGGACATATGGTATTAGTTAAGTTTTTCGCTACATTTACAAAGTAATTGTTAAGGTTCTCAGGTGAGGTAGAGATATTGCTAGACGAAGAAGCTTTGTTTCTCAATTCATTCACAATAGACCATGTTTCTTTAGCAATATTACCAGAATTATATAGAATATTCTCCTATTATAATAAAGGTCCTTAGCGGCTCTTATAGTCTTATCATAAATTTTTCTGTATAGTTTTACGTAATTCTGGAAGAAGACACTGTCTGAGAATTTTTTTAAGTGAGATAATGAACGGATGTTTTTAGAAGATATGCGTAGACCTTTAGTGGTCCAAGGTTTATTATGCTTATTTTTGATAGGTCTAAGAGGAAAGGATTTGAACGCTAGACTGTTTAATGTTTTTACGAAAATAGAAAATTCGGTGTCGACATCATAAGAGCTAGTATCCCAGTTGGTTGTTTTACATAAGTAGCTGAACTTTTGAGCATTCTTTTCTGAAAAAATACGGCATAATTTACGAGGGGCATTTTTGATTTTGGACTTTATCGTAAATTCAGTTATAACTGCTTCCTTGATCAGAGAGACCCGAGCTAAAGACGTTGCAGGCGATGGAGTTAGGATCAAATGATGACACAACATAGTCTATAGTACTAGTACTGGTATTGAAACTTCCTGTATATTCTGTAGATCTGCTTTGTTCTTTTTCTAAACTATGTGATGTGGCGTTTTTTACAGGATACAAAAATGTCAAGACCATCTTAGAAAGAAAAAAATCACTCGTCGGTGAGGTTGGAAAATATTTCTACTAAAATATATGTAAGGGTGGGGGTAGTTTTAATCCTACCCGTACTTTTTCTTGTTTTTTGAGAATGTTAAATGTTAAAGCGCTTAGCAAAATATAAGCACCCCAAATCTCATTCAAATCGGAATGTCGGATCTTAAAATACCTTAAAAATGTGATTATCTTTTTAAAGTTAGATGCCCTCTAACGCACAAATGAAGCACTTTTGTATAGATATAAATTATGTGCAATTAACTTATTTTCATTCCAAAAATACTTAGTAGTACTATGTCGACGTAACATTAGGACACTCTGTATATTATTTTCCAGAACGCTGGATATTTCACATAATTTGACACAAAATTATAACATTTAATTTGACAAGATCATAACGCGTTTCAAAAATCTTAAGTCGAGTTCATACGCACCTGCGTCCGTGCATCGCTCATCGTTGTGTCACTCCAATAATATTGGAATATGATTTGTAATGTTTGAAATAAACAAATTGCACTAGTTAAAAACAGCAGAAGACGACTCCCATGATGGATTTATATATAACCCTATCCACAGTTACTATAAAAATTATTAGAAACTTTTAAGGGAAACAAATGGATGGTATGGTCGTCCTCTGCCTTTTTTCTGTCGAAATCTTACCTGAGTATAAAAACAGAGTATATTTTAATATCATATTACAAAATTACAATCAGTGATAGTAGAGTATACACAACCAACCTTGGAATGGAATCATCTATTATTTTTCATAATTTTTCAGATGTATGAAAATTTTGTGTTTATGAATAAAACTCAGTCCTTATTAATGACTTTTAATGAAAAATAATCCATATAGCAATAAAAAAAAGTCAGTTCCGAAAATAAACAAAATGGTATTTTTTTGGTTTCTGAAACGAAATTAGGATTTAAATTTTTAATGGCCAAAAAGTAAATCAAAAAGAAAATTGATAATTTTAATATTCCTTATTCCTTGTTGCCACCTCTAGTCCTTATGCAAGCTTCTATCCGAGCTTCTTATTAACTATTTATCAACCTTGTCTTGGGGTATGTTTTTCCATTCTGCCAATGCTTCATCAGTAAGCTGTGCAAGATTTCCTGGATTGTTTCCACGAGCTCTAACCCTTCTTTTCAGCTAGTCCCACAAGTGTTCAATAGGGGTTAGATCTGGTGAACATGCAGGCCAGTCCAAAACTATGACAATTTCCATTTCAAGACATTCTCTAGAATCTCTAGTCACTCTGCTGGTATGGGGAGGTGCGCTATCGTACAAGAAGTTAAAATTATCGCCAATTGCAACTCTCCAAAGAGTAACGATTAGTTCTAGCACCAAATCAACATATCTCCGACCCGTCAAAGTTTGTTGAAGTGGTAACAATGGAGTTTTTGCTCCCAGTATAATACCTCCCCAGAACATTACAGTTCCTCCTTTATATCTTGATACAGATTTGACAGCCTGAAGTCTCACTCGTCTTCCTGGAGCTCTGAGAACCCGAATTCGATGGTTATCTGATCTTAGGCCAATTCTGGTTTCATCCGAAAAATGAACATTTTGCCAATTCTCAGTTGTCCAGTTTTGATGTTGAAAGCATCAATTTAGCCGGTCAATTTTATTTTGCCGAGATAACTGTGGGATCCGTAACTCTCTCCTACTGTAAAACCCTCGAGCACGCGAAGCCTTTTTCTTATGGTTTTAACTGAAACGTTCACACTTGTAGCTGCCAGAAGTTGTCTTTGTAGCTCTGGATGAGAAACACTGCGATTTATTCTAGAAATTTGGCATACAGTGCGGTCTTATTGTTCTGTTGTGACTCTTTGACGACTTTGTCTGGGCCTATCGTTGTATGTTCCTAATTCCAAGTACCTTGCATATGTTTTCGATACAACACCCTGGGTAACGCCTACCATCTATGCTACGTCTCTTTGGAGCATTCCTTGTTCGGTGAGAGCAATAATTCTTCCCCTCTATACAACTGTTAATCCAACATAAGGCATTTTTTAATTTTTTTGGATCGAATAAAAATTACCGGACAATCGTCATTTTACTGTTTATTAACACAAAATTCAAAAGAAAATAAATTGCAACAGTCGTTTATTCTTTATTATCATGTTTATTTAAAACAAATTGGTATACAAAAAGTTGTATGCCAATTTTATCCTTGCAAGAAATTTAGTTAGAAATAAATAGTGATTCCGTATAAGTTTGGTTGTGTGTATAGCAGTAGTAGTCCTGGGGCACTCAATTTTTTTAATGTTTTGCACTCCTATAATATAGAACCACGCGCCGCCACTGTCGCCGATTATAATTCATAATATACTGTTTACTCGAATGCTTTTGACATTAGTGAAATAAAGTAAACTGGTTAAATCATATCCACATAACGATATCGAATATTTGATGCCCCAAGGGAAGTGCGGTAAACATGCCTTCAAAATACTAATTCCGTACAGGATCTTGTCGATAAACTGACAACGCAGAGCAGGCAGCGTTAATACGAAGGAAATGTAACAATTTTGGACCTTTTTTTCCTGGCAAGTCAAATCACGTATTTGGGATTTAGTCGCCCCATCTTAATTCCGCAAACGAACTCCTTCATCCCTTTATTGGATTAGGGTCAACGGCCTCTAAAAACTGGAAGGATCAAACTTGATTAGTTTAATAAAAACGAAAAACGGAACAGAACGTGTATTTAAACAAAATAAAGTTTTTTTATTAAGAGTCCATTTCACTTGTCCGAAAATAAAACTTTTATGTAAAACTGGCTAGGTATTTTTACACAAATAGAGAAGGAAATTAAAGATAAAGGATTATACTATATCCGCATTGTACCACATTTTTAGAGAACTTCTATATTTTTAAGATTTTGAAGGTCAAACATCAACAAAATATTCCTTATGTTTGGACTAAATTTTCATGTTTTTAAATGGAAGCCCCCTTTGTATATTATTACATATTTCAATTGTTCCTTCAATTCTAAGCAAAAATCGAAATACACACTAATTATACAGATTTGGTATGTTAGTATATGACATAAATTAGGATTGATTGGTGTATTCAATTGTTTATGGTCACTTCCTGTTTCACCGGAAATTACTACAACTTTTGATTTTTAAATGGCACCCTCTGTATTTTTTTACTTTAATCGATAGAAAATGACATTCTGAATAGAATGACATATCATATATCAACTTTTGACATTCTCGCTTAATAAAAAATTATTTTTTAAAATTCAATCTAGAGTGCCATGTGTACGTTAAAAACACTAATTATTCATCAAGGAGCCTTGGAAAAATAGATTTGATCCTCTAATGTTTTTAGTGTCTTGTCCGGGCTAGTTAGAAAATGCTCAAATCGTATTTTTAATCGTATATCAATTTTTTCAAATGGAACGAAGGTGGCTCATTAGCATATTCGGAAAAAGCATTTTTTTGCGAATAATTTGATACCACACACTTGGTATTTCAAGTCAAATTTTCGTTACGAACCGCAAGTTATAATTTCAAATAAACCATATGCGAAAATGTCAAAAGTTGACATATGATATGCCATTCTATTTAGAGTAACATTTTCTATCGAATAAAGTAAACAAATACCGGCGGTGACCTTTAAAAATCAAAAGTTTTAGTCATTTCCGGTAAAACCGGAAGTGACCGAAAACAATTGAAAACGTCAATCAATCCTAATTTATGTCATATACTAACATACCAAATCTCGTTTTTTTTAACTAAAAAAAATAAAAAATTTAGAGGAGTGAGCCACTTTTGAGACTCACCCGGTATAAACCTAAATATTTTACCTAATAATCGACCGTTTCCATACATAACAGCGACCCCTGTATACTTTTCTATAAATATTTCCTACGAATGATGGGTAATTGAGAGATTTATTCGTATGAAAGAATAGGTATTAATTACATAAAAATTAAAATTTTATGTTAAGAACAAACTCGGCAAGTATACTCTAATTAATATGCGCAATTATGATAAATTGAATTAAACGAAGCATTATTCGCTGGTAGTAAGGTAATAATGCTGACGGGTAACGCCTAACTGTGAATTTGCTAGGAAGTTCATCAGGAATCCTGAGAGGAATACAAATGAGTCAGTGTGACTAGGTGCATAATAAAATCAGTTCTCATGAAGAGATGCAAACATATAATTCTATTAATGAAGCGAACTCATGAAGTATAAATATTATTATAAAATTATAGATATACAGGGTGTCCCAGAAATAAGTGCAAATATTTTAACTGGTAGTATAGTTCAACCCAAGAAACACGTCTATAAGGTTTTTTTTTTAATTTTTAGTTAAAAAACATAATTTCTTGATAATATGGCAACATAGGTAGTAGATTAAATTTACAAGAAAGAAAATCCAGAAAAGAACCAGTGGTTCTGAAAATTTTTGCAAAAAATATTTTTTTTTGGAAATTTCCAAAGTAAAATAACTCCGTTATTTTGGGCTTATGTGAAAAACGATAGAGAGAAAATATGTCTGTTTTATCGAGATCTACCATACCATAAAATATTTGCACTTATTTCTGGGACACCCTGTATACATTCAGATGCAAAAAAACGCAGCGGAGAAATTTTTGGTCAAATTTAAACTGTTATATTTTTGATAATTTTAGCTCTATTTTCATGAATTTTTTAGCATGCTGTATATAATTATATCATCTTTAATTTGTAAACCCAGTTTTTTTTACAATAATTATCATTAACACAGGCATAGACAAATACACACATTTTAGAAAAATTATCGGAAGTAATTACCCAAGTGCATCAAAATTACCGATAATTTTTCATGAAAGCATGTCGTCTAAAAACTGAGTTAACATTCCTATACATGAGTTTATATTCATATTTTGCCATAAAAAATGCTTTTCCAAAATACGAATATAAACGATTGATTTCGGAAAAGGCCAATATCGACTCTGAAATTCAGCCCAGGATGGCTGCTACCTGGAATTTAAAAGACAGGGTTTTCTACAATCATGACTTGAGTACAAAAACGAAACTTGCAGTGTACCGAGCAATTATAATCCCTACCATGTTATATGGGAAACCTGGGTGCCGTACCGCCGACACATGAAGGTATTAAACAAGCTGCAACAGAGACACATTAAGCCGCGTACACACTTAACGAACGCATACGTTCGACCAAATCGTGATTTTGTTTGAAGTACTTTTTCGCTGTATAAAATTCTTATAATCGGTATTCATCAATCAGAGACAAAATCAAGGTATTATTCCACTCCATAGTTATAAAATCAAACAACAATAATAAACTAAAAATGATCTTCCTGTTTGGACTAGTCGGACGAGCGCATGCGGAAATGCATATATAAATCTGTTTGCGTGCGGTAGTATTCTTTTTGAAGTACCGCCAAGTTAGCGAACGCAACCGCACACGAACGTATGCGTTCGTTGTTACGTACACATTTCCAGAATTCGTTCGTTCTAAGCCATGCGGTCGAATGCGTTCGCTAAGTGTGTACGCGGCTTTAGACAACTCTTAAGAATCCGATGGTTCCATCATGTTTCAAACTTATTGGGCCTTGAAAAACCTAACTGCGAGAGTATTGAAGTCATGGTTACAAAACCCCGCTTAAGATGGGCTGGTCACGTAAGCAGAATGCAAGAAAACTGCATACCAAAATCTCTGCTTTACGGCGAGCTTGTAGACGGTAAGAGAAGGACGGTAAGAGGGTGGACAACTCAAAAGATACAAGGACATTTTCCACGAAAACTTAAAGGGGATTAACATGCAGAATGAGTGGGAAGAAGCAGCTTACAATAGAACTCAGAAGAATTGTAAACTAACTTAACAGCGACAACCAAAAAGTAAAGAGGCAACAAAGCAATGAGATGTTTGAATGTCCGGAGTGCGGTAGGCAGATAACATCACGTATCGGGCTTTCCAGTCACAGATAAGCTCATGAATGAAAACGCCTTGCGTGACCATCTTCTGATGCGTGTCAAATATTTGTTAGCGAGTAATGGCAGTATGTATCTATGTATGTAATAGTAATAAATAATATAGCGCACTAATAATGTTTGGTTAATTTGCTTTAATTCTATATTTTTTTATATTTAAATTAATAAATTTTAAATAATCTGATACATTTTTAATTCGTAATATGTTTATATTTGTTATTGCTTTTATTAAACTAATCGAAATATCAAATAAATATATAAATTTGTTTACTGGCAAGAGATAGTAAAATACTATCTGTTGTCCAAATTGCGTGAAATAGAAAACCATTTTTACAAGAAAGTTGTCGTTTGGAATATTTTTTTAAGTGCTCTGATTATTTTAGTCACGTATTCAATTATATAGTACTTATACTTATAGTACCGTCCATTTAAATAAATAACACCGCAATAAATAATTTCAATGTATGAATTAAAATTAAAAATATATTTAGAGAAGAGAAAATATGTCTATTTTTAAATAATTAGTATTAGTAGGTAGGTATTCCGATCTTCTGTTTAACTACTTTATTATAGTAGAGATGGTTTTAAGTTCTGATGTATCGGTTAATTTTGCTTTAATTGATCATGTTAGAGATCAACTTTTGGACTTAAAACCGTATCTGCCAGAAAAACTTGACTATTTTTGGACCATTTCATAGGTTTGTTGGCTACGACACCAAAAGCAGGGTATTGTTTTAATGTAAAAAATACGAAAAAATGTTATTGTCTTTTTCAAAAGCATAATTTGCTTTTTTTAAAAAAAAATATTCCAAACGACAACTTTCTTGTAAAAATGGTTTTCTATTTCACGCAATTTGGACAACAGATAGTATTTTACTATCTCTTGCCAGTAAACAAATTTATATATTTATTTGATATTTCGATTAGTTTAATAAAAGCATTACATTTTTCTTAAACTAAAGCAAACTTAAAAAAATAAAGTTAAATAAACTTAAAAAATAAAGTAGGTTTTAACAAAAATGACATTGCATAGACTTAAATGTATTTTTAACACAAAATAAGGTAACACATAATAAGTAGGAATACATAATGATCTTTTGTCACTCAACTTGAAATGTTTATGTCAATGTAGATTGTTAAATTTTAAATTGTCCTTATAAGAATGAACGCTTGAGGGTATTGAGATAGTCCTTGTAATTGTAGTGTTATCAGTAACGAGTTTTACATGGCTAATGATCCTGGTGGTGGATGCATAGAAAAAAAAACAAAAAAAAAGAAGAAAAATGTAGGAAGTAGGAATACATAATAATATTTACAAATTTTTGAGAATACTAAGCTTAATAATATTATTTTTATTTGATTTTACCGTTTTAATATCTATATTTATAAATTTTAGTGTATAATAAATCCGGACCCTAGTATATAAACTTATAAAATACTCATATGGGAAATTGTTACATGGATGCTCAAAAACTATTTTACAAAAATCTTTTTTAAGCTGTGCGCCAATTTCTTCTTTAAATGCTAAGCTGTTAAACTGAGTAATAAAAATGTTATATTTACTGTTACATAAAATTTAGTAAAAACTCTAAAAAACTTGTCAATAGCAGAAGTTGTATGCACGTATTTTTATTACCTCACGATAAAATTTGGACTTTCCCGGTAGGTAGTTAAAGTTAAATACAAACATCTAAAAAGTAAAACATGCTATTTAAAAAAATGCAAATATCTTAAATAATAATTTAATATGCACTTTGTTAACCGGTAAATACTGCAAAATCCAAAACATAATAGTAAAGTATCTACTACTACTCTAAAATATCTACTAAAATAATAAACTAATTGTTAAAAATAAATATTTCGTGCATATTCCGAGTAAAATCTTTTCTTAATTTATATGTATATTTTTAAAACAATTTATTCATAGTTAGGTTTCCATAATTATAATATACTTAATATGTCTGATACTTTAATTATTATATAGTTAATATCCTATACTATATAAACACATACCTTCCTTCATCTTTTGGGCACCTAAAGAACGATATATTGTCTGTCATTCTACTTTCACAACCATCCACTGCACAAATATTTCTAGTAGACATTTTATTCACAATTCGAACAAAACAACTAAAACACTATTTTTGATTCACCCTATGCGTCGGGCCGAAAACAAAACTAAAATAAACTTGGAACGCTGTGTACACGTCGAGCAATGGATGTAGACTGACCCAAGTCTACAAGACAGGCGGGGAGCGGCGGGAGGAATTTTGATACGGGCGAAGAGTGGGTCAACTGATATATTTTGTATTCTTTAAACTGTGATAATATTTAATAATTTTTAGACGTTTCAATCACATTTTGAACTTTTTCAAGGAACTACAATATAACAATAATAATTTTAACTTACCATTAAACGTAGATATATTTTGTCAGTTACAAACATTTGTCTAAACATTTAATGACATTAATTATCATTAACACAGGCATAGACAAATACACACATTTTAGAAAAATTATCGGAAGTAATTACCCAAGTGCATCAAAATTACTGATAATTTTTCATGAAAGCATGTCGTCTAAAAACTGAGTTAACATTCCTATACATGAGTTTATATTCATATTTTTCCATAAAAAATGCTTTTCCAAAATACGAATATAAACGATTGATTTCGGAAAAGGCCAATATCGACTCTGAAATTCAGCACAGGATTAGCAGCGCCTGGAAATTAAAAGACAGGGTTTTCTACAATCATGACTTGAGCACAAATACGAAACTTGCAGTGTACCGAGCAATTATAATCCCCACCATATTATATGGGAAACCTAGGTGCCGTACCGCCGACACATGAAGGTATTAAACAAATTGCAACAGAGACACATTAAGCCGCGTACACAGTTAGCGAACGCATACGTTTAACCAAATCCGCACACATGCGGTGAAATGAAAAATGTACTATCTCCTGATATAACATTGTAATATATATATATATATATATATAATAAGAATCGTTATGTATTAACATTGATGGTAAAACATGTAAATTATTTTGTTGTAAAATTAACATGAATAAATTAGTATTATAAGATAATGTACTTAACTAAAATCCGTTTTTTATTTCACATTTCAATTCATGTCGTATTTATATTTGTAAACAATGAGATATGTTATTAAATAATAATAAGAAGAAAGTAAATAAATATTGATAAATTATTAAAGACGCCTAAAACTGTTAATCAATAAAACTAGTACTGTATTTTTATTTTTCTACTTGCTGTATTAAAATTCCTTAGTATTTTTAGTTGATCCCTCGTATACGGCCAGCGTTGACTGATAAAATAGCACTTCCGCTGCACCCGGTAAACGTACAAATTTTTTGTCACCTCGAAGGGTCACGGGCCGCCTTTGAAGTCAAAATAAGAATAGAATTCCTTAGAGTGGGTCAACTGATATATTTTATATTCTTTAAACTGTGATATTATGTTATAATTCTTCCGTATGATCGAAAAAAAAACGGCGTCCAGTTGGCTTGAAAATGACGATCAATGACATTTCCCATATAATTTTACATATAAAATGACAGCGATCTTCATTTCATAGCCATCGCTGACGCCGTTTTTATTTGATCATACGGTATTTGAATTGTATTAATTAAATGGGACCAAATACCAAGAATAAATAAGTTAACAATAAATATACAAAGATTGAAAAAGAAGCCAACAAAAAAAAATCAAAATCTATAGCTACGCTCATGTTTTGGTGTATTGTGGTGAATTTGTGTTTTATTTTGCTATTATTCATTACGTAATGCAACACTTAATTAAATTACATATAGGGTAAATAATTATCACGATTGAGTAGACATTTTCTTATTAGCCTTGCAAGAATTGATGTTTGCCTAACGAACCGCCCGGAACCCGCTGACATCAGTTAATTAGTAAAATCATATGCTTAATCAATAGATATACATCTGACATAACGTTGTCTCTAGTTAGGATAATTGGCTTTATTTCGAATAGGATGCTATCTTCGTTGGGATAACACAATTATTGAGTATTTTGAACGAGTGGAGGTATCCAGTTGAAATTAATAGTTATTTTTAATACAAGACGATAAAATGGTATTAAATTGAGTATCTTCCCAATTCTTTCAATAAATAAATCAATAAACAAGTAGCCTACGCGTCAGATTAAAAACATAAATGAATTTACAAGTATAGAATGTACGAAAAAATAATAAAAATTAATAGAAAATTATTTTACAATTAATATACACATACAATTCGATGTTGTATTAATTGCAATTAACTATAATAAGTAAGCTGGTTGATAAATTGCTAAAATTCACTGAATAATTAATAACAAATCGCGATATTGTTAACAAACGATTTTTTGGACCAACACGTTATAATCATTATACGCATTCGTTAAATTTCTACAATATATTATATGAGAGTATGAGAGATAATTGCGCTGTCTGTTAATTGGCAAAATTTAATGTTGCATGATATTTACTCGTATTATTTCAAAAATATAATATGTATTTCATGTTTATGGAAGAATGATCTGGTGATTTTTTTCACATTAATGTAAAGTTGTAAAAGTAATTAATGAATGTAAGAGAATGTCTTTTTCGATCAGATATCTAAAATAATTTGAAGAAATGAAGGTATCTAATATACAGTTATGGACTGTTTTTTTACATATTACATAGGCCGGTAGTAAGCGAGGATAAAAATAAGGTATTACCTCCGAATTCTTGACACCCGCACCGATTAACGTGATTTTAACAGTGAATAGAGATATATGTAACAAACAAAAGTTACATACTAGCGATGGGTGCTTTCACCCTGGGGGTCACTTTCACCCTTCTCGGGGGTGAAAAATAAATCACCCATTTTAATTGCAAAAATAAATAAAGGGGTGAATTCTAAGCAAAAAATGTTCTGTAACATTTTTTCAGAAAATTAATATTTTTCGAGTTATTTAGGATTGAAAATGTTGATTTTTCAGCTAAAAACTGCATATTTTTCTGCCATTTTCTTAAATCAAAAACCTTGCGTTTTGTCGCAAAACTCTTATCCTTATTATTTCTCTTATCCTACGGTAATCAGCAAAAAATGAATCGATTCGTTATTCCAAAAGCTTCATTTTTGCTTTATACACGGTGTCCCAGAAATAAGTGCAAATATTTTAACTGGTAGTATAGTTCAACCCCAGAAACACGTCTATTAGTTTTTTTTCGCCAAAAAAAAAATTGAAAATTTGAAACTTTTTGAAATTTTTTTTGGAAATTTTCAAAGTAAAATACCTCCGTTATTTTTGACTTATTTGAAAGACGATAAAGAGAAAATATGTTTCTTTTATCGAGATCTAGCACCCCTTAAAATACTTGCATTTATTTCTGGGACACCCTGTATAACTTTTGCGATAAAAATCAACATTTTCAATCCTAAATAACTAGGAAAATATTAATTTTCTGAAAAAAATGTCATAGAACATTTCTTGTTTATTAATTATTTATTATTATTATTTATTATTATTAGTTAATTAAAATGGGTAATTTATTTTTCATCCCCAAGAAGGGGTGGTACACACTCCCAGGGTTTTAACTTTAATTATACTTTTGTTTCTTACATTGTATATCTCTATTCACTGTTAAAATTTCACCTCAATCGGTGCAGGTGTTCAGAATTCGGGCACAAAAACTCTCGCTTACTGGCCTAACAGGAGGAAAAACTTTTGAAGAGAAAATGCATTCTTCATAAAAAAAAAATACTTGTTGAAAAATGGTTAGTTCTGTCTATACATTTCCAAATTTCCATACCGTGTTAGAGAGAAATAAAGAAATATGAAAATATAATTGCTTTTTTCCCTAAAGAACGGTCCCAAAAATCAAAACCCGATGATTCTATGGCAATATCATTTTTAGCTTTTCATTCTAGGTATGATAGATTGTTATTATTAATTTTGAATAACATCATATTCTTTTCTGTTCTAATATGTTGAAAAAGCACAAAACTTATTTTGTTTAAAGCTACAGAAAAGGTTATTATAAATTTTCGTTTTGGATTTTCTTAGGACTTTTTAAAGGCTTCTTCTTTTTGTCTTTCATAAAGACAATCATGGGTATATAAACTGTATAGAAACCATATATAAACCATAAAAAAAGGCAGGGATATTTACTTATTTACCATTATTTTTCTGTTTATATGAGTTCTCTGCAACTACGCCAGTGACGTTGTCAAACATATAAAGAAACTATTTGCTTATATTTCACTTCTTTATGTTAGACCAAATTCATCAAGTTCCAGTGTTGTGTTATTTATTAGACTATCTCTTATATATTATCTCTATTGTTATTATCGTCATCTTCATCATGTTCAGCTTATTCAACCATTTCTAATTATTCACCAATTCCTTCTTCACATATTATAGCATTAGAAGTTATAAAAAAGATGGAATGTTTTTATATAAGAATTTTCTTTTGGAAAAATATTAAAACAACTAACACTATGCGACGGAGCTCTTCGCCGGTAAGCAATGGGTCGTAAGCTAGTGAAAATTAAATTGTGATACTTACGTCTTTATAAGATACTGGGCGCCACTCAGTTTTCCATTTACTTTCGAAAACTTCTAAGTTGAAAACTGACAAATCAGCTCAGAAAATTGGTAATACTTATTTTAGGAATTACACAAATGAAACGCTGAGATAAACTAATAACTAAGTATAATTAATAATTAATTGTTAAATAGAATAAAATAAGACTATGAAAAATTTGATGTTTGAAAATATTTGTTGGTAAATTGTATGTATCAAAATAGATCACTCAAAATGGTAGTTAAATCTGCACGCTTCTGAATATTAATATTTTACTAATTATTCCGCATAAAGTCTGGCGATCTTGGTACCAAAATGTAGGGACTCTTATATTTAAAAAAAAAACGTATTATGTGAATGTCAGAAATATGCATAACATGTGTAAAATATATCATAGTGAACTAAAGCAATCAAATATATAATATGCCTGAAGGGCTTAATGAATTAAAAGGAATTTAAATTATATAGATATAAAATTTAATGACTGGCCTTTTTATCCGTTCTGGTCACAAGCTGGTTCTGATGAACTGCTACTGGAACTGGATTGTGGTATAAGATGTTTCTGGACCGACAGGATCGAAAACGTTCGTGCATTCAGGAGATTCCTCCGTTATTCCCGGTGTGAATTGTAGGGAGAAAGGTGGACCAAATGTCAGGTGCAAAAAAGACAAAATGGCACCAGAAAATAAAGCCACCATAAAATACCTTACAATAAAATTCTGCCGTAAACTATAACCCTATAGAAAGAAAAGCAAGGTATTAGGAAACGTTACTCAATGTTACGTCTAAAATAAAAATCGTCAAAAAGAGTTACCTCTGCTCAGAGGGTTTTCCCAAACAAATTGGCAAAATGCCAACAAACGCCGATAGCTCTCTTTGTAATTGGGCCCATTGTTGTCTATTGTGGGCTATGCGGGCCCAAGTTCCCGCAGAGTCAAACCGCATGTAGGTGGCGCCCCCTACAAATAGGAGTCATTTTGACATCAAAATCAAATTTCTCATGTCAAAAAACTCCCAGACACCAATTTTCATCCAAACATTGACGTTACTTCATAAATTATTTGGAAAAAATCGAAATAAAAATGAATATTCTACACCCTGTCCGAAACTATCTCCGAAACTAAGCATTTTAGGACATACATTTATACGAACTTTTTTACTTATTTTTATCTGCAGAATGCGCTACCAAAGTTTCCGGAATACAATTCGGACCACTCTGTATATTGACGAGAGTTTCATAAAGACCTGTCAATACCTTGTTTAGCTAGCGCCTTCTTATGATATACTAGCTGGTCAACTCACTGCATCTATTCTCGTACACATCAGCAATAAGTGTATCTTCCCCATTTTTTTAAACAAAATATCTATATAAAAATTAAAAAAAAAATACAATATATAAAATTGAAACTGGATGGATTATATTTCTAGGCTTCAAAACTTTTGCGCTTAAGGTTTTTCGTCACACAAACTCAATATTTTGATGTCGAAATATAACCATAGTATTATCTAAACCACAATAAAAAAAATCCGCTAGTAATTATATCTTGTTTCAAATGGCAGTATTATGTAAAACGTATTAAAATTACTTTTACTTTCCGTCGCTAAATTTTGGTTGGCGACTATTTTTCCTCTTGAACATAATAATAATTTGTAATTTAACGGTTATCTGGGGTATGAAAGACAAAAAGTCATGAAAGGCTAAATTAATTCACTTAATTCCATATCTGAAAGTAAATTACGGATAGCGACTGTAGAAAATGGGCAAATTAATCAGTGTCTTTAGTGAATGTTTATAAAATAAAGAATAATGTACAGGGTGGGTCTTAAATAAGAGCAAATATTTTCAGGGCTGGTAGATCTCGATAAAAGAAACATATTTTTTCTTTACCGTTTTTGAAATAAGTCCAAAATAATCGGGATATTACTCTTTGAAAATTAAAAAAAATATATATTTTTAGCTTAACTTTTGAGAATCACTAGATCTTTCCTGGGTGTTCATTCTTGTAAATTGATGCTATTACCTATACATGTTGCCATATTATGAAGGTATTATGTTTTTAACTAAAAATTCCAAAATATTTTTCATAAAGTTCCCAATTTTTTTTTCGCGAAAATAACCTCATAGACGTGTTTCTGGGGTCAACGTACACCACCCCTAAAATATTTTCACTTATAAAATTGTAAAATATCTCAAGTTAACGTCTGCTTTTTGCTGCTAAAGGTAATCTGGACGAGGTCTACTTTGTTTAGGAGGAATAGATATAGGGGATATATGAATAGACCTCAGTTAAATAGTTTTATTTGATGACCATATGTCCTCCTCATGATCCACTTTCTTATCTCTCTAATGATATTGTAAACTTACACAGTTTCTTTTTTTCGCCCGTAGTCTTAGAAGAGCTTCGCAGTACAATTAATACCATCAAAAATAAATCCTCTTCTGGGACCGACGGGCTAATTTTAAAAATGTTTTCGAATCCGCCAGAAAGCACTCTGAATCACCTAACAACTTTAATAAACATGTCGTCCCAAAATGGTATTTTTCCAGAATGTCTTAAGACGACAATAATCATTCCTCTGCATAAAGGAGGAGACAAAGATGAAGCTTCTAACTATCGCCCAATTGCACTCCTTCCAACGCTATCTAAGATCATAGAAAGGTTGGTTAAAAGAAGGCTGGTATCTTTTCTGTTTAAGTACAAAATACTTACTGAATATCAATTTGGATTTCTAAGCAACAAGTCCACAAATGACACTATGTTTTCCCTCCTTAATAAAGTTTACTCCAGCCTAAACAACCATCATTCTACAGCAACAATTTTCTGTGATTTTTCTAAGGCGTTCGATTGTGTAAATCATAAGATCTTAATTAATAAACTGCAGCACTATGGGTTCAGGGGATCATCTCTCGAATGGTTTAAGTCATATCTGAGCAACAGAAGTCAACTTGTGAGGGTGGATACCACGTTGTCTTCTAGCAAGCCAATAGAATGTGGAGTACCACAAGGCTCAGTACTAAGCCCTATTTTGTTTCTTCTTTTTATTAACGACATTGCTAACATAAACATCAGTGGCAAAATATGTCTTTTTGCGGATGACACTAGCATCAGTTGGAGCAACAAGGACATCACGGCACTTCATAGGATTATATCAAATGACTTAATCACCATTAAATCTTGGTGCAATTCGAACCTCCTAAGTTTCAACATTTCTAAAACTAAAGCTTTGTCGTATAAAAACTCGTTGCAGCTTTTTGTACTTAACAACACCACCATTGACGTCGTCAAATCTGTAAAATTCTTAGGGCTTGTTGTGGACAATTCTCTGAAATGGGACATACATATGGAAGCTTTGTCGGAAAAATTGAGCTCTGCCTGTTTTGCATTAAGGTCTGTTTCTAAGGAGCTTAACTTGTCAGTGGCTAAAACTGTTTATTATGCACTTTTTGAGTCGCACCTCAGGTATGCCCTTCCATTCTGGGGTATGTGTTGTGCGACTCAATTTGACCGCATTTTCAGGCTCCAGAAGAGAGCTGTTCGATATTCACTGGGATTATACAGCAGAACTCATTGCCGGGACTTTTTAAAAAAATAAAAATATTGACTCTTCCTTCCTTATTTATATTTGAATCCGTTTGCCTAATACGTAAACATGTATCAGCTTCTCAAGAAAGGCCATCTCACACTTATCCACTCAGGAACGTGGAGCAAGATCATACCTACTATCATATCTACCTACCACACGCTCAGAGTTAGTTAAAAGTTCAATATTATACAACTCGAAAAAAATGCACAATCACCTGCCATTTGAAATCAAATCCATAACATCATTTTTTTCATTTCGCAAAGAATTGAACTCTTATTTACTAGACAAGGCTTTCTACGCCGTAAATGAATTATATTTTGAAAATAAAATTTGATCTTGTAAACACTGGTCTACTGTTTGCTATTGCTATATTTACTAATGACATCGAAATGAATTTATTTAGAGGTCATTGATATTTTACTATAAACTAGCTAAATATTTTTGAATATTATTTTTATTTTTTGTTCTTTGACATTATAAACATTTATAAATGTTTATTTTAAACAATAAGACTGACAATATTATTTGTATAATGTTTTGTATTATCTTTTGTTTGTTTGTTTGTGTACCTTGTTTTTTTACTTTGTTTGTTAGTTTACCTTTGTTTACAAATTGAAAAATTTTTTGACAATAAAGGCATTTATGAGTTGTATATAAAAATCTTAAGCAAAATAAATAAAGACAATACAAATCCGAAATTCTTTTAATTTAATTATTTGTTTTAAGGATGTATTTTATGGAAGATTACTATAAAAAAAGACGCCTAAATGTTTCCAAAAATATGTCTAATAAACATGTCTAAATCTGCTGTTACAACTGAACAAAAAGAGTAAGGAAGGAGTTTATCACTAACCCTATATACCTATATATAACCCTTTAACCTGTATATGAATAAAAAAATAGTCAGTATTGTTCTTTCAATTCCATTTATTTATTTCTGAACAGTATTACAACATTTTAGAATAATTGAAATGAGCGAAAAGATATGAAGTTTTCAAATAAATAAATTATTGTTAAATATTACATATTGCCATATTACAATACATATATTAGTTAGTAGATACATGAAGATTGATGACATAGAGTTAAATTTCTTTAGAGATTAATTTAACATTCAATATATTCTATTATATTTTTCTATCAATATATTGATATACAGGGTGTCCCAGGCTGAGCGTACATTAGAAGTTTCTAGAGAACCACAATATCTAGATCCGAGATTTTTTGCACATCATTATTTTACAACGAGATCTATCGATTAAAAATATTTTCAATATGGCGGCACCTCCGGAAATACCGGAAGTTGATAGTAACTTTCGTATTTTAAATGGGTGCCCCCATTTTTTATTACATACTTAAATGCTAAGTAAAATTCTATGAATATTGATGTTAAACACTAACATTAACCGTTTTTGAGAAAAAATATTTAAAATTTTTGGACGAAAAAAACTACCTGTCAAAAAAATGTATATACCCTAAAAGTCAAATTTAGTGATTACCACGGCCACTCTGACATAAAGAGAAGACATGTGGCTATCTATTTCAAAAATTAAATTGTTCAAATGTCATATAATAATGGCGGTAGCTGTCACGGAATTGAGCGATTAAAAAATTATCATAAATCATTTTTTTCAAATGGAGCCCCACTTTTTTTATTTCACTAATGAAAAGGTTTTTCAATTCGTTACTTTTTAACTATACATGTTCCTGTACCTAAAATAAATCGTTTTTAAGATATTTAACATTTAATTTGAAAACGTATATTTTTCTTTATTTTATCTAGCTTCCTTTGACATTAAGTGTCAAACGGCCAGACAATTTATTTACATCTGTCAGAAAACGAACTATTTGAATTTCCTATATTATAAATACTGCCTGCCTTAAGAGTTTAAAAAGTGTATTTATCAAAATATATCTCGTATTTTCGCTCTTTAGTGATATCTAAAGTTGATATTATTAATAATATTCCGTATGGTCGAAAAAGAAAACAGCACAATGTTGGCTCTGAAATGATGCTGATTTTTGAACAAAGCGTCACAATATAACATGGCCAGATCTATTGTTTTACATCACTTGACGTTTAAAGTCGTAGGCTACTGGGCAAAATCATAAAAAATATACGCATTAAAACTAAATCGTAAATAACTTAAAAACGATTTATTTTAGGTATAGGAACATGTATAGTCAAAAAGTAACGAATTGAAAAGCCTTTTCACTAGTGAAATAAAAAAGCGGGTTTCCATTTGAAAAAAATGCTTTATGATAATTTTTTAATCGCTCAATTCTATGACAGCTGCGGTCATTATCATATGATATTCGAACAATTTAATTTTTGAAATAGATAGCCACATGTTTTCTCTTTATGGCACAGTGTTCAAAAATTTTAAATATTTTTTTTCTCAAAAACGGTCAATGTTAGATATAGAGTGTTTATCAAAATTCATAAAATTTTACAGAGAATTTAAGTATGTAATAAAAAATGGGGGCACCCGTTTAAAATAAGAAAGTTGCTGTCAACTTCCGGTATTTCCGGAAGTGCCGCCATATTGAAAATATTTTCAATTGATAGATTATTGTGAAACTATAATCTGCAAAAAATCTCCGAGCTAGATGTTGTAGTTCTGTAAACTTCTAATGAACCTCAGCCTGGGACACCCTGTATATTCTGAAACAAGTTTATCATAAAAATTATAGATTAGTAATAATATCCATCTTTAATAACATATTCTCCAATAAATAAATACATCGATTTTATTATTCTTTAAATCCATTTATACATCTGTCTCTAATATAGTAAATAGGTTTCTGGATAACAAATAAACGTTCATCGGTTCTGATTTGCCTTTCATCTGTACGGGGCCCCTGTAGTCAAACTTAAATTGATCATCGTAATTGTCATCTTCCATCAGGATCCTGAAAAGTAAAATAAATATTAATATCGTCTATTAGCTATAAAATCAAAATCATTTAAGCAAATCACAACGTCGTGAAAACAAGCATTTTAAGAAAGCTGGATCTTTAATATATCTTTTGCTATGCTCTCCTGAACAGAGTGCGAGCCGTCTGGCTGGCGGTAGACGTCCCGATCACTACTGCGCATCACGTCTATACAGAGTGTCCTATTTTGGTGAGTTTTATGGGATTTCTCGTTTATTAGTAGAGATATAATGATGTGGTTTTCATATTACTTTGTTACTTTTTTATGAAACTAAATATGCTACATATACAGGGTCCGGCAATAGTGCGTCGGGTATCTGTAGCACCTAGAATAAAAAACTTGAGATTTTTGAAACCTAAAGTATGTACCAGGATGTATTTCAGGAAAATATTTTAACTATAGGGTGGCTCAAAAAAGTGTGAGTGGATCTGGATGATTTTTTTAGATTTTTTTAAATGGAACACCCTGTATATTATTGCATCTTTGGCTTCCTTTTAGATCACTTTACATAATTCTAAGATATGAGTAAATATTTTTATATAGTTTCAGAGATATTAATCAATAAATCAAAAATATATATTTTTCAGTCAAGAACTGTTTTGAAATCAAAATTATATTAGGTATTTACTTTAGATAGTCTGTTCTTACTTTGCTATAAATATGGTAATCGTAAATCAAACAGGATGTTCAATATTTACGCCAAACTTTTTAAAATATAAAATATTTTTTCTTTGTTTTTTTAAATGGAACATCCTGTATATTATTTTTTTATTGGATGGAGAGTTAAAGAGTGAACATTTTTTGTACTTAAAGTATTTCAAAATTTTTAATAGTTTTGCAGATACACGCAGTATTATTTTATATGGCGCTTTCAATGGTAAACGAGAAAAATCATTGGGTGGCTTTGATAAAAATTTACTGTGGAAAATGCCATACGTAATATAAAACCGCGAATATCTGCGAAACCGTTAAAAATTTTGAAATACTCTAAATACAAAAAATGATCATTTTTTAATTCTCCATTTATTGAAAGCATAATATACATGGTGTTCCATTTAAAAAAACAACGAAGAAAAATTATTTTATATTTTAGAAAGTTTGGCGTAGAATTTTGAAGATCCTGTATGATTTACGATTTCCATATTTATAGCAAAGTTAAGTACAGTCCATCTACAGTAAATACCTAATATAGTATTGATTTCAGGACAGTTCTTGTATTATTAATAATTTTTTAAGAAAGACTGAAAAATATATAACTTTTATTTATTAATATCTCTGAAATTATCGAAATATATTTACTCATGTCTTAGGAATATGTAAAATGTTCTGAAAGGAAGCCAAAAATGCAATAATATACAGGGTGTACCGTTTAAAAAAAATCACCCCTATCCACTCACACTTTTTTGAGCCACCCTATAGAAGTTAAAATATTTTCCTGAAATACATCCTAATACATACTTTAGGTTTGCACTTAAACAGAATTCCCCAGTTTTTTATTCTAGGAGCTACAGCTACAGATGCCCGACGCACTATTGTCGGACACTGTAGGTTTGTTCTAGGCTTCTTAGTTTCTAAAATACAGGGCGACTTTGATATTAATGCATTGAAAATGTGTCCCTAGAGTTTTTCACGTAGACTCCAGTGGCGTAACTAGTTTTTCGCTGGGAGGTATCATTTTCGAAAAATGACTCAAACTTACATTCTTTTAAATAGATACACTGCAGTTTTCTTAGAATTCTCTCTCGAAAACGTTGCTAGCTCTTAGACTATAACTTCTCGATACAAAACTCGATGTGAAAAACGACTAGATTGAACGTAAAATTTGTTTCCTAAAGAAATTCTTAAAAGTTTTAAGAAACTTTAAAATTTCATTTCGGAATATTCAGTAACACCTTCGAGCCAGAGATTCTTGAACTTTTTCCATATTTTTTTCTCTATATTAATGCATATATTACATACAACAAAATTTTTACTTATAACCTAGCAATTTTTTTATATAGTTATTAAATCTTCTTAAAAAAGGCTTTCGCTGAACGTCATCACTGACACCATGCGTCGCGCCGTCTTATGGAGTTTGCTGGTGGTCGTATTATGATGTGCAACCAAAAATATTTTAATTTCCCTATAGTTAATTTGATATCTGCATAATGTTCGGTGTCTTTGTATTACCAAAGAATACAAATATAACATTGTTTGGTACTATTAAGAGATTAGAACTAGATTAAAAAAGTGGATGTTTTAAAGATCATGTCATGCCTTGTAATATGGATTATACAGGCTGATTTTTAACCACCCTGTAGAAGTTCAAATGTTTTCCTGAAATATATCTTAATATATACTTTAGGATTGCACTTATTCAGAATTCCTAAGTTTTTTATTATAGGAGCTACAGATGCCCAATGCATTGTTGCCGGACCCGTATAAAGTATATCAGGAAAAAAATTGAACCGTGACAACCCCTACTTGCGACAACTTTTTGATTGACACTGTTAAAAGTGTATTCCCGTATTTCATAAATATACGTAAAAATTATGTTTTGATTAAAAATATAATCAGCCAATCATGCAGCGGGATCTTAGACTATAAGTAAATGATCTGTTCAACTGATCAGATGGTTCAAGTTCGAATTACATTCACTTTAGTTGTTACAGTGAACTATAATTTTGCTAAAACTATGACGTTTCAAAAGAGGCTATTATATAAAAACTGAAACTAAACGAGAGCGTGAGAATTGGCCGGGAAAAAATGATTTAAATAAGTAATTTATTGTTTTACCTAAATCGATTTACTGAATAAATTTTCTAGGAAATGGAAATTTATCTGATAAAATACAAAAACTATGGAGTGTAGAGAGGTAAGGAGAAATATATTCGTGCATTAAAAATGGTCATAAAAAAGGAAAGACTTAAAGGTGCGTTCACACCAGCTGCGCCGCTCCGCGCAAGTCATTTTTTTAACATATACTTTTGTGAGCGCTAAAAAAAATACATTTCAAAAAGTACATGTTAAAAAATGCTCTGCGCGGAGCGGTACGGCCGGTGTGAACGCACCTTAAGATAGCGCTGCTGTAGCAAAAACCTAAAATTTAAAATATGCGCCGAAAATTTTTAGAACAGGAAATTATTTGAACAGGAAACGATATTTGACGTGAAGGTGCGAGTTTCAAAAAAAATACAAATTTTATTTTTATGTCACATGAGATAAATTATCGATTTTTATTCAGCAGCAATAAAAACAATGGTTTTATATTGTAAAAAATAAAAACAAAGCTTTTTTGGGTAATGTTTGGTTATGTTATTTTTATTCTCTTATCTATGGTTACTTTTCATTTTTCAGATTTATGCGTGATTAGTGTGATTAGCGTGAGATATTTCTGCTTATCCTTACACTTCATAACAAAAACCAACAAATTTTCCTTCATAATTGCACAGCTTGTCCCAAACTGCGGGTGAAAATAGAAACGAAAATTCTCGAAATATATTTTTTTTTCATTTTAAAAATAATGAACGCCTTCTTTCAATTTTATATTAAGATTAGTTCACATAATTTGAGACACCTTATATAATTTACACCCACATTCGATATTATTTCAAAATGAATTTTAATATATCTCTAACAATTAATTATTACGATAAGCTCTTATTTACGTTATTTATTGACAATCGCGAATTAGGTATTAAACAAATATTTATGAATATTCAGTCATAACATTTCGCTGTGGGCAGTATATTGCAGTATTTATTCTTTTGCACATATCAACATTCATGGGACACATAAATTAGATACTTCAATAATACAGAAATTTGAATGTCGATACTTTCATGCCAGATACTTAATATTTCATATCCATTCTTCTAGCATTTTTTTAAATTAATCAAAATAGAGCAGAATCTCATTCGTTTCTACCAAGTTTCTACACTTAGATGCAAAAAAACGCAACGGAGAAAATTTTGGTCAAATTTTAAAGAGCTATATTTTCGTTATTTTTAGTCCTATTTTCATGAATTTTTTAGCAAGCTGTATATAATTTTATCAACTTTAATTCATAAACTCAGTTTTTTATAAACTTTAGTATTTGGCATATTATACAGGGTTAATCGAAGGGTTGTTTCTTTACCCTAATTTTAAAAAATGTCTATACCTATGTGGCGGATTCATCTATCCAAAAAAATCCTTATGGGTTTTTCGCCACTGCACTGCAAGAAAAATCTACAAAATAAAATAGTTATTTTTTGTAAACACTTCTGGCGTTAAACCTAAACGGACGCTGCTTGTCAGAAGTTGTGTTTACAGTAATAAAAATTTGCCTAAAAAAGAAAAAAAATGCTTAACGTTTCGGAAAGTCTTCTCTTTCCGTCGTCGGAAGCAAAAAAATATAAAGAATCAAGAAAAAAACTATTTAAAATATTTAAATTGAACTATTCGAGAACACTTTACTTTTTAAAACAGATACGTCTACAAGAAAACGTCAACGATTTCTGATAGTCGAGTTCTAATAGTATCGAGTTTTTAAAACTCCAGAAAGTTATCGGAGATGGTGTTTGAAATGTTCGTTAGTGCATATTTTTGTGTCGGTAATCGGTATTGGTATCGGTAAATCGCGATGGCCTATACAAATCCGAAGGAGGTGGATATGCTTCTAAACTCTACCTAACATGTGAATTTTACATACTTCCTCCTGGGAGGTGAAGGGGCTGTGGAAGCTAAGAGGCTATATTCCGAAGAGTATTCGAATAAACAGATCACGAATGCTCGAACCTTTGTGAGTATATTGAAAATAAAAGAATTTTGGACTTCCATTGTCTTTATTTATTTTGATTAACCCAACATTTCGGTCAGAAGGATCACTTACCGTTATCAAGTGTAAACTCTGTGAGCTGTGAGTATGGTTCAGCATTTGAGGGATTTTGGAAGTTTGGATCCTCAGGTGGCATCAAAGTTCAAGTGTTGTTAAGAATTGTAGTGAAGTTAAATGTAGTGTTAAAGGCAGTTTTAGGACTGGTAAATTGGAAAAAAAGAAAGCTTTGCAATTATATCGATCTTCTCTCGGGATATCCTTTTTTAATGTTTGGTAAGTTTTTTTTTCTTTTAATTTAATTTGGGAAATGTGGGAAGTATGGCTACTGGCAATCATCTACTTAGTGTTATGGAATTTTGCAAGTAGTTTTTAAGACTTTCTAGTCGCGGCAACAGCGGGCGGCGAACAAGGCGAGATCCGGGAAATTACCGATTTCCCCCGGCGGCTCTCAAAATGTCGCAATTTATTTTTAAAACTTTCAAAGTTAAATAACTCGGTTATTTTCAATTTATTTTAAAAATAGTAAAGAGAAAATATGTTTCTTTTGACTAGATCTCTACCACCCCTTAAAATATTTGCACTCATTTCTGGGACACCCTGTATATGAAATTTAATGCCCAAGATTTAGATTTATATAAACAACTAGGTATGATATTTTCTCTGATAATCAAAGAGGTAAGTAATGAGAATGATATAATTTGCTGTCGAGCTCAATTTTCAATCACTTCAAACCTGTATCCTAGCGCATATTCAAATAAAACGAAGACAGGCCATTGGAATTTCGGTTTTAATGCTAGGATTTATTAACAACTGTAATGTTTGAAAATACCACAATTTTAAGATCAGGCGAGATATAAAATAACGGTTTAATCATATGAATCGGTGATTGGCTTATACGAGATTTTGTTATTCCGTTTTAAACACGTTTGTTTCATGTTTATAAATATAAAGTGACTAAAAAAATTAAAAAAGTGGCATCACAGTAAGGTTTACGTTTATATCACAACCCTGGTATGCCAGTTATTAAAAGCAATTAAAAATTTTCTAAAAATTTATATAGAGTGCTCCAAAAAAGTTCGTATTAATGTTCGTTAAATTTTGGAAATGCAGGATGTAGAAGTTTCATTTTTATTTCGATTTTTTCCAAATAATTTCTGAAGTGACGTCAATATTCGGATGAAAATTGGTGTCTGGGAGTTTTTTGACATGAGAAATTTGGATTTTGATGTCAATATGAATCCGACTTGTAGAGGGCGTCACCTACATTTTTTTACTGGTTTGAAGAGTAATGACTTTTAGTCCATACCTGTATGAAACTAGCGAGTAAAAAATTATACATCTACGACGTTCTCTACGTAAAATAGGTCTCGTGGTAAAAATCGCTACGACTAATGGTTCTCGAGATATTTGAAATCTGAATTATGAATACCTGTCATCATCGACATAAATTAAACATGTTGACTAAATAGTTATTCGACTGAAATCATAAATTTGAAATGATTTTGTGTCAAAAGTTTAACAGAAACTGTTTTTTCATTTTCGAAGAATAATTTATGATTAATTTAAAAAGTTCCCAAATTTATCATATCAGTCAAATAACTATCCTACTGAAATGTTTCTTTTTGTCAATAATGACATGTATTGACTATTTCTATTCTAAATATTTTGAAAACGGTTGCCCGTAGCGATTTTTACAAAGATACATTTTTTAAGTAAAAAGTCACGGAAATATATAAAAAAACGTCATAAATGTATATTTTCTAACTCAGTAGTTTTATACAAGTGAGGACGAAAAGTTATTACTCTTCAAAATAGTTAAAACACATGTAGGTGGCGCCCCCTACAAATAGGAGTCATATTGACATTAAAATCAAATTTCTTATGTTAAAAACACTTCCAGACACCAGTTTTCATTCCAATTATTGACATTACTACAGAAATTATTAGGAAAAAAATCGAAATTTAAATGAAACTTCAACATCCTCTATATCCGAAACTAAGCATTTTAGGACATACATTTATACGAACTTTTGTACTTATTTTTATCTGCAGAATATGCTGCCGAAGTTTCCGGAATACACTTCGCATCTGGAATGTTTAAAATTGTTTAAAAATTGATTTATGACATTTGAAAAAAATAGCATGTTCTATTCGGAGTAAAAACGACTTTTTGTGTCTCGCCTGTAATGTTACCGTACGTTTAAATCCTGACAATATACAGGGTGGCGCACCTCATTCGCCTCGGTTGATTATACGAAAACGGAAAGATGTAGAAATAAAATATTTTATGAGTATATGTGGGGAGATAATGTACACAATTTAAAATTATTTTGAAATATACAGGGTGTTTCAGAACTAAGATCCATACCAAAGTTATATTTTTTCCGAGATTTTTTCTTATGGAACACCCGGTATTTTATTTCATTTTTGGATTCTTATGCCCAAAAAAGGCATTTATTATAAGGGTTAAATATGTTTAAAATCTTTGGTTTTTGAGATATTTAAACATATTTAAATATGCATGCTACAATAGAATAGATTATTAACACCATGTACAGGGTGGGTCAAATTCGACGCTTTTAAATGGAAACACCCTTCTCTATAGGAGATAGATAAAAACTAATATCGGTGTCTGCAGCTCAATTTTTGTCAAAAACATGATGGTGAAAACCGATATCTGTTACCGTTTCGGAGTTACGGGGTGTTTTTCAAAAATATGCATTTTTAACAAATCGCTGTAACTTTTTTGCTATGGAAAATTTTGTATTTTTATGAAAACATTTCCAAAGCACCTTTTTAAGTAGAATTTAATGGTTTAAGTATAATTTTTTTAAAATTAATAATTTAAGAATTATCAACAGAAAATTTGATTTTTTATATGGGACACCCTGTATATTTAAAATTACCTTTCGAAAAATATAACACACTTGATATTTTGCTCAATTCCTGATAGAGTATATAAAAATTCGCCGGCTTTAAATAAGTAGGCTTTGAACGGCACTTTGAATGCAAACAAATTCTAGCTGTGAGCATCAATTAAAACGAAAATAATATTTGCTATGAGAGATGCAGAATTTTATAACAATTTAAAATATATTTAACTAACATCAACACATTTAAACTATATCTAATAACAATAATAATAAATAGCAAACCAAGGCATGAGATTTTGCTACAGGTGTTCGACATATTGACCGTCTTCTGTTGTGGACAGACGGGGCAGTTTTTGAACATTTCTCGAGAAATTCATTAACTCAGTGGGGGTGAAAGATACCCTCTCATAACTGCTAAGTATTTTTAATTCTTGTCTAGATTATACGGAAGAATAAGGAACCTTTATTCTTCCGCAAATATATCCATAGGATTAGATCCATGGGCACTAAGTCAGGCGGCCTCGGCGGCTAACGGCTGGGATCTTGGTTAGCTATCCAATTATTCTTGAAATTGGCTGCAAAAATTTGCTGATAACTTCAGCGTCCAGAGGCGGTGCGTCGTCTTGCTGGAAAAATATGTTTTCGAGTTCCATTAAGGGCTTATTATCAATAAGGGGTCCAAAGCCTACTAGTTAAAAGTGGCGAACTTTTAAAAATTCTGTATTTCGAAGGGGATTATGACAAAATATTAAGTGTGCTATATTTTTGGAAAGGTAATTTTAAAATCTTTTCAGTTAATTAAAAATATAGAGGGTGTCCCAAATAAAAAATAATTTTTTTTGTTGATAACTCTTAAATTATTAATTTTAAAAGAATTATACTTAAACCATTAAATCCTACGTAAAAAGGTGCTTTGGAAATGTTTTCATAGAAATACAAAATTTTCCATAGCAAAAAGGTTACAGCGATTAGTTAAAAATGCACATTTTTGAAAAACACCCCGTAACTCCGAAACGGTAACACATATTGATGTGCGGTTTTCACCATCATGTTTTTGATGAAAATTGAGCTCCAGACACCGATATTAGTTTTCGTCTATCTCCTATAGAAAAGGGTGTTTCCATTTAAAAGCGTCGAATTTGACCCACCCTGTACATTACTAATTTACCTACAATAGTTGCATAAATAATATTTATTAAATATGTATTTATTATTCTGTCAAGAAAAACGAAGAAGTAGTTCTTTGATTTATTTTACGATGACTTGTAGATAATGGATTTTCTATAAAAGAGCCAATTACGGCAAATTCATTTTCTTCACTTCCAACGACAGGTTTCTGTCTAATAGGTTTTTTATAAACCACACTACCAGCTCTGCGAAATAGGACAAGTACTTTGTCAAAGAAACGCTTATCAGGAAGATTTCTATTTGGATATCTTTGAGCATAAGCCTTGAGACCAAGAAGCAAATTTTCCTCACAAAATAAATTCACTAGTCACATATCTATTCGTTCCGCCAGCAGATACTGCTTTATTTTTGTTGATAAAATAATAAATTATTAAACTATTGTAGGTAAATTTAAGTAAACTGTTATAAATTATAAATAATAATGTCCATAAACTTATGTCGACTTTGAAAATAGTTACTAACTGTCACTAGAAAATTGCCTTCGCGACACCAGCCATCTTGATTGCAATTTTATTTAAAAATCGCTTTTTATTCAAAATTTGAGCTAGGATAGGTATAGGAAACCCTAATATAGTTTGAAAGAGCATTAGAATCTGCTTCGATCAATTTTAAAAAATATAGGGTGTTGCATTTGAAATAACGAAGCTTTTATATAAAATACATCCTTAAAATAGATCAGCAACTTTTGATAGCCCTGTATAAACTTAAGGAAGCAATACCATTTTTCAGCAAAGTTTATTTCTCTATCTTTAAACTCAGCATAAGAATTAATTCTGAAAAGTAATGTACAGGGTGTTAATAATCTATTCTATTGTAGCATGCAAATTTAAATATCTTTAAATATCTCAAAAACCAAAGATTTTAGATATATTTAACCCTTATAATAAATGCCTTATTTTGGGCCCAAGAATCCAAAAATGCAATAAAATACCGGATGTTCGATAAGAAAAAATATAACTTTGGTATGGATTTTAGTTCTGAAATATCCTGTATATTTCAAAATAATTTTAAATTGTGCACATTGTCTCCCCGTATATACCCATAAAATATTTTGATTAATCATCCATCCATTTTCGTATAATCAACCGAGGCGAATGAGATGCGCCACCCTGTATACAATAATTCTGCCACCCGTATTTTCAATTTTGACACATGTTAGTTTTCTATGTAATTTCGCATATCAGGTGATACTATTAAAGCTCTAAATCGTTATTAGGAAACCTCTCAAGGACAAATCTTATTAGTTCTCGTCTCGCAAGTAGGATTTTCTTCCTGTCTGCCACGAAAAACGTTACGATACGTACCGCAAATAATAATAATAGTAATAATGAATAAACGATGCGAAGAAATTGTTTTGAAAAGCGTGAATTAAGTGCGCAACTAGCATGGAACATTTTTTAGATTGCTATTTGGATAATTTCAAAGAAGCTCCTAGAAACAGTTTGTACGACAGAAGAACGAGGAAAGCCATGGTGGAGTATATAAACACTTTGATCGAGGGCTGTTCTGCAGGTAACGAATAGGCTAGAAGTTGTCAGTTCGCACGGAAAAAATCAATGTCTTATTAGATTGAGTATACGAATATTAATTTACAAAAAAGGCTGATAAGTAATACCGAATCGGCCCCAGAAAGGAATCGGGTTCATCATTTCAGGAAATATTTGTACCCATAAAATACTTCGATACAGCAAATTTCAGATTTTTATATACAGGGTGGCGCCCGTCATACGCCGCGGAGACTCCAAGGAGAACGACAGTTTGTATTGAAATGAAATACATAATTATAACCTAACCTAACCCTATATAATAATTTATTTTCGGATTTTGCGAGAAAAATAAAGGTGAGTTTTATAAGAGGAGTAATATCACTAAAATGTAAGGTTTTTGACATATTTAACATTTTCTAGAAATAAATTACACTATTTAAATTAAAATAAAAGCTACCTAAATTGGAATTTACCCGGTATAGCCAAATATGTAATTAAATTAACAATTGTGCCTTAAATCAAATTAAAACCTGCTCAAAAAATTGATACAGGGTGAGACAAAATTAATATTAAACATTGGTCACCTTTAAAAGCATGTTACTCTTTTATTTTAAATGGAACACCCAGTATATTATTCCGATATTCAAAGAAAAATTCATGTCTCTTCAAAATACTATTAAGGTTACCTACTCCTCAAACAAAGATTTTCCTAGATATTTTCATTTACATGATTTGATCTAAGTAGATCTTTATTATTTTATAAAATCTAGGTGGCTGTAATATGTCCGACTTTACTTCAACATAGCTGTCTAATCATTGGCGTAACTACAGGGGGGCCCAGGTACTACTGGGCACCCCCCAGAGGAATCCTGAACTATGACTCTTGGCTACGTATTAATTTTTATTTGCTTGTGATGCAGTAAAAATGACGTTTCTAGTTTTATTTAGTTAATATTATTTTGTTGTGTTCAAAAAATGTGCTAGTTTTTATTTTTTTAGAAAATTTGTAGGTATTTAAGTAATCTACGGGATAACCTAGTCTATGAAAGTTATTGATAGAGAAATTCATGTAAACGTTTTATTCAAAAAATGTGTTTTTAAAATTATTTTTCAATTTAAAAAAAAACAAAAGCCCTAGGCCCCCTCTGGGCTCAGCCCCAGGCCCCATTAACAGAATACTTAAATGCTCCTGTTCTTATCTAGTCTGTTTTTTTTTGGGAGGGGGGGGGGGATATGTTAAAGACAATGTTTACAAAGCTCGACCAACTATTGTCGACAACATGAGAGAAATTATTTTAGCTGCTTTTCGAGATAGAACTCCACATTTGCCTTTTAAAATGAAAAGATCCTTTTGAAAAGACAATCATTTTATGCAGTTAACAGGAAAGGAAGCATTTTGAGCATTTGATTTTATTTAGCTAATTTTTGCACATAATTATAGGTTTTTATCTAATTTTAATTCTGTAATAATTAAAATATGTTTTAAACGTGTATCTTTTTATTACCGTTGTGTATTTTACTCTATATAATCTTTAATTTTTGTTAAATTAACAAAAGGTATATCACACAGCCACCGTAAATTTTTTCAAATAATACATCTTAAAAATATTTTGAAGATATGTAAATTCCTCATTGAACACCGGAAAAATATACTGGGTGCCATTTAAAATAAAGAAGTAACTTGCTTTTAAAAGTGACTATATTAATTTTGTCTCTCTATAATAACTTTTCGGGTCAAATTTCAATTTGGTTTAACATACAATGGTTACTGTAATTAAATATCAGGCTATACATAGCCAACTAAAATTTAGGTAGCCAGGGCCGGATCTACCTAAGGGCTACTTGGGCTGCAGCCCAGGGCCCCGAGGTTACAAGGGGCCCCCAGACCCCGCTAAAAACAATAGGCGATAATTTGAGTTTAAAAAAAATCTAAATTAAAAAAAACTACCATAATTTTTAATTACTGCACTCATTACAAAGTATTCACGTATTCAAATGCAACGATTCTCTCGTTCACTGTTTATTTATCAGAAAACTATCAAGTTCATTGTTTATTTTCAGAAAAAAATCAAAGTCTTAATTTACAATAATGTCTGGTCGAAAGTATAAAAGTGGAGCTGAGAAACGCAAATTACAGCTAGATTGAGAAAAAGAAAGAAAAAAATGTGCAAAAATTGGGACTTTTTTCAAATCAAAACATAAAAACGAGGACGAACTCGCTGAAAATTCATCAACAAGCGCCAAGGAAGGGATCTTATCTGAAGAGAATCTATTTGAAGGGAGTAGCAAATCGCAACACCAAGAAAAAAAGACAAATGATGAAAATGTGCAAAGTTTTGACTACCAGCAACCCTCTTATCAAACGGAAAACGATATTGGTGTTCAGCGACAGGATGGTAACACAAACACGGAGACAGAGACACGGATTTAGTGAATACCTATTAATTTTAAGTTTGAGAAATATGTTGAGGTGGGCTGGTGGCCAGAATTGCTAAATAATGATTTAATGACATCCTCTCACATAAAATGACTGACTTTCAAAATAAAAATCCAAAAAATATATATTCAGCTTCTATAAAGAAATACAAGGAACAAAACAGAGCATTTTCAAATAGCCATTTCACTAAAAAATGAAAAATGGTCAATCACTGGAAAGATCTTGGCTAACATATTCAACCAGTGTTTGTGCTGTTTTTTGTTTGCCTTGCAAACTTTTTTTTTAACCTCTTCTCAATACACATCTGGAATTTCTGATTGGAAACACATAGGAACTTGTTTAGAAACCCACGAAAATTCTAATGAACATAAGAAATCAATGTTAGTGTGGTTGACACGAAACGAAAATAAATCTGTTTTAGGCAAGCAGTTTCAGGAGTAATTAAGAAAAGAAATATATTATTATCAGAATGTCCAAAAACGGGTAATTGTAGTGGTAAAATTTTTGAGTATAAGAGGCTTAGCATTTAGAGGTTCTGAGGAGGTATTTGGTTCTCCACATAATGGTAATTTTATGAGGAGTCTGGAGCTATTGGCAGAGTTCGATCCATTCATTCGTGAACAGATTGAATATCGGGAGCTGCCACCAAAACCGATAATATCGTACTTATCAAAAAGACACAAAGACACAAAATATTATTCAACTGTGATGGATTCTACACCAGATCTGTCTCACAATGATCTGTCTCACAACTTGCTATTGTATTACGATACTGTTTTCGGGGAAAAGTATATGAAAGATGTGTAGCCTTCATTAAAATTAGTAGTCATACTGCCTTACATTTATTTAATATTCTACGAGACTTTATAGAAACAAATAGATTACTACTGAGGGGGCAATCTTATGACAACGCTGCCGCTGCCAATATAGCGGGTCGCTACAATGTTTGGTTTGGCATCAGTGTTGTTACAATAGGTACAATTGTACTATTTTGGGTACATTTGATAGTCAAGGAGTACATAGGTACAATTGCAAGAAAAAATGTACAATTCTTACTTCTCAAACCAAAACTTAAACCCACGTACATATTTTTAGACGAACGGTGATACGCGATGCGTGGATTTGAAATGCAGGTTGCTAGGAGCAGAGGCACAGAATTATACAGTACGTCTGTCCGTTCTGTGGCTACGGGGTATCCGTGAGAGGGTAAACGATATTCTCTCGATGTTTTTCGTAAAAAATTAGACAACGCGTCTCATCAATAAAAATTTGACAATTTTGCAAGTAGCCAATAAAATGAGTGGGCGGAGCGATTTGCGGTGACGTCTCGTCAAGTCGACGTATAAAATATATTGTTATTTATTTAAATATTTTTTGTCCGCATTCCTTTCATAGACACAGATCCAGTAGATGTACTGTACATCACTTGAAATGCTGTTCAAGCCGCACGGATGTCGAACGTAAGTTTCATATCCATGCGGTGAGTAGGAGGGGGGCTAATCACTGGCGACCTTAGAGATCTATTGTGTCCCGATGTCAAACGTGACGTCACGCAATTAGTTCCCATTTAACCAATGCTATTCAAAGCTCTTTGTAGCTTCTGTATTGCTGTCCTCCATTTGCGAATTTCAAGTTCCAGAGCTTTACGCCCTGGGCTGCTCAGAACGGTTCTGAAAGGAGCTGTGCGAGATAGCCTGGTGCCTCCATATGGCGCGGAACCAGTTCTGAACTTTATGACTCAATTGAATGGAGGGAGAGTATCGCGTTCTTGAACAGTTCAGAGCTGCTCAACTGCGTGAAAGGAGGACAGCATATGGTGTATAATTCTGTGAGGGTGCATCCACATTATCCTAAAAAAAGCGGATCGGCGTAACGACCTTGAATCGATTTCCAGCAATTCTATTGGCTGAAAAATTCATCTGTCAGAAATTTTATCTGTCAAATTCACCTGGCAAAAATTTCAGCCAATAGAATTGCAGGAAATCGATTCAAGGTCGTTAAGCCAATACGCCGTTCGGCTGTTTTTAGGATAGTGTGGATGCACCCTACGTACCAAAACTTGGTAAAAAGGTAAATAGGGAGATCACATGACCCCACATTTTTGAACCAAAAATGTACAATCCCACTTAAAAAAGTACAATTTCGACACCATTTATAGTACAAAAGTTTTTGCCCTTGTAACAACGCTGTTTGGCATGGCTATAATTGAGTACTTAGGTAGGCCCCTAAGTAGTTTCAGCCCAGGGTCCCACAAATTCACGATCCGCCTCTGTAGGTAGCTGTTACCGAAATTTAAAATTTACTCTTCATTTTCACAAAATGTGAAATATGTCAAAATCCTTAGATTTTGGGTATATGCTTCTTTGATAAAACTCACCTTTATTTTTTTCCTAGAATCCGAAAATCAATTAATATATAGGGAATTATTATTATTAGAAAAAAATACAACTTTGATTTGTAACTTTTTTTTAGTGATACTTTGTATAATTCTATATATTTTTATAAAATGCTTTCAGTTAACCTATATATGCTGCCAACATTTAATTTCGATATAAATTACCGTTCTCCTCAGAGCTTCCGCGAAGTATAGTTTACGATCATTCACAATGTCTAAAAAACACAATTAAAATTAATAAAATATCCTAACAACAGCTTGCGATAGTCTGTTGTATCCATAGAGACAGCATAATATTTAGCTTATAAAACAATAAACGTTTGGTTCCTAACCAAAATTTTTCTTGACGGGTGATAATCAAAGGCCAAAATGACATTCCTAGCAAATTTTGAAGTATAATTAGTGGAAAAGTCAAAAGTTTGTTAACTTTTTCCAATAATTGAAAATTACTACCACTAATTATGACGTTCTGAATTGGGTAACATTGACATTAAAATTGGGTAAACAAACTTCTCTACGGTTAATTGAAACTACTAATTTATTCCACTGATTTCGAGGTTATGAATGAAGCTTTATCTCAAAAACAAAGATACAGTTTTTTAAATATATTTTTTTATTTAGATGAAGATATATTTTAGATTATGCACTAATCTCAATCTGACAAAAAATACCGTCTTCTTTTATGCGAAAATTTAAGTTGGCCCCATTTTGTTACAATACCAAAGTGTTACAATGCTAATAATATCTTATGTAAGTATATTTTACAGCAAGCCGTTAACTTTGAAGCCACATATCTCAAAACTACATTTTTTGACTTATATCACTCTGGTTTTCAACGGCTCGAGTTGGTCAAGGTATGCCTAGAGAAGCTGAACAAATTAGGCAAAGAAAATTAAATCAACCTGCTTTGGGTGACCCCTCAACAAGGTCTAGGAGTAAACAAGTAAAGTTGTATACTTTGACCGGCATTGTTTCCTTTACCCATTGTGTTCGTTAAAGGGTTGATGCGTGTATTATAACAAAACTTGCTTGAATAGTTTGGTAAGGGTATATTTTAGACATGAAATTATTGTGCCCTTTCTGTTAACAAATAAATTATCTGCTTGTCCACGTCTACGCGAGGTTTTGTGCTTTCAAACAGTTATAAATGAACTATACGTCCACATGAACATGTAGCATACATGTATTATGCCTCACACTATAATAGAAGTGTTGTGGTTGGTTCGACTAAAGTTATTCTGTAAACGACCCGAAAACGTATCGATGCGAGACAGCGCTGTCAATTTAAATAAAGTCTTTTTACGTGTTTTAAAGAAGTTGTTTTTGTTTGACTCAGCGGCATAGCGTGGCGCCAATAACAGGGGATGAAATAAGTAATAGAAATAAACATTTGCCCATCACGATAAAGTTTTTTTATTATTTTTTTTATTAAAGTCTTTAATTTTGAAGTTACAAAAATAAAATATACAAAAAATGTAACAGGTTAAAAAAATAATCAAACCAATTTAAAAAAAGGACTAAATTTAGATAAAAAAACAAAGCTGTAAACGTATCTGTTAGATAAAATAGGAGACAAAGCCAACAATAGTATATTACATACCGAGGAGGGAAGTGTTTCATTACTGTCGAGAGATTAATTAAATCTCGAGACAATAATGAAAACTTTCCTCCGAGGTCTGTATACTATTTTATTTACATTAATTACATCATTAATTAAAAAATAGGGACAGTCTTTTATTTTGAAAAAAAATAAATATGCGAAAATTTGTCGTTTTCTGTTTTGGCATTTCCATATCTATAGTTACGGGTACCAGTGGTTGTTATGGCGCAAACCTTCGACAGCAAAACAAACAACTAAGTGACAGTTTTAAATTCCTCGTTCGCTTTTTCAAATTTATATAACATAGAAAGCCAGAATGTCATCGGAAACTTCTGATAATGAAAACTACTTTAATATTGGAACTCCACCAGAACTTACAGAAGCTGCAAAAAGAGCAGAAGCCAGTTTACTTCCAGAGAAAAGTAGGAGGCGATATGAAATAGCATTGAAAGTATACGAAAAATGGTGTGCCGAAAGAAATGCTAAGAATATTGCATCGGAGACAGTCTTGATGGCATATTTTAGCGGCATGGCAAGGCAGAAAAAGCTCTAAAATTTAGTCTTTGGGCTACGTAGAACATGATACGGACGGACAATGCTAGAATTAAGGGAAAAGACTGGACATATCAAAATATCACAAACTCGTCGCTTTTTTAAAACGCCAGAATGTAGGTTAAACCCAAAGAAGTCTAGCATTTTTACCTTCAACAAATAAAAATGTATTAAAATCTTCAATTATTATTGTTAATCTTCTTGTTTATTTTTGTTGATATTGGATAAGTATTTAATAAAGATATTACAAGAATATTTTTGAGGGACATGGGTGAAGGAAATGGAAAAGGGAAGAAATATAGATAATTTGAAAGATTTTTTAAAAATCAGTAATGTCAGTATTATATATATGGTTGTAGATAAAAAAAAATATTGAGAACATGTTCACTAAAATAGCGAATACACCATTTTAATTTAGTATTAGTATTCAAAATATGCTTTGGAGGGCCTTCTTCAATAGTTTTTAATTTTTCTGAATGCATCATGAAAGATGATTGCAAAATTATTTATATCTTACAGCCGCACTCAGAATCGGTCAACGCGACGCGCGACTTAATTTTTTACTTCATACCGCGAACGAGATGTGTTTAAAAAACCGCATCACCAACCGACTAAAACAGCGAACGGGAGACAGACTTTCCAGATGGTCTCCTGTCCATCCATTCGCATCGTCTAACATCGCTTAACTTCGATGATCTTTTATCAGGTGTTTAGTACACTGAAGTTTGTCTAATTATAGTTCGTATCAAATAAAATTTTAGTCATGTGATTAAGCTTGACCGGCACAGCGTTGCCCTCTTTTACATATTTTCTTTTAAAAACTTAATGTTAAAATGGAAAACAAAGTCCAAAGTTTTAGTAGCCAACACTTTGTGAGAATAATAGTAGTAGGTTTCCACTAGCATCCATTTCGTCTAGCATTGTTTAACAAAATGAGTAACCGATCACTCAAAATCAACATACGTCTGCGTTTTGTCCATTTTATGTATACTCAATCCTCTTATACGGCTGGGAGACATGGACGATTAAAATGAACAACATGAGACGGTTGGAAGCTTTTGAAATGTAGATCTACGAAAGACTTTTGAAATGTGGATCATTGAAAATACCCTGGACAGATCATGTACGCAATGAAGAGGTTCTTGGGAGGCCTTAACATAGAAGTTGATTATAGAAGGAAAGGTAGAAGGCAGAAGAGGACTTGAAAGACGCAAGCACTCTTGGTTGAAAAACTTACGAGACTGAACTGGACTGAACACACACGAACTGTTTCGAGCTGCACAGGACAGAGAGTGTTGCGCCACGATTGTTGCCAACATTCATTAGAAGATGGTACTATAAGAAGAAGAATGGGAAAGCGGTAGTAATGTCCCCTAAGTACTGTTAAGAAGGTGAGTTTTGTTGCTGTAAATAATAAGTGTTTATATATTTATAATTAATTTATTTTGGTTTCCTAAAATAGTTTGAATAAAAGAAAATATGTAAAAGTGTCCAGTGATCATTTTAATCCTTGAAGGGAAATGTGTTCTGTCGTTGTTACGTTACCAGGCCCATCTTTTGCCTGATAAGAAGCAATAAAACGCAGATACGTAACTGTTCCCTAATGTTCCCTAAAAGTGACAAAACTTTGCTCACTGGGTGGGCAACGCTGTGCCGGTTAAACTTAATCACGTGACTAAATCATCATTATTTACATCAACAAAACTCACCTTCTTAACAGAACTTAAAGGACATAAAGAACCATTACTACCGCTTTCCCGTTCAAAATGTTCGAATAAAGTTGCGATGAGTTTTTTACGGCTATCAAGCTATCTTGCACCACTTCGCACTAAAAGAGGTTCTAAAAAGAACAATGTTCGACTGCAAGGTCTGCTAGTAACCATTTTTTAAGCTTAAAGTATAACAACACTACATATTTATTTAAACCAAAAACTCGTAATACAAAACTAAAGTGTCAAAACAAATGACAAGGTCAGGAAATAAATAAATAAATAAATACGGCATCTTGATATTTTTTACAGCAGAACTACTACCTGAATCCCCAGCGGGAAATTTAGGTCAGGGGTAATGTTAGTCAGCTCGGTGCCAAATATATCCATGGTTGGCAATACCTAATAAATTCAAAAATCGCGCCCTCGCAACTAAAAGTTTAATCCATAGCAAATATATATTATTTGTTTGAGAGTTTTATAATACCTGTCTCGAAAAACCAAGCCGAGTACGCCACTGCCCGAGAGCAACCCGATCTCTTTTTATATTAAGCTATTTACCGTGTTTTCTGGCTTGTTCTGTAGAGTTCCAATTTTCATAATAAACCGAAGGAAACCTTGAAAGTGACAACGGTCTTCGAATGGCATAAATAAAATTGTACGGTGGTTCGCCCAGGTCAGGGAGTATGTGACCTACTTCCGTGCAATTTACATAAATAAGCCGCCCGTCTGTTTACGAACCTTAGACGCACGTTAGCTTATTTGTCCGTTCCCATTTTTATAGTTCCCATAGTTCTGTCAAATTAGGTTTAATGTCCGACCTTCCCCAACGTAATCTGATCAGAGATAAAATAGAGTTGAAGTATATATTTTCCAGGCTTTGAATAAATAATATTAAGGACGGAGCATATTTATAAAAAAATCTTAGGTGGAGCATAATGGAGTGGAGATTAATATGTCTAAAAATATTAGTTCGAAAAAGTAGCAAAATAAGCGTTCGGCATTTAACGTTTTATGTAAAACTGGCTAAGTATTTTTTCACAAATGAGGAAGGAAATTAAAGAATAATGGATTATTCTATATCCGTATTGTAGCACATTTTTATAACTTCTTTATTTTTAAGATTTTGATGGTCAAACATCAACAAAATATTGCTTATGTTTGGACTTAATTTTCTCGAAAATAAAGACATAATTTAAAATTACGGAAATCCGTTACAATACGGAAATAGATTGAAGTTTTGTGATTACAGTGATATATGATTTATATGGTTTTGTAACAAATTACTCGTTATTTTATGGCAAATTCTGAAGACCTGCAAACCTTAATCAAAGCACGTGTGTTCACATAGCACATATTTCGGGCTAAGCCTAAAGGTACATTCAGGCTGAGATCGTCGAGCGTCGCGTCGCGTCCGCGTATCGAAATAGAATCAATTCACTTAACTTAAATTAGACCGTTCAGGCAGACAGTGTCGCGTTTGGCGTTGCGCGAGCATCCGCTGAGCGTAGGGATTCGAGTTCAATGGGGCGGACGCGACGCAAACGCGATGCGACGCTCGACGCTCTCAGCCTGAATGTACCTTTAGGCAGATTTCTGAAATTTAATATATATTTCCTTCGATCACACACCCGCTTACACGATAATAGACTCTTAAATTGCGCATTGTACTTAAAACATATGTAAAAATATAATACAGGATAGATTCAATAATTTGTTGATTCTATTTTATGTTGTCAATATTTGTTATTGGTTATTAAATAAGTTCAGGATAGCTCAACAAATCCGCACAATTTTAAATCAAACTCTGATGTCAACAGGTCTCAAACAGACCTGTCAAAATTAAAACTAGAAGAATTTCGGACTTCCATTGTATGTAATTATTTTGCTTACACAACGTTTCGGTCTGAAGTATCATTAACCGTTATCAAGTGTGAACTAAACTACAGAGCTTATATACTCTTATATACTAGGGCGGAGAATTTACTCTATGGGTTCCTCGTTCTCTCCAGTGATAGCGAATATACTCACCGGCAAAAAAAACGGTCACTAAAAACTAGTCCCAATTTCAAAGTTGGATTTCTCGCGAACCACTCATTAGATCTTGATGATTTTTATTTAAATTGTAAATTAATTCCTTCTTAACGGATGCTACGACAGAAATTTTTATTCCGAATTTATTTTGAGCATATACAGGGCACAACAATAAGACGAAGTTTTTTGCCCGAACTTTGTAACACCCTGTAGGGTGCAGCAGCTGTAGTAGCTATTGCTAAATTAAATCACATTGTAGCCTCATCTTTTGTGAGCATTTTCTTTTTTTAATCATGACATTATCTCTGTTTGTATTGGAGATACGCCGCTTTAAAACGAACGTCTTGGAAAAATGCTTCGCAAGCAAAACCGCAATTCATCCGTGAAAAGGACTTTAGTCCATTGCTTAATATCCCAATTGACATGTAAACGCGCAAACTGAAGATGTGCTCAACGATGTCTTGGAAGTAGCTGAGGTCCTGTGGCAGGCTTCTTTGCAGACATGCTGTTTTCTTTTAGTCTTCGTTGGATTATTCTCTCACTGACTTGAGTTCTACACACGGCTTGTAGCACATGTTGATTCTGAAACGCTATAAATCTACGATTGCGTAAAGTATTCAGGATAATAAAGCGGTCGTCAATTACATTTGTCATCCGTTTTCTTCCGGAACCCACTCTCCTGGTGAAATTTCCCTTTTCCATATACCGATTCCAGGCAGCCTGGAATGTGTTGTTCGAGGTATATCTGGGGTATCGGACACAACGTTGACTTCGGCCATCCTCAATTAAAGCCACAATACGAGCAACATCCGTCCACCATCCGTCACAGATAATGGCATTTTTTAATTTGACAACCGTTGTTGTCATATTGCAAATACTCATAAATCCGTTTTCGCCTATGTAGCATGATTATTTACACATAAAACTCTCTGCCTGCGAAGCATCTTTCCGAGACGTTTGTTTTAAAGCAGCGTATCTCCAATACAAATAGAGATAATGTCGTAATTAAAAAACAAAATGCTCACAAAAGATGAGGCAACAATGTGATTTGATTTAGCAATAGCTACTACAGCTGCACCCTACAGGGTGTTACAAAGTTCGGCGAAAAACTTCGTCTTATTGTTATGCCCTGTATATGCTCAAAATAAATTCGCAATAAAAATTTCTGACGTAGCATCCGATAAAAAGGAATTAATTTACAATTTAAAAAAAGTCATCAAAATATAATGAGTGGTTTGTGAGAAATCCAACTTTTTTTTTAATTTTATAATTTTCTGGAACCGATAGACAGTTGGATTCCTTCCTGAATCATCTTAATTCACGAAATAACTCAATCAGATTCACGATTGAGAAAGAGGAACATTTCTTTCTACCGTTTCTGTATGTTGTTGTCAGTAGAAGCGATGAATCGATTAGCACTGCTGTACATATAGAAACTTTTTATTTATATTTTTTTAGTCATTTTCGTACTTTATAAAATGTTTATGTCTTTAATGTTTTGGTTGCAGCTGACGATGGAGATACGGAAATAACGTGCCAAACAGCAGTAAGAACGTTAGTACGGTACCATCAGAGAGCAAAAGCATCCAACGGTAACGTGTGCATGATGGGAAAATACCATAACATCCTATACATAGCAGTTAGATTGTGTTACCTCTGGGGTGTGAAAAATTTAGGTACGTGTATGTATAAAAAAGTTGACACAAATTATTTAATTTAAGTATAGCTTTTCTTAAAAACACTCCCTGTTTTAGAGTAATAAATTAATTATAGGTTTGTTCCAACCAGCATTTCGGGATCGTTTCGAAATCGTACTCGAATCGGTTTTCTTGCACTTTGTAATGCCGCAACCGCACATGCGGCATTTAGCGATCTCCGATCGGGGCTTCGCCGATTTCCTATGTGTGTGGATGGGGAAGTCGGAGTTCGGCGACTCGATCGGCGACGAGCACGAGCGCTCATCTCTATGTTGTTGCTATCAGTGGCCGCATGTGTGGAGTTGAGCGCTCGGAGTTCGCTAACGTTTCGTGAGTTACGTGACGGTGCAAAAAGTATCAACGTTGGAACGCTTTGTGGATTGTTTTCGGGACTGCCAAAAGTGTCAAACGTGCGTGTATCGATCGGTTTTTTGTTTTTGTTTAGAATTTCATAACATAACCCTATTATTTTTGTTTGCAATTTGCAATAATAATAATTATTATTCTTGAAATGGGGAATCAGAATCCAGTAAGTAAGTTGGTAAGTGTTGTTTCAAACTGTATACTCACTAACTCACTTACCTATCCTCTCTTTTCTGATCCTGTTATGCGTAGTTTCCTGTTATTCCATTGCAGTGCAGTGGTAGAATCTTTAAACATTATTTTATAAATAAAAAATTAATTAAAATTTCCAAACGATTTACTCCACACAAACTCAGAAGCAAAAGTATAACACACACGTATTCGAATTCGTAAAAAATAACCGAGGCAGAAGCATCAGCTGGACGCCGGACCAGAATCAGCTGTTAAAAATCGATAATCCCTGCCAATGTCCTTTAATGCGCAAGGCAACCCAAAGAGTTCTCAATCTGGACCATGTACCGAAATTACCGTTCTGAAATCATAACTAAACGATCCCAAGGTAGGTTGGTACGCAAATAGGATCGTCCGATAACCGTTAAATCTCGGTTGGAACACATTTAAATTACTGCGCACGAGCGTGATCGTTCGGTGACGGTTCTGCGGCGGGTTGGAACAAACTTTATGCAACTTTTCTATAATATTATATTTTAATATACATCTTTTAATCTTTCAAAAACAAAGCCATTGTACCTTAGCTGCTTTATTGTTATTTAACGCAATCCCTTTGTTTCCAGATATTATTTCCGAACTTCTAAGAGACATCTACTCTTGCGAATATACCTTTGAGCGAATAATTATTGGAGCTATTTTTGGCACTAGAGCTCCACATTATATAGCAGGTATTCAATTATTTTGTAATCATCTATGTCTTTGAACTTTACTCAATATTACAATACAATATCTAATCATTGTCGATTGAATTTTGTATCAAAGATTCCGGAGTGAATCCCAAATTCCTTTTTGTTAAAGAAGTTACTAGCTGCTACGTCCCACTAGTCAACTCGCATACCCAACAATGTTGCCGTTTGATGTCGCCTTATTTTATGAACGGTTACAAGACATAATATACCGTATGATCTTGGAAATGAACATCGATGACATTCCTCGTATAATTTATTTGATTAATAAATAAGTGAAATGAATGACAGTATTGCTAGTAGCAGTGTTTGCCGCGAATGTAATGACAGTTTTGTGTATTTAGTGTGATTCGGAAATACGTTAAAAAATTTCATCCAAATGAGATAGCGGAAATAGCACCTTTAAAAACATTTTAGTGCAAAGAAGAGTTTAGCATGGCATTTAAAATCACATGCACAAGTGGCACAAGGTAATTGACCAAATTTTCAAAGAAGTGAGGCTGAGTCAAATGTACCTAAGCATTCTCATCCAGGATATTAGTAATGATGGTGCATAGACTTTGACTTTGTCCTTTTCAAGAATGTAAATATTTGATCTTAATATCCTCGATCGAGGGATAATAATAGTACTGTTTTAGGTGATGGTTTAAATAATAATAATATCCCTGTACAAAATATTAAAAAATTGTCCTATGTGTGATTTTGTCAGTAGGTTTAAAGATGACATACATGAACATTTTAAACAGGATCATGATATTAGTGTTAAAATAAATAACATGAACTTATCCTCAGCACAACAATAAAATTAAATTTGTGGTTTTCTTATAATAAGATATTTGAATTCAAAAATAGTAGATAAGAATTTTTCTAGATGGTTTGACTAACGTTCACTCTGAATAAAATGCAGTTAAAATTAAAATCTAGCAGCTTATCAAAAGTTTTTTTTTTGTTAAAGTATCACATATTTCCATAAATAAAAATATCTGAATTTAATTTTTAAACAAATTTTAAATCTCTAGTGAATATTAGACTATAACAAAATAAACAATCTACACTAAAACGCACAAAACTTGCTATTCATTTCACTTATTCTTACTACATCTAGTATTCTGATTACTATTAAGAACGTTCTAACAAAATAAACCAAATAGCATTCAAACTTTAAAATAAACCGTAAAAATAAACGTCTCTAGTTTAGCTGACAATTGAAAATCATGAAATTAAGGGATAACAAACGGCAACGTTGTTGGGTATGCGAGTTGACTAGTGGGACGTAGAAGCTAAGAATAAATATATTATATTTGTTACTATATTTAATGGGTAGTATGTGGTATTATTATATCATGCTTAAAACCGTAGGATGGAAAAGTGACTTCGATGATAAAGAGGATAATTTTAGAGGTCTCATCTATTTTTTAGATAAAGCTAATAAAGCCAAATTAGAGTTTCCATTTGAGTTGAAGAAAAATGAAACAAAGTTATTCAGGTGTTATAGAAAACGTATATCATCCTCAGAAATATACTTTTTATAATTTTAGGTTTATAGACTTGCCAATCGAGAGTTGTGGTAAAACATCTATGGTAAAATTGAGCGTTCAATTAGGATTACCGGATAAATTATTATTTTTCACACGGTTTGGTGCCTTAACATCACATGAAGCGGATGACGGTGATTCTTTAGAATTTATTTTAAACAGGCAAGTGCATAACAACTGGACTGCTTAAGTTATATTGTAAAAGAAACAACTTTTTCAAATATATTTAGTTTTTTAAAATTCGACCAATAAACTCATTCTATGGCTATTTATTTCTTTGAATGTCAAATTGATTTAATGTAAAAATTATCAAATTGAGGTTTAAATATCTAACTATACCGGGTGCGAGTCAAAAGTGGCTCACCCCTATAACATTTTTATCTTTTTAAATAAAAAAAAACGAGATTTGGTATGTTATTATATGACATAAATTAGGATTGATTGACGTATTTAATTCTTTTCAATCACTTCCTGTTTCACCGGAAATGACTTCAACTTTTTATTTTTAAATGACACCCTTTGTATTTTTTTACTTCATTTGATTTAAAATGGTATTGTGTAAACATTTGACATTTTCAATTAAAAAAATGGTATCCTAAATTTTAATTAGAGTCTCCATTAGTCAGTGGCGTTGACCTTAAAAAGCATCAAAATATTTCAGTGCTGGACACCAGCACCAAATTTGGCACACAGCTTCTACACATAATAGAGCTTCAAAAATTGCCAGAAGACAATCTCTGGCATGTCCGGATCATCCTTTGATGACGTCATCAAAATGGCGGACAAAATTTTTAGCAGGAAATTAGATTATTACCAGTAATTTAGTTATTTTTTAACCGATTTTAAGTTTTAATAGCTCATTTTAATGTTTGAATAATTTGCTAAAAAAACCTTATATTCATTTTTTTGTAGGGGTAGTTTTAACGCATCCCTTAAAATTGTGGTAGTTAGTAAAAACTGACTGCTTTATTGTCAACAAATTGTTAACAAAAAACAAAACCAAAAAAAAAATTATATTAAATATTAAGTATAAAACAGTTTTTTAATTTTAATTATTGTTTGTCCCTCCCTCCACTAACACACCCCCTGCCCCCACGTTCGACTGAACTCTAATAATTTTCTTGTATTGCATGCAAAATAAAAAATATTTTTTTGGGATTTATTAAATGTTTGTTAATAATTTTAGAAAAATAAAAAAAATTATCACTGTCCCCACTCCTTCCCTCTAATAAATTTTCTCAGCCCGCCCTGACCCTTTTTATCCCCTCAATCAAGCAGAGCATTCCAGCAGTATAGCGAAAACATCGTTCAATCTTATATTCGGTCAAGACTTACGCAACGGTAGATAAGGTTGATATTGTTTTTGATTAGTATATCCCGGAAAGCTTAAAAACAGGAGGCGAGGTGTTCTGGAGATAGGGTAAGCATAAAGCCCAATGTGATAATTTCCAAAAATTTTAATTCCTTCTTGGCACACAGCCAAAATAAACAGGACTTGTTTGGGTTTTTGGCTCAAAACTTAGTAAAGATGGATGTACCGATTAGAAAGAAAATAATCTGCACATATGAGAACTTGGTCATTGGTCATTAGTTCCGATAATGAGGTTTCTTATAATCATATTTCCCCAACATTTCATGAAGAAGCAGATGCTCGACTCTTACCACATGTATGGCACACCTTTGAGGAACATACCAAAATTACTATAAAAACAGTAGATAGTGATGTAGTTGTTCTTGCAATATATGCTTTTCCAATGTTGGAGAACATAGAGGAGTTATGGGTTGAATATGGAACGGGAAAAAATCTAGAGTACCTTCCAATTCACCAAATTCAGCAAAAACTTTTACTTGGTGTTTCAGACTTGCTTCCCTTTTTCGTGCTTTTTCGGGGGCAGATACTGTTTCAGGTTTTGGGGGAATCGGCAAAACTACAGCATGGAATACATGGATGTCATATAGAGAAGTAGATGAAGCTTTTGTTAAATTTCAGAACATACCCTGCACCAAGACTATATTCCAAAACGAGAAAGCTTTTATGATTTTTCAAAGATTTGTATTACTTATGTATCATTCAACTAGCACTGCGGAAACTGTAAATGAAGCAAGGCGAATCCTTTTTTGCCAACATAACCGTTCCATCGAACATATTCCGCCAACGTGTGAAGTTTTGCTAAATCATCTTAAAAGAGCAATTCTGCAGTGTTTCGTGTAGAGAAATTGTCTTCAACGAGATGCAGATCAGCCAAATCCAGGCGAATGGGGGTGGAAGAAAGTTGGGGATCAATTTGAACCACTTTGGTCTACAAGTTCCGATATTTCAATGGAAAAATTACAAGAGCTTATCGCCTGTAAATACACCCAATGATGTACTTCAAAATGTCGTTGTGTAAAAAGTACCTTAAGGTGCACAATGCTCTGCAGGTGCGAAGGTCAATGTACCCGCGAATAATTTTCTTTTATTTGGGAATATTGTACATATTATTAGTAGTAGTTACTATTTTTAATTATAAGTGATAACGAAGTTAAGTTAATTTTAAGTTATTTTTAGTTTAAAAATGTACCCTCTCAAGTTATTTTTAGGAACATTTTTATTCATTTTTTAGGAGGATTTAGAGGAACTTTGAGGGCTGGACAATGCTCTGTAAATGTCATGTACCCGCGAAGTTTCCTTTTGTTTGAGAATATTGTACATATAGTTACTATTTTGTAGTAATAAAATTAGTGTTAAGGTATTACTTTAATGTTTATCTTAGATTTATTTTTATGGTTTAAGAAATATTTTTTCGCAAAAGTTATTTTTACCCTGAGAAATGTATCTTCCGAAGTAATTTTTAGGAAAATACTTGAAATGGGTATACATTATGCATTTTGATAAATTTTTAGGTGTATATAGGTTAGAGGGGTGGACAGGAACAAAAAAAGAAAATACTTAAGTAAGGGAAGGGTAGAAAAAATAAATATTTAAAAAATTATGAAAACTTATTTTCTTACTTATGAAAACAAATTTGTAACATTTCAGCGACAAGGCAAGAGGAGGACGTGTCGATGGGGGAGGGGGGAGGCAAAAAATAATTAAAATTAAGAGTAGTATACGTAATAAACAATTTTTTTGTTTTGTTGTTTTAACGTTTCAATTTGTTTAGAATATAACCGTCATTTTTCATTTATTTATTCCGATTTTAAGGGATGTGTGAAAACTACCCCTCCTAGAAAAAAACTGAATACAGTTTTTTTTAGAAAATTATTCAAGCTTTAAAATGAGCTATTAAAACTTAAAATCGGTTAAATATTAACAAAGTTACAACTGATAATCCAATTTCATGATAAAAGTTTGGTCCGCCATTTTGATGACGTCATCAAAGAATGATCTGGAGATGCGAGAGATGGTCTCCCGGCAATTTTTGAAGCCTTATTATATCTAGAAAGCGTGTGACAAATTTGGTGCTGATGTCGGGCACTGAAATATATTTAGGCTAATGCCACTGACTATAAATGTTAAAATTTGAGTCAAAATACCAAGTGTGTGGTATAAAATTATTCGTAAAAATCGCCTTTTTCAAATATGCTAATGAGCCACCTTCATTCCAATGGAAAAAATTGAGATATGATTAAAAATACGATTTAGGCATCTTTTAATCGACCAGGACAAAACACGAAAAACATTAGACAATCAAATCTTTTTTCCATGGCTCTTTGACTAAAAATTAGTGTTTTTAACTCAGCCATAGATAACTAGATTTAAATTTAAAATATACGATTTTTTTAAGCGAGAATGTCAAAAGTTGACTTGATATGCCATTCTATTCAGAATGTCATTTTCTATCGAATAAAGTAAAAATATAACGAGGGTGCCATTTAAAAATCGAAAGTTGTAGTCATTTTCGGCGAAACAGGAAATGACCGAAAACAAGTGAATACGTCAATGAATCCTAATTTATGTCGTATACTGACATACCAAATCTCGTTTTTTTTATCTGAGAAAATAAAAAGTTATATAGGTGAATTAGTTTTGAAACGCACCAGGGATAATAACTATAAACTGTTGACACTGTAATACATACATGTTGACACATAATGCATGTTATGTACTTTTTAGGGTAATTAGATATAATTAAAATGAGAATTATACATGATGTTAAAATATAATTACAATATTATTACTCTAAGTCTGGAGCCAAGATTTCTTTATAGCTTAGTTGTATACATAAATTTTATGTTGCATTTTAATTAGCGAATATTATAAAAGGATGTTAACAACTAAATTTATTTCAGTTATATTATCCCAGTTTTTTAGGTTAATGGAGTTCAACCACAGCTACCCGTATAATTTGGTAGCATGTCTACAAATTCTTTTACGCGTTACGACAAAAGTAACATTTAAAAATACCGATAAGATATTGAAAGATGTCATGATGGATCAGTATGAATCTTTGATAGAAGACGGAATAATGCCCTTGTCTCGGTAGTATAATTTTATTATTATAATAAATATACAGGGTGGTCCGAATTGTATTCCGGAAACTTCGGCAGCATATTCTGCAGATAAAAATAAGTAAAAAAGCTTGTGTAAATGTATGTCCTAAAGTGCTTAGTTTCGGAGATACAGGGTGTAGAAGTTTCATTTTTATTTCGATTTTTTCCAAATAATTTCTGAAGTAAGGTCAATATTTGGATGAAAATTGGTGTCTAGAAGTTTTTTGACATAAGAAATTCGGTTTTGATGTCAATATGACTCCTATTTGTAGCGGGCGCCACCTACTCTGGTTTGAAGAGTTATAACTCTTCATCCGTACCTGTATAAAACTACTGAATGAAAAAATGTGTATTTTCGTGATTTTTTACGTAAAAAATCGCTACGAGCAACCGTTCTCAAGATATTTAGAATGGAAATAGTCAATACATGTCATTATTGACAAAAAAATAAACACGTTGAGTAGATAGTTATTTGTCTGAAATAACAAATTTGGGAAATTTTTATTTTTTTAAATTAACAATAAATTTTTCTGCAAAAAAATAATGACAAAACAGTTTCTGTTGAACTTTTGACACAAAAACATTCCAAATTTATGATTTCAGTTTGATAACTATTTAGTCAACATGTTTAATTTATGTCAATGATGACAGGTATTGATAATTTTGATTCCAAATATCTCGAGAACCATTACTCGTAGCGATTTTTACCAAGAGACCTTTTTTACGTAAAAAATATCGCAAATGTATATTTTTTACTCAGTAATTTTATACAGGTACGGACGAAAAGTTGTTAGTCTTCAAACAAGTTAAAAAATAGGTAGGTGGCGCCCTCTACAAGCAGGAGTCATATTGACATCAAAATCAAATTTATCATGTCAAAAAACTTCCAGACACCAATTTTCGTCCAAATATTGACATTACTTGAGAAATTATTAGGAAAAAATCGAAATAAAAATGAAACTTCTACACCCTGTATCTCCGAAACTAAGGATTTAAGGACATACATTTATACGAAGTTTTTTACTTATTTTTATCTGCAGAATATACTGCCGAAGTTTCCGGAATACAGTTCGGACCACCCTGTATATAATATAAGTGTGATAATTGAAATCTTTCAAGTTAAATATCTCGGAAATTGTGCATTTTCGAAAGACAGTTTAAATGGGGCGAATAAAGCTAGCTCTATCTGTAGAAACTCGTTTAGTTAGCGAGAGGAACCATTTTTTTTGCTGGTATAATGACTTCCACGCTAACACCTTAAAAATTATATAGAATCATAAAAATAGGCCCCCTTCTAAAAATACACGTATTTTGATAGCTCAACCGGACTAAAAGTTTAGCTAGAAAATTAGAACATCTTATAAATGAAGATTTAAAAATATTAATGGTATTTTCAGTTCTGGATTTTTACCACCTGAATTAAAACATCTATGTCGCTGTAAAATCAGAGAGTGCCTATGGAATAACTACAATCTACCTCACCGAATTCACGATCTGCCTTTACCAGACCCTCTTCGAAAATATATTGATATTCTAGTAGATTAACTTTTGTTTCATTTTAACAATTATTACTATTTTCAACTTTATATTATAGTAATTACTTGAATGCATCCTCCGAAACGTTGATCTTTCCTGGTACCCCTGTAGTTTCTGTCCTGCTAGTTAGATTGACAGTGTTGCCATACAAGCAATATCTCGGCATCCGTCGACCAATAACTCCGGTGACAACCTCGCCGCAGTGAATGCCAATAGTAATTTTCTGTAAAATTCCAATAAGAAAATTTAAATTATAATTTTCTCACTTTAAGCATTGAGATACTATCTCCATGCTTAAAATGTATATACAGGGTGTCCCCATATTCTATGGACATAGAACTACTATGTATTTTTGAATTCAAAATAAGTTTATTAGACACAATTTACCTCTATACAAAAGTGCTTCGTTTGTCCGTTAGAGGGCATCAAACTTTAAAAAGATAATCACATTTTTAATGAAACACATTCTCCGATATTTTAAGAAACAAAACATATATTTTAAGAAAACTTAAAAATATATAGGCAAATATAAGATAAGCCTATATATTTTTAGTTTTTATTCACAAAATCAACAGTAATATAGAAAAACAGAAGAGTTTAAATTCACAAAAACAATCCTAGATAATTGAGATGGCATATTAATGTATTTTGTACCAAAAATACGTGGTATTTAAATGCAGTGCTGTCAAGAATCGCAGTGAAATGAAGTGTTGTATAGTGTACAGTTGCACTTTTAGGTAAAGTGATAAAACGACGCTCTAACCTAATTATATCGATCTGCTATCTATCAGAGTCCCGTTTTCTAAAAGGTAAGTTTTTTACTTTTAATTTGAATTTTCCAAATCGTTTTTAGATCTTTCTAGACGATGTGTCAACACTGGGCGCCGAACAAGATGTGATTCTGGTAATTGCTTGGTATTTGGGGCTCATTATCGATTTCTGCCGGCGGCTCTCATAATGTTGCCATTATTTTTTTAAATTTTCAAAGTTAAATAACTCTGTTATTATCAATTTTTTTAAAAATGGTAAAGAGAAAATATGTTTCTTTTGGCGAGATCTATAGTCTATACAACAACAAGATCCTTGACAGTGATAGATGTGTCTGTCATTTTAATTTCAAAGTAGTTTATTATATTTTACAAAGAATTAAGTTGGTACAAATGGAACGCATAACAGGAAATTAATATATTTAAAATTTGACTGATAAGTCATTACCAGTCATTACTTCAAAATATTATGAAAAAAAACTGCATAAAACTGAAAAAATGTAAGCGAGCTATTTTATTAAAAACGGTAGGGGTTAATACAAAACAAACAAGAACAAAATACCACATCCCTAAAAAATATAAAAAGAACTATTTCTTACTTTCACGCTTCAAGAAACTTCCCGCATTGTTATTATATTTATCAATATAACTTATGATCATAAATATACAAATTTGTATTATTCCACAGGAATAATTAAAACAAACTATTTTATAAATATTAACACTTACCAAATTTTATATCTTAAAGGATTTATTAATTAACTTTAATCTTAATTTTTTTAAACCAGTACCTTTTGACATTATTTTTCTACAGTACTAAAATCCATTATTTACCTATCGTATGATGTCGATATTTTACAGCTACTCCAGTAGTATATGTTGGGCAGCGAGTATTATCTATAAACTGTGCTCTGGGTCTACAGTTAATTTTCCCTCGATTTTTCCTCCACTTGACTTCAAAAGACACAAAATACACGTAATAACACGAATCAAAATGCATCATCTTCCAAAACGCAGATATTTGACATAAGTTGACACAAAATTATAACCTATAATTTGGCAAGACTTTGACAAGCCTCAAAAATCTGAAGGCGAGTTCATACGCATCGGCATCCGTTTGTCGTACATTGTTCCGTCAAACCAATAAAATTGATATATTATGAACTGTCATTTTTGAAATAAACCAATAAAACTGGTTAAAAACAACAAGAGACGACGCATGGCGGATTTATATTTAAACCCATCCATTGGTAACTTAAAAAATATTAGAAACTTTTCTTAGTAAAATAGATTGGTATGGGACGTCATCTGCTTTTCTTCTGTCATCGTCTGTCGAAATCTCACCTGAGAAAAAAAAAACCGTGTATACCACCCCTTTAAATATTTGCACTTATTTCTGGGACACCCTGTATAGAACACATATGCATTACTAAAAATAGTTTTGGCTTACCACTGGTTTTCCATCGAAGAGGACGGTTTTCCCCAGGTCCATCATGTCCAGAGCTAGACGAGCTATATTCCTAGCATGATTAGGACATGGCTCCGGTAATCCACTGACAGCCATATACTTGTCGCCCACAGTCTCTACCTGTACGAAAATCAAATTAAATTTATTATTTTATTCTACAAAAAATTGATAATACGATACGAAAATTATTAAATATTTCAAAACGAACCATGCAATTTTTTGTCTTCCTCTTGCGAGTCCCTTGGGATAACAGGATTGGTCAGAATTAAAATGGATCAAGTCCAATTTTCTCATATTTTAAGATAATCGTCTTTATACGTATATAGAATATTGTTTTTTCCAGTACCGAAATGAATCAAGTCTATAGGTAACTCTCATTTTCTCTGTAAAATTACCTTTAAGGACATGATTCAGCTAACTTCTAAACCCCTCAATTAAAACTACTATTATTAAACTATTTAAAAACCTAATTTAGAGAATTGAAGATGGCTTGTTTTTCAAATTAATATATTTTTAGAAATAAGCCATAACTGTTTTCAATAGTTCACGTATTAGTAGTTATACATATTATAGTTAAGTCTTCTGGGTATACAGGGTGTCCCAGGCTGAGCGTGCATTAGAAGTTTCTAGAGAACCACAATATCTAGATCGGAGATTTTTTACACATCATTGTTTTACAACGAGATCTATCGATTAAAAATATTTTCAATATGGCAGCACTTCTGGAAATACCGGAAGTTTACAGCAACTTTCTTATTTTAAATGGGTGCCTCCATATTTTATTACATATTTAAATTCTCTGTAAAATTCTATGAATATCGATGTTAAACACTGTATATCTAACATTTTATCCGTTTTTGAGAAAAAAATTATGTAAAATTTTCGGACGAAAAAAACTACCTATCAAAAAAATGTGTATAGCCTAAAGGTCAAATTTAGTGATTACCACTGCCACTGTGACATAAAGAGAAGACATGTGGCTATCTATTTCAAAAATTAAATTGTTCAAATGTCATATAATAATGGCGGTAGTTGTCATGAAATTGAGTGATTAAAAAATTATCATAAATCATTTTTTTCAAATGGAAACCCACTTTTTTATTTCACTAATGAAACGGTTTTTTAATTCGTTACTTTTTAACTATACATGTTCCTATACCTAAAATAAATCGTTTTTAAGTTATTTAAGATTGAGTTTGAAAACGTATATTTTTCTTGATTTTATCTAGCTTCCTTTGATATTAAGTGTCAAACAGTCAGACCATTTATTTCCATCTGTCAGAAAACGAATTATTTGAATTTCCTATAGTATAAATACTGCTTGCTTAAGAGTTTAAAAAGTGTATTTATAAAAATATATCTCGTGTTTTCGGTCTTTAGTGATACCTAATAGTTGATATAGTCTGTGAAACGAATAACTTTGAATTTGACAGTTCCCGCGAGCTTTTCTAGTGTTAATTTTATAAGGTTAGCAACTTGCGGCCATGCTGACGCAATGTCTCTAATAGAACAGCCTCAAAAATATATAATGACATATAAATATATAATGACACATCATATAAAATGACAGCGATCTTTATTTCATAGCCATCGCTGAAGCCTTTTTTTCTATGATATTGTATTATTTGCAAATATAATTTTTCGAACGTTGAGACTTGAAAAATATACATATAAATTTTGTATAGTAAGTAATGCAAATAATAATACATCACTATTAGTATAGATATTGAATGTTTTTTGTTAAATTAGATCGATTTTCAAACCCCAAAATTTAAAATATATTTTTCATTTTACCCATTATCTTATGTACCTATTCGTTATTCGTATATTGTAAAACATTTGCTGCATTTGCATGGTTCATCGTTTTTATTTGCCAAAGTATTTATTACTATAAATATGTATATACTAAAGCTGGAGTCTCATGCATCCGAAATCCGATGGTACGACATCCGAAATTTGAAGTTATCCTGTGAAATAAAAAATGCCTGTCACATACATCTGAAAGTTCGTTCCGAAATTTGACACTTTTGACATTTTTCTGCTGCACTGTATAGAGATTCATGTGATGTTTTATTGGAGAAACAATAATAAAAATAACTTCCTCGCCAAATATCCCGAAATTGCCCACTTCCCACTAAACTTGTTTTTAAAAACAAATGTTTTCAAAAAAAGTGAGGTTAAAAAACACGCGATATCGTACAAAAGTTAAACAAAATTTAACTTTATACGACGTCGGACGATTAGTTAAAATTATCGGATAAAAATTGGTGTCAAAATATTTCGACCAATAGGAGCACCGTCGGATCGTCGTGTCATCGGATTTCGGATGCATGAGACTTCGGCTTAAGGGTCGGCATTTCTGGTCTTGGGTGCCGGTTTTCATGTATACGAGTAGTACGGCCAACCCACGCTTAGTAAAATAAGATGTACTGAATAAAGACAGAAGGCGAGTATTTTCCCAAGCGCATGGAATCTAGCGTCAGATTAAGTAGTTATGTAATAAATACTTCGTATTTTTGCTTACTCCGACTTACTAGATTGCCATAACGACTCACTCCTATACATGTAAACTCCGACCCAAAGGTTCGCTTGTCAGCGAGGTATATTGTATTTATTATCTGTATATTATGTATATTTTATGTAAACTATATCAATTTTAAAATACAAACCAAAAATACGAAGAATAATTATGTTTTCCATGTATTCTACAACATATTTATTAATCCGTAGTATCTAACTACCGTGACGTCCTAGATATCGCTCCGAGGCTGTTCTATTAGAGACGGCATTGGTCTGATATTTAGAAATGTCAAAAGTTGATGACATTTTAGTTTTGACAATTATGACATTTCGTGCTGAATTTTGCAAGAAGAGGAAGAACTGTTACTTGTTTTATTATTTTCCTTTTCTATCTCACGAAAGTAAAAAGAGTTACCTATCTGATTCGTTCAGGCACTCAGTTTAAAGAATATCAGTAACTCTTTTGACAGAGGGATTTTATATTTGCTATGTTGGTAAAAAAAAACGGTCAAAATTCAAAGTTATTCATTTTATAGACTATATAAGGATATTATTAATAATATTCCGTATGATCGAAAAAAAACAGCGCAAAGTTGGCTCGCAAATGATGCTGCTTTTTAAACAAAGCGTCACAATATGACGTGGCCTAGATCTATTGTTTTATATCACTTGACGTTTAAAGTCATAGGCTACTGGTTAAAATCAAGAAAAATATACGCTTTAAAACTTAATCTTAAATAACTCAAAAACGATTTATTTTAGGTATAGGAATATGTATAGTTAAAAAGTAACTAATTGAAAAACCTTTTCACTAGTGAAATAAAAAAGTGGGTTTCCATTTGAAAAAAATGATTTATGATAATTTTTTAACCGCTCAATTCTATGACAGCTGCGGCCATTATTATATGACATTCCAATAATTTAATTTTTGAAATAGATAGCCACATGTTTTCTCTTTATGGCACAGTGGCTGTGGTAACCACTAAATTTGACTTTTAGGCTATACAAATTTTTTTGACAGGCACTTTTTTTCGTTCAAATTTTTTAAATAATTTTTTTCTAAAAAACTGTTAATGTAAGATATAAGATGTTTAATATCAAAATTCATAAAATTTTACAGAGAATTTAAGTACATAATAAAAAATGGGGGCACCCATTTAAAATAAGAAAGTTGCTGGCAACTTCCGGTATTTCCGGAAGTGCCGCCATACTGAAAATATTTTTAGTCGATAGATCTCGTTGTGAAACTATGACGTGCAAAAGATCTCCGAGCTAGATGTTGTAGTTCTCTAGAAATTTCTAATGCACGCTCAGCCTGGGACACCCTGTATATGTATATATCGGGTGCGTCTCAAAAGTGGCTCACCCATACACACAAAAAAAGAAATACCTCATCGATGTAAACATATTTTCTCAAAATTTTTTACTAAATTTAAATAAACGGATACTTTTTTCAAGTATATATGTTTTGTTTAAATATATGCATTTGCTTAAAAGCAAAATAATAATTTTTCATTATATTTTCTTAATTTAAAATAATATTTTTGTTTAGAAATTCTGATAGTATTAATTAAAGTTTTAAATATACTGCTTCCAAAATAAGTTACATTTTCTATTTGAAATACCAGTCTATTTCAATGAACTTTATTAGGTTTCGATCAAGAAAAATAAAATATTATTTTAAGAATCTTATATATTTCATTTAAAACAAATCTTTGCTTTAATTGTTAAGTATAAGATAACAATATTATTCAAATAAAAATAACTAAGGAATTAAAACAGAGTTTTTCTTAAAATAAAAATATTTTATAGACATTTTGAAACTACAATGTTTCTGTTTAAATATATTTTGCTGCACAAACCAATTAAAAAATAAACATATTTACTAGGATTAAATTTTTTTTTTATTAATTTTGTCTTGAGAATTAGCAAATTTCATTTCACCCCTTCCCATCACTTGTTTTCTAAACCTGCTTCAGGCAAACCTTTCATAGGTATTTTATAGTTGAGTTTTGAGTTGAACAGTTGCTTGATGGGACGCGGTAGGGGTTGTGGTAGGGGTGTTGCATGGGTGTTGCTGTTGCGTTTGGTGCCGTGGTGCGATTAGTTATTAATTATGGAAAAAAAGTTAGTAGTTAAAAAGTAAGTAAAATACTATAATAAATAAAAAAAATTAATACTCTTTTTACTCAGCTGAACTCGCTTTTGAATTTACATAAGCAAAAACCAAAAATAATTATTTTTTAGTCGACTTCAACAAGATGAGTACAATTCTTTGGCTGCTAAAATAGTGCTCCTTTTCCCACAAAGCCAATATGAGTGTATTACTGTCCCACTGTGAAAAGAGCATGTAGTCCATTTCACAAGACAGTATGGCTAAGGGCAAACTAGTGAATCACTGCAGAAATATTTTATTTAGATCTGGTGATACCCAAAAACAAAGAAAAAGGCCAGATGACGAAGACTTTTGGTATTGTCCCGAAACAAAAAAAAGATAATTTAGAAGGTATAGCATTACAATAGTAAAATTTAGTTGAAATTAGCAGAAAGCAATCATTTTTAGATACATTTAAAGAAGAAATTGCATAGCTGCAACATAATACCGAGCCATGGAATAAAGTAATGGAATATTGGACTCGAACCTGGGAAATTCGATCCACATCATGTGACATGTCATCCTCAGTGTCGCAATACCTTGCAAAATGACCAAACCAAACCAATGTTTATGCTGTACATACTAAAAATAAACTTTTAACAGAGATATTTTTGCCTTACTTTAAGAATTTTATTTTACTCAAATGAAACAAAAAGAAAATTGTTCGGAAAATTGAAAAGTCTCAAATTTAAAAATATATTTATTCAGACTAAGTAAAAACTTTTATCGCTTCAATTCGTTCGTATCTTAAAACAAACTTTTACCCTTGTTTATATCATATACAAGGCTTTTACTAATATTCATTTTGAGAAATAAGTTACTCAAATGCAGATTGAATATACTTTAATCAAGAAAACCATTACACAACTTTAAATTCGAGGCATTTCAAACAGAGTATATGCAATTTTTATTATAGAATTAGTATATTTTCGCTTTAAATGATTTGATATCTTAAAACAACAATCGTTTGTGTTTTAGATATAGTAATACTAAATATTTAAATCTAAAATTTTTATTCTTGTTTTATAAAATAAATCATTCATTAGGAGAATATCGCAGCATTAAATTTATCATTCTAAATAATTAGTATAAATATATATTTCTTTGCTTATATACAAAGTTCAGATTTATTCTATTTGAGTATTAAATGTTCAAAATAAGAATATTCTTTTTTGTGTGTATAACTTTTTTATTTTTTCAGATAAGAAAACGAAATTTGGTGTGTGAGTATATGACATAAATTAGTATTGATTGACGTATTCCATTGTTTTGGGTCACTTCCTGTTTCACCGTAAATTAATACAACTTTTGATTTGTAAATAGCGATGGCACGGCGGCGGCGTAGAGAAATTCACCTTATTCATTTTATAAATGACTATTTTTTACAATGTTTTTAGCATTGTCTTATTACCAATTTTGCAATATGTAACATACAATTTGAATAATATTGGCAAAATAAAATAGCGAAATAGTCGACTTGCTTTTAAATCAACTTACTCTTAATAAACCTGTTACAAAACAAAACAATAAGAAAGTTAATACCACCAATATGTTAGGCTTTAGGCGAACCAATTTACAATTATAATTTTACTATTATTCTATAAAATCAGCTATATCTTTTTAAGTACTTCTATGTTACAGTATTTATCCATTAAAAAACTTCTTTGATATCTCATGTGCTTATATGGCTCGTTTATAGATAAAATACGAAACAATTATTTTAAGCGTTAAGGGCATGTACAGCTTTTTAAAAGCGCTTAATCACTATATGTATATTATATAAAGAAGTCAGAATTACACAGTACAGATTATGTAATTCTGCATTTTCTACTTGCCTTTTATGGCACCAAGGCTATTTTTTTCCTTCGTCAAATACACCTGCAATTATTTAAAGATTCTCTTTATTTGTGTTGGATTCTTTTCCTATACGCACTTACATTATTAGATACACGCTTTGTATTATTTCGTAATGAGGCGGTATAAAAATAACGTATAGGTACATTCATTATTACTGCACACCTTATAAATGTTGGGATTGCGTTTTGAATCGGTGAGATCATCAAACTTGGTGTAAAGCTCGTTGAGCAGCTTCACGATCTTCATGGCTCCCTGAGAATCGGCATTGGCTGCACAGTAATCTGAAAAACATAAAATAATTATATTTCTGTATTGCAGAAGCAAACTATATTAAGTCACAAGACATAGTTTTGAGAAAATCGAATTTAAAGTTCCTTTTGAAGTTATTTCCTTATTACTCGGTTATTTTTAAATCTATGATTGTAATATTTGGCATATGAACAACTTATTTTTAACGTAAATAAAATAATGTAAAACAATTTTTTAAATAAAGTATAGGCTTGGTGCATTCTCCGCCGGTGCTGCCACCATCAGGGAATGTCGTAAACAACCGGAATATACAAATACACGGGTTTAAACAGCGAGTATACGAGTAAATTTATTATATAATTATTCTAGTATTAGGAACTAAAATTCTATCTAAAATGCTTAGTTTCGGAGATACAGGGTGTAGAAGTTTCATTTTTATTTCGATTTTTTCTCAATAATTTATGAATATTATATAGAATATCTAAATATTGACGTTACGTCAATATTTAGATGAAAATTGGTGTTTGGGAGTTTTTTGACATGAGAAATTTGATTTTGACTGATGACAATATCACTCCCATTTGTAGGGGGCGCTACCTACATATGTTTTAACTGTTTTAAAGAATAACAACTTTTCGTCCGTACCTGTATAAAACTACTGAGTGAAAAAATATACATTTCGCGACTTTTACGTAAGAAATGTCTCTTATTGACAAAAAATAAACATGTTGAGTTGATATTTGACTGAAATGATAAATTTGGAAACATTTTATTTTTTTAATTTAATCATAAATTTTTCTTCGAAAAAATGATGACAAAATAGTTTCTGTTGAACATTTGGCATAAAAACATTTCAAATTTATGATTCCAGTTTAATAACTATTTAGTCAACATATGTTTAATAGGTATAATGTGAATGAGGACAGATATTGGTAATTTCAATTCCAAATAACTCCAGAAGCATTACTCGGAGCGAGTTTTAGAAGGAGACCTTTTTTACATAAAAAATGTCGTAAATGTATATTTTTTACTCAGCAGTTTTATACAGGTACAGAGGAAAAGTTATTACTCTTCAAACAAGTTAAAAAATATGTAGTAAGAGTCATATTGACATCAAAATCAAATTTCTCATGTCAAAAAACTCTCAGACACCATTTTTCATCCAAATATGGACGTTACTTCAGAAATTATTTGAAAAAAATCGAAATAAATATGAAACTTCTACACCCTGTATCTTCCAAACTAAGCTTTTTAGAACATACATTTATAGGAACTTTTTTACTTATTTTTATCTGCAGAATATGCTGTCGAAGTTTCCGGAATACAGCTCAGGCCACCCTGTATATTTAACGATATTTCTAATCTTTTATTATCTTTATTTTTAGTTGTTAATTTACTCGTATTGATAAATTAAATAACGGCTAATATATTTCTATGTACGGAGCAGTCAATGTATAGTTACCGGAAAATCCCACAATGCCGGAGAAAAGAACTGTGACTGCATCATATTTCTTGGCTGGAACAGGTCTGTTGTGACGCAGTTCAGTTGCTACGGTGATTGGTAACACTGAATATAGCAGTCTGTAAATATATAAAATGCTTTATTCTGAGAGAATTGTAAAACAAAAAAATAATTAAAAAAATTCAATAACAGAATTATTGTAAAGTCTGTCACAAGAATCAAGGAAAACTTTGACAGTATAGGTACTCCTGAATAAAACGTTAACTCTCACTGTCATGTTTCTATGAGATAAAACTTATATTTTCATGTCATACCTTATGCAATCTCTCTTCGTTTTGTATTGAAATCTTAATATAAAATTTTTATACATATTTTTGTCTTTGGTCCACTTGACAAACATATGTTATTCAAAAAAAAAAATTAAAAGTCAATAAATAAATTAGACATAATTAACTATAATGGCGAGAAATAAATAACATTATATTTGCAAAATTTCAAAGTGAAATTACCGTTTAAAAAAGATATCCGTTCAATAGCGTTTCTGAATGAAAGTAAATTTTAAAAAATAATAAAATAACTATTACAATACTAATTTTATGTATACTTTCACAGAAAAGAACTTAAGTCACGAACTCATATGAACATTAAAAATTCTACTATTTTTTTAAATGTCAGAGTCGCTAGCAGATTGTTTTTAGACAAAGATTGTTTAGGCGTTAATAGTTATTTTTTATACAAGACGATAAAATGTTATTTTATCGTCGACCGAAAAGATTAATTCACGAGCGATGAAATCGCGAGTGAATTAATTTCGGGACACGGTAATGCAATTTTATCGTGTATAAAACAATATTTTTTTCCATAGCGAGTTACGTTTTAAAACATATTCAGAAGTTATTATTTCAAGCAATTTATTACGAGTAGAAAAAATATTGTGCTGGGTTGGCGTTGGTTTCTATCATAGATAAATGCAACAAGTTTAGATTGGAAAGCCCGTAAAAATTTTAGGTCGCGAAATTATTTTGGGTCGCGACCGTTATACGCGATCTGGCGCTGCTATAGCGGTCGCTAAGAACAACCGCAAACAAAAGCAGAAATAATTTTCTCTTGTCAAAGTCAGAATCTTCAAAAATCATAATAATCTTTCAAAATCTAAACCGCTCTCATTAAAGAAATTCCGAAAAGTGTTTATAGCGTCCATTTTCAAAGTATTTATTGCTATCTTGTGAGTTTAATACAAGTTTTATTTACTCCAACCGGTGATAATTGTGAAAAAGTGGCATTAAAAACTTAAAAAGCTGTGCTATGAACTGTGAACTGCAAAAACCATCGTGGATCGTGGCATAACGTCGGTTTTCAATGTTTCATAGGTATTTCATACATGCGTCCTTATATAAAATAAAGTTTCTTGTATGCAACACACTGTATTTTATTTATAAAATTAAACGAAAATAATAATAAATTTGAATAAACAATATTTGGCGATATAGTTCCGGAAAAAGCCGAACCGCTCCGAAATTTTCAAAAGTTTTGGGTCGCGACCGTTGCAAGAATAGCGCCAAATAGTGTTTACATTGTGCTTATGGGCACTTTCCAATCTAAACTTGTTTCATTTATCTATGGTTTCTATGTAATTTGACAAATAAATAAAGCTGTCGCTGTAGTCAGTTTTGAGTCAATATTTTTTAATTCTCTTTCGTGTCGATTGCTGATTGAATTGGAACCAGAAATGGCTCAAAACGACATAAGTTAATTACCAACAGATATTCAGGCTGAGGCGACAAATGCCATATCCAAACTACTTTCATTTAAATCCCGAATAACTTATGAAAAGGAATACAAAAATTTTCAAAAATGGAAGCAATTAAAAAACGTGAGAGAAGAAATATAGTTTTTAACCTATCTTCGTTGTTAAAGTATCATTTAATCTACCCTTGCGGTTAAAGTACTATTTTATATTCTATTTTTGATAGATATAAGGCAATTGTAACAGTTGCTATGAAAAAAAAAATGTTTTTATATTGTCAATCACGTCGCAAAAATTAATACCTTTGTGGGGTTTGAAAAAAAAAATATTTCCCCTTCATCACTTTGTACTACAATATTTCACTAATGGTTCACATTTGATCTAACGTTTATAAAGGGTGAGTTTTAAATAAGTGCAAATATTTTTTTATGCGTGGTATACCGGATGCGTCTAAAACGTGTTTCACCCCTATAACTTTTTGATTTTTTTAGATAAAAAAAACGAGATTTGGTATGTTAATATATGACATAATTTAGGATTGATTGACATAGTCAATTGTTTTCGGTCACTTCCTGTTTCACCGGAAATGACTACAACTTTTGATTTTTAAATGGTACCCTCAGTATTTTTTTTCCTTTATTCGATAGAAAATGATACTCTCAATATAATGACATATCATAGATCATCAACTTTTGAAATGTTCGCACATCGTTTATTTGACATTGTAACATGCGGTTGATAACGACAATTTGACTCGGAATACTATTGTGTTGTATCTACCAAATTATTCGTAAAAAAATACTTATTCCAAATATGCTAATGAGCCACCCTTGTTCCATTTGAAAACATTGTGATATGATTAAAAATACCATTTGGAATCTTTTAACCGGCCAGGACAAGACACTAAAAACATTTTTCAATCAAATGTATTTTACCAAAGCTTAAAAAATAGTGTTTTAACACAACTATGGCACTCTAAATTAAAATTTAAAATGCAAGTTTTTTTTAAGCGAGAGTGTCAAAAGGTGACATATGATGAATATGTCATTCTATTCATATTTTAAAAAATACCGAGAGTGCCATTTTAAAATCAAAAGTTGTAGTTATTTCTGGTGAAAGAGGAAGTGATTAAAAACAATTGAATATCAATCCTACTTTATCTCATATACTAACATACCAAATCTCGTTTTTTTTATCTGAAAAAAAAAAATAAAAAAGTTATAGAGGTGAGCCACTTTTGAGACGCACCCGGTATTTCGACCACAGGAATGAGTGTTTAAAAAAAAAAAAGATGTTGAAAATCGTGCATTTTCTTTTAAATTTTCTGTATAATTTAGAAAACTTTTTAGAACTGCCTGTTCAGCGCAAATTTTCCCACATTATAATTTCTTTAATCTCTGATATTACCCTGATTACTTCTTTATTCTATGGTTACGGCACTAAAAGGGGTGCAAATACAGAAAAATCCGGTGGCTCTCAAATTTTTTTAAAAATAAATCATTTTTTTAAATTTTTAAACCTGTATAGCTCGGTTATTATGGACTTAATTGAAAAATGGCAAAGAGAAAATATGTTTCTTTTATCGTGATCTACCAGCCGTGAATATTTGCACTTACTTAAGACTCACCCTGTATAACACAATTCGCTTTATTATTAACAAGAAGTCACACCTTTTTACGTTTTTATTTTGAAACATCCTATGTATTCTTGTTGGAAAGACTATTATATCCTTACAGGGGAGAGTCGCTTTTATGTATGGAAACGGTCGATTATTAGGTAAAATATAGGAGGTACCAAAAAAAGTTAAATATAAAAGTTATATAATTTATAAATATCTATTAGCGGGTAATAAATTTAAGTATACAGGGTCGGTCATAAAGTCGTGGCACATCAAAGTTCCATTTTTTTAAATGAAACCCACTGTATATTATTACATATTTCGGTTTTTCCTTCAATTCTAAGCAAAAATCGAAATACACACAATGTACCTCAAAGCAACCGTTTCCGAGTAATTGAGTTTTGAAAATATCACTTAAACAATTTTTTGATTTAATTAATTTCGATATGTTCAGTTTCATTTAACGATGCCAATTTGCCGAAACTGTGATAGTTAATAATATTTGACATTAGTTCTCAAGTTAGCATTTATAGATGTATAAAATGAGATAGTAGTAAGTGTGGAAATTACAAAATTTTCGTTTAACATTTCAATTCTTCAAATTAATGTACATTGTGTATTACGATTATTGTTTAAAATTGAAGGAAGAATTGAAATATGCAATAATATACAGGGGGTTTCATTAAAAACATAAAGTTTGATGTGGCACACACAACTTTCTGACTGACCCTGTATACTTAAATTTACTAGTAGCTAATAGGAATTTAAAAACCCATTACAACAGTAACACAGTTTCGGCAGAATGGCATTATTAAATCAAACCAAACACATCGAAATTAATTAAATTGTATTATAAAAGTCAATAACTCGGAAACGGTTGCTTTGAGGTACATTGTGTTATTTCGATTTTTGCTTAGAATTGAAGGAAGACTTGAAATATATTATAATAAAGGGGGGGTTCTATTTAAAAAAATGAAACTTTGATGTGCCACTACTTTATGAACGACCCCATATACTTAAATTTATTACTCGCTAATAGATATTTAAAAATCCTATAACTTTTGTTTTTAACTTTTAATGGTACCTCCTATATTTCACTTATTTACGTTTATATAATATACCATACGAAAACATTTCCTACTAGTTCTATTATATTCATTATAATCATCTTATCTAAATGTAACACGATATCTTCTCATTCATAATTTTATCTTATTATTAATTTTAAAACTAAAAAAGAAAGTGACGTAGCACTTTCGATCCATGGGAACAAAACTTGTCCCAGATTAAACCAAAAGAATTAATTACAGCATATCGATCAAATTTTACATTTAAATCTCTCTAGATCTTACAAAATCTCAGCGTCAACGACACTTGACTCGAAAATCGATTTTATGGGTCTAAAAATTAACAGTCATTCATTTCGGTTTGCCCAATTTCTCTAAAACAAATATTAGCAGGCGATACATAACATACAAATTACATCTGCACAGGTCTCTATCATGTAATAGATATAAATATTAGCCTAAAGAAATCGGGACATAATGAAATAACAGCAGAGAATAATGTATTAACCCTATATTAGGTGAACGGCATTTAGTAATTTCTTTGGTCGCGTGTTCTGTGTTCTACATATGTAGACTAGTTTTTTTTCGTTAAGTAACAAGTTATGTCACAAATAATTAAAAATGTATGAAATGTGATTATATAGTGGCTATAAATTTCAATACTAAATTTATTCTGTATCTACACATACGCACAGAGTATTGTAGCCATAGAGTTAAAAATATTGTAGCTAAACGATTAGATTTTTACAAACTGTAAGTTTTTCGTTGAACGACTATTAAGGTACGCGCACACTGACCAGCGCCTCACTCGCCGCACGAATCGCACTTTTTTTCTTGTCGCGCACCCTGAGCCGTACCGAACGCGCCGCACGCGCCCCATTATTCGCTATTTTGTTTCTTTTTGCCCCTACTACACCTGTATTTGCCAATCGAATTTCTCATCAGTTGCTTCCAGAGTCCTGTCTACGGTGATAAGCGTGTTTTTTAATATTTCTCGACAATGAATGACAACGAACAAGAAATAATTATAAGCTCCTTGCTAATAGAAGAAGAAGAAATCACGAGAAAGAATCGAAAGTTATAGGTTCACAATATTTGCAAAAATCCACATTACTTCCATATTTAATTGAGGATGAACTAAAAATTTTTCAATATGAGCCATGAAAAATTTGCGAACTTTCTTAGCATATTGAATTTCTAATCTCCTCTTCGGCTACCTACGTAGAGTAGAGTGATGGAAGGAATTGCGTGTGACGTCAGCAGCACTAGCCGCATTTATCGAAAATCATTCTGGTCCAACAATGCTGGCCGCATTTTCGTCGATGCGATTCGTGCGGCTCTGGCTAGTGTGCGCACCTTCATTGAAAGTAACACAAACAATATTTTTTTTCGGTCGATGCGGCGCGTGCGGCTCTGGTCAGTGTGCGCGTACCTTTAGAGTCACAGTTTAAAAATATTTTTACAAGGTACAGAGTGTCCAGAATAAATAAAAAATATCAAAGTTGTATTTTTTTAATGCAACACCCTGTATATTATTACATTTTTAGTTTCTACGATTAAAATAAAGGTAAATTTGATTAAGGTTTCTCACACTTAAACCTTACAGTTCTTGAAATATTTTCAAGTTTTTAATATTATTAAATATTTACTACAATATCAGTTATTTGGTGATGCAATAATAAAAATAATACTACGTCATACAGAGTGTACAAAATTTACTTTAAATAATTTCTAGGTTTAAACGGCACTAACTTGTTTAATTAAAATGGAATACCCTGTATATTTAGGAGAATCAGATGCATAATGTAATTGTCTATCAAATTGTATTATACCATTTTTCATCCCTTCAAGTTTCCGTAGAAAATTCATTTTCTCATAATTTAGACCTCATTTATTAATATACCTGGAATATTGACATTTTAGATTGTTTTTAAAGCAACAAATGTACAAAATGTACAGACGCTAAAAACGATAATATTACTAACCCATTTGTATACAAAAATAAAACTATTTAAATCTTTATAAAAGACAATAATTAAAAAATATACCACCATGACTTCTGATGATTGACTAGTAGTAATTTTTATTATTATTAAAAATATATTTATATTTTTAGGTGTCTTATAAAATGAAAAAAGTTACGATGATGAAGTGGCATTTATCCTCAAATGAATCCCTGAAAAATTAAAAATGATTCTACATTATTTCTTTTTCTTCCGAATATCTTCAGAAGTAAGTATTGAGTTATAAGTAGTGTTAGTAGACTTACTTAATTATATAAACAAATTTACGGATAAGGTATTTCTTAAAATAAAATTATCAACAATTTGATCAGAGATGCGCATTTATAAAAAAAAATATTTTCTTAAATGTAAAATTTGACACCGATTGCAAACATTTTTACATCCATCATACGTTTATGCATCAAAGACTGCCATACATTGTCTAATTATCTGCGAACATTTTGTAGAGCCGAATATACATTTTTTTTACAGTACTGGTCAGTCTTCTTCTTCTCAGAGTCCAGTTCCCTGTAGGTCTGCTGTAATTTGTCTGTCAAGATTTCCAAGTTTCTTGTCAATTTGTAGTCAGCCTCAAACTGTTCGGACATCAAAACCAGGTCTCTGGTTGCGTCATGTAACGGTATGTCACTGATATACAATCCTCGCCTAAAAAATAAAATGTTTAACTAATTACAAATATATCAGAACGATATTTCCATTGTGAGGAACATGTACTGGAGAAAATAATTCGGTATTAAATTAACCCTTAAGCGGTACAGAGTGGTATGTCAGAAACCTAGGGTTGCCAACTGTCCTCTGTTCCAGAGGACAGTTCTCTTTTTGATCTCATTGTCCTCTTTTCTCTCACGGATTGAAAAAGTCCTCTTCGAGAGGTGTCTACCGGACTACTTTTTAGCGATTATGTATATATTTCTTATACATTTTTGGATATTCTATGGTTTTCGTTACTTATTTGTTTGTTTTATTATAGACATATATTAAAATTAAGTTAGGTATGTACTAATTTACCATAAATACATATTAGAAAATTTGTATTGATGGCCAATGACAATTTTTTCCAAATGGTTGACGTTAGCACCATAAATGCATATGTACCTATATTATACACCAAAGCCATACAAATCGATTTTCTTAAACATCCAGTAAAAGCTATTACAAATCAAATAATGGAAAAAAGTTGCTCAACTAAAAAATACCTAGAAAACTAAGACTTCGGGTGAATATTGAAAGATATCTACAACAAAAGCTGAAAAGGAGTGGCTAGAAATGAGAAGTCGTTGCTCTATGTGCTCTTACAAAATAAAAAGAAACATTGAGTATCTCTGTACAGTACATTACTGTCTTTAGTGTATTAAAACATAATTAAAATTACACACCAGTGCCCTTTAAACAAAAATATAACTATAGTAGGTTAATATCACTCATTGGTGATTCCTGACCAAATTTTAGTTCCTTTTAAGAGTAGGAGTCATACAAAAAAATGTGTTTTATTAGAATTCTAGCTACATCTATATTCCAAAACAAAAACTGATAAAATATATAGCATAATTATCTTTACACTTTCATTACTCTTCTTTTAAATTTCTATAGCACGATTCGCTTTACACTTGATTGCGACTATTTTTAATTTAAATAGCTACATGGTACATTATTTTTTAATATCAATCACTTTAAAATGCTACAACGCTTCATAGATCACGAATTTATAGAAAACAATTATTGCTAATGAGCAATTTATATCAGCCGTAATAAGTTATCTACACGAAAACTATAGAAAACACTTTCTCTATTATTATTTATATTGTGAATGTTTTTTATTAATAATATTTATTGCACTTGGTCAAAGTGACTAGGTTTAACATACTTAGATGACAAAGATCTATCACCAAATTTTATCATATAATCAGACTCATCAAAGACTTTTAACAAATGATTCAATTTATTTGGGTAATTGAAACAAGGTGTTGTTAGTATAAAAATTTTTACATGAAGCCTTGTGGTAGTCATTTGTAAAATTTGTTTAACTCGAATTAGGTAAAACTCCTTCTAGGTGTGATGTGACAATTCAGGAAAAGAAGAAACCTAAAAAAAGTTTCGTAGGGCCGTCTAACTGAGAACTAGAGTGTTCTTGCATTGGTTAGAAACTTATAGGATTGGCAGAAGAGGCTATGTGCTGAGGAAATATACTTTGCAGGAGGATCCCTACGTTAAGATAAGACAGAGGCTATCCAATCCATCCAATTAATACCACAAAAGGGTTGCGACAAGGATGTACCTTATCTCCTCTGATCTTCAACGCTTCCGTCGAAGTAGCCCTTAGGGAATGGAAGACGAAATGTCAAGGTATGGAAATACCCATTGAGGACAACACACTATTTCCCCGGAGCTTTGCAGACGATCAAGTCGTGATTGCGCAGGACTCATACGATCTTAAGAGGCTTTATCGAGAATACAACAAATGGAGACTACAGGTTAGTCTAAAAAAGACGGAATACTTAGCTGTCAATTCCAACGTTGTTTCGAAGTCTTCATTAATGATAACGTCCAGATTCAACAAGTAGACAAATTTAAATACCTGGGTGCTACTATCAACAACGAGGGTTTGGGCAAAGAAGAAACATAAACCCGAATTCAGAAGAGCAAACAAGTTATTGGATGTCTTAATAGCCTCTGGTGGGACCGAAACTTGTCTGCAACAACTAAAAAGAAACTTGGAAGAACATTAGTGGAGTCAGTTCTTTGCTTTGGACTCTGAGTGCAGACGCGAACCGCAAAATCCAAGTTGTTGAAATGGACTACTTTAGAAGAAGCGCAGGCATATCTAGGGCGGAAAAAAAGACAAACATCGAGGTCAGGCGTATCATGAATGCATCGAGGAAACAGTACTAGATCGAATCGAAAAATCCAGCTTAAAGTGGTTTGGACATGTTCTGCGTATACCGAAGAACAGGTGGCCAAAAAAAATTTCAATGGGCTCCACAGGACAGAAGAAAGAGAGGTAGACCTAGAAAATCCTGGAATGGAACGGTTAAGGAAGTAATGGAAGCTCGTAACCTAGAAGCTGATGACGCTCTAAATCGAAATGTGTGGCGTAGGATAACGGGAAGGCAGCAATAGGCTGTTGGTAGTTGGAAATGAGTATTAAATACTTAAACCAAATCCTGTTTTTATATATATATAGAAGGATCCCACCCTGGAAAGTTGGATACGACGTTTCGTTTACATCTTCATCAGTATGGGACTAAGGATCTGATGAATTTGAATTACATTGATAATGTTACACATTGTTGCCGAAATAGTTCCACATTTTTCTTTGGTGTAATTCAAATTACGAGTCACAATTTAACATAAAAATAATCAGAAATATATTTGAACGTATCAGTAATTGAATATCTACAAAGTGCATGGTAAAATACACTTTAAGTTTATTTTTACAAGGTTTCATGTAATATTATATTTTCTAATTATACGAATTCTTACTATAGCAACAAATATCCCACCTGGTCAAGTCATCTAGGTTGACCACGCTAGGGTAGCAGAGGAATATCACCAGATCGGTCTCTGTAACGTAAAGCATCTGACCCTTCAATCGCAGAAAGCGATATTCTGGAGGTGCATTAACCTGCATCACACCGTGTTTGGTTTTCAGCACGTAGATGGTGTTGATGTGAGAAAGAATGTTCTCGAATGTCAGTTCCAGATGAGGTCTGATCTAAAAGCATAACAGATTGTAAAAGATAAGATAATTTTTTATACAGGGTGATGTACTACGAAAAACGAAATGTTTTCATAAAAATACAAAAATTTCCATAACAAAAAAGTTACATCGATTTGTTAAAAATGCACATTTTTGAAAAACATGCCGTAACTCTGAAACGGTATCAGATATCGACGTGCAGTTTTCACCATCATGTTTTTGATAAAAGTTCAGAGTTCCAGACACCTATATTAGTTTTCGTCTATCTCCTTCAAAAACGTCCAATTTAGCCCACCCTGTACATTTTTGAAATGTTTTTTTTTTCTTTTGAATTTTATTGCGTTCTAACAAATCATCGTATCGTAAAAATCAATACATATTCTTGTCGGAAATTGAACGGTGTTCAAGAAAGATCCGATGTGATTTTTCATTTAATTGACTCGTTTGAAAGTTAATGAACTATTGAATTATTGGTTTGTATTGTATCACAACAAGTATTTTATCACGGTAATTAAAATAAAAAGAATAGTTATTTTTATACAAGACGATAAAATGGTATTTTTTCGCCGACTAAAAAGATTAATTCACGAGCGATGAAATCCCGAGTGAATTAATTTCGGGAGACAATAATGCACCTTTATCGTCGTGTATAAAACAAAATTTTCTTCCATAGCGAGTTACGTCTTAAAAAATACTCAGAAATTATTATTTCAAGGAATTTATTACGAGTAGAAAAAATATTGTACTGGGTTGGCGTTGGTTTCTATGTAATTTGACAAATAAATAAAGCTGTCTCTTTAGTTGTCAATTTTGAGTCAATATTTTTTTATTCTCTTTCCTCTCGATTGCTGATTGAATTGGAGCCAGAAATGGCTCAAAACGAAATAAGTAAATTACCAACAGATATTCAGGCTGAGGCGACAAGCGCCATATCCAAACTGCTTCCATTTAAATCCCGAATAACTTATGAAAAGGAATAAAAAAAATCAAAAATGGAAGCAATTAAAAAAGGTGCGAGAAGATATAAAGTTTTTAAAGTATCATTTAATCTACCCTTGCGGTTAAAGTACTATTTTTCTACTATTTTTGATAGATATAAGGCAATTTTAACAGTTGCTATAGAAAAAATATTCTTTCTTTTTGTGCACCCTACTGTATATTTTTATTTTATAGTACCCACACAGAACAGGTACACACTTACATATTCTATTTTATTAATAATTACAGGAAAATTATGAAGTTATTTATATTGTCATTGGGCCAAAGTTCGGGTAGATAGCTCCATCGAGCGCATGGGTCACCTTACCGGGTCCAAAACGTCGGTGACGAGGCAGTTCTCTTCGGTGACCTTGGGAATGACCCTCGAAACGGTGGAACCGGTCTGCAAGATGCGCAGGTTCCTGTCGAACGTTATGTGGAACGGAAAAACCCTGCAGAATGTGGCCGCGCTCACTTTGGGTTCTGCGAATTAATTAAAAGAAGAAGAATGAAAGGATTATTACCAACGCAGAAGAGGTTTTTTGCAGTTTAGCTTTCATTATTTTATTACAAAAATATTAGTGTAGCTTTGCATGCATCCGTAATGCGTCGTTTGTCCATAGATGAAGGAAATATGTAAATTTAGATTGGAATGCTCGGCTTCCCGCTAAAACGTATAATTGTTTTGGGTCGCATACGTTGTACAGAATCTGGCGCTGCTATAGCGGTTGCTAAGAACAACCGTAAATAAGAACAGAAAGAATTTTCTTTTGTCAAAGTCAGAATCTTCAAAAATTATAAAATCTTTCAAAATTTATACCGCTCGCATTGAAAAAATATCGAAAAGTGTTTAAAATATCGCTATCTTGTAAGTCTAATTTAAAATTTATTTACTCAAACCCCTGATAATTTTAAAAAAGTGGCATAAAAAACTTAAGATGGGTAAACTGTGAATTGCAAAAACCATCGTGGCATAACGTCGTTTTCTAATGTTCCATAGGTATTTCATACATGTCCTTTTATAAAATAAAGTTTCTTATATGCAACACACTGATGCGTTTTATTTATAAAATCAAAAGAAAATAATAATAAATTTGAATAAATAATATTTGGGACATAATTCCGGAAAAAGCCGTGTAAAACCCTAAAATGAAGAAATTGGCGCTTATCAAGTTTTTCCCCTGGACCCTGCAATTCTAAAAGCAACCAAATTTTTAATATCAATAACTTGTCAAAATATTAAATAAGTACTCATTGATTCCTTGTCAGAAAATATGACAAAAATTTCCTATAAATACGGATACGGAAATGCATAGTTTCAAATTTACAGGATGTTAAATCTTAAAAATATAGGCATTTTAGAATTAATTATCTTAAATAACATTATTTTTAGGGGGGAGTTTAATGTAGATAGCACTGTAACATCAATGTTATAAATTTTAATAAAATATTGTAATAAATTACATTAAATAAACAATAATTTATTAATTTTGTTTTTTTTTATTTTAATTATAGATACAACTTTTAATCCGCATTAAATGGCCAACACAATTTTGCTAATAAGCAGGAAAAAATATGATAAATTTATGACAATTTTTTAGCATTAAAATATGTAGCACTCATAGTAACTTTTACACTTTACCTCTAACTTCCTGTAGCTACAAACAAAGCAGAATGGGACTGACGATGTTGATTTGAAATATAAATCCTATTATTTTAGGAATCTCTCCACGGAGAAGGCACATGTTTTTTAAAATACCCTGTATAGGTCGATTAGGTTACGATAAAACTTTTCATTGAATCCTATACAGGGTGTCCCAGAAATAAGTGCAAGTATTTTAAAAGGTGGTAGATTTCGATAAAAGAAACATATTTTCTCTTTATCGTTATTCAAATAAGTCCAAAATAATTTAAGAGTTATTTGACTTTGAAAATTTTCAAAAAAATGATTTTTTCCTAAAAATTTGAGAACCCCTGGATCTTTTCTGGATTTTATTTCTTGTAAATTTAATCTAATACCTATGTTGCCATATTATCAAGAAATTATATTTTTTAACTAAATACTAAAAAAAATTCAAAAATTTTTTCAAAAAATTTAGAATTTTCAAAATTTTTTTTCGCGAAAAGCCTCATAGGCGTGTTTCTGAGATTGAACTCTACTACAAGTTAAAATACTTGCACTTATTTCTGGGACACCCTGTATGTACCCGAAAACTTTTGCTGGACTCTGTATATATGTTTATAAATCATATTATCGAATAAACGTAAAACTTGGCTTCACAATTTAATACAGGGTGTCTCGAACTTTGCTCTTTAAGCTAATACCAGGAACATGAAAAATAAAAAAAATGTAATACTAAGAGAGACAAACAATGAAATGACGGTATGCGCAGTAATAGTATTCAACAGGTATATCTAACAATATATCAAGCAATTGTTAATTTATCAATTCTATTTACAAATAAGAAAGATTTTAACGTATTCTTCAAGTCATATACTTTATAGACTATGTATTAAAAGGAAAATCAAGACTAAAATTTAACTAGTGCTCCACTTATCAAATTTTAAACTTTATAAGTGAACAACGTCCTTCTACAGAAAATATATGAATAGCAAGTGTGGTATGCCGTCTAACTGGACGTATTTGTGAAAAATAGAACTAGATTTTGTAACAACAGAAATGGAAACGCACGGTGTGACCCACTGATCGCTAACCAAACCGTTAGAAATATGTATCGGCGTATTAGGATTAACGATAAATTATGAATAATAAACAAACAGCCATTAAATATCAGTAATTATAGAGTTCTGTTTGGTTAGTATTCATAAGAAATGGAAAATTTCAATCGCATGGTATTATAGCAAAGCTTTCAGAATAAAAAGTAAAATGTGGAGCAATAAAACTAAACAAAAAAAATTATTTTAGCTGCATAACGTCGTTTAGGTTTGGTATAGAAATAATAAAATGAACAAAATATTGTTAGTTTGATACGAAATCCCACTAAATATGTTTTTTTCCTGTTAAAAGAGGAAGCATCTGTCAATCATCAGTTTGTTAGTGCTTCAAAATAACAAATATACATAATAATGTCTTAATTTTCAGGGTGTCATTTTTTATCTAAAATATTGTTGACGGGTGCGTCTGAAAAGTGGCTCACCCCCTATATCTTTTTTATTTTTTCAGATAAAAAAACCAGATTTGGTATGTTAGTATATTAGGATTGATTGGCGTATTCAATTATATTTGGCCACATCCTGTTTCACCGGAAATTACTGCAACTTTTGATTTATAAATGACACTTAGATAGAATGATATATATGTCAACTTTTGACATTTTCACATAATATGGTTTATGTGAAATTTTAACATGCGGTTCATAACGACGATTTGACTCGATATACCAAGTGTGTGGTACCAAATTATTCGCAAACAAATGCTTTTTCCAAATATGCCATCCAAAAGTAAGCCACCCTTGTTTCATTTGAAAAAATTGAGATATACTTTTTTTTTGTGTATACAGCCTGAATTTTGGTAGTTATGAATAACAATACATTATTACTATAATCTATACCAATTAAACTTTTAGTTACGTAATCGAGGGCCCGATTTTTAAATTAATTTTAGCTAACCATAGACATATATTCGGCGCCGGCGCCGAGCTGACTAACTGGAATTTAAATTTCACGCTGGCAGGTGGTAGCTCTGCTGTAAAAAATGCCAAGTTGCCACATTTATTTATTTATTTATTTCCTGACATTTGTGTTGACACTTTAGTTTTGTATTACAAGTTTTTGATTTAAATTAGTATTAGTTTTATTTTTATACTTTAAGCTTAAAAAATTTGAATTTTGGTGTGATTTGTCATTGCAGATCTTGCAGTCGAACATTGTTCTTTTTCATTGATCTTTTAGTTCGAAGTGTACAAGATAGCTTAATAGCCGTTGTATAAAACTCATCGCAACCTTATTAGAATATTTTGAATGGGAAAGCGGTAGTAATGACCCTTTATATCATTTAAGTGCTGTTACGAAGGTGAGTTTTGTTGATGTAAATAATAACTGTTTATTTATTTATTTATAATTAATTTATTTTTGTTTCCTAAAATATTGTGATTAATAATGAAAATAAGTAAAAGTGCAATCACACGTCTAAAAGTTTATTTGGTATGATGTATAGATAGTATGTATTTACTCAATATTAATGTGTCATATCTCTATTTGTTTAGAGAATATTTATGATAAGAATTGATTACCTAAAGAAAGAGTCTCGATTTCATCAATCTGAGGAAGTAGGGACCTCTGAGGACCGGACTTCTCAGTAATTAGGAACTGGACGTGATCGCATTCTTTTTTTGTCTTCAAGATCTCAATCTCTACCTCAGTTTCGTGGAGCTTACTGGCAACAGTCTATAAAAAGCAACCAAAAATTAGTAACAATATATCTAATGTTTGTACTTTTAAATTTACATAAAGATTTATTATAACGAAAATCTATCAACAGTTCAATTTTTAAGTTCAAGCTTAAAGAAGCCTACTCATACCCAGCCTTGCAGACTTAACATCATTTGAATACAAATCCCATATCAGTAGCCGTCAAATAGATAATCTGTTATTATGACTAATCGTATCAAGAGAAAATAGAACTGTCAATATACAAGGTGTTCCAATATTCCGTGGACATAGAACTACTACTATGTATTTATGGAATCAAATAAGTTTATTGGACACAACTTACCTATAGATATACAAAAGTGCTTCGTTTCTCCGTTTGAGGGCATCAAACTTTAAAAAAATGGACACATTTTTTAAGATATATGTTAAGAACCGTTATTCCGATTTGAATGAGTTTTGGGGTTCCTATGTTTTGCCAAGTACTTTAACATTTGACATTCACGAAAATCGAGAAAAAGTACGGGAAGAGTGAAAATTACCCCCACCCCTACATAAATTTTAGTGTAAATATTTTTCAACCCCACCGACGACCGATATATTTTTTTACGTAAAATTGTCATCGCAAAATGATGATGATGATCATGATGATGAGGACTTCCAGAATATGTTTCTTGTCTCATCTAATAGGTTGATGTGTAGGCGCACAAAACCTATGATGCGTTAATAATCTAGTTGGAGAAAATATGAAATTTTATGTTAGTATCCCAAATGATATATGACCATAAGCTTCCTAAAAAGCTTAAAAAAATAAATAAATTTTAAATTAATTAATGTTCCGGTTTATTTTTGATTGATGCCCTCTAACGGACAAACGAAGCACTTTTTTATAGAGGTAAATTGTGTGCAATTAACTTATTTTGGTCCAAAAAAATACGTAGTAGTTCTATGTCCACGGAATATTGGGACACCCTGTATATCTTTTAGCTAGAAATAAACCAACATTTGCAATTTAAATTTATTTGAATAAAGTTAATAACTAATTCAAAAAATAATAATAACAATTGGAAACTAATTAATAAACTACTTATTAATAATTGGTAATTAGTAACTTTGATTTGACATGGACTATGACGTTTAGCATAAGAGAAGCATATAGCATAAGAGAAGAAAAAGTAAACATTTAAAAATTCAGAAGAAATCGCAAACTATTCAAATAATGTGGGTCGAAATTCATAAATTTATTTTGAACACCTTAAGATGGTACATTAAAAAAAATATTATAGCGCTATGCAGTTTTGAAAGACCCTGTATATATACTCAAAATTACTTTTTTTAAACGTAACAAATAGTTATTTTTTATACAAGACGATAAAATGGTATTTTATCTTCGTGTATAAAACAATATTTTTTTCCATAGCGACTTACGTTTTAAAAAATATTCAGAAATTATTATTTCAAGGAATTTATTCCGAGTAGAAAAAATGTTGTTCTGGGTTGGCGTTGGGTTCTATGTAATTTGACAAATAAATAAAGCTCTTTCGTGTCGATTACTGATTGAATTGGAGTCAGAAATGGCTCAAAATGAAATAAGTAAATTACCAACAGATATTCAGGCTGAGGCGACGAACGCCATATCCAAACTACTTCCATTTAAATTCCGAATAACTTATGATAAGAAATACAAACATTTTCAAAAATGGAAGCAATTAAAAAACGTGCGAGAAGAAATAAAGTTTTTAACCTATCTTCGCTGTTAAAGTATTATTTAATCTACCCTTGCGGTTAAAGTAATATTTTATCTACTATTTTTGATAGATATAAGGCAATTTTAACAGTTGCTATGGAAAAAGTATTAATCTTTGCGACATGATCAATAACATAAAAACTATTTATTAACGCCTAAGCATAAAGTAAAAAAGTAAAGCATTTTTACGCCTAAGCACAAGAATTCGAAAATATATTATTAACCTGATATAAAGTGTCAAATTCAACAAGCTTTTTATTTTATTTGGAACGTTTAAAATTGTTTAAAAATTATTTGTGACGTTTGAAAAAAAAAATCCATGTTCTATCCGTAGTAAAAATGACTTGTTTGATAAAATTCATATTACCTTTACGATTCCAATGACAATATGTTCGAGGCCGGGCCTGTCCGAATAGTAATGCAGCACCAGAGCGCCATCTTCCGGACGTTCAGTGCACCTGAACGAGGGCGCTTTCATGCCAGGATAGAGAGTGCCCAAATGATCGTGCAAAGCGTCGAGATTCTGTAATACGAAAGCGCTTCAGTGAGCGAAACCGGCAACAGATGGCGCCGTCGGCATTTACCTGCAGGAAATCGCGCGGAGTGGCGCCCAACACCTGCAGGATTTTGTCGTAGCCGGAATCCTGACAGAATTCGAAAAATGTCTTGCCGAACAGCTCCAAGATGGCATTGGCTGGGACGTCTAATTTAAAAATAAAAAAATACAAATAGAACTATTTTTTATATTAAGTATGCGAATTAAGAGATTTTTAATACATTTTTTGAATTTATTCCAAGTTCTTTCTTGTATAAAATTAAAACCCTCTTTTTATACAAGATGGTTCGAATAGAAATCGGAAAATTTCGGCAGCATCTTCTGCAGATAAAAATAAATGAACAAGTTCGTATAAATGTATCTCCTAAAATGCGAAATATTTCGGTGATACAGGGTGTATAAGTTTCGTTTTTATTTCGATTTTTACCAGATAATTTCTGAAGTAACTTAACTATTTGGATGAAAATCGGTGTCTGGGAGTTTTTTGACATGACAAATTTGGATTTTGATGTCAATATGACGCCTACTTGTAGAGGGAGCCACCTACATAAAATAAGTAGAACTTCGTATAAGTATAAGTAGAACGAAAATATTCGGAACCACAGGGTGTAGAAATTTTATTTTTACTTCGATTTTTTTCAAATAACTTCTGAAATAAGGTCCATATTTGGAAGTCTCCAAATTTTTATATAACCTGCTATTTATTTTTTTATGCAAAAGCGCAATATCTATTAAGATGTCAAAAGCGCCTTCAAGCTACCAAAAAAAAATTATACTGGAAATTATTAAGGAAGGAAAGCTCTTTGAAGCGAGCTCTAGTTTGTTTAAATCGGCTAACCTAAACCAGAATTGCCCTTATTCTTTTGGTACACAATAGATTTGTAGGGTCGCAGTGATTAACCCCCCTCCCACTCATTCTCATTCTACCCTTATTTTAATAAAGACAAGTTTAAACTTAGCCCACCATTTTATGAAATAGAGCAAAATATGCTATACAGGGTGTTCCAAAAATAAGTGCAAGTATTTTAACTGGTAGTATAGTTCAAACCCAGAAACACGCCTATTAGTTTTTTTTCGCGAAAAAAAAATTGAAAATTCGAAATTTTTTGAAAAATGTTTTGGATTCTTTTCTTAGTTTTTAGTTAGAAAACATACTTTCTTGATAATATGTCAATATAGGTATTAGATTAAACTTACAAGAAAGGAAATCCAGAAAAGATCCAGTGGTTCTCAAAATTTTAGCAAAAAAATCATTTTTTTTTTTAATTTTCAAAGTAAAATAACTCCGTTATTTTGGACTTATTTGAAAAACGATAAAGAGAAAATATATTTCTTTTATCTAGATCTAGCACCCCTTAAAATACTTATTTCTGGAACACCTTGTATAAAATAATTACTAATTTCTCACTGATTACAATAGCATTATTTAAAATACCTCATCACCTGCATATTTTTGAGAGTAATCATGTTTTCTAATTGGCCATCACAGATGCGCCCCCTAGCGGATATTTTTCAGACTTGAAAATAATTTCCAGCGAGTTACCTTGGTCGATTTACTTGTTACAGTTTTTCCCCAAAGTTATCCGGTTAATAGTTTCCGAGATAAAGCGGGCCTCCATTCTTAGTTGACCACCCGGTACATTTTCTATTAAATGCAAATATTTTTAGGGGTAGTATATTTTGATCCCTGAAACACGATTATGAGTTTTTTTTCGCGATAAAATAATTTTTTTAAAAAATTTTAATTTTTTGAAAAAAATTTAGAAATTTTTTTTAATTTGTAGTTAAAAAACACAATTTCTTGATAATATGGCAACATAGGTAGTGTATTAAATTTAACAGAAAGAAAATCCAGAAAAGAAACATTGGTTTTCAAAATTTTTGGAAATTTTCAAAGTAAAATAACTCGGTTATTTTGGACTTATTTGAAAATCGGTAAAGAGAAAATATGTTTCTTTTATCGAGATCTACCAGGCCTGAAAATATTAGCACTTATTTAAGATTCGCTCTGTATACGGGGTTTAAAAAAACATGTGCCATATCTTGTGGGAGTATTCTCCATGTAAAAATAAGATTTATTTTTCATATCAACATAAGTCCGATTTTTTTTTCGTAACCACAGTGTGTTAAAATTCTTTTTCGATTTATGATAATTTCCTTTCAAGTGCGTTAAGCAATTCCAATGAAATTTTCAGGATAAAAGTTACAATAAATGCGACATATCGTTGGCTTTATGACGAAAAGGCTATTTATCTCGATTTTTGGCCATTTTGAGATATCAACGTCATGATATGCCCAATGGGTCATATTTTAACATAGCGAATTTGCGCATCTCAATATTGTATGTGTTTTTCATTTTATATTCGTTTAAAAATTTGCCCCATCTCAAATACTACAATTCTTCGTTATGACGAAGAGAGTATGTTGAGATAAGGCTCTTTGCTCTTTGTTATATCAATTGTTATACCAATTGTTATACTACAAGAAAGATGGAATTTGAGATAGGTCCTATTGTTTTAAGTTATGAAAATGCATGCGAGAGAAAAGCACACCATTCTACCTAATTATTTTCTGATGGTTGCTTGGGACAAAATAAAACTTCTATCATGGCAGCAGCTCTTTTTACAGTGTGACTTTGAGACTGTTTTTTTGCCAAAAAACATTGTTAGAATGAGCTAGACTCTGCACATAGCTGTATCGGGTATGCAAAAGATTGTTCGAGAATAAATTGTTGAAGAAAAATTGATCGAAAGCAAAACAACGAAACGAAAATTGCCCTAATAGAAAAATTGCCGAAATCATAATTTCCCTAAGAACATTTTAGCGAACCAAAAACTTGCCCGAAAAATACAATAATTTTCATCTCATTATCATTGTCAGGCTATTGGCATTGTCATCCCTGCCAATTTTTGAAAATTTTTATTTTTTATATTATATTTTATCATCATCCAGCATAAACACTTAGAATGGAAGTCAAATTTGTTATCAATGAACAGGGAAAACAGAAACTGTTACTCCACAGTTATTTGTATCAAAAGGCACGAATGAAGAAACATGTTTTGTTTTTGTTTAGTTTGTTTTTTATTAAATGGACCGTGAGTTTAAATGCCTTGTATTAATGCCCTCAATTAACTAAATAATTACTAAAAATATATTTAAAAAAAAAACGTATTTTTGTATAAAAAACAGTATTATTAAAATAAGCTAGATAAGAGTATTTTAATTGATTATCGTCTTTGCTTCTGGCATGAAAATTGTCTTTGTTTTTAGTTGATATAATCCAACGCAAATAAAAGTATTTAAAAATATTTGTTTCTGATTTTTTGGTGATTTTCAGATTTTTTCTGTATATATATATATATATATATATATTGTATTTTCTTGTATGTATTCCATAATGTGAATCTTGTATTATTTTTTTTCCTTATTAAGAACACTTTACCATCAGAATTAACGCACAATTTATCTTCAGAACGTTTCTTCAATATTTCCGTTTAAGTGTTAACACAAAAACACTATTAAAAAATTAAAGACTTTAGATTTATTAGCCAAATAAAGTAAGTGATTTTCTTTAAATTGCTTTCCTGAAAAGTAGCAACAATCGAGATACGCCATTTCGTCATAAAGCCAACGATATGTTAGTGCTAAAAGTGTCGACAGATTCACCAGGAGCGTGCATGTGGGTTATTCCTAGATTAATTAAAAAAAAGCATATGTGTCACTGATTTTTTTTTTACTTAGCAAAATTTTGTAGGCTGTTTAATGCCGATTAAATGCTGTCTCTTTATATTTTGTCGATTTCTGTCTTCTTGATGAGATGTCTCATTAATATTAATCATCAAAAAATATGAAAAAAGTTCCTATAAACATATGTGCGGAAATGCACAGTTTTAAAGTTACAGGGTGTTAAGACTTTTAGAAAATAGGTCCTAGGTAATTATTTAGGAAAACATTCCAGTAATAACCCATTTTATACACGTCCTTATTCTATCGACACTTTTTTAGCACTAAAATATGTCGCATTTATTGTAACTTTTATCCTGAAAATTTTATTTCAGTTGCTAAAAAGACTCGAAGACATGTTTTTGGCGCATACTTTTAAAACACCGTGTATAACCTTTTTTAGAAGCAATTACATAAAATAAAAACTTCTCGGCAACTTACTTAGAATTTCGACAGCGGCGCGAATCAGATTATAAGTGATCTCGTCCTCGTAAATCTGACGGACCAGAAATTGTCCCTCCATCTGAACTTCGGCTTTTTTTCTGAAAAAAAAATCGACAAAAAGCTATGTTAAGAAGCGACAGAACTAAAAAGATCTTTGGTTTTGATAAAAAATATCGAGACGTCTGGTTTTAATTTACATGAGACACACTTTGAACGAAATTTGAATGAAGCTTCGCGGGAAAGTTTCGTATTGAAAAAGGCACTTAGTTAAAATTTGGTTCAGTTTAAAACTTTCATCGAAGATTTAAATTGGTAGAGAAATGGTTAATTTAGGAGTGGAATATACAGTATGTCCCCGGATTGTCTTTACAAAAGAAAAAACTTTATTATTATTGACATTTTAAGAAAAATGCATTCTTCATAAAAAAATTTGCTTGTTCTAAAATGGTTAATCCCGTTTATATGTTTTTACAAATTCCCATACCGTTTTAGAGAAAATTAAAAAAACATGAAAATACCGTTGAATTTTCCTAAAAATCAAAAGGCATTTCTATAGCATTTCAATTTCATTCTTTGGTAGATGGTTATTATTTATTTTGTTTGTTTTTTTTGTTAAATTATCCCACTTTTTGATAACTATTGAACTAAATAAATTTTGTGGTTCTTTAACATTTTAAAACAGCAAAAAATATAACCTTATACTTAATTTAATATAACCTCAATAATAGTCTATAAAAGAGTGAAAACGAAATTATATTACCTTAGAAACGCGTTTTGATTTTTAGGACTTAAGGTTGATTCTCACTATACCTTCCATATCAGCTCCCTTCCGTTTCCCTTCCGTTTACATAAAATATTATATCATGTAAATTAATACGACCATGCACACTATACGTTCCTTTTCTCTTCCGTTCCATATCCTTTCATTCGATACATTTTTTTGGCGAACGGACTGAAGCGTATCGGAAACAGCGTTGTCAAGTTCTTACATTTGTACCAGCTCTGGTTAAATTTTGCTGATATTTATTCATCCTTTCACCTCTTAATTAAATCTATTACCTTTTTCAAAAGATACAAATTTTTAAAAACTTTCGTAATTATATAAATTGTAGAATAAAAAGTATGGAACTGATACAGAACGGAAGCTTACCCAAGTAGCATTTTCACGACTTGCGACCACATGTTTACTAAACACAACGTTGGATTAGTTACAAAAAATAGTTAGCTCTGTACCGTGGGTATTAAAATAAATGTAAACGTTGTTGTAACGTTGCGCCGACGTTGAACTAGTACTACAACAAAGTAAAAACTTCTGCGACGTCGAATAAACGTTGTCTTGTAACCTTTTTTGCTTAAGCGATCTGTAGGTGATTCGGACAACGTAGTTACAATGTTGGGCAATAAAGAGTTTTCCGACGTCACTTTCAGGACCTATTCCAACGTCGTCTGTTTTACTAATTCCAAAGTTGTCCAATTTCCTTATTCTTACCTTGGTAGGACGTCGAACCACTACCTTTTTGCAACTGTATTGAACCATAACCTTAAATCTTAAATTTTCACTTCATTGTTCTGTTCAGTCAGACAGTACATTGCTGTTTTTGTTTTTATAAAAAAAAAACTTAATTAAAATGGGACGTAAGAAAGGCACATATAAATAAATTTAAATATACATCGACATATTACAGATACTTCATTCACTCCCTCCTTTATTTAGAATATAGAGGGCGGCACAAGCTAGACTCTAGGATGACTAAATTAGGCAATCTTGCGACTAGTACCTATACTACCTGTTAAGGCTAAACTGCGACTTTATTAGTCCAGTATGCGACTACTCGAACTAAAACACTTTACTGGACTAATCAGTATGCGACTACTCGAACTACTCCATCTTAATCTCCAAAATAACAAAGTGAAAGCCGCCATGTTGTTGAATAAGAAAATTCCTGCTTTTTAATACATTAACTTGAAATATTTAACCCTAAACAACACGCGGAATTTTTTTTCGACGGCGAATAAATTATTCTCATTTTACTAAAAAAAAATTTCAAGAAATTTTTTAACACTTCTTTAATTTTAAGGCCCATTAGTATTTTTCAAAGTAGAAACAATACATTTATCAATAAAGTTGTTTGCGTTTTACTTTTTTGCCTTGGGTAACGAGTTACAGAGTTGGTTAAAGTGTTTCAATAATTATGATCTTCAAACATCCTCCACACTTAAATACTTTTGTATTGTTTTCCTTTACTACCATCTGGGATATGTCTCTAACTAAATCATAAAAATAATATTTTTACTATAATTATCCTAATTTAGGATAAAACGCGACTTGACGCCATATTATTATAGTTTTTTATTTGTGTGAATTAGGATTTTAAACAACGTTGCAGTTTGTACTAAATTAGGATGCTAGCCAACGTAGGTATCCAACGTCGTTTCGACCTAAATATTATTCTCCAAATTAGTGCAGACTAGGGTTGGCAGGAGGTTGTGCCGACGTTGCGCCCCCACCGTTTGGTCGCGTGACACAACGTTGTCCCGACGTCCAAATGCTGCTTGGGTACGTATAGCGTCAATACAATAAAAATACGGAACGAGTATGGAATGGATATGGAATGGAAACGGAAGGTATAGTGAGAATCAACCTTTAAATGGAATATAATAATAGTTATTTTTTATACAAGAATTTTTTTAGTGGTATTTTATGGTCGACCGAAAAGATTAATTCACGAGCGATGAAATCGCAAGTGAATTAATTTCGGGAGACGATAATGCAATTTTATCGTCATGCATATAACGAGTTACGTTTTAAAAAATATTCAGAAATTATTATTTCAAGGAATGTATTACAAGTAGAAAAAATATTGTGCTGGGTTGGCGTTGGTTTCTATGTAATTTGACAAATAAATAAGGCTGTCTCTTTAGTTGTCAGTTTTGAGTCAATATTTTTGAATTCTTTTTCGTGTCGATTGCTGATTCAATTGGAGCCAGAAATGGCTCAAAACGAAATAAGTAAATTACCAACAGATATTCAGGCTGAGGTGACAAACTCTATATCCACACTACTTCCATTTAAATCCCGAATAACTTATGAAAAGGAATACAAAGATTTTCACAAATGGAAACAATTAAAAAGCGTGCGAGAAGAAATAAAGTTTTTAACCTATCCTCGCTCTTAAAGTATCATTTAATCTACCCTTGCGGTTAAAGTACTATTTTTGATAGATATAAAGCAATTTTAACAGTTGCTATGGAAAAAATGGAATTATATTTTCATGTTTTGTTTTTAATTTTCTCTAAAACGGTATGGAAATTTAAAAAAGTATAAATAGGATTTTAGAAAAAGGATTTTTTTAAGAAGAATGCATTTTTTCAAAATGTCAATAATAAAAAAGTTTTTCCTATTGTGTGGTCAAAATTTTACGCCAAACTTTTATCAAAGTCACCCAGTGATTTTTCTCTCGTATTTTACCATTGAAAAAAACATATGAAATAATACTGCGTGTGTCTGCAAAACTATTAAAAATTTTGATATTCTTTAAAACAAAAAATGTTCATTTTTTAACTCTCCATCTAATAAAAAAATAATATACAAGTTGTTTTATTTAAAAAAAAACAAAGAAAAATTATTTCATATTTTAGAACGTTTGGCGTAGAATTTTGAGCTCCCTGTATGATTTAGGATTACGATATTTATAGCAAAGTAAGTATATCTAAAGTACATCTAAAGTAAATACCTAATGTAGTTTTGATTTCAGGACAATTCTTATATTTGTAATAATTTTTTTAAACGAAGGTTGAAAAATATTTATTTTTTATTTTTTTTATTAATATTTCTGGAATTATGAAAATATATTTACTCATAAATAAATTTGAATCGTTTTTTTCATGTTTTTCTTTCAATTTTCTCTAACATTCTTTTTAGGACTATTCTTATATATTTGTAATATATTTTTTAAGGAATGTTGAAAAATATATATTTTTTATTTATTTTTATTAATATCTCTGGAATTATCGAAATATATTTAGTCAGAAATAAATATGAATCATCTTTTCATGTTTTTATTTTAAATTTCTCTAAAACGGTACGGAAATTTCAAAAAGTATAAACGGGATTAACCATTTTAGAACAAGCAAAAATTTTATGAAGCACTTTTCTCAAAATGTCAATATTAAAAAAAATGTTCCACTTGTATAGACAATCCGGGGACATAATAATTGTAGACAAATATTATTTTTTTATTTAAATTTTAAAAATTAAATTTGTAATAATAACAAACACTTACTTTATTTCTTCCCATATTTCCTCACTGTACGTTTTGGTGACTAATAGCTCCAAAGCGTAGTTTACGAACCCATACTACAAAAAAACAATTTCCGATTAAAAAATTAATTTAGGAAAGCATAATATCTACTATCGTGAACAAATACCATTTTCGAACACGTCGATTTTCAATTTTCCCAGCTTCCGACAAAAAGTGGCGTTCTAGTGATCGACTGGCGGGAAACTAAATGTGTTTTCATCGGAAAATCCGGAACAGTAGAGCGAAGATCGATTGGGAAGGTTGTACGCTTGCGTCATAGTCCGAGTGTTGAGTTTTCCTTTGCCGGCCGTTTGAAACACCATCAAAAATTAATAATGTCGTTAAATAAACCGATCATATATAGATTCAGAGCCAGAAGAAAGTCTTAATGAAATTGCTTATGATGCAATCTACAGGATGATCCAGTTTTACGTAAAAACATTAAATGAGATTTTCTTCTGAGATTTCTATCTCAAACATTATTACGAAATACGCGAGCGTTTTGGTGGCGCAAGTTTAAAAGAAATCATAGATATACAAAGTAAGGTGGATGGATCAGAGAAGGCCAATTATAAAAAAGTCATAGTTGTAGGCTTGGTGCATTCTCTGTCGGTGCTGCCACCATCGGAGAATATCGTAAACAACTCGTACTTACAAATACACGGGCTTAAATAGCGAGAATACAAAAAAAATATTATCTAATTATTCTAAAAGTATTAGTAAGTTAAGGAAAAATAAAAAAGTAACTATTTTGATATTTTTAGAAGGTCTAATTTGTATTATAATTTATTAATCCAGTTAAAAAAAATTTAGATGAGTTCAGCTACGGTAACGATCATAGTTTTAATCAGCGGTTTTGCTAGTGGGGCATATTATATGCATATATGGGGCATATTGCGGCTATTTCGGCTATAACGAAATTTTTTAAAGGTATATAATGTATATGAAAATGTTTTATGAACATTTAATCACCAGTTGATTAAAAAAAGTATACCATTAATATTGCAAATTATATTTTGTCCTCTCATAGTATATGTATGTCTTTTTAATTTTTTGATTATGTAACGAGCACTTTGCTTACTCACTTGTTTCGGGAGAGTTGAATATCCGGAAAAGTTGAATTATTGAATGTTATTGCACCCAACAACGCCCTAATTATCATATAAGTACCTGTTATGGTACTAAAAAAAATAATAATTTTGCTTTGATTTCAGATAAAATATCGGTAGTGTTCCTAAGAAAGACGGTGGTTCCTTATAAGGCCAGTCAAAAATTTGACGGCTGGCCTTGCTAGGGTACATGGGTCTTACTAGGAACATTTACAGATCATGAAAATATGAACACTTAGTTTTTAGTTTTAAATAGGTAGATACTGGGAAAGTTGAAACAATGTTTTATGTTTTGTAATATTATTATTTATAAAGGTTATTTCAACTTTTTAGCTGAAAAAACATTTTGGTCTTACAAAGAACAAAACCATAAGAAGGCTATTAGTATAGGTATTTTTTTCTTTTTTAATTTTGTCCTAAAACGCATTGGCAAATTATTTGTTATTGATATAATACTCAATATTATACTTACTATAATTTTTAAATAATTTTTAAATAATTTTTAAATAATTTTTAAATAATTTTTAAATAATTGATAAAATAGATTTAAATAAATTTTTAGATAATTTTTAATTGCCAATTAATCATACTATTGTCTCTAACCGGTTTAAAAATAGTGTTTAAGATTTACTAGAAAAATATATAAATAGCTTTCGAAGGAAAGCTTATTTTTTATTATAATAGTGTGGAAAATAGTGGACGTGGAAAATAAGTATTATTGTTGATTGAAGAAATAAGAAGATACGCAACCTAATGGGCGATTTCGTGGCATAAAACCTGTCCGAGATGTAGCTGGCGTTGCCGTCAGCCTGTACGAGATTTAGTTTACCTCTGCGCCGCTGCGCGCTGATAGTCGTTCACAGCGCAACAAATAAAGAATACTGTACCGTATGTCTATGGTACCGTAGTTCTGCTTTCAGTCGACAGAGTGAGTGGTTGTCCGAGAGAGTGTTGCCAGAACTACTGATAAATCCGTAGATTTAGGGATTTTGTGTACAGTACTTTAATAATACGAATATTCTATCATTATAAACAATTTAATATATTATACAAATTATCACCCTACAGTTTGTTGACCACCAAGTGCCATCGAGGGAATTCAAAGTATTTATCATAATTCATTTTCGAATTAATGCCTCGACGTGGTAAGTTACCTTGCTAAACAATTATTGCATTTTCCGCATACTTTTTCATAGCGAGGCGATGCCGATGGCTCGAATGGGGCGTGAAAATTGAGAGAAGAGGAATGTGTGGTAGTTTTGCGTTTATTGACGATATTATCCGTGAAATACGAGTGTGATTTTATTACTTTCAGCGCGATAACAAAAACGGGCAAAGTAATATTGTACGGTGTGCTTTCAAAAGGAAATTCTTTTTCGTTATTTCGTTTTAAAAGAACAATTCGGGAGTGACATAGGCGATTTTTATTCGTAGAACTGTAATACAAATATAAATTTTGTTATAAAATTGCATTATTTTATGTCATTCTAGCTAAAGGACATATTAAATTACAAAATATATTTATGAATCTTGGATCATTCCCATTGCACCAAAACGCTCTCTGTTAACAAGTTACTTTTTATTCAAATCACTATTATATTATACTCAAATCTAGATTGCCACTTTATCTAAAGAAGAAAACATTTGACCAATGTATTCCATTATATTATTTATACGAACTTTGTTATTTATTTTAATGTGCAGAATATGCTGCCGAAGTTTCCGGAATACAGTTCGGACCACCCTGTATTATGGCATTTCGTTCAAAAGAAAAGCTTGGGGATCTTATTAAGTCGGAATAAGAAAAATTCGATGGTAAGGTTTTTGCGGCGTTACCAAATTTATCTACAATTTTTTTTTCGAAAAGATAAGTAGACAAAATCATTAAATATGTTTCCAGGCATCTGAAATCGGATCATAAGAATATCATTAAGATGTCCATTTTTTTTAATAATGAAAAAATGTCAATAATCGCAGTAATTTAAAAATTTTAACACATAACACGCGATAACTCAAGAACCACTTTAAATATTAAAACTTTCTTTTTTTTATTTTGAAGTTCGGATATTCGCCAAGTTGTTTAAAGAAGAAAAATGTACAACCTTCCCTAGAATTCTAAGTACTACATTTCAATTTTATAATTTTATGAGACGCGACAGCGCTAGAATAGCTGAAAAGAAGACAATTTATATTTTTCGAATAAAGTAATATTTTATAAGCTTCTACTTCAGTATACATTAAACTGAGATGAACCGCCTACTTAAAAATAAACATATTTATTTAAATTCAAAACATTCATTTTTAAGGTACTCTATACAGGGTTGTTCACCACATACGACACGAAGTATTGTAGCTAAACGACTAGATTTTTACAAATTGTAAGTTTTGGATTCGTTGAAGGACTATTAGAGCTACAATTTAAAAATATTTTTACAAAATACAGAGTGTCCCAAATAAATAAAAAATATCAGAGTTGTATTTTTTTAAATGGAACACCCTATATATTATTACATTTTTAGTTTCTACGCTTAAAATAAAGGTAAATTTGATTAAGGTTTATTACACTTAAACCTTACCGTTTTTGAAATATTTTCAATTTTGTGAAATTGCAGTATAAACTTTAAGGCTTCATTTCTCCGAGGGTATCAAAGTTTTTATTACTAAATATTTACTGAAGTTTATCTATTGATCAGTAATTGTGTTGCAATAATAAAAACTTTACTACCTTATACAGAGTGTCTAAAAATTAATTTTAAATAATTACTAGCTTTAAACGGCAATAATTTGTTTAATTTAAATAGAACACCCTGTATATTTTATGAGAATCAGATGCACAATTTAATTGTCTATCAAATTATATTATACCATTTTTTACCTATCTCTTCAAGTTTCCGTAGAAAATACATTTTCTTGTAATTTAGAACCCATTTATCAATATACCCATGGAATACTGACATTTTAGATTATTTTTAAAGATGTACCAAATTTTTAAAGAGTACAGATACTAATATTGTCGATATAGTTCGTTTATTTCATTAAAAAAAACTGTTTAAATATTTGTTAAAAAGGACCAATTAATATGATTCCAGTATTCAAACTACATTAATTGACTGTTTGCGTTGATTAATAATAATTGCTCCAAATACTAAAAAGCTGAATTATGTATGTGTATTAGACAGTGTGGTAAAAAGTAACACCTTAAAAATGATATTTAATTTTTCGACAAATGCCTATTTATAACAACAGAGACGTTCATTTTCATAACTTATTATTATATTGATTTCTGACTCAAATCCACATTTATTTAGAATAATTTATTAACGAACACAATTAAGTATGTAGTTAATTAGTATTTGGGCGGAAATACTGGTGGTATATTTAATTAATGGTATACTCTTTTATAAAGATTTAAATAGTTTTCTTTTTGCATACAAATGGGCTAGTAATATTATCGTTTTACTAAAAACGATAATATTACTAGCCTGTACATTTTGTACATTTGTTGTTTTAAAAACAATCTAAAATGTCAATATTCCATGGGTATATTTATAAATGAGGTCTAAATTATAAGAAAATGCATTTTCTACGAAAACTTGAAGGGATAGGTAAGAAGTGGTATAATACAATTTGATAGACAATTAAATTGTGCATCTGATTCTCATAAAATATACAGGGTGTTCTATTTAATGTAAATAAGTTATTGCCGTTTAAAGCTAGTAATTATTTAAAATAAAATTTTAGACACTCTGTATAAGGTAGTATAATTTTTATTATTGCAACACAATAACTGATCGATAAATAAACTTCAGTAAATATTTAGTATTAAAAACTTTGATATCCTCGGAGAAATAAAGCCTTAAAATTTATACTGCAATTTCGCAAAATTGAAAATATTTCAAAAACGGTAAGGTTTAAGTGTAATAAACGATTCAAATTTACCTTTATTTTAATCATAAAAACTAAAAATGCAATAATATACAGGGTGTTCCGTTTAAAAAAATACAACTTTGATATTTTTTATATATTTGGGACACTCTGTATCTTGTAAAAATATTTTTAAATTGTAGCTCTAATAGTCCTTCAACAAACCCAAAACATACAATTTGTAAAAATCTAATCGTTTAGCTACAATACTCCGTGTCGTATGTGGTGAACAACCCTGTATACATAAATAAAATTATTGATTTTTAAAAATATTATTCGTAAACTAGGGAGAGGGAAATCAGGCGACGAATAGACACATGATAGCTGTTAAATAATAGCTTTTAGACCGCCATTCGAGACGCATTATATTACTTTGCTTTGTAAATTTTGGTTATTGTGATAAAGAAGGTTATTAAAAGTAAAGTAAATGTTTTCCCATTAACTTTTTAATTTTAACTAGTGTTAACTAAAGCATAATATTTTGTTTTTCTGTTGTAAAATTCAGTTCTTAAGCCTTTCCGTATTTATTTGATTTTACAAAGGTATTACATAGCATGTAATGTGTATGTATTTAATAGATTGCATTTGTGCTGTGAATAATTTCTAGTATAAAATTAAATCTAAATGCAATCGTTTACTGTACAGGGTGGACCATTTTGGTTGTTTCTATAGGGTATCTAGGAAACCGTGAGAAATATTCAAATTTTGATATTGCAGTCTCGGGTTCTTTTTTTGAAAAAATTACAATGGCGCAAACGGATCGTGGCTATCTTGATCGGTTTCGAGGCTACAGAGGATTTTCAGATTTTGTAATTTTTGAAGATGTTCGATAGTTTGTTTATTTCAGCAACCACAGAAAAATGAATTATACATTCTAAAGGCACTTTTCTGTGTAGAATACAGTGGCGTAGTCAGACTTTTTTCGAAAAAAAATATTTTTTGAGATATTAACTATACTTATGTTGTAGTAGTTTAGGCTTTCGCGGCCATCGTTTGAAGAATTTTGGTTTTTCGGGTTATTAGGCCGTCATCAGTCTAGTGTGAGCAATCGGAGCAAACACACCTCTGAAGATGCTAGCCACTCGTGCTAGCGAAACGTTAGGAAGCAATTCTAACCGACGACGGCCTAATAACCCGAAAAACCAAAATTCTTTATACTTATGTTGTTTTAAATAGAACCCCCTGTATATTTTTAAATTTTCTTATTAAGCTTGGCATGGGCTTCTCCAAAATATATAACACTCTATATTTATTTTCACTATTATCTTCAACATTTCAAATTTTTCTTAAAATATCTACTTAGTAGACAGTAGGCCGCGCCGAGTAACAAAGTAAACGGTTGTCATGGTGATCGGAACATACCTTTGATGGATGCGAGACAGATTTCATTTTAACAGATTGAAGTGTGTGTATTTTAAATAATAATAAAATGAGTAAATTTGAAAATTTTGAGAAATATAATATGTTAGAGTCTTATATTGAGTCTAACAAACATAAGCAAATGGCAGCTGATTTATATTTTGAGCGGTATCCAGAGCGCGAACAACCAAACCGAGCCATTTTTAGAAGGTTAGAAGATAGTTTAATCAATTTTGGATATTTTCAAAAACCGCGTCCCAAAAATTACCAGAATGAAGATGAAGAAAATCGATATATTAATGTTCTCGGAGCCGTAACACTAGATCCAACAACATCAAGTAGAGCTATTGAAATGCTGTTAGCGGCGCGGCGCCGGCGTGCGGAGACGGTACCAATTCTGTCTAGATAATAACGGGCAGCAGTCTGAACATTTAATGTAGTCTTTGTGTTTTTATTTTTTTTATATTAGCCCGATTGAAGTAACCTCTTGAGTTTATATTAAAAATTTTCTTTTGTTTCTGTTACACTTATTTTTTATTTGCTTCGTATTGTTCGATTTTATTTAATTGCTAATTCATGTATTCAAAAATCGCGTCCGATTACGCGATTCCAAAGAAGATCCAAAATTGATTAAACTATCTTTTAATTGCTCGCGTTCTGGATACCGCTCAAAATATAAATCAGCTGCCATTTGCTTATGTTTGTTCAACTCAAAATAACATTCTAATATATTATATTTCTGAAAATTTTCAAATTTACTCATTTTTTTATTATTTATAATACACACACTTCAATCTGTTGAAATAAAATGTCCCGCATCCATCAAAGGTATGTTCCGATCACCATGACAACCGTTTATTTTGTTATTCGGCGCGGCCTACTATCTACTAAGTGGATATTTTAAGAAAAATTTGAAATGTTGAGGTTAATAGTGAAAATAAATATAGAGTGTTATATATTTTCGAGAAGCCCATGCCAAGCTGAATAAGAAAATTTAAAAACATACAGGGGGTTCTATTTAAAAAAACATAAGTATAGTTAATATCTCAAAAAATATTTTTTTCGAAAAAAGTCTGACTACGCCACTTCATTCTACACAGAAAAGTGCTTTTAGAATGTATAATTTATTTTTCTGTGGTTGCTGAAATAATCAAAAAGTACAAAATCTGAGAATTCCCCTGTAGCTTCGAAACCGATCAAGATAGCCACGATCCGTTTGCGCCATTGTATTTTTTTCAAAAAAAAGAACCCGAGACTGCAGTATCAAAATTTGAATATTTCTCACGGTTTTCTAGATACCCTATAGAAATAACCAAAATGGTCCACCCTGTACATTAGTGCCGATGTTTTTGATCCAGTATAACTTTTTGAGACACAACTATGACAACAGTACAACATTTTTGACAGTAGTTTGTACAACACTTTTCGAATGAATGGCTACTTCACAAGATTCATTCCATGCATTCTATTTCCTATTGGTCGAGATATTTTGAGGTTAGGGTTATTTTGTGTTTGAATTTGAAATTAACTGACTATTACCTTAAATTCACGTCTATCTGAAAAAATCATAACTAATGAATTAACACCCTCCAAATAACCACGCTAACCAACCCGCCAAATAACTAAAAACAATAAACAATGCCCTAACCCTAACCTGAAAATATCTCGACCAATAGGAAATGGAATGCATCTTGTGAATTAGCCGCTCATCTTTTTGACAGTATAATAGTGTAAAAATAAGGGCCTTGTTGCCTTGTAATCTTTTTGCCATAAATCTTGTTGGTCTGTAATAATTTCCAACCGTGCCTGGGCGAATATCTTAGCACACAAATGAGCAGTCAAAACCAATAAATGGTATAGTATAACTCATAGTCTAAAGATATTGGCACCAACCATATCAACTTTAGCTGAGCAACCTCCCGAATTCCAGGGACCTCAGTACCTGAAGGTGGGGACCTTCTAAATAACAAAACCTCTTCAGTTATATATGTATTAAACCTGAAACCTTGGTATGAAAGAATGGAGGCTTATGGAGGAGTATTTGTATTATTATTATTTCCCTTAAATAGCTCAGCATAGTTGGATCCTCTAGAATAGTGATCAGAGTTTGAGAAAATCAGGGCAGAGATGCCGTACTCTTTTACTTGTGAATTCCAGGCAGAATACGGTACTCCTTTCATTTTATTTAATAAAATAAGTAGGACTATTTACAAATTTAGCATTTGATTTAGGCTGTATTCCGTTGCAAAACCAGGCGAACCAAACCGGTAAACTACGGTAAAGAGCGGTTCCTGAAAAACATCGGTTTGATACGGAACGGTTTGGTAAAGTACTGGAAAGGTCAAATGTTGACGTTTTCTAAATTTCAATACCTCTATTATAAAATTTATCTTTTATGCATTTTTAATGTACCTATTCTCTGCTTTTACGTTTGCTTCTTCTTTTCAATGGAGTTTAATATTGAAAAGTACTTTATTAATAAACTGTTAAACTCGTTAGACAGCTCAAGTGAAAATTTGCAGGTCCAATATTAAAACAGATCAATAATAAATAAACAAATCTAATCAATATTTATATTTTCATAGCTTACAAAACATTCACGATTACTTGTTGTCTTGTTTTTCATGTTTTCTTTAATTGTTCCTGACTTTAAGAAACAATGGCTGCATGATAAGTTTAAATGGTCCTAAAAAGTAATTCTATTTAGTTAATGAAATTTATTTACCTTTACTGTCTACCTCCATTGCTTTTGGATGTAAATACAAAATATTATTACAAATTTTAGAAAATAAATGAGAATTTCACTCGAACTTCCAATATTTGCTTGATTTCTGTCACATAAATGACATTGATTGACAAACAAAACCAGAAAAACCAGCCTTCTCGCGCTGGTTAGTTTGGTGACAGTTATAACCGAATCTTTCAGGAACCGTGTTCCGTAATAAGAAAACTTTCAGGAAACCGATAGAAACGGAGCGTAAAACCATAACCAAGGTAAGCAACGGAATACACCCTTACATAACCGGTCCTCTTCAAATTTCCCAAAATATTGCTTCTGTCGAGAGCATCCAAGGTAATCACAATACAAAAATATTAATAACACAAAGTAGGTTCCTTTATTTCATTTAAATTGTTTTTATACCAGTTGTCCAAAATATTACCTTTTTAACTTTGTTGAACGAATATGGATTGTTATACTACAATACTTATAAGTTATTAACCTAAATATTTTTTTTTGTATCGTAAATGTGTTCTTTATTGACATTTGAATTCTGTTTCGCAGGCAAGAATTTCAAAAAGCAATATAGTGGAGCAGGCAGTATATGTAAAATAGCAGATACTGGAACCCCTGATTCAATTTAAGCGAAATGGAGCAATATAAAGTTAAAATTCAATAAGAGGCAAAACAAGAGAGCATAGTATATCTACACTATCAGTTGTATTTTATATTAAAATTGTTGGCATTTTTTATTTAAATAAACAAAAAATGATTTTGAGATGAACCTCCTATTTAAAAATAAACATATTTCTTTAAACTCAAAACATTCATTTTTAAGACACTCTGTATACACAATGTTGTAATTATTGATTACTAAAAAATTATTCGTAAACTAGGGAGAGGGAAATCAGATAACCAATAGAGATGTGTTAAATAATAGTTTTGAGACAAGGGTACAAATATAGTGGGACATCTCGATGCGATGCTCCCCATGATGCATCCTAAGCGCACGTTTTAAGCACTGTTTTAAGACGGCGAATAAGTGCGCGTAGGATGCATCGCGGCGAGTATCGCTTCGAGATGCCTTACTATGTAGGTGCTCACAGATTGGAGATGCATTGATGTTATTTTTTTTTGTTTGTAAATTTTGTGACAAAGAATGTTATTAAAGGTCAAGTAAATAATTCCTCATTATTTAACTAATGTTAAGTAAAGCATATATTTTTAGCCGACCATACCAACAGGTATGGTAGGCTATCAAGATCGGCAAAAAAAGTCTTTTTAATTTCACTCAAAATGAGTTATTTGGGTCATAAATGACCTAAATACAAAATATTTTCATGGTGTCTGTCTGTTCGTCGATCCGTCTGTAACACGATAACTCAAAAACCGCTAAACCGATTTTAACCAAATTTGGCACAAAAATACTGCGGCACCCGAGAATCTGGCCATTAGTTTTTTTGTAGGGGTGGGGGGTTGGTAAGGGGTATGGGAGAGGGTCAAAAATTTAAAAAAATCGTAACTCCAAAATTACAGTATACTCTGTTTTTTTCTCAGGTAAGATTTCGACAGACGATGACAGAAGAAAAGCAGATGACGTCCCATACCAATCAATTTATTTTACTAAAAAAAGTTTCTAATAATTTTTAAGTTAACTATGGATGGGTTTAAATATAAATCCGTCATACGTCGTCTCTTGTTGTTTCTAACCGGTTTTATTGGTTTATTTCAAAAATAACAGATCGTATTTCAATTTTATTGGTTTACCGGAACAATGAACGACAAACGGATTCCGTATGCGTATGAACTCGCCTTTAGATTTTTGACGCTTGTCAAAGTCTTGCTAAATTAGAGGTTATAATTTTGTGTCAACTTTTGTCAGTTTTGTCAAATACCCTGCGTTTTGGAAGATGATGCATTTTGATTCGTGTTATTACGTGTGTTTTGTGTCTTTTGAAGTCAAGTGGAGGAAAAATCGAGTGAAAATTAACTGTAGACCCAGAGCACAGTCTATGGTTAATACTCGCTGCCCAGGCAAAAAGTCTTATATACCAATAAAGTTACTATCTTTAAAGTTCGTATACCATCTCGTCGTAGATAAGTGCATCTCGAATATGGTAGAAGGACCATACTAAACACATACTAAAAACTGGAGTAGCTGTAAAATATCGACATCACATGATAGGTAAATAATGGATTTTAGTACTGCACAAGAAAAATAATGCCAAAGGTACTGGTTTAAAAAAATTAAGATTAAAGTTAATTAATCAACCTTTAAGGTACCTATAAAATTTGGTAAGTGTTATTAATAATAAAATAGTTTGTTTTATTTATGTTGTTTATTCCTGCGGAATATTACAAATTTGTATTTGTACATAAGTTATATTGATAAATATAATCATAAATGTTGGAAGTTTCATAAAGCTTGAACAGAAATAAGTAAGAAATAGTTCTTTTTTATATTTTTTTTGGTATGTGGTGTCTTGTTCTTGTTTGTTTTATATTAACACATACCGTTTTTTATTAAATTAAATAACTCGATTACATTTTTTCAGTTTTATACAGTTTTTTTCCACAATATTTTGAAGCAATCACTTGTGAGTCAAATTTTAAATATAATAATTTCCTGCTATGCGTTCCAGTTGTACCAACTTATTTTTTTGTAAAATAAAATAAACTACTTTGAAATTAAAATGACAGATACATCTATCACTGTCAAGGATCTTCTCGTTGGACAGACTGTAGCTAGCGAAACGCGGTTTTCAATTTAAGATTAGGAATATTTGCAACAAAATTTGTAATAACATCAAAATCAGTCAAAGTTGCAATTTTCGAAATAATTGAAACTAAAAGAACTACCTACCAACTTTTTATTAACATATTTTAGTATGGGCGGCTATACGTGCCTCCCGGCGCCAATTTTTTTTTGTTGTAATATTCTGTTCTAAAGTTTTCTTTATTTATTTGATCTGGCAAAGGTATTATAAATATAGCATGTATGTATATGTATATAATAGATTCCTTTTATTCTGTAAATAATTTCTAGTTTAAAATTAAATACAATCGTTTACGTACATACGTGCCGATGTTTTTGGTTCAGTATGACTTTTTGAGACGCAACTTATGACAACATTATGACTTTTTGACAGTAAACTAGTGTGACAATAAGGGCCTTGTAGCGTGTACTAATAATTTCCAACCGTGCCTGGGCGAATGTCTTAGCAAACAAATGAGCAGCCTAAGACAATCTCCTCGACTGTAAAGGATACGGAGGGCTAAGCCCAATCATATATTCATTATACTTATGCTGTGAGCCTCCTTAATTTTTTTTTTATTTGTTTAATACATTTTCTTACTTTTAACCTTTATGTAAATTGTCATTTGAGTTGATATCAACGGCGATAAATTTCTAAGTAGTTGTTGGGAACACAAATTTGCGTAGCCAACAAAGATATTTGACATTTCAAAAGGTTTCTCCCTTATTCTCGAAGGCAAAAAGGAAATAAGAGAAAACAATTTAAAATATTCAAATGAACTTAAAGAAGAACACTTTAACCGTTTTTACAGATGCATCTGTATGAGTGTCGAAGTGGTAAAGGAAATTACTAACGTTTTTTTTAATTTGTTTTCGTTATATAAGGTATATAAGGTAGTCTAGGTGTATAAGGTAGTCTAGGTGAAAGAATTTTAAAATTTATTATTTTAAAATATTATTGTGGTCTGCAATAATAGCTGACTACATTGTTTCACCCCTTTTCGAGTCTTTATGTTCATTAAGTGTTCCATATTATAGACGATTGTTATCGACTTCTTACTACACTTACAAGATTTCGACAGACGATGACAGAAAAAAAGCAGATGACGTCCATATCAATCTACTTATTTTACTATAAAAAGTTTCTAATATTTTTTAAGTTAACTATGGATGGGTTTATATATAAATCCGTCATGACGTTGTCTCTAGTTGTTTTTAACAAATTTGATTGGTTTATTTCAAAACTGACAGTTCGTATATCAATATCATTAAGATATCATTGGACTGACGGAGCGCTGAACGATACACGGACTCAGATGCATACGAACTCGAATTAAGATTTTATAGATTGTGTTAGAAGATGATAAACATTTGCGAATTGCTTTTGCATTTTGGTTCGTGTTATTAAGTTTTTTTTGAAGTTAAGTGCAGGAAAAATCGAGGGAAAATTAACTGTAGCCACAGAGCACAGTTTATAGTTAATATTCGGTGCCCAGACAAAGAGTTTTATTAGCCACCATCCACCAATAAAGTTTGTAAACCATCTCGTATATGGTACAAGAAACTGGAGTAGCTGTAAAATAACCATATCACATGACAGGCAAATGAGAGATTTTAGTTCAGCAGAAAGATAATTGTCAAAAGGCACTGGTTTAAAAAATTAATATTAAAGTTGATTAATCATCTTTTAAGGTATAAGTAAGTGTTATTAATAAAATATTTTGTTTTATTTAATGTTGAGTTTTATTTATTCCTGCAATATTAAACATTTTATGTTTGTACATAAGTTATATTCATAAATATAATAATATAAGCAGGAATTTTTTTTGAGATTCACAAGTAAGAAATAGTCCTTTTTATGTGGTGTTTTGTTTAAAATACACCCTTCTTTGTTTTGTATTAACACATACCGTATTTTTTTTTAATAAAATAACGTGACTAGATTTTTTCAGTTTTATACAGTTTTTTCACAATAATTTGAAGTAATCACTTGTCATTCAAATTTTAAAATATATTAATTTCCTGCTGTGCATTCCAATTGTAACAACTATTTCTTTGTAAAATAAAATAAACTACTTTGAAACTAAAATGACATACACATCTATCACTGTCAAGGATTTTGTCGTTGGTCAGACTATAGCTAGTAAATACACTCTATATCTTGGTTTCATGATTCCGGGTTTGGGAGTTTTTTGTTAAGGAACATCAGTAATTAGTTCCAGACTTACAAACAGTTTTAATGTTTATACTGTTTGAATATTTGCCTGATCTTTTTTGACGTTCCTTTCAAATATAAAAAAAAACAATTAATTGACTAAACATTCTCAATTAAATTTAAAAAAATGTGTGTACACTCTGTGCGCATATTTGAAGTTTAATTTCTAACTTCAGTCTGTCTGACCATCTATCCGTCTAAGGACTCCATTCGAGTACCTCTATCCACATACTCAGTTTGGTTCCAATCTACCCATAATTTACAAAAATCCTGATGATTTCGTCCATTTAGACCCATCGGTTCGAAACGTCGAGGACGTCGTCTTGTAGCCCGACCCCAATATCAAATCCTTAGTCCCACCCTGATGAAGATGTAAACGAAACGTCTTATCCAACTTTGCAGCAAACCAATCAAATTTGGTAGCTATTGGAAGACAACAACCTTTGATGTTTTTTACGTCAGAACTAACTGTCACAGTGACACGTGTCGTACACGGTCAAGTTGGCCTTGATCCAATCTATCGACATACCAAATTTTATATAAATTGGACGTTTTTTTTATTTTTTAATGATTTGATTCATCGATGATGGGGTTTTGTAGTACACAAAACGTTATCTAAATATCATGAAAAGATTCAGCCTCTTAGCTCACATAGGGCCCGAGTTACGACCCTACAAGATCGTTACCAGATTTCCTCTCGCCAGCTCGTGTGTCACGGCCTTCATTTTTCACTCATCATCGCGCGTAAAAAAGTTTAATTTCAAAAATATTAACCATCTTTCCTAAAAAAATACATTTTAATCAATCACCAAGTCAATCGAATATATTAAAGCAAAACGCTCTTTAATTTTCGGACAATTGAGGCAAAACCGCTTCAAGCTTCAACGCGCCCGCGTGAATCCGCGATAACGGAGTAAAAGGGAGCAAGCGACGGACGCCTTGCCATAGTCAGTTATTTGTCTGATTCCGTGACAGAAGCCACGCCACCTTCGAACTCGTACATCACGATATCGTATTTTTATTATTAACGACACAATTTTACTCGTGACAATTTGTGCATCTTGAAAAGGTCCAATCAGATTTTATCCAGGTATTTAATGGTATATTTTTTTATCAAATTCTACATACTTTGATTATTTAAGATAAATATTTAGATATTTTTGAATTTTTTGATCTATATTATATTTGTATGTTAAAATAAAAATATATTTTTTAATAATTTTGAATACAAGAAAAAAATTGTTTACTTAATTTTCCTTTATAATACATATAATTCTAATTTCTTATTTGGTTTTTGTTAAACGCACAGCTAATTTTATTTTTTTAAAAATGTAAATGCTTTAAATTATTTAAAACCATGTGTATGGATATTAAATTAATCTTAATAATTCCAGACTTGAACTTACTATTTAAAAGTAGAGCATACTTTTTACAAACACATAAAACAGTTTAAGATTAATCGGTAAGAAAGATTATAAAAAGGCAATTGGTTATCATACCGAGACAAATTATGAATATTATGCATTTGACGTTTAGGAGAAATATTAAAAATTATAGTAAAAGTCAATAACAAACGCTGTGAAGTTTTCCTGGAAACATTTTTATTGCAAAACTAAATGTTGTATTACAAATCTGTTTAAGACAACTAAGAAATAATCATAAAAAGTCAAGAATATAGCAGAAAAGTAAATTAGAAAATATATTTTATGTTATGGACATTTACAACTAGTCAGTAAAAAAAACAAACAAATGCAAAGGTTTATTATTCCTAACGTTAAAATATTATTTTTCAAATCTCCTACTATATTTATTTAATACCTATCTATTTTAAATATTTATTTTCATTAAATTGAAACCACTCTTTTATTTCATCGTTTTTTACTGGAAAAATACGAAATAATAATTGGTTTCTATTTGTTGCTAAAACTTTATTACGATATATATATTCATATAAATGTTTGCATGGTTTATTAAGGCACGTTTTCTAAAAATATTTTATTGTATACAGAATGTTCCAAAAAAATAATGATGTTTTATTGTTTATTAAAATGCAACCCACATTTCTAAAGAGAATTGGATTCAAAATAAAATTCTTTTATACGGTATCCTACTTTATTTGAAACGGTATTGACGTTCTATTTTTTAAGTGAATAAAATGTTAATTAAACACACTACATCCAAAATGTGTTTAAAAACTGGAGTGAATTTAATTTTATTGTTACTTAATCACCAAGGATATTAGAATAAATTTGTAGAGAAAAATTTACATTATCTTGTACCGGGTATTTTATAAGGCGTCGCTAGCATTCCAATATTTAAAATGCTATAACTGTATCATAATTTTTGATAAATGAATCATCCTGTATATTATTTTTCTTTTAGATTTTTTAGAATTAAAACATCAACATGTAAAACGTTAAAATCATTTTTTAATTCTGCACCTAAGAGAAAAATAATAAACATAGTGTTCAATTTAAACAAAATTGAGATATCAGCATCATAATTTTCAGCTTATTCAAACATTTTCAATTATGGTGTAGCCTCACGCATATATTTAAAAACTTTCTTTGTAGTTGGACTCATTAGTGTATATTGTTGATTATGCGGGCCCAAGTTATCCCTGCTAAATTTATAATATCATGGTCCCATCTCAAGTTTGATCTTCTTCAAGGTCTCTTAATTCCTTGTGGATACCATACTGTAATTTTTGTGCTCCATCAGTTGCTATCCGTCCTTCTTGCCAGGTGTCCTGCCCATTGCCAAATGAGGAATTTGATTCTGTGGATGACATCTATTACCTGGATCTTTTGTTGTATTCACTCTATTATTTTACGGTATTTCTTGGTTATTCCCAGCATAATTTCGTTCCATTGGGCGTTGTGCGAACTGCAGTTTCGTTATAATGCCCCTTTTAAGTGTCCAGGTTTTTGAGAGGTAAAATTGAGATATAGAATTCTAAATCTTGCATTATTGGCGATACCTTAAAAAATACCCTATATAAGATATGTATTTTTTTGCGGGTTGTTATACTTAATATTTAGAAATATATAGATTAATAAAGTTATATGCATTTCGGTTTTTTACAACTCTTCGAATGTAGAAAACGAAAAATTTTAGTAAATACCAAGAATTGTGAAGCATGTGAACCTTTATAATGCAATATTTATTAATAAAGTTTTTTTCATCTTCGACAACAACAACGATATTCGACTTTCTCGCACTAATGAGCTATCTGTATATATCAACTTTAGATAATGCAACTTCAAGATAGATGTTAAAATTATTTAATACTTAATTAGGCAATATGGATCCATATAATGCGGTTTATGACTGGATCTTGGGATAATCGTTTCATATTAACTCAGTAATATGTTTCGATATGAATGGCGGTATACATAGAGAAGTTGAATTTAATACAACCATTATGGCAAGTGGTGTATCAGGAGCAGACAAATTATGCATATGCTTTTGACGTTGAAGATTATAATTATAGATTTCGATGAAAAAACTATAGGTAACAAATTATAACATTATTATTTTAATAAAATACTCATAAAATTACTCTGATATTAAGGAAGAAAACCAGATTAAGGAAACATTAGAAAATAATAAAATCATGATAAAGTCCATTATGTCATTTGTTTCGAGGTTTCCAAAAAAATTTAAAGTATGAAAGTTATAGGGAAGATTAAAATAACAAATGTTAAAATTATTACAGAGTATACAGAGTGCTTCAAAAATGTAGCGGATATAACATGGTTTTTTTAGATTCAACACTATGTTTTATTTTCTTTTTAGATTCTGCGTAAAATTCTTTAACTTTTTTATATCTAAAATTAAGTTTATTAAGTTGGACTCTACTAGAGAGATGAAGAAAAAAATATATGTAGATATATTTTAGTTAGATGCTACAGGGTGTTCAAAATATATTTGTGAATTTTGTCTACTTAAAATTTAAAAATCTAAAATTTTTTAAATGGCACACCCAATATATATTTTCTGATAAAAAAAGTCCTGTAATTAATATACTAAATCTTAAAATTCGAATGAGATATGTTTGTGTGATGAATTTTTTCTATTTTAAAAACTGCTAGCATATTCAATACATTAGTCAATTGGTAATTATACATTTTTTTAGTAAATTTCAAAAATCTTAAAATTGCTTAGAACCGAAGAAGGTATGCTTTGACGATTAAATTACAATCATTACTTTATTTCATAAAATTTTACAAAGCAAAATAGAACAAGTAATTAATATTTTACTTATTTCTCCAAAAAAATCCTTTATGGGTATTTCGCCACTGCACTGCAAGAAAAATCTACAAAATAAAATAGTTATTTTTTGTAAACACTTCTGCGTTAAACCTAAACGGACACTGCTTGTCAAAAGTTATGTTTGCAGTAATACAATTTTGCCTAACAAAGAAAAAAATGCTTAACGTTTCGCAAAGTTTATCTCTTTCCGTCGTCGGAAGCAAAAAATTACAAAGAATAAAGAAGAAAACTATTTAAAATATTTAAATTCAACTATTCGAGAACACTTTACTTTTTTTAAAACAGATACATATACAAGAAATCGTTCACGTTCTGTTAAAATGACATTATATCAATCCGCCATATAAGTATAGACATTTTTAATTTGCTTATTGTTATATTATATTAGTACAAATTTCCAGATATGCATAACTCTATAATATCCCATATTTAGTTAAACCTTTACTGCAGAAATTATTAAGATCTCAACTTTATTTATAACTCAATTAGGATGCTGAGAATCCCGGTAATGCGTTTTCTAACTAGATATAGGTATAATCGCTTTATATTGATCCAGTGATATCATTTTATATGCGTGACAGGATTGAGAATATGAATTTAATCTTGCCATAAGCGAAACATCGCCATGAAAGAGAGGCAAAGATTATAAATATAAAGTGTGTCTCATACTTAGACAAATTATAAACACACTTAATGACCGTTAGATATTATTACCAAGTAAATTAATATGACGAAAAACAAAAGCAGATGCTATGGACTGTCGTATAACATGTTTCATATAATATCATTTTATAAGACTGTACATAAGATTGCATTATGTGTACCGGAACTTTTAGATATTTGTTTAGCTAATTTAAGTGAAATATAGAAATTTTAAATAATTTTCCGATGCACGTCATCAATCATATCGAAATTGACACTAAAGCCTACAAACCTGAGTAAATGAAATTTTAGCAAAAATGTTTAAATTTATTGACTAAATTAAAATACCAAGCAGCTCTTCATTATGCTTTATAGAGCAAATGATTGTAACAGATATTTTATTTAGATTAAAGCTGGAAAAATTAGTTTAAACCGATTTTTATTATCGCCTTGTTGGGTCAAATTGCGCCATGTTCAGCAGTGTTGTCGTCTATTATTTGACAATTATCCTAGTGTCAGTCATTATTTTATTTTTTATAATATGGTGTTGTTGAATTTTTGGAAATAATTCTCGTTTTTTGCCGTTTTTCATAGTTTTTTTTTCTTAAATTGTACTTCTAAACACAAACGCTTCTTTAAAGAACTAAATTTTCTAGATTTTTTACTGTATTTTTTGAAATTGTGAACTAAAAATATGCCGAAGCCTTTAAACAGTCAAAACAAAGCGCTTATAGCTTCCCTGATAAAATATTTTGAGCGCGAACGTGACAATAAAGGTCCTTTATTACCCTTGAATGCAGTCAGAGAAATAAGATTGATTGGTAAGCACATTATACCACTTTCAAGTTATTTCTACTTATTTCAATTTGTAGCGATTTACATACTAAATATATTGTTTATCACTTTTAAATTAAGATTCATCTCATAAATCCATCACAATCTGGCAGCGCTGTCGCCATCGGTTGTCACTCAAAGTTGATGACGTGCATCGGAAAATGTTTTAAAATTTCTATATACTGTCAGCAAGATAGACCCCTCACAACTTTGAGAGTATCAGAATTTTGTTAAACTTTCAAAGTAAAAAAACGAATACGGACCTATACGATGGGCTTCCTGATCTCCGCATTTTTGAAATATAAAATATATCATGGCAATTACAACAATGTCGAAGACCTGGAAAAAGCTGTCGGGTAAGCTTTTAGTTATCTGCCAAAATAAAAGTAAATAAGTAAAAATAAATAAGTAAAATATATTCAAATACTAAGTGGTAACAGTTTAAAAGTAGAGTATTTCAGTCCCAACTAAAATTTTAACATGTGTATGACTATTTCAGTATATACCATTTTGATTTTTTTGTTATCCATTACGGCCTACTAATAAGTTAACGATATCTTATAGATATTGTGAATATATTAGGTTTGTTCCAACCCGCCGTAGAACCGTCACCGAACGATCACGCTCGTGCGCAGTAATTCAAATGTGTTCCAACCGAGATTTGATGGTTATCGGACGATCCTATTTGCGTACCAACCTACCTTGGGATCGTTTGGTTACGATTTCAGAACGGTAATTTTGATACATGGTCCAAATTGAGAACTGTTTGGGTTGACTTGCGCATTAAAGCATAATATTGGCAGAGATTATCGATTTTTAACAGCTGATTCTGTTTCGGCGTCCGGCTGATGCTTATGTCTTGGTTATTTTTTACGAATTCGAATACGTGTGCGTTATACTTTGCATGTAAGTTTGTGTGGAGTAAATCGTTCGGAAATTTTAATTAATTTTTTATTTATAAAATAATGTTCAAAGATTCTACCACTGCAATGAAATAACAGGAAACAACGCATAACAGGATCATAAAAGAGAGGATAGGTAAGTGAGTTAATGCGTATACAGTTGAAACAACACTTACCAACAATTACTGAATACTGATTCTCTATTTCAAGAATAATAATAATTATTATTGCAAATTGCAAACAAAAATAATAGGGTTATGTTATAAAATTCTAAACAAAAACAAAAAAACGATCGATACACGCACGCTTGACACTTTTGCCAGTCCCGAAAACAATCCACAAAGCGTTCCAACGTTGATACTTTTTGCACCGTCACGAAACTATTCGAAGTCTGCGCATGCTAACAAAGTGCAAGAAAATCGATTCGAGTACGATTTGGAAACGACCCCGAAATGCTGGTTGGAACAAACCTATTATATTCTATTCTATTCTTTTATTTATTTTCTGATATTTGTGAAAATAAATATACAGTGATATATATTTTTGAGAAGGTCATAGGTAAAACGGATCATATGATTTGTAAATATATAAGGTGTTCCATTTCAAAAAACATTACTTTAGTTCATATTTTCAAAAATATTTTTTAGTAGAAAAACAAACTGCACCACTGTATTCAACGTAAAAAGTCTCACCTTCTGGATACTATTCGCATTAACGGAGATACAAAGATCCTGTAGCTCAAAAACTAAGAGGGCAATAAAAATTTTGTTTACTGCATCTTCCGTTTGACAAAAAACTGGTACAGGTTTGTGCAATCTACATTGGTTGAAATCATACATGCCATATGATTTCAACTAAAATGGGATACCCTGTACACTGTACATCAATACCCCCCCCCCCCAACCTATTCTCCAAAGTTATATTTCTACATGTAGATTTATATTATTAATTAATTTAGGGCAATCAACACAAGCCATTTTATGGTAAGGCTTTTGTGTGGTAACGAAATAGATTAATATTCTAATTACATAGTAAACTGTAATAAACAGCTCGGTAAACCAGTATTTATACTTGTCATTAGTATCAACTAATATACTAATTTCTATTCATACTTTGTGAAAGCGTTTTTAATACTACTGCAGGATACAAACTTGCATTGTTAAATAATAAATCTGTTTTATATATTTTACTTATAGATTTATAGTTCTTTACTTTTAAAAATCTGTAAGTTAGAAATTTAAAAATAATTATTAATGGTTTTTTTTAGCAGAGTCTAATATAAGGCGACCTACTTAAAAGATTGATTCTTTTTCTGTTTTTACGCCAAATTAATTTAGAAGTCGATTTCTTTAGTCATTCATTTTATTCCTTTCTCTTGACGTATTCTATTAGCCTTTTTGAGACTGTCGTTAACAGATTATTATTAATTTTTGTACTTAAACTTTACAACCTCAAGATGATAAATTTGAGTCTTTTTTATTTAATTTTAATAAAATTTAATGGTTGCATTAATTTGCAAAATAGTCGAAGAGACACAAATTTTGTAATTATTTCCCAGCGGGCCCCGTTTTGTAATTATTTTCCCCTACAGGGTTGTTCACCACATACGACATGGAGTATTGTAGCTAAACGATTAGATTTTTACAAACTGTAAGTTTTAGGTTTATTGAAGGACTATTAGAGGTACATTTTAAAAATAATTTTATAAGATACAGAGTGTCCCAAATAAGTAACAAATATTATAGTTTTATTTTTTTTTAAATGGAACACCCTGTATTTTATTCTATTTTTAGATTCTACAGTTTAAAGAAAGGCAAATTTGATTAAGGTTTATCACACTTAAACCTTACCGTTTTTGAAACATTTTCAATTTTGTGAAATTCCAGTAAAAAATTTAAGGCTTCATTTCTCCAAGGGTATTAAAGGTTTTAATACTAAATACAGGGTGGCGCACCTCATTCGCCTCGGTTGATTATACGAAAACGGAAAGACGTAGAAACAAAATATTTTATGGCTATATGTGGGGAGACAATGTGCACAATTTAAAATTATTTTGAAATATACAGCATGTTTCAGAACTAAGATCCATACCAAAGTTATATTTTTTCTTATGGAACACCCGGTATTTTATTTCATTTTTGGATTCTTGGGCCTAAAAAAAGGCCTTTATTACAGCTACAGGGTTAAATATGTTTAAAATCTTTAGTTTTTGAGATATTTAAAGATATTTAAATTTGCATGCTGCAATATACTAGATTATTAACAACCTGTACATTACTTTTCAGAATTAATTCTTATGCTGAGTTAAAGGTAGAGAAATAAACTTTACTGAAAAATGGTATAGCTTCATTAAATTTATACAGGGCTACCAAAAGTTGCTGATCTATTTTAAGGTTATATTTTATATAAAAACTTCATTATTTCAAATGCAACACCCTGTATTTTATTTTTTAAAAGAAATCGAAGCAGATTTAAATGCTGTTTCAAACTATATTAGGTTTCCCTATACCTATCTAGCTCAGATTTTGAATAAAAAGCGATTTTTAAATAAAAGTGCAATCAAGATGGCTTGTGTCATCATGGCAATTTTCTAGTGACAGTTTAAGTAATTATTTTCAAAGTCGACATTAGTTTATGAACATTATTATTTATAATTTATAACAATTTACTTAAATGTACCTACAATTGTTTAATACGTAAGTATGCATTATTTTATCAAGAAAAATAAAGCAGTATCTGCTGGCGGAACGAATACATATGTTACTAGTGATTTTATTTTGTGAGTAAAATTGCTTCTTGGCCTCAAAGGGCTTATGCTCAAAGATATGCAACTATTAGGTTATTACTATTAGGCAGAAACCTGTCGTTGGAAGTGAAGAAAATGAATTTGTCGTATTTGGCTCTTTTATAGAAAATTTATATATCTACAAGTCATCGTAAAATAAATCAAAGAACTACTTTTTTGTTTTTCTTAATAGAATAATAAATACATATTTAATAAATATTATTTATTAAACTATTGTAGGTAAATTAAATAAATGTAAACTGGTATAAATTTAAATAAGCCCATAAACTAATTTCGATTTTGAAAATAGCTACTAACTGTCACTGGAAACTTGCCATGACAACATTAGCCATCTTGGTTGTCATTTTATTGAAAAATTGCTCTTTTTCAAAGGTATAGGAAACCCTAATATAGTTTGAAAGAGTATTTGAATCTGCTTCGATTTATTTAAAAAAATACAGGGTGTTGTATTTGAAATAACGAAGTTTTTATGTAAAATAAATTCTTAAAATAGATCAGCAATTTTTGATACCCCTGTATAAATTTAAGGAAGCAATAACATTTTCCTGTAAAGTTTATTTCTGTACCTTTAAAATCAGCACAAGAATTAATTCTGAAAAGTAATGTATAGGGTGTTAATAATCTATTCTATTGTAGCATGCAAATTTAAATAACTTTAAATAACTCAAAAACAAAGATTTTTTAACCCTTATAATAAAGGACTTTTTTTAGGCCCAAGAATCCAAAAATGAATTAAAATACCGGGTTTTCCATAAGAAAAAATATAACTTTGGTATGGATCTCGGTTCTGAAACACCCTGTATATTCCAAAATAATTTTAAATTGTGCACGTTGCCTCCCCACATATGCCCATAAAATATTTTTTTCTACATCTTTCCGTTTCCGTATAATCAACCGAGGCGAATGAGGTGCGCTACCCTGTATTTACTGAAATTTATTTATTGATCAGATCTTGTGTTGCAATAATAAAAATTATACTACCTTATACAGAGTGTCCAAAAATTTGTATAAAATAATTACTAGCTTTACAAAAAGAAAACTATTTAAATCTTTGTAAAAGGGTATACCGATTATTAGTAATTATTAATATAACAGCAATGTAATTTTGGCGCCGCGCCGGTAGTGCCGAAATTAAGAGTCCCAATCTATTCCAACTGCCTTCAGATAAACGATACCGAAAATCTTCACTGCCTCCTGAACTAAAACTGTTGATGATAGATGATATTACAAAACCATATATTTTCTACGTCATTTTTTATATTTGTACTTAAATTATTTCTGTTGTTATTAATCAACCAAGTTACTAAAAAAAATAGGAGTGATACTAAATAGATATTATTTAAATAATTACGGCATAATTGATAATATGACTCAAATAGCTTTTTTTTAATATTATCTCTAATTTATTACCCTACTTACTCCTAGTTATTATACAAATAATTTTCTATTTATTAAAAGTAATAATAAATAATATAACCTCTGATAAACAAAGCTTTATTAGATGTTTGATGTATTTCTTTTCATAATTTTAAGTTTGCTGTAATACTAATAACCTCAAAAATATAACTGTAATAAAAATTTGTCTTTTAATCGATAAAATATTTTAATTATTTCTGAAATTGGATTCGAATGCAATAATTTGAGGCAATATTTTTTTATTTCGGTAAGAAAAGTTGAATAACATTTTGGCTGTATTCTTAATTAAAAATTCGTGTCCCTATTGAAAAAAATTACGAAAAAAGTGTCGATGAAAAATGAAAATTGATTATCGCCTTTTTCCTCGGGGCTTAATTGGATACTTCCCTTGTAATTGAATTTTGAAAAGCAAAGCTTTGATACAAATTATCATTGGCAGGTGTTAGAATCAATGTTTTCAATTTTTCGGATAATTTTTAAACCTTGAAATTATTTTGACATTCGTTTTCATTCGGAACGGCTCTAGCATGGCAAGCTGTACCTTGTTATACCTAAACAGTTAAGTTTGATTTGTATGCATCCGCTGTACGACGATATGATGATACGATATTAATTTTATTGGTTGAATTTAAGACATCTATTAAAAGTGTCAAGCGTGCGTGTATCGATCGGTTTTTTGTTTTTGTTTATAATTTCATAACATAATCCTATTATTTTTGTTTGCAATTTGCTATAATAATAATTATTATTCTTCAAATGGAGAATAATTATTTTATTTTTAGTAATTGTTGGTAAGTGTTGTTTCAACTGTATACTCACTAACTCACTTACCTATCCTCTCTTTTATGATCCTGTTATGCGTAGTTTCCTGTTATTTCATTGCAATGGTAGAATTTCTGAACATTATTTTATAAATAAAAAATTAATTAAAATTTCCGAACGATTTACTCCACACAAACTCACAATCAAAAGTATAACGCACACGTATTCGAATTCGTAAAAAATAACCAAGACAGAAGCATCAGCCGGACGCCGGACCAGAATCAGCTGTTAAAAATCGATAATCCCTGTCAATATGCTTTAATGCGCAAGTCAACACAAACAGTTCTCAATTTGGACCATGTACCGAAATTACCGTTCTGAAATCGTAGCCAAACGATCCCAAGGTAGGTTACTACGCAAATAGGATCGTCCGATAACCGTCAAATCTCGGTTGGAACACATTTGAATTACTGCGCACGAGCGTGATCGTTCGGTGACGGTTCTGCGGCGAGTTGGAACAAACCTACTGTATTTTATTTATAAAATCAAAAGAAAATAATAATAAATTTGAATAAACAATATTTGGGGACATAATTCTGGAAAAAGCTGAACCGATCCGAAATTATCAAAAGCTTTGGATCGCGACCGTTTCAAGAACAGCGCCAAATAGTGTTTACATTGTCCTTATGTTATTGTCCTTTCCAATCTAAATATGTTTCATTTATCTATGGTTATCGTACGATCTTCCTCCGTTGACGGGCTGGAGTAAAAATTTACGGATGAAAAGTGGCGCGAAAACGTTATGACTAAAAGGTACATTCAGGCTGAGAGCGTCTAGCGTCGCGTCGAGTTTGCGTTGCATCCGCGTATCGAAATGGAATCAATTCACTTAACTTAAATTAGACCGTTCAGGCAGACAGCGTCGCGTTTGGCGTTGTGCTAGCGTCCGCTGACCGTCGGTGTTCGAGTTCAATGGACTTGACAGACGCGACGCAAACGCGACGCTCTCAGCCTGAATGTACCTTTAATGCTTTATATAGTTTAACACGGCAAGTTAAAAAAAAATGCCCGTAAAAAATAGACTCAGCTGCTTCAGAGAAATATCATGTAATGTAATATAATTAATAAGAACTGAAGTAAACTTATTTATTATTTTAATTTTTTCTTGTCAGCTGGTAATGACGCGTATAAAAAATAGGAGATATCTTGTGTAAGAATTAATCGCAAGTTAGCTTTTATAAAAAGGAACTAATTTGCTTAGAAAAGATGTTACTTTGCTACATCGTCGAAAGTTGTTTTAAATGGGTTTTTAATTACGTCCTTATTTTTTCTCTTGTTTTTTATTCTTTTCGCTTCTCCGTGCTTAAACGAACGTGACTTTCATCTGATTATGTCCAAGACATTACCTTCGCAACCAAGTTAATCAAGTTAATTAATTGGTTCTGGGTGGTTGATAGCAAAAAAGATAACGATAAGGGAGGTAGAGAAAGTTTGAAAATATTTACAGGATCCGTACGTAATTTGGAAAATTAACAGTTACATGTCTAACTTTGGGGAGTGATTCTGCAGATAAAAATAAAACAAAAAGTTATTATAAACATATGTTACAGCCCTCGAAAAGTTAAATAAAAATAATATACTTTGTTCATTTTTAAGAACATTCATAAACCGACTACTTTGACAACTCCAATTGTACTTGACAATTCCAATCCAGTCAATATACAGAGAGGGGTAAGACAGGGATGTTTGCTGTCTCCTTCGTTGTTTAATGTTTATTCTGAGGCAATTTTTCGGGAAGCTTTCTCTTCAACAGATTTCGGTATTAAAGTCAACGGCGAAATCATTAACAACATAGATTTGCCGATGACACAGTTCCTATTGCCGGCTCTGATACTGGACCCCAGAGTTTAGTGGAGCGACTTGAGGGCTCCTGTAAGAAATACTGGTTGAAGATCAATTCCTCTAAGACCAAACTCAACGTATTTGAAAAGAACCAAAATGTACCAATTCCTATTAAAATAGAGGGCAATACCTTAAAACAGGTCTACAAGTTCAAATATTTGGGGTTCTGGGTAGTTAACACCTTGAACAACGACGTGGAAATAAAAACCAGAATAGAACAAGCGAGAAATGCATTTTTAAAAAAGAAGAACGTTTTCCAGAACCCCAGATTGGACCTTGAGTTGAGAACTAGGCTCGTCAGTTGTTATGTTTGGTCAAACCTATTATACGGAGCAGAAACATGGGCGCTGAAAGTTCAAGAGAGTTCAATCGAATCGTTCGAAATATGGATATATCGAAGAATGCTTAAAATTCCATGGACAGCCGATATCACAAATACCGAAGTTTATAACAGAATAGACAGAGAAAGAGAATTGCTCAATATAATAAAAATAAGAAAAATATCGTACTTAGGGCATATATGAGAGAAATGAAAAATACCACGTCTTACAATTAATAGTTAAGGATAAAATTGAAGGAAAAAGAGGTCTCGGCAGGAAGAAACTATCTTGGTTGGGGAACATTGGACTCACCTAACTTTTGAAGAACTCATAAGGAAAGCCGAGAATCGTGAAGATTTTCCCAATGTGATCGCCAACCTCCATGAAAGAGACGGCACGTAAAGAAGAAGATGGGAATGCTTCTTTTATCCTTATAGATAGATATAGTTTTTTTTTGTTTCAACAAATGAAAATTAAAGCTAGGACATTTAAACGCATAAAAGGAGCTCGTCGTTTAGTTCGAAACAGTGAGCGGTTTTCAAGATATTTACATTTATAGGTTACGATGCATCGATTTTAGCATTAGTAGTATCAGGAGATTAATTTATTTAAAATTTCTTTATATTCTATCATTTCAATAATACTAAAATCGATGTATCGTAATCTTTAAACGCAAATATCAGGAAACCCGTTCACCGTTTTGAACTAAAAGAGGAGCACCTTTTTATGTAAAAAAATCTAGCTTTTTATTTCATCTGTTGAAATTACTCTATAACAAAAAAAAGGACCAACGGAATTCTACACTATCGCCATTCGCTTTGGCATTAAAATGAGTGTAAAAGTACCAAATTTCAAGAAACACGGTCTACGAATGTTCTTAAAAATAAACAAAATATGTTATTTTTATTTAACCTTTTGAGAGCTGTAATTTCTTCGAGAAGGTTTTTAAGGCGTACGTTTATAGGAACTTTTTATCTTATTTTTATCAGTAGAATGAACCATCGAAGTTAGATATGCTAGTTTTTGACACCCTGTATATTTCAATGAAAACCAGTAACATCCTTATTTCAATCGTTCGACTTCTGCAAATTTATATTTTTCTGCCTGAATGCGAATCAACTATGCACATCAAACTCCGTTTCACATCAGTGAAGAAATCCATAAATCTTTTAATACCCAATCTTTTTAAGCGTGTAGAAACGCCGTAAACTAAAAATTTTACCAAGCACGAATCTAAAATTTTTGAGAGGAAGAACAGTAAAAACAGGGTAATATTTTTCTTACTACCTATGTATATATTTTCGTATTATAGTTTTATTTAGGAGAAACAAAAATAACTTCAAAGAATTATCCGCATAAATGACACATTTTAAAAAAAAATTCGGTAGTATTATCTTTTTAATGGAAATTATACGGAGATTACATCGACCTATTATAATGATATTTTTCCGCTGTTTTTATAATATAATCTTGGAGCGTCAACTGGATTTTTACGAGAATATGTTTTCAACGAGAGGATAAAAATATGTAGAGCGCTCAAAAGTATATTAATCTCGCTTAGATGGAACGTTCGTAATGATTACGTCAAAAATCGTTTTTTTCGTGTAATAAAAAATCTCTACGTGGGGTAAATTATCTTTTAATGAGAAATATATATATGTCAATATTTACATAATAAATCCATAAATATACATAATAAGTCGATAAATACGGTGTGTTCCAGGTTCAGTGTGCATTAGAAGATTCTAGAGAACTATATCTAGATCGGAGATTTTTTGCACATCATTGTTTCACAATGAGATCTATCGATTAAAAATATTTTCAGTATAGTGACACTCTTCGGGAAATACCAGAATTTGACAGGAACTTTAAAATTTTTAGAGGAAAAAACTCGTCAAAAAAATGTATATAGCTTAAATGTCAAATTTAGTGATTACCACAGTCACTGTGATATTAGAAGACATGTGGCTTATCTATTTCAAAAATTACATTTTTTTTCAAATGGAAACCTACTTTTCTTTATTTCGCCAGTGAAAAGGTTTTATAATTAAAAAGTAACGAATTGAAAAACCTTTTCACTAGTGAAGTAAAAAAAACGGTTTTCTTTTTGAAAAAAATTGATTTGTGATAATTTGTTTATCTCCCAATACCATAACAGTTACAGCCAATATTATATAACAATAAAACAATTTAATTTTTGAAATAGATAGCCCCATATGCCTTCTCTTTATGTGACAGTGGCTGTGGTAATCACGGTTTAGGCTATACATATTTTTTGGCAGGTAATTTTTTTCCTCCAAAAATTTTAAATATTTTTTCTCAAAATCGTTTAATAATAGAGTGTCTGATATCAAGATTCATAAAATTTTACAGAGAAATCAAGTAATAATAATAGCTCCCGTATATAGCGTTTAACGCCTTGGGAGTAGCAAGGTACAGCTTGCTATACTAGAGACCTTCGGTATACAAGAAAGGTAATGTGGCTAGCACTACGCTTCAACCGCCTATTATTACCTCAGGATTGTGAATCCCAAGTACTCATTTAAGGCTGAGTCGAGGTACGAGGTGGCTAGGTACCCAAACTACTTTTGTTTTAATAAAAATAGTCGGCTGATGAAATGCCGGGTGTGGGAATCGAACCCACACCTTGAGATTGGTAGACGAGGGCCTGTACCTCTACGCCACCGGGCACGAATAGATTAGAAATCAAGTATGTAATAAAAAAATTACGGTATAGATATATAGATGCATAGAATAGACGCACGTTTAGCCTGGGATACCCTGTATGTATGTATACTTTACCATTTGACAAAGGAATCGTAGACCATATACCACCGTAAGCTATTTGTGCTGATGCTATGCCGGTGCAATCAAAATCGCAGTATTGGGAACTGCGATCGCATATCGCAGTGGCAAATCGCAACATAAGTAATATTGGTTGTCTAAAAATTCAAAATCGGTAGATAGAAGCCTCAATCGCAAGTCTTTACTATGCCTTAACGTTAAGTTAAAGTTTTACTATAGTCTTAACTACAGTTTATTATAAAAAACTCCAGAACAATTACCACGCTCCTAAAACTTAAAAACAAAATACCACCAAATATCATGCATTATGTTCATCAAGGAATATATATTTAATTAATACATGGAGTAATAACAACAGAACAAACTTAAACATGCTACAAAGACAACAAAATAAAATACTAACACCTACAGAAGAAGTAGGTATACCAAAAAACAAAAGAACTAAACATAAGACAATTAATAAAATATCATAAATATTACTTCTAAACAAAATCAAAGATAAATGAATAAAAACAAATATTTCTTTAAAAACTAACCAACAAATACACGCTTAAGAAACTAGAAGAAAATTAGACATCAGAACAGCCAAGAGAACTCAAAAAACATTCACAAAAACTAACAATAGAAACTACCACAATATAATATAATATGTTGCCAAAAAAACTAACACAATAAGATTATAAAAATTTTAAGAAAAAAATTAAAAACATGATATTTGAGAACAGCGTATAAACGTAGACGACATAGACCAATTTATAATAAAAAGAACAATGCCTTCGATACCACCTGTCCAAGGAGAGTCTTAAAAGTCTTCAAACTGTTGCAGATGAAGAAGGACGCAACCAACAACTGCCACGAAGATAAAGCTTAGTAATGTTAAATGTGATCGCAAGTTGCGATTGTGAATTTACAATCACTGCAATTAAATTGCAGGTTGCGATTTTCTGCTCTACAATATATGTACAAATTTCAATAAATGTATCTGTTTTCAGGTTAAAGAAAATGTAACAGATATTACCAACCACTTAAGTTCAACTCCGCGTCCGTAGCATTTGAACTCGACCCCCAATTAAACGGTGAGCCAACCGACCATGGCTTGCCCCTTTCAAAGTTTTCGAGGTGAAAGCAGCCAAGGTGGCAGTGGCGGCGCCAGCAGACCTCGGCTGAGCCGTAGTTTGACAAGACGACAGGGATCGATCCAGGTGGCTATGGAAGACGAAGAGGACAAGAACACACTGAATTTGAAGAACTTGAACGCCGCTATACTCACTTTGACCTCTCCATCGGTAAGTGTTTTTTTTGTAATTTTCTTGACCTGTATCATACAGTATGTCCCCTGATTGTCTTTGCAAGGGGAAAACATTTTTTATTATTGATATTTCGAGAAAAATGCATTATTCATAAAAAAATTTGCTTATTCTAAAATGGTTAAATTCGTCTATAATGTTTAAATCCTATCCGATAGTCAAACAGCACTAAACGCGATCAACTCAGTAACAATCAATTCAAAGTTGGGCAAAGAATGCCTAGAGAAGCTCAACAAAGTGGGCAAAGAAAATAAAGTCCTCCTACTCTGGGTGCCTGCTCACCAAGGGATAGAAGGCAATTAAAAAGCAAATGATCTAGCTAGAAAAGGAGCGAATACTCCACTAACTGGACCAGAACCGTTCTGTTTTCCTAACGCGAACCAACTGAAAGCGGAACTGAAGAATCTGGAAGACTCCATCCATAACTTGGAATAGACACTCAAAAAACTTCCTCAGAACTTACGACCGAGAAAAATTAAAGGTTTTCCTTGATTTAAGTAAAAACAATCTTCGGATTGTCACGGGGTTTCTAACAGGACGCTGTCTCCTCAACGAACACCTCAGTAGGCTGAAGCTGAGAAACAACGGCGAATGCAGATTTTGTGGGGAAAGTGCGCCGAGACGACGACTATTCGTGCCATGAACTTTGGTACGGCTGATGTCGAGGATAGAGAGCTGGCCTCTTTGGAGCCGTCTGAGATACTGGCTTTTGTTAAAGTCCTGCGACTGTATGATGAGTTATAACTCGTTATAACTGAGGAAAGGGGAACAAACAATAGATTTGTAAGGTCGCGGTGATTAACTCCCCTCCTAAACATTCTACATTCTACAAGCATAATATGTTATAACTTAATGTCTGGGATATACTTCAGGTAGAGAATATTGACGAAAGATAAAACTAAAATCTGACCAAAGAACTTCAAAGAATAGTGGAATAATTAAATAATAATTATTAAAATAATACTCTGATTTTATTAGTCATTATGGCGATGACTTTATGTAGTCCAAATATTCGTCACGATAATCGAACAGAACTGGGCAAATAGCGTTTATGGTTTCATTGCACGCAATTTTGCCACGACATTGCCGGCCACAAACGTGATTCTGAACAGAATGCGAATAGTATTAAATATCTATTAACACGGCGTTATGGATGCCTGTCATGTCACGCTCTCTATTGAGTGGATTAATTTTTACGAATTTGTTTTTCCGATAACCAAAAAATAAATTGGTTTATCATATTAATTTATTAGTAGTAATTAGCTAGTAGTAGCGAGTGATTAAATAACTCGTGAAGTAAGTATTATTTTTTGAAGTGAAATTTTCTTACGCGTGCTGGGAGTAAAAATTCATAGCCATGACACGACACACGACACACGAGAGCAAAGTGGAAAAAATCGTCCGATTTAAATGACCAAGAACCAAGGCTAGCTTAACCGTATACGACACGTGTCACTGTGACAATTAGTTTTGACGTAGGAAACGTCAAACCTTAATGTCGTCCGATCGCGACTAAAATTGGTGGGTGGGCTAAATAGTACAAAGAAAACAAGGTATGATCGATAGCGGCTCCAATTTTGTTCAATTTGCGCATACCACCTGTGACATCATACGCCAATCAAAAAAGTATCCATATTGTTCAATTGCCACTAATAAAAAATGACCTAAAATAGGGAAGAATTAGGACATAACCATAAAAGTTATGTCAAATCATCGAGCTTGACATTTGAAAAATTATTTTCAAATTTATTATGTCATCTGTTTTACAATTATTTGAGATCGGCGCGGGCGCGCGGAGCTTGCCGACCAATGGTGCGGTTTATCACCTGTGACGTAGTGCCTAACCTGCGCAATATCATACCTTGTATTCTTTGTATCATGGGTGGGCTATGTGAGCGATGATGTACACAATCCCATCCTGCAAAGTTGGATACGACGCGACGTTTCGTTTACATCTTGATCAGGATGGGACTAACTATTTAATATTGATGAAAAATGTGGGTCGATTTCAGCATAATTGGGAACGGGTTATAGGATGACGCCCTCCAAGTTTCGAATAGATGTCTCTAAGTGGACGAAATCATGGGAATTTTCCTTAATTATTGGTTGTTGGGAACCAAACTCGGCACTTAGATAGAGGTACCAAAATGAAGTCCCCAGACGGACAAATTTAATACAAATTTTGTGACAGTAAATCAAATTATTTATTAAATTTTAATTTATTATTTTTTCAACATTTCAAACTACACTTTTTCAAACATGTCTTTCAAATCCTCCTATTTAATTCGTAAGAAAGAATTAAATTAAATTACTAAGAAGTTTCACTTCAAATATGCGCTCATAGTTAATACACATTTTTTAAAATAATGTCATCAAAAACATTTATTGACTTAAAACTAAATCTATTCGAAGTACGTCAAACAATTTAAAAAAATTATAACTCTTTAACCTTTTTTATAAAATGATGTTTTTTGTAAATGATGTAAATGCAACAATTACTGCAAACATTGATAGCCGTAAAGATACAGGAATAATTAACATGAAAAAAAGAATTAAATGTATTGAACGCACGCTAATATCACGGCATATAAATCACACGGCAGGCCAACTCGCTTTGGCGGGAACGCTATGCGCATATTCTTGCGCACGCCGCCATTATGGGTGCCAACAACAGAAATTAACCAGTGTCGTAGTCTTTGTCATCGACATCATACAGTTACGGCAGCTTTGAGTCAGTAGCATGCGGCTTAATTTATTTCATTCTTTTCTTGAGTGATATATTTTGTTTTTTTATTTTTGTTTATTGTGTGATATATTTGGTTTTTGTAGTTTAGTAGTACAATGGAAGTCCGAAATTCTTTTAGTTTTAATACTCAATCATTGCCTCCCTCAAAGTAATTTTTATTATTAGGTATCCTGCAAAATGACAAACAAGATTCATTTCTAAATTACTGTTTTTCTGATTGTCCGTAACTATTTGTAATCTTTATGGATAGCTCATGACAATTCAGAGAGAAAAGAACAGAGGTCTCGTTGTTTTTTATAATAAGGTTTGCCGTTTTTAATAAGATGTTTGCCAGATCATTTTGGCAATTTTCAGTACCCGTGTGTAATATTCGGACACAAAGTTTTTAAATGTTCTTCTAAACTGGATGAATTTATCCTGGATGGGAATAATAATATGTTTACAAGATATTGGAATTACAAGAATTACAAGATAAAGTTGTGGTACCAGATTTTTATGAGTGCAACTGTACACTCAAATCTCGCGAAAAGCTTTTATATAATATAAAATTCTGTAATGAAGTTCATAATAAAAGTTTATTTTTTTCTTTGTAATGTATTTTTTTTTAGTTTTTTTTTTCTTAAATTTATTTTTTACTTTTTAGTTATGCTGGTTTCTCAGTGCCACACACTTAAACTCAATTCTTTTTCTTAAATAACTTCCTATGGGCATCCTAATGATATGTATATCGATTTTTATTAAAAAAGGAGAACTTAAAAAAAAACGACAGCTGTCAAATTTGACAGTTCAAATGTGAGACAAATAAAATGAAAACCGACTATGGGATAGGGAGCATCCAATATATCGATTTTTATCAAAATCGGACAACTATGAGATTTTTTTCACAGCTGTCAAATTTGACAGCTCAATTTTTTTTCTTTCATTTTAACCCATGGCCATCCTATATATAGGTTTTTATCAAAATCGGACAACTTTGAATTTTTTGTGACAGCTGTCATATTTGACAGCTCAATTTTTTTCTTTCATTTTAGCCCATGACCATCCTATATATCGATTTTTATGATCGAAATCGGACAACTTTGATTTTTTTTTGACAGCTGTCAAAAATTCGAGTCATGCTTTGCTTTGCTTTTTAGAGTCTCAAATACACTAAGATTTTCTAAGCCAGGTTTGATATCGATGTCATATATTCATTTTCTTAGTGTCTCTGGGTCTCCGGACGTGTAAGGCAAAATAGATTTGTCAAGAGCGTCTTGTATATTTTTGGCCGGGAAAAGTATATCGCCAGACATTTATATTTAAGTTCATCAGTTTCTTCCTTTAGCTGATTTGTTAATTAGCGAAATTTGAATATTAATAGAATTTGCTACGTCCATTGATGGACATAATTTGTACGTAGCCTCTTTATATTGCTCAACAGATATTTTATTGGGTATTTCTTTCATTCTTGTTTGTAACTCCTGGCACTCCTGGCATGTTTTTTAATTTTAATTCTCTATTCTCTACAGTTAAATGTTTAATTGATTTTATTTATTAGTTTATAAAGATAAAAGTATTGTGTAAATAAAATTCAGTTTCAGTCAATTACAGTATTTTTTTAATTCGACCCTGTCTATCAATATTTTATTTTCTGGGAAATTTTTTGATACGTTTTAATCCGGCCCTGACTCGGCACCCATAATGGTGTTTTCAAGGTCAAATTTTATAGAAATTTTAACAATGGAATTTGGGCAGAGTTTGCCGTGTGATTTATATGCCGTGCTAATATGGTGTAAAATGGATTAAAATAAAATACTATTTTACACAATTTATTGACGTTTCGACATGTAAACATACATAAACCCAATCAGCACACCAATAAAGAATCAGTTATATTGTTAGTTCCAAACAATGCAACATTATTTTTGAAAAATATATAACTTTCTAACTCATTAACTGTATTAATACAATAAAATTATATTGCTAAAATGTGCAATGTAAAATATTCATTATGTGTATGTAACCAGATAATTTACCAAATAACCTAAATAAGTAATTGTTACATAATATATAACTAACGTATTTATATCACAAAATACAATCCATTTTGTCCCACATAAACACCGAACAATAGAGAAAAACTTGACATAAAATATCATGTTAATGTAAGATATTTTATATTAAAGCATCATTCAGAACCTCGCAATTAGTGGTTTCATTTCTATTTCCTGACTAGATAGAGCAAAACCGACATAGATGCCATGGGCTTGATTTCTGAATCACGTTTAATGGCGTAAACCGCCTGTTGATATTTTCACAGTCAACTGAGATACGGGGTCTTTTTGAATTTTTTACCATTTGGAAAATTGCCCGTAACTTTTTTATTTCGCGTAATAATAAAATTCTGCAAAAACCTTCTTAAGGCACTATTTTAAGCGCAATCCAGTGGCGTATTAACTTTTTTTCTACGCTTGCCCTTTTTGTCAGAAATAATAAAAAAATATATTTTTTAAATGGAAATCATAGTTTGCTATGAACTTAAAAAAATGCTGGCGTTTAACTCTTTCCAACCAGATAAAGTTATGGGCATTTATTTTTAAGAATGAGAGAAATATTAGGTTTTTTAACTTTGTATAGAAGCGGGCCTTGATTTTGTGCTGACCTAGATGCCTAATTATTTTTTATCACAATTTAATATTCTATATTATTATTTATCAGCATAATTAAAGAGTTTTGAAAAGGTAAATCAACATTCTGTATTAGTATTATCAATTACAATTAAAACCCCAGTGTTACAAAAATGAACTATTAAATGGAGAATTGGGGGGAACAAGGGGCCCCATATCTTAGCCAGACAAGGTCCTGGGATTTAACTCCTTTCGACTTTTTATGGAGGAAATTAAAAGACATTATATATAAGAGAAGAACCATTGGGACGGGAGAAGAATTGCAGAAGGCTACTAGGCCAGCTTTTGGACTTATTACACCAGTTCATCTATAACAAATCGCTGTAACTCTGTACGCAAAAGATATTTATTGTGTATTCAACAAAGAGGTGCTCAGTTGGAATAGCTTTGAAGATTTTTTTTAGAAAACTATATTCGTCGCTCAAAAAATAGGTATTTAATTTTCTTGTTTGTTTATTGTATTGATTTCAATTGTAATTACTAATACTAATATAGATTTTTAATTTACCTTTTCAACAGTCTTTAATTATGCAGATAAATAATAATAATATAGAATATTAAACTGTGATAAAAATAATTAGTCCAATAGGTCAACACAAAATCAAGGCCCGCTTCGATATAAAGAAAAAAAACTTAATATTTCTCTCATTCTTAGAAATAGATACCCGTAACCTTATATCGTTGAAAAGGGATTTTTTAAAGCATTTTTTTAAGTTTATAGCCAACTATGATTTCTATTTAAAAAATTATATTTTTTATTATTTCTGACAAAAAGAGCCTGTATAGAAAAAAAATGACGACGCCACTGGATTGTGCTTAAAAAAGTGCCTTAAATAGGTCTTTACAGAAATTTATTATTCCACGAAATATAAATATTATGGGCAATTTTCCATATTGTAAAAAACTCAAAAAGACCCCGTATCTCAGTTGGCAATGAAAATACCAACAGACGGTTTACGCCATTAAACTTGTTTCAGAAATCGAGCCCATGACATCTATGTCAGTTTTGCTCTATCTGGTCAGAAAATAGGTTTTCTCTGTTAAAACAGACCAATTTCGACCACCCTGCACAGGGTTGGTCAAATTCGACGCTTTTAAATGGAAACATCCTTATCTATAAGAGATAGACGAAAACTAATATCGGTATCTGGAGCTCAATTTTCATCAAAACATGATGGTGAAAACCGCACATCAATATGTTACCGTTTCGGAGTTACGGGGTATTTTTCAAAAATGCGCATTTTTAACAAATCGCTGTAACTTTTTTGCTATGGAAAATTTTGTATTTCTATGAAAACATTTCCAAAGCACCTTTATACGTAGAATTTAATGGTTTAAGTATAGTTTTTTTAAAATTGTTAATTTAAGAGTTATCAACAGAAAAATTGATTTTTTATTTGGGACACCCTTTATATTTTTAATTAACTGAAAAGAATTTAAAATTACCTTTCCAAAAATATAGCACACTTAATATTTTGTTATAATCCCCTTCGAAATACAGAATTTTTAAAAGTTCGCCACTTTTAACTAGTAGGCTTTGGACCCCTTATTGATGATATGCCCTTAATGGAACTCGAAAACATATTTTTCCAGCAAGACGACGCACCGCCTCTGAACGCTGAAGTTATCAGCAAATTTTTGCAGCCAATTTCAAGGATAATTGAATAGCTAACCAATATCCCAGCCGTTGGCCGTCGAGGCTGCCTGACTTAGTGCCCATGGATCTAATCCTAGACAAGAATTAGAAATACTTAGCAGTTATGAGAGGGTATCTTTCACCCCCACTGAGATGAGTTCCGCGAGAAATGTTCAAAAACTGCCCTATCTGTCCATAATAGAAGACGGTTGATATGTCGACCTGTAGCAAAATCTCATGTCTTGGTTTGCTATATATTTTTATTGTTATTAGATATAGTTTAAATGTGTTGATGTTGGTTAAATATATTTCAAATTGTTATAAAATTCTGCATCTCTCATTATTTTCGTTTTAATTGATGCTCACAGCTAGAATTTTTTTGCATTACAGCCGGTGCCGTTCAAAGCCTTCTTATTTAAAGCGGGCGAATTTTTATATACTCTATATCTCGAAGAGGAATCGAGCAAAATATAAAGTGTGTTATATTTTTGGAAAGGTAATTTTAAATTCTTTTCAATAAATTAAAAATAGACAGGGTGTCCCATATAAAAAATCAAATTTTTTGTTGATAATTCTTAAATTATTAATTTTAAAAAAATTATACTTAAACCATTAAATTCTACGTAAAAAGGTGCTTTGGAAATATTTTCATAAAAATACAAAATTTTCCATAGCAAAAAAGTTACAGCGATTTATTAAAAATGCATATTTTTGAAAAACACCCCGTAACTCCGAAACGGTAACAGATATCGATATGCGGTTTTCACCATTGTGTTTTTGACAAAAATTGAGCTCCAAATACCGATATTAGTTTTTGTCTATCTCCTATAGAAAAGGGTGTTTCCATTTAAAAGCGTCGAATTTGACCCACCCTGTACACTTTATACTTTTTAGTTTACGATCATTCGCAATATTTAAAGAGCACAATTAAAATTAATAGAATAGCCTATTAACAGCTTGCGTTAATCAGTTGTATCCATAGAGAAAGCCTAATATTTAGCTTATAAAATAATAAACTTTTGATTTCTAACCACATTTTTCTGTTGACAGATGATAATCAAAGGCCAAAATAACATTCCTCGCAAATTTTAAAGTATAATTAGTGGAAAATTTGTAAATTTGTTAACTTTTTCTACTAATTGAAAATGACTACCACTAATTCTAACATTCTGAGCGCTTCCATTGAAATAAGGGAAACAAACTTTTACGCTAGTTGAACCACTAATATATTCGACTAATTTCGACGTTCTGAATAAAGCTTTATCTGTTGAGTGAATTAAAAAACATAACAAATATTTTAAAAAGAAATATTTTCGCAAATCTAAAACACCTTCTAGACTAGGCCCGAAATGTTTCACGAAATATTTCGGGAAATATTTCGTGAAACATATGTGTGTGTCATGTCTTCGGACACTATTTCAGTCTATTATGTGAGCATCAAAATTTAATATGCCCGACATATTGTTATTAAATTCTTCGCTAATTTATCTCTGAATTTGGGTCATCAGCCTATTCAAGCTGGATGTAAACTGTATTGTAATCCAGCCCAAAATGTTTTTGCCTCAAACAACCCATATCGCTCATTAACCCATTTTTTATTTTGATTTTTCGTTCTCAGCATCCTTATACATAAATGTTTTTGTCATAATTTTGGATATAACCTTCTCAAGAATATCCAATATACCATCAAAAGCATAGAATGTAAAAAAATACCCTTGCTCTATAAAAAGTTGTGATATCTCAAATCAAACCGAGTCAGTTTATTTTATTTAGTTTCTATTTAAACATCTGTTCAACAATTTTGTTATAAATTGTTGTTAGTATCAATATTAGACATCTTTATTTCACTAATAATTATAATGACTTGGCAATTGCACGGCACCATAATTTATAAAAATAATATACCATTTCGACTACTAAGTAAATCTAAACAGTGCCCTTAAGAACCAAGTTTTTTAATTAGTATCGACTATCATGTCGTGCAATTGCCAAGTCGTTATACTTATTACAGCAGTAAAGCTATGTAATATTAGGTTTGTTCCAACCAGCATTTCGGGATCGTTTTGAAATCGTACTCGAATCGGTTTTCTTGAACTTTGTTGGCATGCGCGCACTTCGAATAGTTTCATGATGGAGCAAAAAGTATCAACGTTAGAACGCTTTGTGGATTGTTTTCGGGACTGTCAAAAGTGTATCAATCGGTTTTTTGTTTTTGTTTAGAATTTCATAACATAACCCTATTATTTTTGTTTGCAATTTGCAATAATAATAATTATTATTCTTGAAATGGAGAATCAGAATCTAGTAATTGTTGGTAAGTGTTGTTTCAACTGTATACTCACTAACTCACTTACCTATCCTCTCTTTTTTGATCCTGTTATACGTACTTTCCTGTTATTTCATTGCAGTGGTAGAATATTTGAACATTATTTTATAAATAAAAAATTAATTAAAATTTCCGAACGATTTAGTCCACACAAACCCACAAGCAAAAGTATAAAATATTTTATTCAGTAAACTTTTGTATAACGCACACGTATTCGAATTTGTAAAAAATAACCAAGACAGAAGCATCAGCCGAACGCTGGTTCAGAAGGTTTGTTCCAACCAGCATTGCGGGATCGTTTCGAAATCGTACTCAAATCGGGTTTCTTGCACTTTGTTAGCATGAGCGCACTTCGAATAGTTTAGTGACTGTGCAAAAAGTATCAATGTTGGAACGCTTTGTGGATTGTTTTCGGGACTGTCAAAATGTCAAGCGTGCGTGTATCAATCGGTTTTTTGTTTTTGTTCGAGGAAACAACAAAATACAATTAAAAACTACCTAAATATTGTTCGTTTTTCACCCTTTCACTAGGCAGTAACTCCAAATTGTCACTATCTGAAGTGGAGGTAAAGAAATCGGTGATACCATCGCCACTCATTCTTAATTATTATCTATGGATAATTATGAAAGTGTACAATTTAAAATTTCCAAACGATTTACTCCACACAACCTCACAAGCAAAAGTATAACAAAGGTATAACGCACACGTATTCGAATTCGTCAAAAATAACCAAGACAGAAGCATCAGCCGGATGCCGGACCAGAGTTAGCTGTTAAAATTCGATAATCCTTGCCAATATGCTTTAATGCACAAGTCACCCCAAACAGTTCTCAATTTGGACCATGTGCCGAAATTACCGTTCTGAAATCGTAACTAAACGATCCCAAGGTAGGTTGGTACGCAAATAGGAACGTCCGATAATCGTCAAATCTCGGTTGGAACACATTTGAATTACTGCGCACGAGCGTGATCGTTCGGTGACGGTTCTGCGGCGGGTTGGAACAAACCTAGAATCAGCTGCTAAAAATCGATGATCCCTGCCAATATGCTTTGATGCGCAAGTCAACCCAAACAGTTCTCAATTTGGACCATGTACCGAAATTACCGTTCTGAAATCGTAACTAAACAAGCCCAAGGTAGGTTGGTACGCACACAAAAAAATGGGCAGCTTTTGGTAAACTTAACTTTATATTCAAAAGCAAAATCCCAAATAGCCTAAAAAGAGACGTTTACAACAAATGCGTCTTGCCTGTCATGACTTATGGTTTGGAGACTATGACGATGACGGCAAGAAGTGTGAACAGGTTGCGAGTGAGCCAAAGAGCTATGGAAAGAGCCATGATGGGTATCAGTCTTCGCGACCACATTAGAAATGAAGACATTCGCCGACCGACGAGGATAACGGACATCGTAGAGAGGATAGCTAACTCTAAATGGTCTTGGGCAAGACACTTGGCCAGACAGTCCGAGGAAAGATGGGCAAAAAGACTTCTTTGCTGGAGGCCACGCCTAGCAAAACGCCCAGTCGGCCGACCTCCTAAAAGATGGAGTGATGATATCCAAACCGTAGCCGGTAAGAACTGGATGAGGAGAGCACAGAATCGAAACGAGTGGAAGAAACTGAGAGAGGTCTACATTCTGCAGTGGATGAGTAATGGCTGAGAAGAGAGAAGAGAGAGAGATAGGCTTGGCGGTACTCTACGGCAGAAATCAGAAGTGATTAATATATAGTTCACGCTGGCGCCGCCGTCATGTCGATCACATTAAAATAATATTGAAATCGTGGCTTAGTCATAATATTTAAATATTTTAGTTTTTTGCTAGTGCAGTTATTGAGACTATAAAACACTCAGGTACGAGGTTTGTGTGATATAACGCTGTTTCGGGTAGTAAAAAATAAGTGAAAAAGAATTCGAACTAGGCGTCTTCTTGTGTTGTGACAATTTCAAATGTTAATAAAATTGCTCCAAAAAATGTTAAAGGAGTAACGCGTAAACGAGAGCGTAATTAGGGCGTTGTTGGGTGCAATAACATTCAATAACTCAACTTTCCCGGATATTCAACTCTCCCGAAACAACATTTTATAGCTTCATAATTTCTTACAGCAAAAACTTACTTGCAAAAATGCATTCAAGCAGTTCGACGAAACAAATAATGAGTAAACAAAGTGTTTGTTACATAATCAAAAAATTAAATAGACATATACTATGAGAGGATGACATATAATTTGTGTGCAATATTAATGGTGTACTTGTTAATCAACTAGTGTTTAAATGTTTTATGAACATCTTCTATAATAATAATAATAGCTCCCGTATATAGCGTTTGACGCCTTGGGAGTAGCAAGGTACAGCTTGCTATACTAGAGCCGTTCGGTATACAAGGAAGGTAATGTAGCTAGCTCTACGCTTTAACCGCCTATTATTACCTCAGGATTGTGAATCCCAAGTACTCATTTAAGGCTGAGTCGACCTAGGTACCCAAACTATTTTTATTTTAATAAAAATAGTCGGCTGATGAAATGCCGGGTGTGGGAATCGAACCCACACCTTGAGATTGGTAGACGAGAACCTGTACCTCTACGCCACCGGGCACCTTTATGAACATCTTCTAAAATTATAATAATTATGTATCTTTAAAAGTTTCGTTATAGCCGAAATAGCTCCAATTATGCCCCACTAGCAAAACCGGTGATAAAAATATGCTACCGCAGTTGAACTCATCTGATTTTTTTTAACTGGAATAATAAATTATAATGCAAGTTAGACCTTCTGAAGATATCAAAATATTTACCTTTTTATTTTTATTTTTAGAATTTTCACAAATTATACTTCAATTGCTCGAAATTTTTAAAATCAACTGAAATGCGCCAAGCCTATATGAAATTTTGTATTACATTTTTAACATTTAACAAAAATCTTTATATTACTTTGATATTGTTTTCATTTCATTAGACCAGTACCAAAACTATTTTTAACTAAAAATATCCTAAATTCAAAACCAGTGATTTTTAACTTCAAAAAGTATAATTTTAAAATTTTCCCTGACTATTAAATTTAAAAAAATATAGTATTCCATTCAATTACATACCTACGGTCTCCATAGATATTAAATAGGCCTGACAGTATTTAAAAAGTTGACCAAATATTTTTCCAAACAGAACAGGATTATGTTCAGGCAAAACGCCGGCTTTTTCAATAATGCAGGGAATGCCGTTTGATGTATTTGTCTTTGAAATTGGATGGTTTATTGGTTTTTATTGTGCGAATTTATTGTGATATTTTTTGGGGATTATTCGATCAGCAAATTGTGAAAAATATGTCGGTTTTATGATTAGTTGTTATTTCTGTACTTTTTTTATTAATTTTAGATGTTCAGCCGTTGTTGAAATAAAAATATTGTTAAAAGCTAACTAAAACAAAAATACTCACAGTATAATAAGGGGTTGTAGATCTGAAAAAATAAAACATTTTTTTTGTTTACAGTTTAATTTAAAAATAACCGACTGATTTAACTTTGAAAGTTTAAGTTAAGTTGGTTAGTAGCAGTTAGTTAACTACTAACTGCTACCACAGAATATCTAGCTACGCAACAGAAGCCTCGTTACATGTATAAAATTGTAGGTAGCAAAAGGAAACAGGCTTTAAAAGTCTGTCTCCAAATCAGATATTTTGATCTGGTAGTTTCGCTACTTAATAATAGAGGGCAATAAATTTAAAAGAAAACAGTTTTCTACAAACAAAATTTAAAAGAATTTTGTGCAGTGTTGCCATTGTGTAATTCATATCGTAATACTTCCTGATAAAGCCTACCTTCAAATTTGCTACATCATTTAAACATATTAAAATAGATCAGAGCTGTTTTTTTCAGTTTGCCATGTTAGTTGGAATTAAAACTTATGAGCTAAATTACAATCACTTCCTGACGTTTGATTGTATAATTGAATCCTGAATTTTCATTGTAATTCGGCGACAATATAATAAGTATTGTTCTACTATTATACCACTTCCTGACGTTCGATTGTGTTCATACCAAGTTCATATTGTATAATCGGGAAAAAACGGCGTTAGCGATAGCTATGAAATGAATATCACTGTCATTTTATATGTAAATTTCTATGGGAAATGTCATCGATCGTCCTTTTCCAGCCAACTAGACGCCGTTTTTTTCAGAAGCATATCAAGTGATACCATAATATAGTACTATACTACGATACATGGCGTTCGATTGGGCTTAAACTTGGTATACTATATCTTCAGTGACATTGTAATATCGTGGTATCATGGAGCATATAAAGTGGTACCTTCTATAGTACCATATTTGATGACATAGCAATATTAGGTACATGGCGGCAATAGGGCTTAAACTTGGTGTACTACGGATCTTCGGTGACATTGCAATATTATGGTACCTTAAAGTATATCGAGTGGTGCCATAATATAGTACACTATTATGATATCATTTCCTGGAGTTCGATTGGGCCCAAATTTGGTATACTTGCGTTTCTTTATAAAGATTTGTTTAAATAATAATTTTAATTTATTTTACGAATTTTAATTTATTGTTCGATGTCGTGACAGCAACTTTTATGCCGAACTAATATATTATTAATTGTACCTGTGTCACTTTTTAAAATCTACTTAGGTCTATATAAATAACGTGGCAAACGGAAGAAATTTGTTATTATAGTATTTTTTAGTCAGTTAACATTTTTTGTACTGCATTTTAATAAATTATTTCCATTATTATTAAACTTATATTGCATTACTAACGCTCCAGCATTAATAAATATCACTATCAATCGCCCTGTATATTATTAATTTTAAAGGTAATTAAAGGTATTTTCTTAGTTAACATTATAAGGTAGTGTATATTAAAATGTATATGTTTTGTAATAATATACTTAAACCTATTTTAATAGCCAAAGGAATAATTAATATAAGTGTATCTGACAAGAAAAGAAGAATAGAAAGAAACACATACTGCATTATACAAAATAAAAAGAATGGGATGCCAATTCAAGTCTTTTTGAATCTGGCAACTGTGCATATTTAGCCGAGCTATAAGGCCGTCGACGAGCCGTCGATCCAAAACCGAAAGTTCAAAATTTCTAATTATATTCTGATTATGATATTGTCGCGCCATCTAGTATTCTATTTGTGCAATTTTAGCTCTTTCATTTCGAGTATTTTTCTGTTGCGTAGCTAGATATTCTGTGCTGCTACTAAGCAACAATTTGTTTTGTGTGGTCTGTGGTCTATTTTTGTTTAAATGTTTTGTTCATTATTCATGTTGGGGATTTATTTTTAAATTAATCATTAGGCAACCAGTAAACTCAAAAAATATGTATTTCTTTTCCATAATCAAAATTGTCACTCTAAATTTTCCATAACCAAGTTTTCACTCTAAATCGCTGTCTTTTTTAGACTTTGATGTTTTTAAGACAGATGTTACTTGTCTTGTCATTATTCAATTAATTATTCGAATTCTCAAAATGTTGTTAACAAAAGTTTCATCTTAAAATAAAATTTTAATGAATCACAATTGTTTATCTCCATCATTTACCAAATTAATAATACAGAAATTACAGCTCAATTACAAACAATTCATTATTTATAGTGATATACAGTAATTTATTAAATTATACGAATATTCTCGTTGATTATTGGTTTGAAATAAATATGACAATTCTGGCAAATGAGCTAGATGCTTTACCTAGACCGTTATTCAGAAGCTGTACACCTATCGATAAAAATATGCATGAAAATTTACTTCCTATGATCAAGGTTGGTACAATATCAAGTGTATTATAGTGATTTTCTTAGCCGTGTAGGACACAGATCATTTTCCAGTGTTGCCACAAGCTAATTTTTCATCGGGGTAGATCATCATGAGATAGTGGGGTTAAATTGTTTTAGAAAGGGGGTAGATCTGCTACGAATGGAGTAACTGTGGCAACATTACCCCATTATCACCTTTCCTCTCGCTAGCTCGCGCATAACGGCCGCCATTCAAAATACAAAACAAAACAGGGGAAAACCCAGGGACGTCCAATTAAAAGTTGTATAAAATCTAAATCTAAACTAGTATTTCTTTGTTGTAGGAAGAAAATTATATTTAAGTAGGATTTTATTAGAATACATAAATTTACTACATGACTATAAGTAATACTAACTGCAAGATGCATGCTTGTCGCCCATACGTAAGGACATCTCTGGTTCTTACCATTTAAGTGTGGACTACTCTGGTTTTTCCCTTGTACGGCAAAATAACCAAACTGTAATATCTCTGGGACTAAGCGTATTATTACTTTCTTTGATGGTGCCTCGAATAACGCTTATATTTGCCTATAAAGTTGTGTCACTATTTTAATTTCTATGAAAATTTGAAACATCTGTTTTTTCCCGTGTAGTCTTGAAATGTGTCGCAAGTAGCTAACTTTTCCGGCCCTGCTGGTGTAAAAGAGTTCACTATCTTTATTAAACTGTCTAGGAAGTTCTTCGTTGTTTGTATGTTTGGTCGAGGAAATCTTAAGGATTCACCTGGAGCACCAGATTTCAAAGGCACTGCGATAACTTGAAACTGACAAGTGGAAATAAAAAGTTACCATTAATTTCCACAGGAGATACAGGATATTGAAGAAGTAAATTCAATCGGAAATGTTAGGACATAAAAGATAATATGTAGCCATGTTCCAAAGAAAGAAAAAACTCAATATCCGTTTAGTATTGAAGAAAGTATGAAGTCCATTTACGGTCATGATTAGATGTCGAAACTATTTGTGAAATGTTTTTACACCTGCAAATTTATTCTACTGATTCTGTGACTTATTTCCTTGTATGTACTGGGTGTCCCACTAAGAATAGCTCTGGGCTGTATCTCGGAAAGTATTAGCCGTAGCGGCTGCGGAAAAAAATATTTATAACTAAAGAGGCTATGAGAAAGGCTATGAGGCTGTGAGAAATTGCTGGAAATTATTTTCAAGTTAGTAGAACGACCGCTAGAGGGCGTAACTACAACAAAATAAGAAAATGTAGTTTTTACACAATTTTGCCTAGATAAGCTGTACTATAAGTAACAGCTTCATAATCTTCAGTAAATTTTGAATATTTTTTGTTAGAGCCATTTTCCCCTATCTACCAAAATAAAGTGGTGGGGGAAGGTTAGATCTGTTTTAAGTTGAATATTAATAACTCTGGACTGGATGATCGGATTCCAACAATCGAGAGCTCGTTTAGAAGAGCGTTTCTTACTCTATATTGTACCGTATAAACAATAATAATAAGCTTTTGAATGTAGACGCTAGGGGGCGTTGTCTTACAATTTAACACACATTGCGCGTTTTTTCAAAAAAAAATAAATGCAATAGTATATGTAATTTTAGCTGATAGTAAAGAGTAGTAAAAGTTTAAAAAGTCAGCGAAAAGCGCATCTTGATATCTTCTTTCAAACCGAAAATATTAGCAAAATTATAATAAATACAAAAAAATAAGCCATTAATTACATTATTTTTACAACACGGTATCAGTAGCTCTCTTGATTATGCCCATTCTATCCTAAAAATAAGATAGAAACAGTTAGTTTATTTTAAAATCGACGATATACCAGAATATCATAATAACAGATGTATTAATATCTAATAATTACGATATTAATATTAGTGAACAAGAAACGATGATTCAGTGAAGTCATGGTAGGCTTTGGAAAAAAGTTGCTTTTGACGTAATAGTATAAACTTCAAATTGTTATTAGATCAACATTTTGATAGTCTTAGCAGTAGTTTTTTATCTTTTGATTGCTTTTTCAAAATGCCCCAACAACTTCAACTACTTAAAATAATAAAGGCATTTTGAAAAAGTATTTAAAAGAAAAAAAACGCTGCTAAGACTATCAAAATGTTGATTTAATAACAATTTGACGTTTATACTATTACGTCAAAAGCAACTTCTTTCCAAAGCCTACTATGACTTCACTGAATCATCGTTTCTTGTTCACTATTATTAATATCTTAATTATTAGATATTATATGGTATATTATGGTATTCTGGTATTTCGTCGATTTTAAAATAAACTATTTCTATCTTAGTTTTTATCATTTAAATAAAGATAGATCTAACCTTCCCCCACTACGTTATTTTAGCAGATAGGGGAAAATGGTTCTAACAAAAAAAATCTAAAATTTACTGAAGATTATGAAGCTATTATTTACAGCACCCATTATATAGGCAAAATTCTGTAAAAATCTATTTTCTTATTTTCCATAGCAATTTCGCCACCTAGCGGCCGTTTTATAAACTTGAAAATAATTTCCAGCAATTTCTCATAGCCCCTTTAGTTATAAATATTTTTTTCCGCAGCCCCTACGGCTAATACTTTCCGAGATACAGCCGAGAGCTATTCTTAGTGGGACACCCGGTACTTTAATATATTTTCAAGTTTTAACTTTAAGTTTTTTTTACATTTTATTTATATAATAGTTTTATTTCATAACTATCAGTACAAACATGTCAGTCCAAAGGTCTTGTAAAACTTTAAGTTTAATTAATTTTGCTTATTTCTTATTTTTTTCATTAATTCAAAATTCAACTTTTTTACAAAAAACTGTTTTAAAATTCCTTGTCGTTTCTAACTTGTCGTTTCTAACGATGATAACTTATTACTCTTTGGGGATAAATATTAAACAAATAACATTGTAAGTGATAATATGTTTATTATTGAGAAAAATTATTTGTTAACACTCGTTAAAAAATACAAAGAAGATGTGTACCATGAATCAATATATTATGGTATTTTTCAAAAACTGCTATTAGTCTGTTAAAATTTACTTTCCTTCAAATAAACATACATATGTATTACAGTTGAGGGTTGGAACTTTTGGTGTTACACAGCAAAATAAAATACTAAATCACCACAATACACCAAAACACTTTTACTTTTACACTGGACGCGTGTTTCGCTAACCATGTTAGCATCATCAGCAGATGATTATGAACTAAGTTTATATACGGACCTAAATAACCTTAATATTCGGACCTAAATAATCACACACAATGTATAAATATTAAGAATATAATAGAAAGAAATGTAAATAGAAGAATGGAAATATAAGAGAAAATATAAACTTCTGTAGCCTAGTATTTATTTCTCAAAACAAACGGAGAATACCTATTTACGTAACATTTCAAAGTTGAGTTAACTTATACTAAAAAAATATTATGACACGGTTTGCTGCATCCGTTCCTTCCGTTCAAACCAACCCTCTCGGTGTCCGTTTTCTCGGACCAGCGGACAGCGCAAAATAAATACCGTCCCGTGTCGCTTTAATTAAAGACTAGAGATGAAGTTCCGACTCGATACTAATTGACTTTGCTTTTCAACATCGTCTTGAATAACAGGCGCCTAATAAACAAAATAAGTTACGGTGAAATTTTGAGTCGTAACATAACGATTTTTTTTAACGGTGGGAGCGCAAAATACCGGTAAAATACTTAATATATGATACAAATAATGACCAGCGGCAGCTCGTGGTTATTATTATAGGGAGGTCAATATCTAAAAATGTTGCGTCGATTTTTTTTAAGACGCTCCCTCGGACGCGCCCAAATTTAATTGGTTTCTTACAAGGTACTTGTACGCTTAGTTAAAGGAAAATAAATCTAAAAATAAATAAAATTCTGTTAAAATGAAACCTATCCTTACATTTTTAAGCAGGTGGTCTAGTGCCATTTCACTAAAAATCCAGTTAATGTTCTTTACACAAATTTGCCACGGAGAAAGATACGTCAAAATAGTTTCCAATACCGTTTGATACCGTTTTCAATATCGTTGAGAGTTATCCCGTGGTTTAAAAAGAATTTTTAAGAATGTCAATTATAAACTTGTATATAGTGCTAATAATAGACAATTACAACAATTATTAGGTAATTTTAAGATAAAACATCTTCACTGGAAAGGTCGTATATTTATGAAATTTCATGTAAAAATTGTAGCAAAATAAAACACTAAATCACAACAATACACCAAAACACTTTTACTTTTACATTGGACGCGCGTTTCGCTAACCATGTTAGCATCATCAGCAGATGATTAAAAACTGTTTTTAAATTATTATTCTTTACTATTTAAACCCATGTATTTTTTAGTCCGCTTGTATCAAAACGGCTCTGTATTTTTATTTTAGAAGATATCGGTTCTTTTTACTAAATAATATTAACATATTTTTACATTAAATAATAATACGCTAACCAACAGTGTATAGATGTAGACTAAAGGGTTAAATAAAGCCAAATATTGACATTTTGTTGTTGCTAAACAAACGCTAATTGATCGATTAAACCCGTTAATGCTGACGTGCACCGATAGAGCCAGACGAGTCGGTTTGGACTACAACGAAAACAAATTTCAAAGTAAATAGAAAAGACAAATTGCCAGCGCCCATTATAATGCTTTTGCCGTGTACCGCCCGAAGTTTGTCTTTTTTAAAGCTTCGTATTTTGGCTCGACTTCGGTATGGGTGGAATCGTTTTGCTAAGCGAATTGATACGTTAGTTATGTCTGCAAGTTACGGTAAACTTCTAAGTAAATTAATGGTGTCGTTTGACTTTGGCTGTCGATGTTAAATCGATTACTTTTAGTGCTTTAAACCAGTGTTCCTATCTATATAAATAAATACTGATACTTACTTTAACCCGACTAGACCAAAAAAAAATGGTTTAAGAATAGATGGAGAATATTTTAGCCATCTAAGTTTATCTGATGATATAGTCTTAATTGCCAATAGTCCTGAAGTACTACGAGCACAAATTAACAAATTAAATACAATCAGCAATAAAGTAGGTCTCAAAATGAATTTAGGAAAAACTAAAGTAATGTACAACGAACTGGTAGACAGAAAAAAATAGATTCTAGTAAATAACACAACACTGGAAATAGTAGAATAATACAAACTGATCGAAAAAAGTTAAGGATATTGTGATTATTCTGTCATCGATAATATGAATAGACGTCATTTAACAGTAAAGGAAGCAAATCAAGCCATTGTGTTGCCTCTTGGCGGTGCACGACAAATCGATGTGGCTGATCGATTTAAAGTCACTTAAAGTGTAATTTCTAGACTTAAAATCCGATTTAAAGAGACTGGATCTGTCATAGAAGGCATAGGGAGGGTAGACCAAGGTCGACAAATGCTAGGGAGGACCGAAGATTAATGAGAGGAGCTTGAATGGATCCTTTAAGAAACTACACGTTGTTCAGCCAGGACCTCTTCACTGCCAGCAGGGTACGTATTGCCTCTCGGACGGTCTTAAATCGATTAAAAAAAGCAGGTTTACATTGCTATAGGCCTATAAGACGTCCTCCGTGATCCTCCAATGATGTCGTCAGCATAAATTTTACCTGTCATTTCATCTTCACAGATATACAATTCCGTTCGGCCTCCGTAGAAAATTCAACCCCAGACCATTACACCTCTAACTCCAAAGAGATGCCCTTCTTGAACATATCGGTCGTTAAGTCTTGTATTTCTTAGTCTCCACACACGAACTGTACGTTTGTCAGTACAAAGAGAAAAGCGGCTTTCATCGCTGAACATCGCAGTATGCCACTCATCATTCCAGTTAGCTCTTTCATTACACCAGTGCAAACGTTGAGCTTTATGACCTCAACCTGACTCTCGCGGTCAACGAAGGGCGTCTTATAGGCCTATAGCAATGTAAACCTGCTTTTTTTAATCCCGTCCGAGGGGTGATACGTACTATGCTGGCAGCCAAAAGGTCCTGGCTGAGCAACGTGTAGTTTCTTGCAGGACCCATCCTAGCCCCTCTCAGTAAGCTTCGGCCCTCCCTAGCATTTGTCAACCTTGGTCGACCCTCCCTATGCCTCTCCATGACAGATCCAGTCTCATTAAATTAGGTTTAAAGCCTAGAAATTACACTTTAGGTGACTAAATCAATCAGCCACATCGATCGGTCGCGCACCAGTAAGAACCAACCCAATGGCTTGATTTGCTTCCTCTATTGTTAAATGACGTCTGTTCATATTATCGATGACAGAATAACCACAATATCGCACACTGCCGCTTAGCAACACGCAAACAAGTTCTATTCTAAACAAAAATTAAATGTACATTTTTGATGATAATGCTTTTCATTTGTTTGGGTACAATTTTTTATGTTTACAAACCAGTATTTTTTTAAACACAAACGACATAGGTATTAATAGTTATATCACATTTTTTCTGAAAAATTTTCTTCCTAGCTAAAACACAATATCCTTAACTTTTTTCGATTAATTTATATATTGGAAGCAACTAATATACAGCTCGACATCTTTATTACCACAAATTAACAGACCAATTACGTTAGCTCGGAATACTTATGGAAGAATCTCAATCATATTCAAATCTAGAATGCCACTTTATCTAAAGAAGAAAACATTCGACCAATGTGTACTACCAGTCATGACCTATGTATGCAAAACCTGGACACTTAAAACCGACATTATAAGGAAACCACAGATCGCACAACGCTCAATGGAACGAATTATGCTGGGAATAACCAAGATTGACAGAAAAAGAATAGAGTCGATACGACAAAAGACCCAAGTAATAGATGTCATTAATAGAATCAAATCCCTCAAGTGGCAATGGGCAGGACACCTGGCAAGAAGGACGGACAACAGATGGACCACAAAAACTAAAACTTTTTTATTACTTACTTTAGCTAAATATAAAAAGATGTCAATCATAAAATAATATGTTATGCAATAGTTAGTGCATTTAGTTTTTCTTAAAATATCATTAGATAATTTTGTGTCAATTAACTAAATAGTATTTGAAATATAAAATACCCGGAACAGTAATTTAGGAAAATTTAAAAGAAATTGCAAAAAAGAGAACAATATTTAAAACTGTATATATTTAAATTGTAAATAATTATAACATAAATTATATCAGATAATAGTATAGTAATAAGAATTGAATATAAAACAGTTAATAAAAAATCATAACGTGGTTAAAATAGTCAACATAACAAAATTTAGGTGAGTATTGCAAATCTCATCTAAAAAATATAGTAAACTAACAACTGGATTTTTGTTTTTAAATTCTACAAATCGTAAATATAATACGTTCCGTTGCACAGAATTCTTGTCTTTGGTTAATAAAATTATATTTTCACAACGTCCAAGCACAGATTTGTCAAAAAACAAGATAACATTCACAATGTGAGAAAGCAACAACTTCAAAAAAGCATTACCTCCCAAGAAATTGTTGTTAACTGGTCAAATCGAATGTCGAACACTGACTTATACGATTATTTCAATTCCGAATTATAATATTGTACATTATTGAATACCCACACAAATAAATATTATACAGGGTGGTCCAAACTGTATTCCGGAAACTTCGGCAGTATATTCTGCAGATAAAAATAAGTAAAAAATAAACACGTTGAGTGGATTTGTTAGTAGTTACTTGACTGAAATAATAAATTTGGTATATTTTTATAATTTTAAATACATCATATTTTTTTCTGCTTTTGGCACAAAAACATTTCAAGTTTATGGTTTCAGTCTAATAACTATTCAGTTAACATGTTTAATTTATGTCAATGATGACAGGTATCGATAATTTCGATTTCAAATATCTCGAGAATCATTACCCTTAGCGATATTTACCAAGAGACCTTTTTTACGTAAAAAACGTCGTCAATGTATATTATTTTACTCAGTACTTTTATACAGGTACGGGCGAAAAGTTATTACTCTTCAAACCAATTAAGAAATATATAGGCGGCGCCCTTTACATCTAGGAGTCATAATGACATCAAAATCAAATTTTTTATGTCAAAAAACTCTCAGACATCAATTCTCATCCAAATATTGACGTTATTTCATAAATTATTAGGAAAAAATCGAAATAAAAATGAAACTTCTACACCCTGTATCTCCGAAACTAAGCATTTTAAAACAAGCAGGTTTACACATTTACATTTTTTTTAATTATTTTTATCTGCAGAATATGTTTCCGAAGTTTCCGGAATACAGTTCGAACCACCCTGTATGTAAATAAAAGGAAAACTATTAATTTCTAAAAAAGCTTTTAACAAAAAACCTTTTTAACTTTGCTTTTACATGCTAGAGTTCCAAGTTTGTTATTTTTTAAAGCTCAGTCCTTGACTTAACTTGTCTGTGCGTTACTTAGAACTTAGAACATCAATATACAGTAAACTTTGAACTAGTGTTCCTATCTACATGAATAAAAATTGATGCTGCACACTTAAAGGTTATAATGTGACCGCTTTGATGGGCGAATACTACGTTACTTAGAGCATTAATATAGGGTAAACTCTGAAGATAATTATCGGAGTAATTTGACTTTGATTGTAGCCATTAAATCAAATTTCTTGAGTGCTTTGAACTAGTTTTGCTAACTACATAAACAAAAATTGATGCGGCTCATATGCTTGTTAAGTGCAGTACTTACATAGCTATTAAAGCAAGATATTTGAAATAGAAACTTCCTTAATTTAATCAATTACAAGATGTGTATGTAATTTTAAGTACTATAAATAATGTACCTTCGTAGCGAGATCATTTCTTGAGAAGAATCCCAAGTAGCATTTTTATACACATTTTAGATAATGTTTATAATAATCGTGTCTGTTATAGATAACAGCGCCTTTTATAGATAACACCACAGGATACCACCTAGTTGTTATTTTTTAAACATTACTACACACCTTAGTATCTGAGTAAACTTGAAAATATATAAAACAGTTTGGTTTATGGCAAATATTATCTAAATCACCTATAAAATACGATTAAAAACATCGTGAACAAACGAAAAGCATAAAACTGTATATTTGCTAAAGTGCAATTTTAGAAAAGTTTGGATAACTACTATTACAGTTCACCTTAAAGATTTTCTCAAGTGGATGTTTTCATTCTCGAACTATATTGTTTTAATCTATAATAGTTTAAAATTCATATTATCTAAATATTAGCATTATGACATAAAAATCATAGACAATCAAATTTAATTGCACTAAAAATAAATATGTTTAACATTTTTGTATTTATAGTAATCTATAATGTTTATTTTTAAGTCTCGAAAATTAGAAATAGCGTAAGCATGAGTCAATTAAATGAAAATTCATATGAGACCTTTTTTGAAGACCTTTCAATTTTCTACAAGCATATGTATTGATTTTTACAAAACGCTGATTTGTTTGTAAACGCAATAAAATTCTAAAGAAAAACAAAATTTTCCCCCGTGCCATTTAAATGGGAAATAGAAAATCATGATGAGGCATCTGTTAATATTAATATTAAAAGCTCATACTTTACCAGATTTTTTTCATCATCCTGAACGATATTTTCACGGTAACTAAAAAGAAAAAAAAATTGGTGCACCCTACTATTTATTATCTAGACCCTCAAATGTTCGAATTAAAGAACATAAAGATTATTTAAGAAAGGGAGATTTTCACAAATAATCTAAGATTTGTCAGCATTCATGGGACACAGGGCACAGAATAAATTTTAACAACGCCAAAATTATAATGAAAGAAGCGATAGCCTATAAAAGAAAATTAAAAGAGGTTTTTTTAATACAACCTAATAAAAATAAATGTATTGCTCATGCATCTGTAGATGTTAGTAATGTACGGCAATCGCTTCTTTGATTAAGAACATAACATAAATAAACATAACATACGTAAAAAATAAAAATAATCATACAAAAAGTTTGAGGCTCTTTTGTTTTACCTTATTAAGTAATTGTTATCAGGTAATAATTGTTAATTTTGAAGTTTAACTTGATATAATGTCATTTTAACAGAACGTCAACGGTTTCTGTAGACGTATCTGTTAAAAAAAACTAAAGTGTTCTCGAATAGTTGAATTTTAAATATTTTAAATAGTTTTTTCATTCTTTGCATTTTTGTTTGCTTCCGACGACGGAAAGAGATAAACTTTCCGAAACGTTAAGCATTTTATTGTTCGTTAGGCAAATTTGTTAATCTGTAAACTTAACTGCTGACAAGTAGTTTTTTTGGATTAATGCGGCAGTGTTTACAAAAAATAACTATTTTATTTTGTAGATTTTCTTGCAGTAGCGAAATACCCATACTTTTTTGGAGAGATTAATCCGCCACATAGGTATAGACATTTTCTACTATTTATATTATTAGTCTGAGGAAACTACAAATTCCCAGCGTCTATTATAATGCTTTTACATGCTAGAGTTCCAAGTTTGTCTTTTTTAAACTCTGCCCTTTGACCTAACTTGTCTGTCTAAATAGGATCGTTTTGTTGGGCGAATACGTACGTTACCTAGAACAGCAATATAGGGTAAACTTCAAAGTTAATTATAGGTGTAATTTGACTTTCATTGTAGCCGCTAGATCGAATTTGTTAAGTGCTTTGAACTTGCGTTTTGCTAACTACGTAAATAAAAAAGGATGCCGCTCTTTGGTAAATGCATCACTCAGGAAGATGTTTGACTTAACAAACTTCCGTAACTTAATAAATTACAAGATGGGTTTCATAACGTAACATATTATGCAAAAATTATCGAAATAAATTAATTTTATTAACATAAGTAACTAAATATATATTTAGTCAAAATAATTATGTAAATATACAGGGTAGCGCCTCTCATACGCCTCAGGGGCTTCAAGGAGAAGGACAGTTTGTATTGAAATGAAATTTTGTGAGCATATTTAGGTTAATTCAGACCACTTTTTAAAAATATAGAAAGTTAAAAACCAAAAAAAGTTACATATCAAAGTTTTGTTTTTGTAATGGAACACCCTATATATTAATTCATTTTCGGATTCTGGGAGAAAAATAAAGGTGAAGTTTGTAAGAAAAGTATATGACTAAAATGTAAGGTTTTTGACATAGTTTAATGTAAGGTTTTTGACATTTTCAAGAAATAAAGCAACAATTTTTAAGTAACAATAAAAGCTACCTAAATTTGAATTTACCCGGTATAGCCTAATATAAAGTTAAATTAATCTAGTACTTTAAATCGAATTAAAACTTGACCCAAAAAGTTATACAGGGTGAGACAAAATTAATATTAAACATTGGTGACTTTTAAAAGCATGTATTGCTCATGCATCTGTAGATGTTAGTAATGTACGGCAATCGCTTCTTTGATTAAGAACATAACATAAATAAACATAACATACGTAAAAAATAAAAATAATCATACAAAAAGTTTGAGGCTCTTTTGTTTTACCTTATTAAGTAATTGTTATCAGGTAATAATTGTTAATTTTGAAGTTTAACTTGATATAATGTCATTTTAACAGAACGTCAACGGTTTCTGTAGACGTATCTGTTAAAAAAAACTAAAGTGTTCTCGAATAGTTGAATTTTAAATATTTTAAATAGTTTTTTTCATTCTTTGCATTTTTGTTTGCTTCCGACGACGGAAAGAGATAAACTTTCCGAAACGTTAAGCATTTTATTGTTCGTTAGGCAAATTTGTTAATCTGTAAACTTAACTGCTGACAAGTAGTTTTTTTTGGATTAATGCGGCAGTGTTTACAAAAAATAACTATTTTATTTTGTAGATTTTCTTGCAGTAGCGAAATACCCATACTTTTTTTGGAGAGATTAATCCGCCACATAGGTATAGACATTTTCTACTATTTATATTATTAGTCTGAGGAAACTACAAATTCCCAGCGTCTATTATAATGCTTTTACATACTAGAGTTCCAAGTTTGTCTTTTTTTAAACTCTGCCCTTTGACCTAACTTGTCTGTCTAAATAGGATCGTTTTGTTGGGCGAATACGTACGTTACCTAGAACAGCAATATAGGGTAAACTTCAAAGTTAATTATAGGTGTAATTTGACTTTCATTGTAGCCGCTAGATCGAATTTGTTAAGTGCTTTGAACTTGCGTTTTGCTAACTACGTAAATAAAAAAGGATGCCGCTCTTTGGTAAATGCATCACTCAGGAAGATGTTTGACTTAACAAACTTCCGTAACTTAATAAATTACAAGATGCGTTTCATAACGTAACATATTATGCAAAAATTATCGAAATAAATTAATTTTATTAACATAAGTAACTAAATAAATATTTAGTCAAAAAAATTATGTAAATATACAGGGTAGCGCCTCTCATACGCCTCAGGGGCTTCAAGGAGAAGGACAGTTTGTATTGAAATGAAATTTTGTGAGTATATTTAGGTTAATTCAGACCACTTTTTAAAAATATATAGAGTTCTACAGGGTGTGTCCAAAAATAGTTACATATCAAAGTTGTGTTTTTGTAATGGAACACCCTATATATTAATTCATTTTCAGTTCTGGGAGAGAGAAAAATAAAGATTGAAGTTTGTAAGAAAAGAGTATATGATTAAGAGGTTTGAGCATAGTTTAATGTAAGGTTTGACATTTTCAAGAAATAAAATTTTAAGTAACAATAAAAGCTACCTAAATTTGAATTTACCCGGTATAGTCTAATATGTAGTTAAGTTAACTATTGTAGTTTAAATCAAATTAATACTTGATCCAAAAAGTTACACAGGGTGAGACAAAATTAATATTGAACATTGGTCACCTTTAAATGCACGTTACTCTTTTATTTTAAATGGAACACCCAGTATATTATTATGATATTTAATGGAGAATTCATGTCTCTTCAAAATACTATTAAGGGCTACCCCTCAAACAAAGATTTTCCTAGATATTTTCATTTACATGATTTGAACTGAGTAGATCTTTATTATTTGATAAAATCTAGGTGGCTGTAATATGTCTGACGTTACTTCAACATAGCTGTCTAATTAGTCCAACTTTAACAACTAGTTATCATTTTGTGTCAGTTGAAACAAAAAAAATTCTTAGAAATTTTCCGAAAATGCAAACTTATACTACATCAGAGAGAATTTGTATGATTCTATTATTTCGTGAATGCAATGTGCATTCACCAATTATTAATACTTAATTAGAATACTTAAATGCTCCTAATTTTATCTAGTCTGAGTTTTTTTATGGGGATATGTTAAAGACAGTGTTTACAAAACTCGACCAACTATTATCGACAACATGTGAGAAATTATTGTAGCTGCTTTTCGAGGTAGAACTCCACATATGCCTTTTAAAATGAAAATATCCTTTTGAAAAGACAATAATTTTATGTAGTTAACAGGAATAAAGGAAGCATTTTGAGCATTTTATTTCATTTAGCTAGTTTTTGTCACATAATTATAGGTTTATAGCTAGTTTTAATTCTGTAATAATTAAAATATGTTTTAGACGTGTATCTTTTTATTACCGTTGAGTATTTTACTCTACAATCTTTAATTTTTGTTAAATTAACAAAAGGTACATCACACAGCCACCCTAGATTTCTTCAAATAATAAAGATCTACTGACGCAAAATTATAAAAATTAAAATATCTAGAAAAATCTTTGTCTGAGGGGTAGGCAACCTTAATAATATTTTGAAGATATATAAATTCCCTATTGAACACCAGAAAATATACTGGGTGTTCCATTTAAAATAAAGGAGTATCTTGCTTTTAAAAGTGACTAATGTTCTATATTAATTTTGTCGCACCCTGTATAACTTTTCAGGTCAAATTTCAATTTGGTTTTAACATACAATGGTTACTGTAATTCAATATCAGGCTATACAAGATCAACTAAAATCTAGGTAGCTGTTAATAGAAATAGGTAGAAATTTAAAATTTACTCTTCATTTTCACAAAGTATGAAATATGTGAAAATCCTTGGATTTTGGGTATTGATTTGATTTTTGATTGATTGATTGGGATTTTGAAGATTACGATGCATCGATTTTAGTATTAGTGAAATGATAAAATGTAAAGAAATTTTAAATAAATTAATTTTTTGATTTCGGTAATGCTAAAATCGATGCATCGGAACCTTTGATCGCATAAATATCTCTAAAACCGTTCACTTTGCTTATTGAAATTACTGTATCTATAAGGATTTATTATAAGGATTATTATCTGTAAAATCACACACCGAAGTTATATACACTATTTTTTTGACACCCTGTCTATCTAAATATAGGCCAAGAGCAAGACTTTATTGCTCTTGTTCCTAGTCTTGCTGTTAATAAGTAGTCTTGGTTTTGGTCTTAGTGTTGGCCTTGCCGGATCCGATATTAGAATATTTCTCTGACAAAATTAATTTTTATTTATCCGTTGAATATTGAAAGTATTTATTTCTTTCAAATTTTATGCAATAGTTGTAATAGTCTAAGAACTAGCAACGTTTTTGAGAAAGTATTTTAAGGAAGCTGGCTCTTTAATATATCTTTTGCTATGCTCTCTGGAACAGCGTGCGAGTCGTCTGGCTGCCGATAGACATTTTCACTATTGCGCATTGAAAGAAGACCCTATATATTTTTTATGTATTTCGTTAAATACTAGTATTGAATATAAATTGAACAAATCTCCGTAGCGCTGAGCGAAAAAGTTCAGCCTATAAAGCGAGAAGTTCAGAATTCAATACCGTTTCGGGGTTTATTTTTATTTTATATTCCTTTGTATTCTGATAGTAGAGTACTAAATAATTGTTTTTTTTAATCACCAAAATTATGTAATACCCTACTATCAAATTTAATATAGTTATACTTGGATTAATGCTGACCAAGATGGTGGCCTTGGTCTTGAACTTGGTCTTGCACAAAAAGCAAGACCAAGACCAAGACCACCATCTTGGTCAGCACTAATCCAAGCAGACCAAATCGACCCAACCTTCCTACCGAATTGGACATTGTATAGCCGATTTAAGAATAAATTTTGTATTGAGTCAAGTAAAGTTTAAAAAATGTAGAATTTTAAAAAATAGTTTAAGCTTGTCTCAAAAATAAAATTTTTATCAACTCGAGTAGGTAAAACAAAAAAATATTTTCTGCTATAAAATTGCAGTATAACTGTATTATATTTATTCAAGTATTACAGTAGCATTATTGTCTTGTCTTTTATATTAAATTTAAGTTGCAAGCCAGTTGCGATCTAAACATACTCGTAAATATAAAATATTATATATTCGTATGACAAAAATAGTTATTTAAAACTTGTTTACAAAAATATTTTATATAAAATTCACTATATTACAATATTAGTTGTGACATATATATTACAATATATACTGTGTTCAATTTCAAAATAAGACTAGGTCACTTTTGTCTCGAGGGTATTTGATATAAACAGAAAGAAGTAAGACAAATATTTTCTGACATAAAATCGCAATATAGCTGTATTAGCTTTATTCAGATATTGCAATAACTTTATTGTATTGTGTTTTTATTAAATTGAAGTGGTAAGCCAGTTTGAGTTTTATGATATACGTATATCACATATGTCAAATATACAGGGTTGTTCACCACATACGACACATAGTATTGTAGCTAAACGACTAGATTTTTACAAATTGTAAATTTTGGGTTCGTTGAAGGACTATTAGAGCTACAATTTAAAAATATTTTTACAAGATACAGAGTCTCCCAAATAAATAAAAATATCAAAGATGTATTTTTTTAAATGGAACACCCTATAAATTATTACATTTTTAGTTTCTACGATTAAAATAAAGGTAAATTTTATTAAGGTTTATTACACTTAAACCTTACAGTTTTTGAAATATTTTCAATTTTGTGAAATTGCAGTATAAATTTTAAAGCTTCATTTTTCTGAGGGTATCAAAGTTTTTAATACTAAATATTTACTGAAGTTTATTTATTGATCAGTTATTGTGCTGCAATAATACAAACTTTACTACCTTTTACAGAGTGTCTAAAAATTTATTTTAAATAATTACTAGCTTTAAACGGCAATAACTTGTTTAATTTAAATATAACACCCTGTATATTTTATGAGAATCAGATGTACAATTTAATTGTCTATCAAATTGTATTATACCATTTTTTACCTATCTCTTCAAGTTTCCGTAGAAAATGAATTTTCTTGTAATTTAGAACTCATTTATCATTTTAGATTATTTTTAAAGATGTACCAAATTTTTAAAAAGTACAGATACTAATATTGTCGATATAGTTCGTTTATTTCATTAAACAATAAAAAAACTGTTTAAATATTTGTTAAAGAGGACCAATTAATATGATTCCAGTATTCAAACTACATTAATTGACTGTTTGCGTTGATTAGTAATAATTGCTACAAATACTAAAAAACTGAATTATGTATGTGTATTAGACAGTGTGGTAAAAAGTAACACCTTAACAATGATATTTAATTTTTTGACAAATACTTATTTATAACAACAGAGACGTTCATTTTTATAACTTATTATTATATTGAATTCTGATTCAAATCCACATTTATTTAGAATAATTTTTAACGAACACAATTAAGTTTGTAGTTAATTAGTATTTGGGCCGAAATACTGGTGGTATATTTAATTAATGGTATACTCTTTTATAAAGATTTAAATAGTTTTCTTTTTGCATACAAATGGGCTAGTAATATTATCGTTTTACTAAAAACGATAAAATTACTAGCCTGTACATTTTGTACAGTTGTTGTTTTAAAAACAATCTAAAATGTCAATATTCCATGGGTATATTGATAAATGAGGTCTAAATTATAAGAAAATGTATTTTCTACGAAAACTTGAAGGAATAGGGAAGAAGTGGTATAATACAATTTGATAAACAATTAAATTGTGCATCTGATTCTCATAAAATATACAGGGTGTTCTATTTAAATTAAATAAGTTATTGCCGTTTAAAGCTAGTAATTATTTAAAATAAATTTTTAGACACTCTGTATAAGGTAGTATAATTTTTATTATTGCAACACAATAACTGATCAATAAATAAACTTCAGTAAATATTTAGTATTAAAAACTTTGATATCCTCGGAGAAATGAAACCTTAAAATTTATACTGCAATTTCGCAAAATTGAAAATATTTCAAAAGCGGTAAGGTTTAAGTGTAATAAACCTTAATCAAATTTACCTTTATTTTAATCGTAGACACTAAAAATGCAATAATATACAGGGTGTTCCATTTAAAAAAATGCAACTTTGATATTTTTTATTTATTTGGGACACTCTGCATCTTGTAAAAATATTTTTAAATTGTAGCTGTAATGGTCCTTCACCGAACCCAAAACTTACAATTTGTAAAAATCTAATCGTTTAGCTACAATACTCCGTGTTGTATGTGGTAAACAACCCTGTATATGTTTAAATGTTGTATAAAAGTGGCATATTTAGAAGCAGTTCTTTATTAAAACAAGACCTACCTTTATGCTTATTAGGTTGTAAAAAATTCTGTTATGCAATTTATACCGGGTACGTCTCAAAAGTGGCCCAACTCTATAACTTTTTATTTTTTTAGATAAAAAAAACGAGATTTGGTATGTTAAAATACGATATAAATTAGGGTTGATTGACGTATTCAATTATTTTCGGTCACTTCCTCTTTCACCGGAAATGACTATAACTTTTGATTTTTAAATGACACCCTTGGCATTTTTGGCTTTATTCTATAGAAAATGAAACATTAAAATGCAATCGATTTTGAAAATATGAGCCTTCAGGAAATACTTGCATGTTTTTGCACCTGACTCTTGAACATATTTATATTTTAAAAATATTGTGTGCGTTTTTTATACTCGGTATACCGTAGTTTGGCGCGAAATTGATAACCGGGGGCGAAATTGATAATTACATGGTTTAGTCACATTTTTAAATTTAGCGCTAAATTTATGCAACTAGAAGCAGTGATGTGCATCAGTCTTGTTTAGTAAAGCTTTGATGACAAGACGTATGCAGTCGGGTGTGCCATTTTTTATAGATAGAAAAATAGATAAAAAATGACACACCCGACTGCATACGTCATCAAAGCTTTACTAAACAAGACTGATGCACACCACTGCTTCTAGTTGCATAAATTTGGCGCTAAATTTAAAAATGTGACTAAACCATGTAATTATCAATTTCGCCTCCAGTTATCAATTTCGCCCCAAACTACGGTAACTAATATTATATAAGATATCTCTACAACTATATGAGCGAATGGTTCCCGGTCGCATGGAGAAGATCGTGGAATCAAAACTTATCCCTCACCAAGCAGACTTTAGGCCAGGGAAATCATGCACTGGGCAAGTCTTGGCCCTTACTGAGGAGATTCGAGGATAGGCTGATCACTATAGTCGCTCTTGTTGATCTAACCGCCACATATGACACCATCATCCATAAAAATCTTCTAAATAAGTTATATGCAACAATCAAGGACTATAACCTAATGAAGGTGGTTGAGTCAATGATACAGAATCGACGCTTTTATGTCACCCGAAATAATAATAAGAGAAGGTGTGGAGAATTCAAAAGAATGAGTTGCCCCAAGGGAGCGTCTTGGCGCCCATGCTATTTAATATATATACCAACGATTAGCCCCTTCCTGCCTACTCAAAACATTTTCATTATGGCGACGACCTGGCAATAGCGGTGCAAGACAGCAGCTTTCACAGGATCGAACAAAAACTGGAAGCTGCAGTTAACACCATGGCTGATTACTACGACCAAAACTTACTAAAGCCCAACCCTTCCAAGACGCAGGTTTCTGCCTTCCACCTACGCAACAGAGAGGCTACGATAAAACTCAATGTTTTGTGGAGAGGTAGTTCATTGGAACACACAGAAACACCTAAATATCTCGGTGTGACATTAGACAGGACCTTAACATACAAGTACCACTGTCAGAGAACTCAACAAAAGGTCAACGCGAGAAATAATATTTTAAGAAGGTTAACCGGAAGCAAGTGGGGTGCAAATCCTCGACCTTAAGAACGACGGCTCGGGCTCAATGTTTTTCAACAAGCGAATACGCTTGTCCTGTATGGAGCAGATCGAGCAATGCGAAACAAGTTGACGTTGCTTTAAATGAAACGTTCCGAATAACAACCGGGTGTATAAAAGCAACAAGTCTACCTCAACTTTATAGAGCCTTCGGTTTTGCAGCCCCTCTACAGCGACGCAAAGCAACTGAATATACTGAAATGTTTAAACAGATGTTCAATGATCGCCATCCAATTTATGGAGAGTTCCAGGGACCGAGCAGACTTCGGTTACGAAAAAACTTCATAAAAGCTGTTCCAGAAGATCCACCATCTGACTACGCTCTTAAGGAAAAAGATCCCACCGGCCATCATCTTGATTGGGCCAACTGGCAGTCCTTGAACCGAATTAGAACAGGAGTAGCGCCGGTTAAGACCAACAAAGCCAAATAGGGGCTTATCAACGTCGAGGACACGGACTGTAAATGTGGCGAAACCCAAAATATGGAGCATCTGTTGTCCTCCAGAAGTTGCCCTCATACCTGTAGCCTAGAAGATTTATGGAACGCTGAAGAAAATGCTATAGACGTTGCTCGGTTTTGGGGCTAAAGAATTTTAAATTACACTTATATATGTACATATTTATTATCCGGACATGAAAAAGTAAAGTAAGTATATAAGATATCAATCTTATATAAAAATTACAAATTATACAATGTAACTCTATATACTAAAATCAGAAATACGTAGTTTTTAATGTCCCGATACTTGTAGTAATTCAATTTATAATGTTTACTTCGAATTTTCTCTTATCCTGTTGTTCACTTAGAAATAGGAGTAAGTTGAGATGAAATATTGTGTTAGTAGGAAAATCATAAAATATCGTGGAATTGAAAATGAAAACTAAATCAGTCTTGTCTCGAAGAATATTGGTATAAATTGAAAGAAGTAAAACTAATATTTTTAGATATAAAATTGGTAAACAACTATATTAGATTTATTCAGATAATTGCAATATCTTTCATTTCATGTCCTTTGTATTAAATTTAAGTTGTCAGTCAGTTTAAGTTGGAAGCTAAACATATAACATATATGACAAATATGTAATGTATTTAAAATACCTTTTCTATTATATTCTGCTTGAAATTTACTGAATAAATTATGATGCCATATTTTGTATAAAATCTTTATTTAAAAAAATATATCTAGAAAAATAAAGAGGGAGTTTCATAAAATAGTAATATGACTGTGTATTAGATTTATTCAGGTATTGTAATATCTGTATTTTCTTGTCGCTTATTTTAAATTTAAGTTGCAAGCCAGCTTTTAGAGCGAACTTGAGAGCTAAACATATAATATAAAATTTGAAAAAAAAATTTTTCCGAAGCTGATTTCCAAAAAATGTTTTTTTGTCACATCAAGCTATGGAGGCGCATAAAATAGATTATGCTCTTAATAATCTAGCTGGCCAAATTATTATGAAATTTTACGTTACTACTAAAAATGATATTGGACAATAAGCTTCATAAAAGCTTAAAGAAATAATAAATTCTATAATCTCTATTATTTTCATTGATGCTCTCTAACAGACAAAGGAACCACTTTTGTATAAAAGTAAATTATGTGCAATTAATTTATTTTGATTCAAAGAAAACCTAGTTGTTCACGGAATATTCGAACTCACTGTGTATTTTGAAGGTCGGCATTGGAAAAATAAATTTTCCAACTTTTTTTTCTCATAAACAATGCGATGTGGCGTTTTTTTTATAAGAGACAAAAAATGTAGCATTATGTAGCGTAATTTTATGAAAAGAAAATCGGTCGTCGGTTGAGTTGGAAAATATTTATACTAAAATTTATGGAGGGGTGGGGGTAGTTTCTACCCTTCCCGTAATTTTTCTTGATTTTTGTGAAAGTCAAATGTTAAAGCACTTAGCAAAATATAGACACCCAAAATCTCATTCAAATTGGAATCATCATCATCATCATCATCATCAACCAGCCTGAAGTGTCCAATGCTGGACGTAGGCCTCCCTCAAATCCTTCTAGTCTTCTCGGTCCTGTGCCACTTGAATCCAGTTTCCCTTAAATCTCTTCTTTTTTTGTATTCAAAGCATTTTGTATAGAGGTAAAGTCATCTGACCATCTTGTCGGAGGTCTGCCTCTGTTTCTGAGAGCATCTTGTCTTGGCCGCCATTCTAGTATTAGCTTGGTCCATCTATCATCCGTTCTTCTGGCAATATGCCCAGCCCAGTTCCATTTGAGTTTTTTAAGCAGATATATAGCATCTGTTATTCGTGTACGCTGTTTTATAACTGTACTGGGTATCTTGTCTCTTAGAGATACACCAAGCATTGCTCTTTCCATAGCTCGTTGAGCTACACGGATTTTTTCTATGGACTTTTTCGCCAATGTAAGTGTCTCTGCGCCATATGTAAGTACTGGCATAACGCACTGATGGAACACCTTCCTCTTTAAGCACATTGGTAGATCTGATTTTAACACATATCTTAGTTTGCCGAATGATGCCCATGTTAGTCCTACTCTTCTTTGTATCTCGTCCGTCTGGTTATCGCGGCCAATTGTTATTTCGTCCCCAGATATTTATATGAATATACTTGTTCTATATTTGCTCCGTCTATCGAGACATTTCCACTAATAACAAGATTAGCCATTAATTTGGTTTTTGAATAATTTATGGGTAGTCCAATTTGATCTGACTCCCGTTTAAGTGTTTTTAGCATATTTTGAGCTTCGTGTATTTTGTCTGTAATCAGCACCAAGTCATCAGCAAAACGCAGGTTATTGAGCATTTCCCCGTTAACATTAATGCCCATTTCCTCCCAGTTTAGTCTTTTGAACATATATTCTAATAGTGCTATGAACAATTTGGGGGAAATTGTATCGCCTTGCCGTACTCCTCTTTTAATACGGAATTTATTTGTGTTTTCGTTTAGCGATGCAGATGCTGTTGCATGGTCGTATATATATTTTAAAAGGTTAGTATAACGGGTGTCTATACGACATTCGGCTAGGGCCTTGAATAATTTGTGTTGATCGATAGAGTCGAATGCCTTTTCGTAGTCGACAAATATTAAAATGAGGGGTTTATTATACTCAACACATTTTTCTATTAGCGACTTCACCACCAACAGATGGTCATTTGTACCGAAGTTCGATCTAAATCCAGCCTGTTCTCTTGGTTGATATTGTTCTAGTTTTAGGGAGAGACGATTTGTGAGGATTTTTGTGAATAATTTGTATGTGTGGCTCAGTAAACTAATAGGCCGATTATTGTCGTCACCGGGAGACCTATTATTTTTCATAAAGTTTAATGCCGCCGATATTTCATCTGAAGTAATATCTGGGATTTCTTCTGAGCCTTGATTCATCACAGTTGGTATGGTACTATACAAGTTTCTAGGGTTCGGGTTTTCATATAACTGCTGGTAGAAATTTTCCGTAACACGCAGAATATCTGCTCTATTTGATGTTATCTATCCTTCTGCATTTTGCAATTTATGAATTAGTGCTCTCCCTATGCTTGCCTCTTTTTTGAAAACTTTTAATCCTTGATTTCTCTCAATGAGTTGCGTTATTTTGTTGGTATTGTGGGTTCTGCTGTCTTTCCTTATCTCTTTTGATATCTTCTTGTTAAGTTTCCTATAATCATCTGAGTGTTTGTTTATCATAACTCTACGTTGCTTTATCAGATCTTTAGTGTTTTGGGTTAGTTTTGTGTTTCTCTGATTATCCTTTTTAGGACAATTTTCTTTAATAGCTTGCGTTAAAATAGTTACAATGTGATTATTTATATCTTCAATTTCCATATTTTCCATTCTTTCCAGATTTCCTAAATTTTCAGCTGCCATTGCTCTATATTCTTCTGGCTTTTCTGGTGTTACCCATTTTCTCATGGTCCTCTTCCTTATCATTTATCGTCGTTCAGATTTAAGGTTGAATTCAATTCTAGTTCGAACTATTCGGTGGTCACTTCCTATGGAGAATTCGCCCAATATTTATACATCTCTAATTATCCATTTGTAATCAGTCATGATGAAATCTATCTCGTTCTTGGTAATTCCGTCCGGACTTGCCCAGGTCCATTTTCGATTTGGATGTTTCTTAAAGAAGGTGTTCATTACATATAGTCCATTTTGCAGCGTGAATTCGATCATTTTCACTCCTCTCTCATTTCTTTCACCATAACCATATGTACCCACGCATATTTCTGCTTCATCTTCTTTTAGTCCAGCTTTAGCATTAAAATCACCCATTAATATTGTAAATTGGGATTTGATTGATAGAGCTTTGGAGACGTCCTCATAAAAAATATCTATTTCTTCCTCGGTGCTATTTGACGTTGGGGCATTTTTTAGAGAGTAACGGTTATTCAAACGAAGGGTTAGGTATATGACTCTAGGACTGATGTTTCCAATGTTTACGATGTTCTTAATATGTCTCTTGTCAATCAGAAAGCCTACACCGCCCAGAGCATATTCGTTATTTCCCTGATGATAAAGAAGGTTCCCAGATTTCAATTCTATTTGTTTTTCGGTCTTCTTCTTACCTCACTTAGACCCACAACATCCCATTTTATATGTTGTAATTCTTCCTTCAATTCCAATAATTTCTCATCCCTTGACAGGGTTTGAACGTTAAAAGTGGCGATATGCAGTTTTCGTCGATTAAGGTAGCCTGATCCACTCCGGGGATTCTTAGCACCCTCTGCTCTTTTCCTTGCTCGGCCGCTACCATAGTCGAGGGAGTTTGAGCTGCCGGAGACTGAGGGCCGTATCTTGGAAGACGTTTCCATAGTTAAGGGGGAATTGGCTATACTCTACCACGCTAGCCCTGCGGGTTGGTAGAAGGTAGGGGGATAGGGTAGGATAATTGGTTGGAATAGGGTAGGATAAAGGGTTTGGGACATGATTCCCCCTAAAGTAAAGGAGGTAGAGGAAATCATGGGGCTTGCGTGGGCAGGAGCGCATTCCTGAAGTAAACCTATCCTCCACCGGGATCGTGAAGAAGTGCCTACCCGCTACCCGAAATTGGAATAACGGTTCTTAAAATATTTGAAAAAATATGATTATTTTTTAAAGTTTGGTGCCTTCTAGTGGACAAACGAAGCATTTTGTATAGAGGTAAATTGTGTCTAATGAACTTATTTTGATTCCGAAAATACGTAGTAGTTCTATGTCCACGAAATATTGGGATACCCTGTATATATAAAAAGTTTGAAAAGTATTTCGACTCTATGACTTCAATGACTATGGCATTAACCTAATTTTATTTTTATTTCTGTTTGCTCTTAACTTTTTTGAAATTGATATCCTGTCAGAGAACAACATATTACCACAAATAAAATCTCAAAGCACAAAAGTTTTCATTTATGGAGATAATTTGCACTGATGTATGTCTAGCACCGGTTATTCTTCGATTCTATAAAGCTTCCAACAGCTATAAACTCATGGTTTTATGAGGATTCATGCTATAACTTTGTAGAGGCAGTTTATAGAGGTAATAAAATTCAAATTATAAAAATCTTGACAGACCGTCTTAAAGTCTTTAACATCCCAATACAAAAGGAACTATTTGAGGAGTTGAGACATTTCGGATTTTTACTTATAATAAATACGTTTTTTTATGAAATATTGTTGGTAATAATAGTAGTTTAGGTTAGGTTAGGTTGCTGGGAATTGGGATCTTGTTTGCTCCCTCACTTATAATATTTTCGGAATGAAGATTAAAATTAAATTATGATTTGTTCGGACGAAACTATATAATCTACATTTATAATTATTTATGGTGCTCGGTGGCGTAGAGGTACAGCTCTCGTCTACCAAAAATCATGATTAACCCCCTCCTAAACATTCTACATTCTACAATAGTTGTTTTTATAAATAGTCAGTCGATATGAATTAATTGAAACATAATTCACAAAACAAACGTGTCTCATAAAATAAGAAATTATGTATCATTAGTTGGTAACAAGATTTCTAAACGGGAATGAATAGGTATAATTATTATCTTACTAAATTAATTTATTTTGAAATAGAGTGAAAATATCTATTAAAACCCTCTATAATTTAATTCTCCTAAGCTAATAAGAGTTGGGATACCTGGGGCGCTATTCTCTACACGTCATTGACAATCGTCGGTATCGGTAAGTTACCGACAGCTATCGTTACGTACGACTAATAAACGTCGTGTTAATTGTTGTTGTCATAGTATTAGCTGTCATTAATAGGGCATATAGCAAATTTAAATAGTATTTCCGAAGTGAATTGGAAATAGTGAGACCCTTAAGCTTTTTGTCTAGCCGACGCGATGCCGACAAAGGCGCTGATAAAAACAGTGCCGAAATTAAGAGCCCCTATCTATTCCAACTTACTTCAGACAAACTATACCGACAACTATTGGTGTCTCTACTGTGGGATTAAGAAGGGCACGGTAAAGATACCGATCCCCGTCTTTAAAAAATTGGGATATCTGCCATAGGGCCAATCAATAAGACCATAGACAATAATAATTGTCGGTTTTGATAAAAAAAATTGTCTCTTGCCATAAGAAAGGGATCAAAGTTCATGTGATATAATTTTTAGAAAATGAATTAAAACTTCCTAGAAAAATTTTGGAAAGCGATAAAATTGGTGAGCTTTATAGACTTGCGTTATCGTCTATACAGGGTCGCTTTTATGTATGGAAACGGTCGATTATTAAGTAAAATATAGGAGGTACCGCAAAAAGTTAAATACAAAAGTTATAGGATTTTTAAATATCTATTAGCGAATAATAAATTTAAGTATACAGGGTCGGTCATAAAGTCGTCGCACATCAATGTTTCATTTTATTAAATAGAACTCCATGTATCTTATTACATATTTCAATTCTTCCTTTAATTCTAAGCAAAAATCAAAATATACACAATGTACCTCAAAGCAACCGTTTCCGAGTTATTGACTTTTGAAAATATCACTTAAACAAAAATCAAAATATACACAATGTACCTCAAAGCAACCGTTTCCGAGTTATTGACTTTTGAAAATATCACTTAAACAATTCGATTTAATTAATTTCGAAGTGTTTGGTTTGATTTAATGATGCCATTCTGCCGAAACTCTGATACTGTTGTAATAGGTTATTAAATTCATATTACTTACTACTAGTAAATTTAAGTATACACGGTCTATCATAAAGTTGTGTCACATCAAATCTTTTTTTAATGAAATCTCCTGTATATTATTGCATATTTCAATTCTTCCTTCAATTTTAAACAATAATCGTAATACACAATGTTCGTAAATTGAAGAATTGAAATGTTAAACAAAAAGTTTGTAATTTCCAGACTTGCTACACTCATATTTTATACATCTATAAATGCGAACTTGAGAACTAATGCTATTACTAAGTATCACAGTTTCGTACTAAGGCTATTATTAAGTATCACAGTTTCGGGAAAATGGCATCGTTAAATGAAACTGAACATATCGAAAATAATTAAATCAAATTGTTTAAGTGATATTTTCAAAAGTCAATAACTCGGAAACGGTTGGTATGAGGTACATTATGTATATTTCGATTTTTGCTTAGAATTGAAGAAAGAACCGAAATACGCAATAATATACAGGGGGTTTCATGTGCCACGGCTTTATGACCGACCCTGTATACTTAAATTTATTACCCGCTAATAGATAAACCCTATGACTTTTATATTTAACTTTTTGCGGTACCGGCTATATTTTATCTAATAATCGACCGTCTCCATACATAAAAGCGACGCTGTATATAAGACTTCTAAAACATAAGGTTTTTGCTTAGAATTGAAGAAAGAACCGAAATACGCAATAATATACAGGGGGTTTCATGTGCCACGGCTTTATGACCGACCCTGTATACTTAAATTTATTACCCGATAATAGATAAACCCTATGACTTTTATATTTAACTTTTTGCGGTACCGGCTATATTTTATCTAATAATCGACCGTCTCCATACATAAAAGCGACGCTGTATATAAGACTTCTAAAACATAAGGTTTTTGCTTAGAATTGAAGAAAGAACCGAAATACGCAATAATATACAGGGGGTTTCATGTGCCACGGCTTTATGACCGACCCTGTATACTTAAATTTATTACCCGCTAATAGATAAACCCTATGACTTTTATATTTAACTTTTTGCGGTACCGGCTATATTTTATCTAATAATCGACCGTCTCCATACATAAAAGCGACGCTGTATAGAAGACTTCTAAAACATAAGGTTTTTGCTTAGAATTGAAGAAAGAACCGAAATACGCAATAATATACAGGGGGTTTCATGTGCCACGGCTTTATGACCGACCCTGTATACTTAAATTTATTACCCGCTAATAGATAAACCCTATGACTTTTATATTTAACTTTTTGCGGTACCGGCTATATTTTATCTAATAATCGACCGTCTCCATACATAAAAGCGACGGACGCTGTATATAAGACTTCTAAAACATAAGGTTTCTTCTTGCTCAAATAGTTGAGTATACAACTTTAGAGGTCAAATACACTTATATCTTATTTCAACACAAAATTGGCTTAAGTCCCTTCTTGCACGCATTGATTCAATTGTCGATACCGTGTCTATGCCGTAGTGCCCCTGGTTGAAAACTTGTGTTTGAAACAAAAATATCACTTCTCTGTCTCCCGCGACGATATTTTTATTTAATCACATAATAATTTTGGTATTGTTGTTTTACTGGATTTTGCATATTGATATCTCTAAAGGCTCTTGTAGGATTTTAAATAAAATTAATGTCGGAACTTTTGAAATACAAAAGACAGGAAGGCAGAAAAAATAACTAAAATATTTTAGTACTACCAAAAGCGCACAATAAAAATTCCATAAAAAAGTAATAAATCCGGAGTAAAAATTTTACAACTCGCCAATTGTCGTCCCACGTTAACTTTATATACTATTCTCACTTTCCTAGTTTTAGCAAGGTCTATTATGGGAGCTGTAAAGTAAAACAAAATAGAATTTATGAGGCCTTTGTATCATCCACACACTGGAATACAATTGAACGGTTTGATGTAGATGAGACAAACAAAGGAACGATTTAATAAGGCAATACAATTTTCTCGAAGATGTATTCTTTGAGCTCTATGCTGGTAAACACTTATATATAAATGCGTAGGTTGTTGTCAAATCTGTTCCTACGTATACAGGGTGAGTTTTGAATTAGTGCAAATATTTTCAGAGATGATAGATCTGGATAAAAGAAACATAACCGTTTTTTCGAATAAAAATAACCGAGGTATTTTACTTTAAAAATTTTGAAATTTTGATTTTTCTCCTAAATTTTGAAAAACACTGGATCTTTTCTGGATTTTTTTTTCTTGGAAATTTCATCTACTATACTGTGTGCGTCTCAAAAGTGGCTAACCCCCATAAATTTTTTATTATTTTCAGATAAAAAACTAGATTTGGTATGTTAGTAAATGACATAAATTAGGATTGATTGATGTATTCTACAATACAATACTAGGATTACTACTATAATAGGATTGATTGATGTATTCAAATACAATAAAACTGAATTTGAACCGCAGGTTATAATTTCAAATAAACCATAGGCACAAATGTCAAAAGTTGATATACGATATGTCATTCTATTCAGAATGTAATTTTCTATCGAATAAAGTAAAAAAATACTGAGTGTGCCATTTAAACATCAAAAGTTGTAGTAATTTCCGGTGAAACAGGAAGCGACCAAAAACAATTGAATATGTCAATCAATCCTAATTTATGTCATATACTAACATACCAAATCTCGTTTTTTAGCTGAAAAAATAAAAAAGTAATGAGAGAAGTCATATTTTTTTTATTTTCTCTAAAACGGTATGGAAATTTATAAAAGTATAAACGGGATTAATTATTTTGAACAAGCACAAATTTTTATGAAGAATGCATTTTTCCAAAAATGTCAGAGTTTTTCCTCTTGTAAAGACAATCCGGGGACAAACTGTATGGCAAATAATATTACGTAATATTTATTACCGGACAAAAGTTTGGTTCTGTTATACACCTTGTTTCATTCTAAAATAAATTAAAGGTTGAAAGTACAATATGCGGAAGTTTAGAAGCACTTAAAGTTAGTAAAGTAAAATTAATTACTCTTGCCATAAATTTTCTTTTCAAACAATTTTGATTAATTGAAAAAAGAACGTATATTAAAATGCGTGTTTCGCAAACTTTCAAAAAACTTAAAAGCAAGCGTTAGAATTGAAAAATTTTAATTTTAAAATAGTTTGTTTGCTTTAGAAATTATGTGGCATAACTGCAAATTTAAAATAAAATTTATTATTTCAGTGCATTTAATTTGTGGGCATAAAAGCCAATAGATAAAATACTTAATAAAATAGTTATTTTTTATACAAGACGATAAAATGGCGTTTTATCGTCGACCGAAAAGATTAATTCACGAGCGATGTAATCGCGAGTGAATTAATTTCGGGAGACGATAATGCAATTTTATCGTCGTGTATCAAACAATATTGTTTTCCATAACGAGTGACGTTTTAAAAAATATTCAGAAATTATTATTTCAAGGAATTTATATCTTTATACAACGAGTAGTAAAAAATATTGTGCTGGGTTGGCGTTGGTTTCTATGTAATTTGACAAATAAATAAAGCTGTCTCTTTAGTTGTCAGTTTTGAGTCAATATTTTTTAATTCTCTTTCGTGTCGATTGCTGATTGAATTTACTTCCAATTCAGTCAGTGTTGCACATATTTTTTTTTTAGAAAAATGGTGCAGTGATAACTGATATGCACGTCACTGGTCAATATGCCGACACTTTTTTAGCATTAAAATATGTCGCACTTATACCCAAAAAATTTCATTGTAATCGATAAAAGCACATGCAAGGAAAGTATAATAATTCGAAAAAAGATGAAGACTTTGTAGCTAAGAAACAAAGCAGAAGCGGACCTATGTTAATATGAGAAATAAATCTTATTTTTACGAGAGAAATCTCCCCACGAGAGATGGCATATGTTTTTTGAAACACCCTGTGTGTGTTACGGTTAAAGTCCGAAATAAAATGTTAATCTCAATATTACCCAAAAAATAAGATTATGTGTTAAAAAATGGCTTGACAAAAACACTTAAACTTAACCAAGTCTAATCCGATTTACCTGTAGTTATCAGACGACAAGCCTACACACAAACTGACTTTTCATCCAACTCGACTAAATTGATCCAACCTTCTGACCAAACTAGACCGTATATATACAATAAAAACAAATATTTATTGAGATATTATATATACAATAAAAACAAATATATATATATATATATATATATATATATATATATATATATATATATATATATATATATATATATATATATATATATATATATATATATATATATATATATATATATATATATATATATACAATAAAAACAAATATTTATCTCAAATAATATTTGAGACTAGCGTGTACCAGCGACTTCGTTCGCGTCGAACTAATCATTTGTAATGGTGATGATAAAGCAAAGTAAGAATTTCCATTAACGTACAAACTGGATAAAATTTTCTCACATTTATGTCAGCATGAGAAAAAACAATATGGCGATATTATTATATAACTTGGTAATATTTGATGGGTAGTTTCATCTCGTTTGAATTTGACTTTCGAAAAATCCGTTTGCCAAAAATGAGCTTTTTACGTCAAACGGTTTAAGCAGAATCGTGGTTAAGAAATTACCTAACTTTTTGGAACACCCTGTATGATTTTTTAAAAAATTTCAAAATATGTAAAAAAACCAAATAAATTATGCTTGTCCAAGCGTTTTCCCGAAAAACTAACCGTTTTTTAAATAACAAATATCGTAATATTTGAGGGGCGTTTTCACCCTCTTGGAATTTGAGATTTGAGAAACCCCTCCTTATCGAACCTCTACACACTCTACACCCCACAGTCGTCAAGTGGTATACCATAGCTTAATAGTCTTAAAAACTCGCAACTTTATTAGAATATTTTAAACGAGAAAGCGGTAGTAATGGCCATTTACGTCCCTTAAGTGCTGTTAGGAAGGTGAGTTTTGTTGATATAAATAATAACTGTTATATATTTATAATTAACTTGTTTTATTTCCTAAAATATTTTGATTAAAAGAAAATATATAAAAGTGGGCAAGGCTGTGACGATGAACTATACAGGGTGCTACAAATTCGAGGTACGAGCATTGGTATCTCGGTAACCGTAATAGATACGAAGATGGTTAAATTGGGGCAAAATTGCGCCTTGGGATGTTCACCAAAATGCCATCAAAAAAGTTTTAAAAATTTCAAGGATTGCTGAGTTTTTGGAAAAAACGGATTTTTTTGAAAATCAATTTTATTTTTTCCTGTCGCACAGTGGTCATTTTGTCTGTTCTAGGTGGACATAAATGTTCTTATTAAATTTCAACAAAGTTATTATTGCATATTAATAGTAAGTATTAGTGAATTCAAATAGTGGCCAATTAAGCACAAATTTAACAGTATTACCAGAAAACAATAAAAAAATATCCCCAATATACAGGGTGTTTTTTAATATTACCACAAAATTCAGGGACGTGTTCCTTGGATGAAATGAAGCAAAAAAGTTCCTATGAACATAGGTCCGGAAATGCATCGTTTCTTAGATACAGGGTGTTGAAAGTAAAAATGTCATATTTGTATATGATTGAAAAAAGGGTACGCCACTGCTTTTTTTAGAACATAAATTATTTTCATAATCTCTGACCAGTTTCTAACAAAAACGGCCCTTTGACATTTTTCTGTCCGACGAACGGTTTTTGCGTGGGAAAATAAAATAAAATGATCTACATTCCTAAAGATGCATAGGTCATGTAGATAGAAATAACCCTATCTATCAATCAATTTATCTATTTTTTTACGCAAAAACCTTTTGTCGAACAGAAAATTGTAGGGAGGCCGTTTTTGTTAGAAACTAGGCGGAGATTATGAATATAATTTTTATTCTAGAAAAAGCAGGGGTGTACCGTTATTTCGATCGAAAGCAAATATGACATTTTTCACTTTCAACACCCTGTATCTAAGAAACGAAGGATTTCTGGACATATGTTCATAAGAACATTTTTGCTTCATTTCGTTTCAAGGAAAACATCCCTGAATTTTGTCGCAATATTAAAAAAATACCCTGTATGCAAACAAACATACATGAAACTTCAAAAAGTGTTCTACGGGTGACCGAACATGTCGATTAGAACAAAAAAATATTGATAAAAGTTGCAAATATATGCAAAACAAGACTATATCACAATTAATATAAAACCCTAAGTATAGTTATAAAGCCAGAATCAAAGCGGAAATCCGCGGGAATCGATTTATATAGCTTTTTGAAATTGAAAGAAGAATAAAAATAAATATTTTTGCACGGACCACAAAACAACTATCTATATTATTAAAACCTTTCAAGTTTGAATGTGATATATTTTTAATTAATAGTACATACCTTGATCTACAACTTCCATGTTTTAAAATTTTTGAAATATTTTGAACTAGCGAACACAAGTCATTAAAATTCACTTTATTACTGCTCGGATTTGCAAAGCAGTCCATATCTGTTTTAAATTGCTCGACACAATATTTTTTTTATCAAACATCAACTAATATAGCATATCTGTTTGTGCATATTTTCTTAGTATGAGTTCTTATCTTTACAATATACATAAACAAATGTAAATTAGTACACCTAAGGAAACCGGATTTTTATCCATCTAGATTTCAAAAAATGACTATTGTGTGTCGTTAGTTTTTAGAAAATCAAAAAACTAATTGCATATTCTCAAAGCCACTTTATTAGGGCTATCTGATCGTATTTTTAGATTTTCAAATTAGCCGATATTTTGTGATATAGAGAGGCCGACTTAATTTTTTTGGACCTGCATTTTTATTTTAGATTTTGGAAGAACTCGGTCTCCTGAGTACAATGATATGCCACACTTTATAGTTTTTTTTTTGTTTCGGACATTTGAACACAAAATTTATTTAAACTAATTTCAAGTCCGGCTCTGTTTTTTAAATATTTAAATTATTCATTGTTACAATATTGATAAGCCTTCAAACTTAACTATGACGTGGGGTAAAACATTGAATACGAAAAATGAAATTCAATAAAAAAAATAATTGCATTACTTGACATCATTTGTAAAAGTGAAATCAATATTTTTCAACATTTACAATAAAGAGTAAAAAATGCATTCGGAAGTATAAGAAGAAGATATGTCCAAAGAACTATAAATAAAATTGAAAGAATAATAAATATGTGCAATAGGCAAGGTGGTAACTCTTTCGAACATGTAGAGCATTAGAAACTAGTTTGTAGAAGGTGATTTATTTATAATGACTACGATTAATATTATGCATATTGTTCGTACACTGAGAATTTCAAATTCACAATAAAAAAAGTTAAGAATAATATCTTTAAATTGCTGAGCTGGCATATTATTTATGTGAATATTTCAGTTGGCTCGATTTTCCGTATTCAATGTTAATTAGTACTGATCAATATTGTTGCAATGAATATAATCAGATTAAATATTTTAACAAACCAGGGTCGGACTTCACAATATTTTAAATAATAATTAAATAGTTTTGTTGTTGTTAAGGTACCCAAAACAAAAAAAAGTATAAAGTGTGGCATATCATTGTACTCAGGAGACCGAGTTCTTTCAAAAACTGAAATAAAAAATGCAGATCCGTATTTAAAAATATTAAGTCGGCCTCTGTATCTCACAAATTATCAACTAATTTGAAAATCTAAAAATACTGTCAGATAGCCCTAATAAAGTGGCTATGAGAATATGCAATTAGTTTTTTGATTTTCTAAAAAGTAACGACAGGAAAAAATGAAATTTTCCAAAAAACTCAGCAATCCTTGAAATTTTAAAAACTTTTTTGATAGCATCTTGGTGAACATCCTAAGGCGCAACTTTGCTGCAATTTAAGCATCTTCGTTTCTATTACGGTTTCCGAGATACTAATGGTCGCACCTCGAATTTGTAGCACCCTGTATATGGTCATACTCTATAAGAACCTTTGTGTATTTCCATCTTGTTTTTAGAGCTACCAGTAATAGATAACATTGCTAAAAAGCAAGAGGTCTGACATAGACTAAATTAAGTTATTTAACAAGCCAATTCTCGTAATGACCGCTGGAGGATTCGTATTTTACAGTTGGACACTTTAAATTGCAATTTGAAACAGTTACAACGTAGTAATTTGCACCAGACTCTAATCAAATTTCATTTCCTGCATTCTATTTAGTACTGGTGCACACTATTTATTTTTCGTGGATGGATGAATACGTATTATAGAGTTATATATAGAGTGATTCACGGCGATAGCACGTTTATATAGAATACGTTTATAGAGAACCAGTCATAGAATTTTTGATTTTTACAAAAAGGCACTTGTCCCATATATCTAAAATATATTCACAGTTTGAGTGTTGCCGCTTCATATTTCAAGTGGTAGCCTCTTTCTTATTTTAAATGGAACACCCGGTATATTATTATATTTTTGGAAACTATTTTCATATCCCAAAATTCTTCTATTATACTAACCTAGTATCTAGTATATCTATATAATTTTTTTTTGTTTTTCAATTTTTTTAAATAATATACATATTCTTGAATTTAAAATAACAATGAGTTGAGGCATTTTATAACAAACGGAAATAGTTTTTTGATCTCACTGTTTGATATCCAATCGGTTGGCTTAGACAGATCGAATGTGTCGACTTTCCTTAACCTATGAACCAAATTTCAACTTTCAATATGCCGAATTTATGATTTTTTCTTCTTGCGGTGGCGTGCCTGTCTTCAGGCGTTGGCGATCTCCATGACTATTTCGTGGAAGAGTTCTCTATCTTCTGTTGCATGAAACAGTCTCTCCACCCATAGACTGGTCCAGTTCCGTATATTTCTGAGCCATGACAGTTTCTACCCATCTTCTACCTTCGACTTTTCCTTGAATAATCAAACGAGGAATATAATATTTGGTTCCACGCGTTATGTGTCCAAAGTAGCTAACCTTTCTGGCCTTGATGGTGGTTAATAGTTCCCGATCTTTGTTCAGCTGTCCAAGAACTTCCTCGTTGCTTATATAAGTTCGGTCCAAGAAATCTTAAGCATTCTGCGGAATTTATAATTTAACCAATGCTTATTCTAGATCATGTTTTTATTAATTTTAAGCATGTTTTATTTATTATCTCTAAAACTACTCGAGATTTGTATAGGTTAGTATAATAGAAACATGTTGAGCTATGGAAGCAGTTTCGAAAAATATAATAATATACCGTGTGTTTCATTTAAAATAAAAAAGATTCTGCAACTTTTAGTATGAAGCGGCAACACTGTAATGCTAAAAATAATTTAGACAGATGGAGCAGGGGCCTTTATACAAAATTTTCAAAAAAATTCGATCACCATTCGTTTTCCATAAAAAGTGCCATGGCTGTGAATCACCCTGTATATTACGTATTATAGAGATACGATGATGAAAGTGTATTATAGATTTTTTATTAATTAAAGATAACATAGGGAACAAATAATTAAATAAAATACAACGAACAAGTTGCTAAAATAAAATCAACCTTTATATCTCTAGAGTTTTCGTTCCATATTCAAGCATTTCAAACAACTCGAATTAAAAAAACTCTTATTTCACGCTTTTCAACGTCTCTACGTTGTGTACCGAAACTAAATAAAAAATGCAAACGGAACAGAAAAACTTACACGACACGGTACGATAAAACTTTCCGAAAAATATGGGATAAAAATTGTTTTTCATTTCCGCTTGTGGCGCCGTCTCGCTGAGGTTAGCATCATTAATATTATTTCGAGAAAAAGTTAGAGCTGGAACATGTAGTACATTGCTGGATGCTTTAAAAATTAATTAAACAGAATGATTTACTACGTCCTGAAATTGATATAACATAATAATCAGTATATGATCAACCGACATTCGCACATGGAATTACAATAACATTATATTTGTTATACAAATTTAATTTTATTTAAGTTTAAGCGTCAAGCATTTATCATTTTTTTTTTCAAGGTAACGGCATGAATTGCTTTCAGTCCCAAAAACATGCCAAAATAACTAATAAAAATATACAGTGTAAAACAAAGATAAATGTATATTTGATACCGATTAAACTTGCAGTTGCGTAATCGATGGCGCCATTTTTAAATTTATTGTTGCCAACCATGGTCATATTCGGCGTCGCGTCGCGCGTCGGGCTGACTAACTGGAATTTAAATTGCACACGGGGGATTCAGGTGGTAGCTCTGCTGTAAAAAATGTCAAGTTGCCACATTTATTTGTTTATTTCCTGATATTATTATTCATTTTGACATTTTAGTTTTGTATTACGAGTTTCTGGTTTAAATTAATTATGTTGTGATACTTTAAGCTGATAAAACTTAAAACAGACCTTGCAGTCGAACGTTGGTCTTTTTAGAACTTCTTTAATGCGAAGTATACAAGATAGCTTAATAGCCGTAAAAACTCATCGCAACTTTATTAGAATATTTTAAACGGGAAAGTGGTAGCAAAACCATTTATATCCCCTAAGTGCAGTTAAGAAGGTGAGTTTTGTTGATGTAAATAATAACTGTTTATATATTTACAATTAATTTATTTTTGTTTCCTAAAATATTTTGATTAAAAGAAAATATGTAAAAGTGGGCAACGCTGTACCGCTCAATCTTAATTACGTTACTAAAAGTTTATTTGATATGAACTATAGTTGACAATTAAAGGAATCTCAGATCGTGTTGCCTATCTCATACTAAAAATAAAAAGAACATCGCTTAAAGTAATCCAAGTGTATGCCCCCACTTCTACCTACGATGACGAGCACATCGATTTATTCTATGAAGATATTTCAAAGGCTATGGAAGAACATAAAACCTGCCTTACGTTAGTAATGGGAGATTTCAATGCCAAATTAGGTAAGAAAATTCACATAGAGGAAACTAAAATAGGGGATTTTGGATATGGAGAAAGGAATGATATAGGCACGGCCTTAATTAATTACCTAGAGGAAAAACACATATACGCAATGAATTTATTCTATAAGAAGAAACCGCAACGAAAGTGGACATGGCTCAGCCCTAATGGAGCAACGAGAAACGAAATTGATTATATATTAACTACTGAGAAAAAGATCGTTAAGGATATAACAGTCCTAAACAGCTTTGCAACAGGCAGTGATCACAGGATGGTCAGAGTAAAAATATCTATTGATAGTAATTTCGAAATGAAAAAGAAAAGTAATAGCAACCACGAACAACTGGACATGAATAAACTTGCAGAGAATAAAACCACTTATAAAGAAATGCTAAAGGAACAGTTAGAACAAACCTTAAGAAGTGAAAATGGAACTGTAGACGAAATAAACGATACACTGACAAGAGCGATGAAAAAAGTAGGAAAAAAAGTCGCACAAAAGGGCAAAAAGAAAGAAAATTACATCTCAGAAGATATAAAAAATCTCATGGATAAAAGGCGTAACTTGAACAAAGAAGGAAAAAGGACATCGATGGAATACACAGAGATAAATAAACCATAAGAAAAATGATAAAAGAAAATAAAAGAAAGAACCAAGAAATACAAATTGAGAGAGTAATAGAAAATAACAAAAGTATGAAATGTCTAAACCCCACTCTAGGTAAATTCGAAATAAATAAAATAAAGGACAGGAACAGCATAGAAACTAACATTAAAGATGACATTAAAAAATCACACAGATGTTCTATACATAACTATACGAAACAAAACGGGAACCGCCGGTAGACACCGTAAAGAAACTCCAAACAAAAATAAGAAACGTAAACTCAGAACTACAACCTGAAATAAGCAAATCGGAAATTAAGAGAGCATGGAAGAAAATGAAAAACAACAAATCACTTGGAAAAGACGGAATAACAACAGAAATGCTAAAGTACGGCGGAAAAGCTGTAATTAATACTCTTCATATTCTCCTGAATAAAATCCTAATAGAAAAAATAATCCCAAACGACTGGAAGGAATCTATAACCATCATCCTACATAAAAAAGATGATAGGGTAGATCTAAAAAACTATCGTCCTATAACACTCCTTAACGTAATTTATAAGCTCTTCACGAAAATATTAACCGATAGACTAACAACAAAATTTGACGGATACCAAGCAAAAGAACAAAGCAGGCTTCAGAAAAGGATACAGTACAGTTGACCACTTACTAACTATGAAAATACTAATAGAACGAGCCAATGAATACAACATCCTACTATATATTGCATTTGTAGATTTTGAAAAGGCTTTTGATAGTATTGAGCACTGGGCAGTAAAAACTTCCTTAATAAATAGCAGGATAGACTACAGATACGCAGACTTAATAGCCAACATATATAGCGAGCAACAACAACAATTAAAATCCACGAAAGAACAAAGCCAATTCGCATAAGAAGAGGTGTCAGACAGGGTGATACAATATCCCCTAAACTCGTTAACCAGGCATTAGAAGATGTTTTCAAAAATTTAGACTGGGAAGAAAAAGGTATCAAAATATGTGGACAATACTTGAAGCACCTAAGATATGCGGATGATATCGCCTTAATAACAGAAAAGATAGAAGAACTGGTAGAAATGCTGAAAGAACTGGATACAGCAGCTAGAAGAATAGGCCTAAATATGAACAACACTAAAACTAAAATCATAACAAACACAGATGAAAACATAACAACCAAAATAAGCCAAGAAAAAATAGAACAAGTTGAAGAGTATATATATCTGGGACAAATGATTAAACTGAAAAAAGAAAACCAAACAGCTGAAATAAAGAGACGCGTAAGACTGGCCTCGGCAGCATTTGGAAAATTAAGTTACATATTAAAAAACAAAAGATATCCACAGTACCTCAAAACCAAAGTATATAATCAATGTGTACTTCCTGTACTTACTTACGGATCCCAGACATGGACACTGACAAAATCAAATATTGATAAGGTAACCAAATCTCAAAGATCTATGGAAAGACAAATGCTACATATAGGGCTGGCAGATAGAAAAAGGAATGAGTGGATCAGAGGAAAAACTAAAGTAAGGGATGTTAGAAGTGAAGTAGCAAAATTGAAATGGAAGTTTGCCGGTCACAATGTCAGACAGGAGGATGATCTATGGAACAAATGCATCGTAAACTGGAGGCCCTGGGAGAATAGAAGAAGTAGAGGAAGACCCAAGATGAGATGGGCGGACGATCTGAGGAAACATGCAGGCACAAGATGGATGAGCATGGCGACAGAGAGGGAAGAGTGGAAGAGATTGGGGGAGGCCTATGTCCAATGATGGACCGAAGAGGCTGAATAGATAGAAGAGATAGAGATAGTTGACATAAGTTATAACTAACTGATAGAGAAAGACAAAGCAAGGTAGGGTTGCCGGTTCTCAAGTAAATGTGGGCAAGGTAGAAATTAAACTGAAAAATAAAGAGAACAATAATCATATATTATATCACGGGGCGAGACCTATAAATTTAATCGATTTAACTATTCAAATATATTTTGAATATATATTTTGAAAATATTTTGAATATATTTGAAAAATAAAGAGAACAATAATCATATATTATATCACGGGGCGAGACCTATAAATTTAATCGATTTAACTATTCAAATATATTTTGCGCGCGATTTTGCTAGGAAAACAGTTGAATGGCACAATAATTTAATAAAAAATTTTATTCTAAAATTATTGTGCATGAAACTATTTTCTAAAAAGCAAAATCATGCAAAAAATTATTTGGGTAGTTTAATCAATTAAATTTATAGGTTGAGTGATATACGGCTAGATTGTTTCCTGAATGACTTAGAAATGAAGCGAATGACTTAGGATGAAGCAAGAATTTTATTAACTATAAAATTTAACATTTTCGGACAACATTTTTTCAAAATGACGTCTCGTAAGTAATGTTTGTGCTCCTGCTATCTTGGTTACGCATCCCAACAATGCATCGAGGACCGTTTCGCATGTCAACATATCAAATTCTGACGTATTTTTCTCCACTTATTTGTTCAAAATAATATCGAATAAGGGGTTTTCACCGAAATCGTTATGATTTTAAATGAACTGTTGCCAAAATATCTCAGAATTAGTGATAAACGACAAAAAGAAAACCCAAAAGGAAACCGAAAAAATAATCGCGGTTAAACTGGTCTTGGGATTTAATCACTTATCTAAACAAAATTTATTCGAAAAATTAGATTAGCTGATTGGTCCATTTCACGATAAGGGAAATAATCAATAAAATTTAACTTATTATGTAATATATTAATACTGATGACTTATAAATATTTAATGAAGAAACCGACAGTCTCTATGTAAAGAAAAAATAAAACGATTTTATGCAGTGGTATATTACAAAAAAAAACTTTTTTAAGATATCTATTTTAGTAGTGAAACACGCAAATACTATACTCTACTAGTATACAGTTTAAAAAATGGTGAATCATAACATCGTAAGTTATGGCATTAGGTATATAAAAGTGGAGTAGAAAAAATAACTTATAGTACTGAATTTAATACTCAATTCCGCAATTGATTTAAATAATATTGGCCGTCGTTTATCACCATGAAACAGAATAATTTCGTTAATTGACTATTAATTTACATCTATTCCTAAATATTCCACTCAAAAAAATGCGATTTTAAACAGGTCTCAAGTCCTCAATCGTTCAGAAAATAATTCAGACATTTTAGCTTTTAATTTAACGACTGAATCGAAACAAATTTGAAAAACCCAACTCTGTTTCCTTCTTTTTAATGAACTAAACTACAGTTATTTAATTTAAGATTTAAATAGACTGAAAATTGGTATAAAAAGGTTAATGCAACTAACTTTTTTATAGTATATTCTTTAGTCTTTTCCCCCACTTTGGTGAATTTTGTCAGTTTCCTATTCACATCTATGTAAGCTTTTCCTAAATATCTCATATTCTTGAAAAGTTGTTTACAGCAGAGTGGAGTTAAAAAATCCCATTAATTACCTTTTTAATTTTTAGGTACTATACAAGAAACAAAAAAAATATAAACTTTTTGTTAATTCGAGTAAATTTTTGAACCATAACTTTTGCTAATTATTTTCAAATTCGTTACACGCGAAAAACAGCAACACGCCAATTGTAGCCGAGAAAATAAAAGTTTTATTATCCTGTAGTCGTCGGTGTACGTTGCACAGCGTGAAGCCAATTAAATTATACAAGACCCCCGACTGAGAACGGCAGCATTAAATATCAGATAGTAACTCCGGCGTCCACAATCTGGACCAATTGAGGCAAAACGGCTAATGGAACGCTCGCTTCGACTGTTTTTAGAGTTTTATTATTTTATTTTGTGATTAAAAAACACACTTTTAGTTACATCATTATATCTCGTTAATTAGTTAAAGTTATTTTGTTATATTTACGCTTGAAAATTACATTTTTGAAGTGAAACTTCTTTACGTGCGATGAGAGTAAAAATCCAAGACCGTGACACCACGGCCTTGACACGACATGACCTTGAGCATACTTTGACGCACGAGCTAGGGAGAAAAAAAAGTTAAGAAAAGCATTATAATAAACTTGATACTATACCTGGGTACCAATATCTTCTGAGAGAGTGCTAGGAAGTAAATTTTCACTGGAGGTCATTTTATTTTTAAAATATTCATGAGCTCAAAAAAAATCCGGGTTTAATTTGACCTCGTGTGGTATTCGGTAAGAAAATTCCACACCAAATTGTGTTTGAAAATCAAATAATTAAAATGTATTTTTCGATTTTTGGTCGACTTGATTATTTAGTTACTATGGTTTTTCTTGTCACCAATGGATTCTTAGCCTATAAACTGCTGATTTCTACTGATTGTAGTAACTCAAAAGTGCCATTTTAGGACCTAAAATATTATATTCTTTCATTTTATAGTTACTGGAGCTTACTACAAGTGGTAGAAAATCATAATTTAAAAGGTTTTTCGGAACGCTGCATGAACAGATTTACAGCGTGTCACAGTTTTGGCAGCAATTTAGACCTTTAAATTGTTGACTTCTACTCGTTGTAGTTGCATGAAAATACCGTCTCCAGACACAACACAATATATTCTTTAATTTTACATAAGTTTTGAGTAACTACAAGTGGTAGAAAATTGCTTTTTTGCATTTTTATTAGCTTTTCATAAACGCTTTATTGGTATGGAATTCATAACAAGCGCGCAGCGTCAGCAAGCGTCAATCATAAAAGGCTGTGATCATCGTATTTTGACAGTTCAAAATATCAAAAAAGCTTGCGTTTTGTTGTAATAAAGAATATTGTGCAGCTTGAAAACCCAACAAAATTCTCTGTTTTAAAAATGAATCGGTTTGAAAATCATACTACATGCAAAATATGCGTGAAATTGTCTGATGTAATGCAATTATCGTGCGATGACTTATTTACCCGCATTAATAGAGGATTGTGGCTCCTACTTGAAGAAAGAAAATTTGTTTCGAATTGTTCACGAATATTTGCATCTAAACTACTCAAAATTCAAAGTACTAAATGGAAAAAAGGTGAATAAAATAGTGTCTAAATATTATATATATTTCACTAGACATAGACATTTAATTCAGTCCATTCCAGTCCTACATTTTCTTCATTAAGAAGAAAGGAGGTGTCCAAAGAATAGAGAAAACATCTCAGCTTTTTAATTGAAATGTATCAAAATTATCATGTAAACAAATAAAAACCAGAGTCTCAAAATGATATTCTGTCATTAAAAACGTCAAAAAATTTCCAGTATAATTCGCTGTTGGGTGCCCACAAGAAAAATATTTTCACTAAAATGTATCCGTTGCCATGGTGATTTGTCAAAAAAACACGTTTTGATTGGTTAAAAATTACAGGTGTGGAATTTTCAAGCATATTTTTATCGATAGGCTTGTAGCTTCTGAATAATCTAGGTAAAGCGTTTTTTTAGCTCATTTGCTAGTTCAGCATTAGAATTATTAGAGTAAAGCAACTCGCATTTTCATTGGAGGACATCGTTATATTTATTTTAAACCATTAATCAACGAGAACATTCGTATAATTTAACAAAATTACTGTAAACCACTATAAATACGAATTGTTAGTTAGGTTCAAAATGTTTTTCTCTTCTTAAATAAATTTAAGCGTTAACATTATTAGGCATTTGCATAGAAAAAATGTGTATTTTCGGTGGTATTCTACAAAATTTGCAGATTATTGAGGGAACAGAAAATGTACAGATTACAGAAATAAATTGAAAATAATTTTATATTCATCATTAAAAACGGTACATGTGTTACATTGTGATGTATGCGATCAAAATTAGTACTAACCATTTATCAAAGAATAAAAACAAAATGATATTAAAAAATTAATTTAAAAAGAAAAATTTAATTCAAAAAATTAGGAAATATTAACAAAAATTCTCGCAAAATGGTTCAACAAAATATTTAAAAAATACAAAGTAGGTCTTAGTAGTTAAGATGACCGAAAATCCGAAAATATATTATACACTCAGAAGCAAAAATAAACATTTTTCGTCAAATTTAAAGGGATAATTCTTTCATTTTAGCCCAATTTTCAATGATTTTTTTGGCAAACTGTATATGAATTTGTCAGTTTTAATTTGTAATAGCAAGTATATTAATAGTAATTCAGTATTTTATAAACTTTAGTATTGGGTTTTATTATGCAGGGTTTATTAAAAGGTCGTTTTTTACTCTAACTTAACTACATGATTTGGTTAATTTTTAAAAGCAAAATGAAGTTGCCACCAAAAATTTGCAATTTTTTTAGTTATCATTACTTTTTGATGTTATTTTTCAATATGACGAGGTGGCTTTGGTGACTTTTGTGGCAATGTCATATTACGCTATATTGGAAACACTACTAAATTAAAAAAAACGTTAAAAAGTAACAATACAGTATTAGTTTTAATAAACAGAACTAAAAATATAAAAAAGGCACTTATAGATGCTTTCTTTAATATTAAGTATACAAACAGAAAAAAAAACTTCTAAAAATACTTTGTATTTCCTCCCTTGGCTGCTATAACTGCTAGAGGCGTCCGCTCATACTGTCAACAAGGCTGCATATATATCATATTGCGTTATATTTTCCCATTCTTCTTTAAGGACCAAGCGAATCTCATTCAAAAAATATGATGTTAATTAAAATTAACACCCAAAATTTCGGTATGGAAACTTTGGAAAAGTATAAACGGGATTAACCGTTTTAGAATAAGCAACATTTTTTATGAAGAATATTTTACATTTATATATATAATATACATTTTTCTCAAAATATCAACAATAAAAAAGTTTTTTCTTTTGTGAAGACAATCCGGAGACATACTGTATATTACTACTGTTTTAGGTTAGTAGATATTCAGGAAAAATTCTAGTAATAATATTTTCTTAAATTTTTAACTATATTTTTAATTGTTTGACTAAATTCTGCAATTGATTAAAATACTATTTGCCATCGTTTATCATCATGAAACAGAATTAATTCGTTAATTGACTATTAATTTACGTCTTTTCCTAAATATTCCACTCAAAAAATGCGATTTTAAAGAGGTCTCAGGTGCTCAATCATTCAGAAAATCCTTCTGGCATTTTAGCTTTTAATTTAACGAGTGAAACGAAACAAATTTGAATAACCCAACTCTGTTCCTTCTTTTTAATAAATTAAATTGCAGCTATTTAATTTAAGATTTAAATAGACTGAAAATTGGTATAAAAAGGTCAGTGCAACCAACATTTTTTATAGTAGAATTTTTAGCGTTTTTTTTTTCTCCTCTCTGGGGGATTTTGTAAATTTCCTATTCGCATCTATGTAAATTCAGTTAGATTAAAAGTTCTGGCGACAAAATCTACTCTTTCGTAGGACGTCGAATATAGTATGCATTTTAAATGTAATTTTAAGAGAGCTTTTTAACAAATGCATGCATTTAAAAACATTATACCAAGTATATGGGGCATTAAAAATATTTGAAAAAAATTAGAAAATATTAACAAAAATGCTCGCAAAATGGTTCAATAAAATATATAAAAAAATACTAAGTAGGTCTTAGTAGTTAAGACTGCAAATAAAATATAATATATCTGATATCTATTGAAATATGATCCGTATGATCGAAAAAAACGGCGTTAAAGATGGCTGGGGAATCGTTGATATTTTTTTTCGGATCGTCATTTACTAAAATTTGACATAAAACTTGTCATAAATTCACACTAATTCTATAAAGATTAAAAAAGGATAAAACGTTTCCAGACATACAAATCAATTTCTAAACAATTATTTTTGCTCGATTTTTAAACTACACTATTTAAAATTTATTTTGACTTAATATAAAAATAAAATTCAACCTTCTTAAGACAAACTGGCCAAAACGTATAAGTGCCATTAAAAAATAAAGAAGAATACAAGCCAAGTAATGATGTCTAGGGTTTGACCTCGAAAAAATGATCATCCATTGTCATAATCCAGCCATTTTTGAAACCATTTTTCTTTTCGATTGTATGGTATAACATAGAGTATGTCCAACGACAAAATCTTTCATAGTGATACATGTGTCTCTCATTTTTATTTCAAAATAGTTTAATTTATTCTACAAAGAAATAGGTAAAAAAATCAAATCAAGTTATTTTATTTAAAAAAAAACGGTATGTGTTAGTACAAAACAAACCAGGGTGTATTTTAAACAATACACCACATACCAAAAAAATATAAAAAAACTATTTCTTACTTTCAATCTTCAAGAAGTTTCCTGCATTTACTATTATATTTATCAATATAACTTAAGTATAAATAAAAAAAAATAATATTGAACAGGAATAAATAAAACACAAAACCCCTGTATATGTTATCTGCGAAAGTTAGGAATTTATTGATATACCTAATAATTCAAAGAGCAAAATAAAGTCAACCATTAAAATCAGAACAAAAGCGTCCCGTGTCAGTTAAAAATCAAATCACTGACATTTTCGTTACTGATATCATAGACTAATGTCACGTTCTAGAGATAGATTGGACACTGATATAAAACAAGTAAGTCCATCATTGAGAGGCCACCTGGTGATCCGGAAGAAACTAATGAAGAGTTTTGGCATAACATAATTTTAGCGTTACGTTATTTATTAACGCTAACTAAAACGGTAACGTTATACAAGCGCAAAATTATTCCTTGTAAAATATAATATAATAAATATAGACTTGTTTACTATATTTTATGTTTTATTAGATCATTAAAAGTGTAACATATTCAAAACTAAAAATAAAATTATGGATACATACATTTTAAACACCAACAATAGAGCACATAGCGCCTATTTTTTTGATTTAACAAATAAATTATGATATAGTAAAAATATTATAGACTACTAATTAGCTGTTACTAAAAACACTATATTACCAACTATGTATTTACTTATTTATAATCAAACAATTTTTTTATTTCTATTTTATTCGTTATTAATCTAAGATGTCTAAAATGTCTTTACTAAAAAAAGTTTAGTATCTCATACGAAATTGATGATCGACTGTAAATATAAAAATACGCAAACTAATAAAAACACAAACTATAAACACAAATCACCGAACTTTCCGGCAAATCAGGAATATCTGAATTAATAAAATGAATGATTTAAAAATAACTTGACGGATCACCAACACTTTGACAACTAAACCAAAACTAGACCACAGATGGTAGTAAATATAGAGGCTGTCATGTCATCTTCATATATAAATTAGAAACCTGTACTTTAAAGTCTTTTGCGGCGCGGCGTCTGGTGATGCGAAAGAAACTAAATTTGTAGTTCCATAAAATTACCATTGAGTGTCTAGAGCCTGACTGATATTGACAGTTTTGGGATCATAAGCACTCCGGAGACTGGAGAAATGGAGAAATAAACTATTTTTAATAAACTGGCACTTTCGTTTAAGTTTTTCGGCCATGAATAGACGTTTAGACAGTTGTATCATCCAATTCAGATAAACTTAAAAAACAAGTTCACAACAAAGGTTCACAAAAACACCAATTTATAATTAGGTTATGTCAACTTCTACGCAGGCTAAATGTCATAGACAAAAGACAAAAGTTGCTACGGCAACTGATTAAATTACGGCATGTTATAATCTCCATTCGGAGTTGTAAAGTCGTCCAACGAAAACGGCATTTTACCAGGCCTTCGTATATCCTTATGAAATATTTAATTAAGTTTTCCGGTTCGGTGGAAAAGTCCCTAATTTGCCGCTGGTGCTACTGTCCTTTTCAACATGGTGACAAACCCTTTAAAACTGAACGCATACGTATAATAATTTGTTTACTCTCAAAACTCATATATTTTCGCGTCTATATTAATAATTAACATGTTTATCTAATTACATCTTGCAAATACACGAGACAAACACAGGAGTATACATGTAGGTGTAAACTGTTGTTGTCTGCGAGTCATTTTTTTTTCGAAAACTGTACAGGGTGGCGTCTCACTTACGACGCGGAGGCTCGGAGGAGAACGACAGTTTGTACTGAAATGACATTTTGTTAGCATATGTAGGTTAATTTAGGGCATTTTTTAAAAATATAGAGAGATCTACAGGGTGCCCCCAAAGAAAGTTACACATCAAAGTTGTGTTTTTTGTAAAGGAACACCCTATATATTAGAATTAGAATTAGAATGAGTGGGAGGGGGGTTAATCACTGCGACCTTACAGATCCATTGTGTCCCCCTTTCTTGAGTCATAACTCATCATACAGTTCCAGGGCTTTGACAAAAGCCAGTATCTGGGACGGTTTTATAGAGGGTAGTTCTCCATCTCCAATATCAGTCGTACCAAAATTCATGGCACGAATGGTTGTCGTCTCGGCGCACTCAGTGATGAGGTGTACTGGTGTTTCCCCATCTTCCCCACAGAATCTGCATTCGCCGTTTCTTCTTAGTTTCAATCTACTGAGGTGTTCATTGAGGAGACAGTGTCCCGTTAAAAACCCCGTGACAATCCGAAGATTGTTCTTACTTAAACCCAGGAAGATCTGTGATTTTTCTTGATCATAAGCCCTCAGAAACTTCTTCGGCCCATATTAACTGATTTTCGGATTCTAGGTGAAAAATAAAAGTGAGTTTCATTAGAGAAGTATATGACTAAAATGTAAGGTTTTTGACATATTTAACATTTTCTAAAAATGAAGAACAATTTTTAATTCAATAAAAGCTAGCTAAAATGGAATTTACCCGGTATAGCCCAATATATAGTTAAAATAACGACTGTATTTTAAATTAAATTAAAACTTGATCCAAAAAGTTATACAGGGTGAGACAAAATTAATATTGAACATTGGCCACCTTTAAAAGCAAATTACTTTTTTATTTTAAATGAAACACCCAGTATATTACTTTCATATCCAATGGGGAATTCATATCTCTTCAAAATACTATTATGGTTGTCTACCCCTCGAACTAAGATTATCCTAGATATTATTATTTTCATTTTTATGATTTAGTGTCAATCGTAATTACCTAATCTTCATTCTCTATTCCAAGAAAAATTTTGTAAATTGCATATTTTGGCAGAAACTTCCGGAAAACTGATTTTTGGGCCATTTGGGACCATTTTTTCATCCAAAGCTGTCCGAGCACGTTGATACAATTTCCCCCCTAAAACTACTCTTTAAAAGATAGAAGTTTCTTCGAGACAGAATATCTCGAAAACTACTAATTCTACGTAAAAAATGATAATTAGCTTTTTTGTAAGTAATAGAAAATAACTACATCTCACCTTAATACTTAATACTGAAATAAGCAGTTTGGTAACACCTCTTCCATTCTGTGTGATCACAAATATTCAAAATATCTGGGGATTACTCTAGACCGCACACTATCATTTCGAAGACACTTGTAGAAAATGTTGCAGGTAAAATCAGTACACGAAACACATCATACAAAAACTTTTTGGTACTTCTTGGGGTGCAGGAGCAACACTTCAGATCTCTGCCCTTGATCTGGTATTCAGTGTAGCAAAGTATTGTGTACCAGTGTAGTTCAACATCCACCATACAAATTTCATAGACAGACAGCTGAAGAGCACCATGCGGCTGATTACAGGGACAATCAGATCCACACCTGAAGTGACCCTAGACTGAAGTCGAGAAATCCACCTTTACCAACAGCTGAAAGAGATCAAAAACATTGTTTGTTTAGCAAATTTTAACAGAAAAACTTATTCCAGTAACGCAATTACAATTTTGTAGCTAATTAGATATTGGTTGAACTTGCGACACATAACTGACAGTATTTTTCAGAATAAAAGGAACAATATTATTTTTACCCGCGCTATTTGGAAATGGGAAAATTAGAACTTAGCTTTCCTGTAAAGGATAATTGCTAAATCGATACGACACAGCAAACTGCTATTTCAGCAAAAAGTATTTCCGAGATAAAATTGCATTAGACCTCGTTATCTCATTTTTCATCACTTTTATATAGCCCTTACTTAAACTCCAGTAAAATAAAAACCAGTTTAAACGGTCTTGTCACCGCTACTAAAAGTCAGGCTTGACTGTGTAATTAATACGGTCCTTAGTTTCTAAGTGGCGTCCAAGTTGGACCTTTTAAAATACTCATATACTTTTCTTTATTTCTTTTCCGCACTAGATTTTACTATATCTTAGTTTGCATAAAAATATGTTTAGTAGAGTACACTGAGCCCAATCAGCCAGTGTACATTCTATCTGCATCTTATGTATATAATGTACGTCCAAAAAACGTACACGAAAGTACCATTATAAGCGTATCATGTACTGTGCAGCTGGTTCCAAAAAAAATGAATACGACTCTTTACATATTTTTTCGAATATTTGAGCAGTGTATATTTATGTGTCAAGTATTTTGACATGTTAAGGTTATTGTGACATTGAATAGAACAACTTTGCTTTTGACAAAGTGGCAAATAAATTTTTCAGAATGTCAGCATGACATGAGTAAAGAAATGGGGGACTGGTATCATAGAATATACTGCCCGAAATAATACAAATATGTTTTATATCGTATTCAATTTTATTGGAACCAGCTGTACGTACCAGTGTACATTCTATATGCGTCGTATGTACATAAAATTAAGACATAATGAAACTAAAAGAATTTCGGACTTCTATTTCTTTATTTATTTTGCTTACACAACATTTTGGTATTTGCAAACAAGTTTTTTAACAAACAAGTCAGCAGTTCAAACCAATAAATCGAATAACTCATAGTCTAAAGATATTGGCACCAGCCATATCTTTCTCCAACCACCAGCCAAACCACTCTACCTGATTAGCCTCCTGCATCCCAAGGACCTCAGTACCTGCTAATTAACAAAACCTCTTTATGTATTCTTTTTCTATGAATGTATTAAATCTCAAACCTTGGTATGAATACAGTATTTTTATTATTATTATTTCTCTTTAATTAAAGTTCAGAATAGCATAGTTGGATTCTCTGGAATAGTGATCAAGGTTTTCTCTGCCGTGCTCTTTTACCTGTGAATTCCAGGCATAGTACGGCACTCCTTTCATTTCATTTAATAAAATAGATTATTTACAAATTTAGCGTTTGATTTACATAACCTATTCGCCTCAAATTTCCCAAAATATTGCTTCTGTGGAGGCGCAGCCAAGGTAATCACAATAAAAAATATTTTTAGCGCAACGTACCTTCCTTTATTTCATTTAAATTGTTTGTTATACAGTTGGCCAAAATATTATAGTATGAGAGCTAGCAACATCTGGAAAACAAGTATTTTAAGAAAACTGGCTCTTTGATATATCTTTTACTGTGCTCTCTGGAACAGCGGGCAGGCTATCTTGCTACCGATAGACGTTGCGTTCACTACTGCCGCATTGAAAGAAGTTCCTATATTTTTATTTAGCCCTTTAAATTCTAATATAGAATATAAACCGAACAAGTCTTCATAGCGCGGCGCGAGAACGTTCCGCCTATAAAGCGAGAAGTCCCGAGTTAAATACTGGCTCAAGGTAAACTTTATTTTCGTTTATATTCTGATAGTAAAGTACTAATTAGTTCTGGTCATTAAAAAAACAACTATTTAATACTTACTATACTATCAGCATATAAACGAAAATAAAATAAAAAAGAGTTTACCCCGAGCCGGTATTGAACTTGGGACTTCTCGCTTTATAGGCAGAACGTTTTCGCGCCGTGTTATGGAGACTTGTTCAATTTATATTCAACACTAGAATTTAACGGACCAAATAAATAAATATATAGGATCTTCTTGTAACGTTTTCTTGACACAATGCAAACGGCAGCTTTTCGTCTTTGCGAGCAGTCGTAGGTTCGTTTTTTATTTTTTTTATTATGTGTTATAATTAATCAATAAAACAATAATTATTTGGCGCCAGGACATTCACTCAGAAATAATAGATCTCCTTTCTCCAACTTAAATTTATTTATAATTAAAAAATTATGAGATAAGGACAGTAATTGACGGATTAAGTTAGGTTTTTAAAATGAATTAATACTTAAGAATAATAAGTAATCAAAATTTAAATGTATGACATAGAAAAATAGTATCACTTGATCTGTAGATTAAAAATCATTGACATTATTAATATTAAATTACGCAAAATAAAGCTAAATAAGTACCTCAAACTAACGCAGTCCATGAACCTTGTTGTATGCGCACATAATTCCGTAAATCAATCAAAAGTTAATTAAATTAAATATGTCAAGTGACACCATCACAAAATACTTGACAAGATATTAATATATATATATATATATATATATATATATATATATATATATATATATATATATATATATATATATATATATATATATATATATATATATATATATATATATATATATATATATATATATATATATAAATTGTATATTTAAAATTAAAATTAAAAATATATTTTAATAATGAAATTCAAAAACATCTAATAATTACATAATTGATTATGCAATTAATCAACAGTAAGTAAATATATTTAAAATAAGTTAATAAAAATATAATATATGCAATCTGACCTGATTATCCGGTGCAATTCTAGGCTTTGGCTCGTCCTTCTAGATGGTGTGTGGACGTTAGGTGTGGGAGCTCATCCCCAATCTACCACAGCCTCGAACAGCCCCTTACAATACCACCAGCCATGTGGAAATCAAACATGGATCATAGATACAGGCTCTCGTACCTCAAACCACCAATCACGACATATAACTCGCCATGTAACTTGACGGTAAAACCCTGGAAACGGCACAACTTATGCACAAAATGCATTTTAGAAGTTTTAGAACTTACCTCACAATGCTGAGGGTTTACTCAAAAATTAAATTCATGGGAGGACGACCAAAACCACGTTTAGAAAATCTGTAAAGAGATAAGGTTGAACCAAAAGAATAAAATTGTGATGAAGATCAAATTTACCACAAAAATACCCATGAAAACTTAAAATTGATTCCTTCCCCAAATGCCAGGAACCATTAGGACTACATTCTAAAGGTTAATATAATTAAAAAGTTGAAACTTTTTCGGATGACTTCAGATAAGTTGGTCGATGTCTAAGCCACAAAATCTGAATCAAAAATGGTGACTTCCGATAGTCAAAAAGATGCTCTAGTTCTGCGCCGACAAGGGCAAGTACGATCAACAGAGTATCCGAAATTACTCAGAACTAATTCGGTAGGCTGTATGTTGGGTTGCCAATAGTATCGTTTTTCAATGTGTAGTAGTGAACGCTACGTCTATCGGCAGTCAGACGACTCGCACGCTGTTCCAGAGAGCATAGCAAAAGATATATTAAAGAGCCAGCGTTCTTAAAATACTTTCTCGAAAACGTTGCTAGCTCTTAGACTATTACCTCTTCAACTTTGTTGAACGATCCTGGATTGTTATACTACAAAACAAAAAAAATATTTAAATAAAAATATTTTATCTTACTTCCGACAAAAGAAATGCACCTAAATTCTTTTGAAATGTAGAAAATGCTCATTCTGCTACTGCAAAAATGTTTGTTGTCTGACGAGCAAAGCAAGCAGGCGAAAAAGCTGCAAACTGACGGGGCCTTTATAAAATATATATGCGAATGGCACGCAGATAGGTCTTCTGGTCGTTATAATATACGACACCGCCCACACCACAAGAAACCTTTTAAGATAAGAGCGAACGAAAACTGAAAGAGGTTACGAAGAGAAATAAGGTAGATTCTTTTACTTTATTTCAACCAAAGCGTCTTCGGAATCAAAAGTTTAGATCTTTTTTAGAATAAACAACGATCAATCAAATGGTTACCAAGGGAAATCTCATGCAATTACAAAATTTACAGCGTACAAAACACGAGTTTAAGAACATTACTGAACATTTTAACCTATAAACTTGCTATTTTTATCCATTTATTCTCGCGTAATATTATTAAAATACTATTACTAATCCCAATAATTTCTCAGAACTTACGTGCCGAAGAACAATCCTTGAATTGTCACGGGATTTCTAATAGGACACTGTCTCCTCCACGAACCTCATTAGATTGAAGCTGAGAAACCACGGCAAATGCAAATTTTGTGGGGAAAATGGGGAAACATCAGAACACCTCATAACTGAATGCGCCGAGACGACAACCGTTCGTGCTAGAAACTTTAGTACAGCTGATGTCGGAGATGGAAAGCTGGCATCTGTGGAGCCGTCTCAGATACTGGATACTGGCTTTTGTCAAAGCCCTGTGACTGTATGATGAGTTATAACTCGTTATAACTCAATAAAGGGAAACACACAGTAGATCTGTAAGGTCGCGGTGATCCCCCTCCTAAACATTCTACATTACTAATCACCATTTAAAGTATTTTTACGATTTTAAAGATACTTCTAAGCAAAATATTTATATAATGTTACAAAATACTTTTGGAAAAGGTATTTAAAATACTAGATATAAAATACCTATTTTCTTAATACTTTTATTAAAATAAACTACTTTTCTAAAGAAATATTTTTTTCGTTATTTAGCTTAGTACATTAGTAATCAGTACAGAGAAGATCAGCAGGCAAATCAAGACTCGAGCGAATAACTAATGAACGCATAAGAGAGATTAGGGAAGTTAAACATACGATAGTGGACGACATAAAGAACAGTCAACTCATATGGTACGGGCATGTCCAAAGAATGGCAGAAATAAGAATCCCAAAGCAAATTATAAACTGGAAACCTGCAGGAAGAAGAAAACCGGGTAGACCGAGAAGAAGTTGGCAGGAAGGGATTGACACGTTTATGGAGGAAAGATCTCTCGGAGACGGTGCATGGAGAGACAGACAGGCATGGAGAGATGGCATCGGAAGACGTAGAACGTTTTAAACCGATTAATATATATATTACTAATATACATTAGTAATAAAATTATGAACAAGAATTGTGTAAATCTGAGGCTATCTTTATTACTTATGGCAGTGTATCTAAATAGCGGTGCTGCGGAGAAGAGGAATCAGAATCCTCTAAAAACATGTAATAAGATTTGTCTGTTGTCTTTCATTTTAGAAAGTTCTCATTTTTTTTAATCGGTATGAAAAAGAACTATGAGAGCACTATACGTGTTTCAGTCAGGACAACATCTTTGAGACATATTCTTTAAATGATTTTGGCACTCATTTCTTTTTAAAGAATGAAATAGGTGCTTTTCTTTAAACCATTCATTAATACTAGATATATAGAGAAAAATCAAAATGTTTAAAATTAATGTGATTTTTAGAATATTTATTTTGTTCTACCTATTTTAGGTTTAATGTTAATAAAAAAATGTTAAATAATAAATACGAGTTTTTTTATTCATCAACGGATATTTCATTATCCCTAATACAGATATTATATTGGGTCCATATTATGATATTTAATTATATTATATATTAATGATATTACTATTTAAGAATATATAACATGTGTATGCATTTAATGGATTCGATTTATACTATGAATAATTTCTAGTTTAAAATTAAACATAGAGACAGTCGTTTACTATACATTCGTGTCGATGTTTTTGGTTCACTTAGTGTGACAATAAGGGCCTTGTTGTTTGTACTAATATTTTCCCACTGTGCCTTCCGAATATCACACTAATGAGCAGTCAAAACCAAAGAATGGTATAACTCATAATCTAAAGATATTGGCACCATATATGGCATATTGACGCCAGTGATGCCAGTGATACCCGTGACGCCAGTGACGCCAGTGAGGCCAGTAATGCCAGTGATGCCATTGACGCCAGTGATCCCAGTGAGACCAGTGACGTCATTGATGCCAGTGATGCCAGTGACGCCAGTGTCGCCAGTGACGCCAGTGAGGCCAGTGACGCCATTGACGCCAGCGACGCCAGTGACGCCAGTGAGGCCAGTGATGCCAGTGACGCCAGTGAGACCAGTGACACAGTGACACCATTTACTGGATCTCTATACACGTATCCAGTAGCTGGCGCCAGTATCACTGTCACGCCTGTCTTCCACTGGCTGCCAGTCAGTGAGACCATTGGCGCCAGTTACTGGATCTCTTAAACGTTTCATCGTTATTATCAATTAATAAATCACATTCAATAAAAATTTGAAACAAACTTTTACTAATCGATGTTAGCACTCACTGGGTCTTTCTAATTACGACATTTTACATCGTGTATGATAATTATTATTGGGGTAGCCTCCCGAATCCAGGGACCTCAGTACCTGCAGGTGGGGACTTGCTAACTAACAATACCTCTTCATTTACGGATGTTTCAAGTATGTTAAACTTCAAACCTTAGTACGAGGACAGTATTTTTATTATTATTATTCCCCTTTTATTCAAGTTCAGGACAGCATAGTTGGATTCTTTGGAATAGCGATCTAGGTTTTCTATGCCGTACTCTTTTACATGTGATTTTCAGACAGAGTACGGCACTCCTTTCATTTCGTTTAATAAAATCAGTAGGGCTATTTACAAATTTAGCCTTTGATTGACATAATCTATTTTCCTCAAATTTCCCAAATATCGCTTCTGTCTAGTGCATCCGAAATAAGTTAAAATAAAAATATTTTTATTATTCAATATTTATTATTACTTTAAACTAACTATACTAGGTATATAATATTACTTTAAACAAACAAAATTTGAATTAATTAAAAAAGATATAATTAAATTGGTCGAATGACAAACGACCAATCTTATTATATCTTTTTAGGGGACCCTGATTCCTCTGTTGCAAGTAGCTGGCAATAAGTAGGTAATAAATAGCAATGCAATAAGTAATAAAGACACCCTTAGATTTACACAATTCTTGTTCATAATTGTTATTAATGTAGTAAGCTAAATGACGAAAAAATTTTTTCTTTCAAAAAATAGTTTATTTTAATATAGATAACTTAGAAAATAGATATTTTATATTTAGTATTTCAAATACCTTTTGAAAAAGGATTTTGTAACTTTATATGAATACTTTGCTTAGAAGAAGTATCTTGTAACTTGTATTTCAGATGCTTTTTAATGAGGTGTCTGGTACATTAGTAATATCATGATACTGTAAAAGGGTATAAGATTTCAAAATAAACAATAATTTAAATAGTGATTAGTAATATAGAATGTTTAGGAGGTTGGTTAATCACCGCGACCTAACAGATCTATTGTGTGTTTCCCTTTCATGAGTTATCATGAGTTATAACTCATCATACAGTCAAAGGGCTTTGACAAAAGCGAGTATCTGAGACGGCTCCACAGATGCCAGCTGAACAGCGATCAAGGTTTTCTCTGCCATACTCTTTTACTTGTGAAATCCAGGCAGAGTACGGCAGTCCTTTCATTTCATTTAATAAAATCAGTAGGGCTATTTACAAATTTAGCCTTTGATTGACATCATTTATTTTCCTCAAATTTCCCAAATATCGCTTCTGTCTAGTGCATCCGAAATAAGTTACAATAAAAATGTTTTTAACACAACGTCGGTTCCTTTATTTCATTTAAATTGTTTGTTATACAGTTGACCAAAATATTATCTCTTCAACTTTGAACGACCCTGGTTGTTATACTAAAATAAAAAGAAATATTTCAAATGGCTTTAAAACGTATCGTCTAACAAGCACGAATTTTGTTGAATCAAAAGACCGTTGCTTTTAAGAATGAGAGAAAATAAATCAAAGTGACGAATCAAAGTAGGAAGAGAGAATCTATTTCTCTAACCAACGTTTTATTTTTGTTACAGAACGATATCGTCCAACAGGCAGTGAGGAATGTAGTCCTGGAGGAACGGAAAAGAGACCCTCTGAAGTATTCTTGCCTGTAAGTAAACTGTTACATTAGAAATACATAAGAGAATTTGTTTCTTTTTTACTAAAAATAGAAGAATAAAAGAATAGTTGTACTGTCGTGATAAATTATACCGGGTGGTTCTCAAAAGTCGCTCATTCCTACAATTCTTTTTTATTTTTAAAGATAAAAACAGATTTAATACGTTAGTACACTCACCGGCACGAAAAACGGACACCTTAAAATTTTCGCGTGTTTTAAAGTTTTATATAATGTGTTCTAATGGACCGATTTTGACGATTTTTATGGTTCCGTACCCAATGGGTAAAAACGGAAACCCTATTACTAAGATTTCGCTGTCCTTCCGTCCGTCGGTCCGTCTGTCACAAAGGTCTATCTTATGAACCGTTATAGCTAGACAGCCAGACAGAAATTTTTACAGATAATGTATATGTCGCACCCACAAAGTGTAATTGTCCGTTTCATGAAATGGATATCCACTTCGCGAACTGGTTAGGTTAGGTTATGTTAGGTTCGCGAACTGGTTGGTTTCAGTTCGCGAAGTGGATATCCATTTCATGTAACGGACAATTACACTAAGTGGGTGCGACATATATATGTTGCTGCTATAAGAACAAATACTAAAAACAGAATTAAATAAACGTTTATAAATAAAAAAGTAATGTCACTAAACATTATCTTTTAAGTAAGATTTTTTTATAGAATCTTTCAAGTCCTCGGTGGCCGCGTGTTTAAAGCGTTAGTACTTTACGCTGCTTTGACGTTGGAGCCGTAGTAAGGCAGGCTCGAATCCTTCCTAGTCAAGGCGACTTTTATTTAATCGTTTTTTTTTAATTTTTACATATTTATTTTTACTTTTTACATATTTATGATTAATACAATTTTTAATTATGTGTTTCTTCATTTTTTTTAAATTACTTATATACGCGCATTCAAAATTTCAACTAAATCGGAAAAAATGTTAATAATAATATAGCGTCTTGTGTTGTATAGATAATGAATGGTACGGTGATATGGATGGTACCCTTGATAATTTTTTTTAAGCAATTGGTAGCTAAATTAGTTGACATTTAGTATCTCTTTCTAAATTAAAAATGAAACTATATTGGCAAGTATACGAAGGAAAACAAAACATGCCCTTGCTTGTGGTCCTAGTCAATAGACCTATAAAATAGTATTTATGATTTATATAATGTCACTGTCTTTGAAAAATCATATTATTATTGTCTGTTCGGCAGTTACTCTAGCAGATATGGTTTTTAAGTCCAAAAGTTGATTTCTACCATGATCACAAGATACAAAGAAAACAAGGTATGATATTGCGCAGGTTGGTCGCTATATCACAGGTGATAAACGGCACTATTGGTCGGCAAGCTCCGTGTGCCAACTTCAAAATGTCAAACAGATGACATATAATAAACGTTAAAATAATTTTTCAAATGTCAAGCTCGATGATTTGACTTGAATAATAATATGTCTATATTTTATTTCATAGAAAGCGTCGTATATAAAATGTAATACGGAAAAATGAACAACAACTGTGCTAATTTTAGCAAAAAAAATCTTAACGGACCGCAAACGAACTACGTCAACTCGCCCCTTTGACCAAACAGGATTTGTTACTTTTATTTTGTATGGTATATATTTTATTTTTTTATTATGGAAGATTGGTTGGAAAAGTTTGGACACAGGGTGTACGAAAAGGTCATGCTAGAGTGTACTATTTGCGCTAATTGATACTACTTTTTGTTCGCGGAGCAATTACGTGCATGAAATGTAGTACCAAATAGTGCAAATAGCGTGCTCCACAAACCCACCATTAGTTTCAACTACCGCTAGTTTTTTTTTTATAATACCATTATAGCAATATAATTTTGTGTATAATACCAATTACCAATATACGGTTTGTTGCCTCGAATTTATTTTATTTCATTCTCAACTCTAAAACACTGGTTATGATAGAAAAAAAAGGAACACTGGTCAATATTAATGCCGGGTTTATACAACATTTGCATAAGTCGTAATCATAAGCACAGTCTTAATCGACATAATCACAACGCAATTTTAATGTGCGTTTATAACATTTTCATAATCATAATTTTTATATCAGTGAAGTTGGGTAACATAATTAAAGGCAAAGTTCATGGTAGATGTCAAAAGGTTTATAAGAAGTGGATAGTTTAACTTTTATGATGACTATGATTGTGATTACGACTACGTAAATGTTGTATAAACCCGGCATAACTTGCGCAAAGACTTAATTATCACTTAAAAAAATGTATCATTTCTAACTTTCAAGAAATCTTGAATTCAAGAAATCTTGCAAGACTCTTGAAATTTCTTGCATATTAAAGTCTTGTCTTGTCTTGAAATTCAAGACAAGAAATTTTGAAAGTCTTATCTTGAATTTCTTGCAAGAGTCTTTGTTTTACAAGACTTTTTCAAGACTCTTGTGCAACACTACTATCTATCATACCTTGTTTTTTGTAACTACCATGCCATGATCAATTAAAGCAGCAATAGCCGATACTTAAAAATAAACAATAATAATATGACTTTTCAATGACAGTGGCATTTCAAAAACAATAAACACTATTTTATAAGTGTGCTGATGAGGACCAAAAATCAATGCTAAAATTGCTCTAAACTGTTACTGTCTTATTCAAAAGCGAATATCTCAAACAAAAATAAAGCTATTGAGATGAATCAAAAAACAAACTATCCAGAAAAGACGTACCTAGATGATATAATTAAAAAAAATAAGTTAAAAATATATTAAACTCTAAAATACATCAGAATTTAAGGTACCCGTTTTTCGTGAGTCTATGTGACATATAAAGTAAGATTGATGACGTATTCAGTTGTTTCAATTGGTTAATACTACGAAATTTGAATTGACGTATTCAATTCCAATTTTGTAGTACATTATTTTTGATGTAATCTATTTTTATAGGGACAAGATACCGGAAAATATATCCAATTGCAGACATTATGAACTTCTGGATGATGTTTTTGATATCCTCTCTAAAGATGAAGGTAAATTTCTTAATTTATTTTTATATTACGACCGGAGCTGCAAGCTTACAGAAAACTTAAGTCTTTTTTTGACTTAAATAATTTTAATGACTTAAATGATTATTTGATTTTAAGTCATACTTCAAAAGCTGACTTAAGACTTAAAATTTAAGTCATTTGAAGTCATTTTCAAAATGACTTGTGATTTAAGTCTTTATTCCGAAATAGAAAAAGATTTAAGTCATTAAAAAATATTTATGTCTATTAAAAGATTTAAATCTTTTTAGAAAAGATATATCCTTTTTTTCATATATTTTTATCATAACTTTTTAACAGCGGCATCAAATATGTGTTTACTTTACCTTTAGTTTCATAAAAAAGTAGCAATTGTGAAAACCGCATCTTTGTACCGCTGCTCATAAACGAGAAACACAAAAAAATGGGACAACGTGTACAAAGTACCATGAAATTTAATTTTATTTAAGTTGTTGATGTTTTTATATTTGTGTTTTTAGGTCCTTGATGCGTTTATTTTTTTATTGTTTATTGTAGTTGTTAATATAATATTTTATTCTAATCTGAATCTACAATAAATTAATATAGATAATAAAAAATCGGTAATGGGTAATACAAGAAAATTAATATTAACAGTTAATATATAAATATTTTAATTGAATTCTGGTTGTCTTGACTTGGAGAGAAATAATACTGATTTAAGTCATTTCACTGATTTAACTTGCAGATTATCATGATTTAAGTAAAAAAAAGATTTAAGTGAAAAAAAGACTTAAGTAAAAAAATAGCATTATATTGTCAAAAAAACAAAATATATTATTTTTATTTAACCTTTTGACGACTGTAACTTCTTCGAGAAGTATTTTAGGAGATATATTCATAAGAATTTTTTGTTTTATTATTATGTACGGCCGAAGTTAAATACACTAGTTTCTTAACGCCCTGTATAATATATAACGCCCTCTTTAATCGAAACACACATTAATCGGGCCATCCTTAATGACTACCATACTCACTTGGTGAAAATTTCTTTTCAGACGCCAATGAATTCGATTTTTTTGACAAGCTGGGACAAGAACTAATAAACATATGTTGTACCGAAGGCATGGAAAGGGCATTTAAATGCCTGGGTGGTGATTTGAAGGAATTTTTAACCACTTTGGATGGAGTTTACGATGTCCTAAAATACAAAGAGGATATAAATGCAGGTAGGTAATAAAATTAATATACACGACTCAATCCATTTCAGAAAAGGTAACTAAATTTAAAGTCAAAAATATTTACAAGATTTAATATTTCGGTGAAATATAAACGTACAACCGTTGATTGAAAGAATTGGGAAGATACGCTACTTAAGGGGCGAATTCGTGACAAGCCTGATTTGATTTCCCCTTACGTCTCAAGTGCTGTACGGTGAAGACACCAATCAAAAGGTCTGCTTTCTCAGAAAATAGGTAGCGTTAAAATATTCAAACTTGAGGTAGCATATATAGGGTGTTCAAAATCATCGGAGAAGAAATAACCAGAAATATATGACAGAAAATAGCAGTATAAACTATATATTCAATTGCAAACACTTACTTACCATAGTTATTTTGTTTGTGTGTTTGATAAATGCCATAAGCTAAATAAATAAAACCTACCATAGTTTAGAATTTACTGAACGTTTGATAAATATATACTATTATGGACAGTATAGGAAGTTACTTGTCTTAGTAAAAGCCTTGGTAAATGCTCTTGGAATTATAAACAACACTGGCTTGGATAAAAAAATATGGAATATTTTTTCATTGTTTTGCAGCATTACACAAATGGGAATAAATTTAAACTATAATAGGTGAGGATAACTAAAAAATATAATATGTGTTTCAAGATTTTATATACAAAAAAAACTAAATGCCATTTTGGGGGTTCGTAAGTAAAACTTACGCTTAGCTTAGTTTTCTTTACTCTTTCTCTTTACATAGGGCATTGTCTTTGTGGTAAAGACGTCATTCCTGTTTTTGCATAGTTCTTCAATAAAACATTAGATATTCTGAACAAGATGGATTTAATAGTTTGATGTTTGATGGCCTTTTTGAGGCATATTTAGTGCACTTCTTACCCGAGAACTACTAGTAGGAGTGAAATCTCTTTTAATAGCTGTCAACCATTTTTTACGAAGCTCCTCATTTTTGGGGAATATAAAAGCAGAAACCTTGGGACCCCCTCTATAATTCCCGTGACAATTTGGAACAGAGCATATAAAAGGCATGCTACAATAAAATGTTAACCTATCTTTTGATTATTGTAAGCAACCATTATAAAGTACTATGCAGACTGGCGGTGAAGGCTTTTTACTAATTTAGGTGTAATATCTTGATAAATACTTCTAGTTCTTACCTTAAAATAATTAATAATACAGGAGTAGGTACGACAAGCGCAAAAGTTTGAAGTTCCCTATGTGGAATGTCTGGTTTGGATTTTTATTACACTCTTATTTTATCACAATTTTCTGATCACACTTGAACACTAAGAACTAAACAAACATGTTGCAGAAGCACAACAAACTAGAGATAATTAATTATTTCTTGTATGCAAACGGAACGATGGTTAAAGGTAAACAACAGCCTTCGCCGCCATATTTGCCTTGCCCATATCATGTTGATTGGCCTTGAGTGGAGGGGGTAATGTGTGGATCTGAAAGCAACAGTGGTGCCATATTAAAATGGGTAATATCTGTAATGCGTTTGACGAAAATATCTTTGAATGAAAGATCCGCGTCTATGCATTGGAAATTTATTCGTGTTAAATATACATAGAATAAACAACAAAAATAAAAATTCTTTTATAGGTAGGTACTGAATATGTCGTATGATCGAAGAAAGTCGTTTAGTTGGCTTGGAAATGACGATTATTGACATTTACCATAATATTTTACATAGGAAATAACAGCAATCTTCATTTCCAAGCCAAATCTGACACCGGGCCGTTCTTGGTTTAATCATATAATATTATATTAAATTGCTTAATGCTAGAAAATCCGTATTATTAAAGTACTGTACTAAAAATCCGTAAATCTGCGGATTAATCAGTAGTTCTGGCAACACTGTCACTAACAACGTACTGAACCTTCACACGGTACCGCTTCGATTGTTTTGTTCAATCGATAATATCGAAATGCTACAATAGCACATAGTATTTGAATGCAGCTATTGAGAGGACGGATATTATGTGCCGTATACGAAAATTTTTCAGGATACGACCGTGTTGTGCGATCGATTTTGTCACTGCAATTCGTAAGGGTGATTCGATAAAAAAAACGTCATACGGTTTTATCGACGGTGTTCTTATGAGGTTGTTTACATGATCGGATTATATTGTCGACTATCGGATTGTAGGTTTGGTAGTAGGGACGTTCGATTTAAATCGATTCTTCATAAAAGCGATCTTTTGACATGCGATTTCCAATTTTTTAAATCGATGAATCCAAAACCGATTTTTTATAGTATCGATTCTTTTAGACCGAGATCGAATTTTAGATCATGAAACCCGAATTTTATTCTCAATTTCAGAAGATATCGAAGATTCAGGACGTTGAATGGCGCTCGGACGCAACGTTCTCTATTACGCCAGTCAAAGCACGCTGTGTATTTCTATCCTTTAATAAAGTTATCAATTTAAAGTCATTTTACAGTTTATTTATTTAGAATTTTATTTTATGCGCTGATACCTAAAGTAATTTAGCTTCCTGTTGTATTATTTAGAATTATACTTTATTTTGTTTTGTGTCTGTGTGTAAAAAAATAGAAATATATATTTTTAATTTATATCAAAAACGGAAAATCAGAGTCTAAAATTGAATTAGAATAAAAGATCGATTCTAACTAAGGTCGATTTTTTAGCTTGCGATTTTTCTTCTGTCGATTCGCAAAGATTCGATCTAGATCGTAATTCTAAGTCTTAATTCTCAAAAGATTTGTCCTAATCTTTATATCAAATCTTTATACCGGGTGCGTCTGAAAAGTGGCTCACCCTCTAACTTTTTTATTTTTTTAAATAAAAAAACGAGGCTTGGTATGTTTGTATACAAACTTTATTTGATAGAAAATGACACTCTGCATAGAATGACATATGTTATCATATGTCAAATTTTGACATTTTCGCATATGGTTTATTTGAAATTGTAACATGCTCTTCATGACGACAATTTGACTAAAAATACCAAGTGTGTGGTATCAAATTATTCGCAAAAAAATACTTTTTCCAAATATGCTAATGTGCCACCCTTGTTCCATTTGAAAAAAAATGAGATATAATTAAAAATACGATTTGGGCATCTTTTAACCGGCCTGGACAAGACACGAAAGACATTAGACGATCAAAACTATTTTTCCAAGGCTCCTTGATTAAAAATTAGTGTGTTTAACACAGCTGTGGCACTAAAATACGAATTTTTTTTTAGCAAAAATGTCAAAAGTTGACATATGATATGTCATTCTATTAGTATGAGTATCATTTTTAAATTGCATAAAGTAGAAATATACCGAAGGTGCCATTTAAAAATCAAAAGGTGTAGTAATTTCCGGTGAAATAGGAAGTGACCAAAATCAACTGAATACGTCAATCAATCCTAATTTATGTGATATACTAACATACCAAATATCGATTATTTATCTGCAAAAATAAAAAAGTTATAGAGGTGAGCCACATATTAAAATTATATTTTTATAATATATTATTATAAATCCATTTCCTGAGCTTCCAGTATTTGAAAGATTAATCGTAAAAGACAGCGGACTGCATTTCTTACTCAATTTGAAAGCGAGCTGCTGCACGAAAGGTTCTCCTGTTACGATATTTGCAATTTTAATCTAGGCCGATAACTATTGCGCTAAGGAAACGCTGCTGCACGATAAAACGAAAAAGAAGAAGAATAAAGCTATCGCGCATTCCGAATCTGAAATGGAACAAAGAAGATTTTCTCGATATGCAACGCTGTGTGAACAGTTCTGTCGCATAAATTATTTACGCCTGAAATTCCTAAACGTAAGGTAAAAAAACGATACGGTAACAGAAATGCCTATAAAATAGACATGTACAGGGTGGGTCAAATTGGATGCTTTTAAAGAGAAACACCATCTTCTATAGGAGATAGACGAAAATTAATATCGGTGTCTGGAGATCAGTTTATATCAAAAACATGATGGTCAAAACTGCACATCGATAACTGTCATCGTTTCGGAGTTAGGTTAGGTAACTTTTTTGCTATGGAAAATTTGGTATTATTATGAAAACATTTCCAAAGCACCTTTTTTCTTAGAATTTAATGATTTAAGTATAATTTTTTTTTAAATTAATAATTCACGAGTTATCATCAGAAAAATTATTTTTTATTTGGGACACCTTGTTGATATTTAATTATCTGAAAGGAACTTAAAATTAGGTACTTTTTCAAAAATATAGTACACTTGATATTTTGTTACACTATGTTTAAAAAGTCGCCGCTTTTAACTAGTAGGCTTTGGACCTCTTATTGATTGATCTGCCCCTAATGGAACTCGAAAACACATAAATTTTTGCATCCAATTTCGAGAATAACTGAACAGCTAACCAAGATCCCAGCTGTTGGCCGTCGAGGCCGCCGGACTTAGTGCCTCTTTATTTTTGCGGAAGAATAAAGGTTCTTATTTTTAAATTGCCCGTATAACCTAGACAAGAATTAGAAGTACTTAGCGGTTATGCGAGGGTATCTTTCACCCCCACTGAGTTAATGAATTCTACGAGAAATGTTCAAAAACAGTACCGTCAGTCCATAACAGAAGATGGTCGACATTGTAGCAAAATTCTATATCTTAGTTTGCTATTTATTTTTATTGATATTACCTGAAATGTGTTTTGATGTTTTTAAATATAGTTTAAATTGTTATAAAGTTCTGCATCTCTCATTGCAAATATTATTTTCGTTTTAATTGCTTCTCACAGCTAGAATTTTTTTGCATTACAGCCATTCAAAACCTACTTATTCAAAGTGAGCGAATTTTCAAAATTTCTCTCGAAGAGGAAACGAGCAAAATATCAAGAATGCTATATTTTTGGAAAAGTAATTTTAAATTCTTAATAAAAAAAATAATTTAAAATCATTTTTTTTTGTTGATAATTCTTAAATTATTAATTTAAAAAAATATACTTAAACCATTAAATTCTACGTAAAAAGTTATATAAAAACATTTCCAAAGCACGAAATGTTTTTATAAAAATACAAAATTTTCCATAACAAAAAAGTTACAGCGATTATCTCCTATAGAAAAGGATCTTTCCCTTTAAAATCATCCAATTTGGCCCACACTGTACAGGGTGTCCTACTAAGAATAGCTCTCGGCTGCATCTCGGAAAGTATTAACCCCAAAGCCTGCGGAAACAATATTTATAAGTAAAAAATTTTTTTTTTTATTAGAAATTATTGTCATTGTGTAATTATTTTCAGGAGAATCTCCCGAAACAGAAGCAGCCTTCGTCTGCAACGCGACCAGCGACATGGACCTCTATCTCGATTTTACGACAGACCGACCAGCCGTCGGTCACTTACTGGTGGGTAGTCTGAAGTCCATCGCCAAGACATTGTACTACACGCGCGTTGAAGTGACCATGATACGCGAGCTTGATGCCAAGGGGCAGTTCAAATACCACATCCGATATTTAGACGTAGCCAACCAGATTGGAACGCCCCACTGTCCAAAAACGCCTAATGGTTTTGCCGGTTTACTTCCAGGCAACATACCTATGAGTATACCTACGTTTTGTCGAGCTTTTCCGTGGCATTTTGTTATAGGTAAGTCTAAATTTTAACTTAAAAACAACCCGTTTTATTTAGTAATGGTTGTTTTGATTAAGTATTATATACTAATTAAATTGAAAAACATACGCACAGATCTTCATGACGTGGGGTGACATAGTGTGGCGTGGCGTGGCGTGGCGTGTTGGCTAATGGGCTCTCGGCATAATAGTTGCAACGATACACGTTATTTATTTAAGCTAGTCTTAAAATAACTGTACCCGTAATGCTCTATAGCTCAATATTTTGTTACGTTAAACTGGTTAAAATATAAAAAAATAAAATTTACAGGTAGAGTATTTCGAAAAATAGATCATTATTCACAAACTAATCACTGTTTTTTCATTATTAATGCAAATTGGCTTTGTTTCACGTAAATTATTATATATTTTTTTATTTTTTGGAAACATCATTATCGTTTCTGATAAAATCGGTCTATTAAAGAGTATATAATTAAAACCCGATAACAGCGTTCCTGTATTTATAAACTAACTGAAACTAATGAGTATAATTATATTTTGTTTGTTAATTGGGGCTTAAATAATAATTTTCATAATCGTAATATTACTATAATACTATTGTTATGATTTTAGATAAAAACTGTTATGTGTAAAATCGCTTATTTCTGGAACTTACTCAACCGGGTCTCACAATGCAAATTCACCTCAAATATCCATTTAGTTGGTCATTGGCAAGCAGGCTCTCATTGTACATGAAAATAACAAAACAAACATTTACTGATCTGGATAAAATTGATAGTTAAATAGTAAAACTCACCCGGGGGAACTCCGCCCCTTAGCCACTGGTATTCTATTGAACATATCCCATTCATTATGTTCCATCTAATTCAAACATTATTCGGATCTATTGGTTAATCTTCAACAACTAGTTGGTGTCACCTGAAATAAATATAGGTTTCCCCGGACGCAAATCTGCAGCTAAATAGATTCGCATCCCTAATAGTCTCGTATCCTAATAGTCAATAAGACTCGTAACCTAATAGTCAATAAGACTCGTATCCAAATAGGCAATAAGACTCGTAACCAAATAGTCAATAAGACTCGTATCCAAATAGTCAATAAGACTCGTAACCAAATAGTCAATAATACTCGTAACCAAATAGTCAATAAGACTCGTATCCAAATAGTAAATAAGACCCGTAACCAAATAGTCAATAAGACTCGTTTCCTAATAGTCAATAAGACTCGTAACCAAATAGTCAATAAGACTCGTATAACCAAATAGTCAATAAGACTCGTATCCAAATAGTCAATAAGACTCGTAACCAAATAGTCAATAAGACTCGTATCCTAATAGTCAATAAGACTCGTATCCAAATAGTATATATATATCCTATAGTATAGTATATCCTAATCCTTTATACCTAACCTAACCTAACCTTAGTCATAAGACTCGCAACCTCCAAATGTCAGCTCTGTGACAAAACACAACACAACACTACTTTACACCCGGCCGTCCCGTCTACTACTGACTGACCTAGCAAGCTAAGCCTCTTCTTACATCACATTTTTACCTGATTACAAATATTTACATCGCTTGCCAGTGAATCATACTATTTTCTCTAATCGACTATCAAATTAATAGAGTGTTCTAGCATTGCTAGATAAATAAATAGAGAGTTTCCGAATTATAAAACCATTATTACAACCAACTTATTTCCCAAGTTTTACATATGATTTTATTTAATTTTTACAGCGTAAAAACTGAGAAATGTAAAAGTAAAAATGGAAACGTACAAGATGCCTTTCAATTAATTTTGTTAACTTGTTATATTCAGTTTATTATAAGTAGTCAAAAAATACCAAGTATTGTACGATACAACAGATATAAACATTCTTTTTTAAAACTTTTATACCCATTCTCTCTCTTTATTCCTAAAAATGCTGAATCAGGTTTTAGCCTAACTGAAAGGCCTAAGTTGTGCCTCAAAAGGATTTGTTTTTTAACAACAACCTTTGTATTTGTATTTACTAAGAGTGGGTCCCAGGTGGGACTCTCTATTGCGGCCGCGAGGGCTTATGCACAACAACCCTTACTCAACAACTCTGTATTTACATTGTTTTGCTCCCACAATAGAAAATTGCAAAACGAAACACATTTGATGTTGACTTTGTATCGTAAAAAGTATATACCGAATGACAGCTATTGGCGGTGAAAAAATATTCAACGTTACAAAAGCATCTAGTCTAGCAGTATAAAAAGCATCTAAAAATTTTCGTTTAAAGCTGCGTTCACATTGCTCGCGAGCAGGCCGAACGAACACGTGAAATAGGAAAAACATGGCAAACAGTCGAAGCGAGATGTTTGCGGCGCTCGCGACGTTCGTGGTGCTCCACATGCTTGCGATCACATAAAATGCCTGCTTCGATTCTCTCGCGGTACATCAAAGAGACGCTTCGGAGCCATGCGAGCATACTTTAAAGCGGTTCGAAGCGCTCGAGCGTGTTCTGATGTGAGAGCTCTGCGTTATTTGTTTAGTTTTTAGTTTGGTTTAATTCATAGAATTCGGTATTTACTGCAGTATGATGATACTACCATAATTTTTCTTTTTTTCCAGATTTACAAATTTGTGTTTAGTTCTTGGATTAATAACATTAAATAGGTATACCTTTAATAAAATATAACTCTATATTTATATTGCCTACTTATCTTAATCTGATCTTTGAGAACTTTATTTATATTTTTGGCATACGCTTGGTATTATTTTTGAAATGATTTGCTTGGAAACTTTGAATAAATAACCCAAACCGGTATGTGAGTCTCTAGTTGCAAAGAATCTTAATGTCATGGCCAATCTTTATTTAACTCTTTCTTTAACCGGAATACACTTCCTAAACGTTGTATTTTTCCTTTCTATACGGGGGCCAACTAAGTTAATAAGTCTTTCAAAATCAGTAGCGGACATGCGATAAAAAATATTAAAAAAACATTTTGTCTGTAAATCGCGTAAATGTTTACTTTCACAGCGCTGGGATAGAATTTTGAAAGTATTAGACATCCAGCATCTACTTTTTTCTCTTTGTCTCCATCATTTTGCAATAATGATCGCACTAGCAGCCGCTATTAGAAATACTTCGGTATCATCCATGTCCGAACAGCACGAACGCAAGCACTACATTACAATGTGGACGCCGTTGCTTGCGTGCCGAAAGATCTTGAGCAACACGATAAACAGGAAGCGCAAGCAACGCAAGCACAATCAGAAGCAAGAGCGCGAGCAGGATTACAAGCAATGTGGATGCCAGCTTAAGACATATTTATAAAATTATGTGTCCGTATGTTACGCAATCAACCAATCATCTGCTAGGCTATTTCTGTTAAATCAACCATTTTTCTGATACACAATATTGCTTTTATGCATCGACTTTAAAACTGTTTTAATGACTATCAAAGCCATGCAATTTTGCATTGAATTATTGCAGTATTACACAGTAAAATATAACAGTAACATTATCTCTAACAGTTAAGTCGTGAAAAATAATGGCATGAAATAATGGCTGTCTCATATTTTATTTAAAACTTAATTAAAACATTTTGAGCTTATTGAGAACCCATTCAATATTTTTGGTCAATTTTTTAATTATAAAATGTTATTAAAAATTACATGGTTTTAGAAATTTCGACAATTTTACATACAGGGGTTTGAATTCCTCGTCTCTCAATTCCTCGTGGGTAACATGCTATAATTTTTGTGGTTTATCTGTTGTCTGTTGTTCTTGTCAGGTGTCTTGTCCATTGCCATTTGAGAGATTTGACTCTGTGGACATCTCTTACTTATGGTTTTGTCGTATCCACTCTATTTTCTTACGCTCTCTCTTGGTTCTTCTTCTTCTTTACGTGCTGTCTCTTTCATGGAGGTTGGCGATCACATTGGCAAAATCTTCACGATTCTCGGCTTTTCTTATGAGTTCTTCAAAAGTTAGGTTAGTCCAATTTCTGATGTTCCTCAACCAAGATAGTTTCTTCCTGTCGAGACCTCTTTTTCCTTCAATTTTACCCTTAACTATTAATTGTAAGACGTGGTATTTTTAATTTCTCAAAATATGCCCTAAGTACGATGTTTTTCTTATTTTTGTTATATTGAGCAATCCTCTTTCTCTGCCTATTCTGTTATAAACTTTGGTATTTATGATATGGGCTGTCCATGGAATTATAAGCATTCTTCGACATATCCATGTTTCGAACGATTCGAGGCGATTCATTTCTTGAATTTTCAGCGTCCATATTTCTGCCCCGCATAATAGGATTGACCAAACAACACCTGACGAGCCTAGTTCTCAACTCAAGGTCCAATCTGGGGTTCTGGATAACGTTCTTCATTTTTAAAAATGCATTTCTCGCTTGTTCTATTCTGGTTTTTATTTCCACGTCGTTGTTCAAGGTGTTAACTATCCAGGACCCCAAATGTTTTAACTTGTAGACCTGTTCTAAGGTATTGCCTTCTATTTTAATAGAAATTGGTACATTTTGGTTCTTTCCAAATACCATGACTTTGGTTTTAGGGGAATTGATCTTCATCCCGTATTTCTTACAGGAGCCTTCAAGTTGCTCCACTAAACTCCAGTGAATCCACTGAGTCCAGTATCAGAGTCGACAATAAGAACTGTGTCATCGGCAAATCTAATGTTGTAAATGACTTCGCCGTTGACTTTAATACCGCAATCTGTTGAAGAGAACGCTTCCCGAAAAATATCCTCAGAATAAACATTAAACAACGAAGGAGACAGCACACATCCCTGTCTTACTCCTCTCTATATATTGACTAGATTGGAATTGTCATTTTCAACTTTCATGTGGGCTGTTTGTTGCCAATATTTATTTTCTCTCTTGGTTATTCCCAGCATATTTCGTTCCATTGAGCATTGTGCGACGTAAACAGCGCAATAAAGAAGTTAGGAACGTATAATAGTATATTGTTTTATTAGGGAGTAAAATGACACTTTTTGAGGCGAGACTGTACGTTTGACATACAGCCGAGGGACAAAAGGTCATTTTTACTCCGAACAGAACATGCCTTTTTTCAAACGCCAGAAATAATTTGTTAAACAATTTCAAACGTTCCCAAATAATATAAAAATATTTACAAGTCAGAATGTAATTATATATCGAGAAAGTATGGTTACGCTCGTTGAATTTGACACTTTATGTCAGTTTAATAATATTTTTTCGTGTTTTTATGCTTAGGCATAAAAGTGCTTTATTTTTATGCTTAGGCGTTAAAATTACTTTTTATATTGTCAATCACGTCGCAAAAATTAATACTTTTGCGACGTTTGAAAAAAAATATATTATTTATAACAAATAATTTATAACAAAAATGAAAATCTACCCTTTCACAAGTTAATCAGCATATAATATGGTCTAATATATGCTGAATAATGGATGCTATGTAATCATAATATGAGTAAGGCAACTTAATGCTTTTGAGTATTTGATTTAGACACAAATCTGAATTATTTAAGCTAATGATATTTGGAAACGGTATATTTTATATTTATTAGAACCTATGCAATCCAAATTAAAATAATTCATGTGATATATAAAATAGTTTCTTTTAAAAAAACTCCTAAACTGATAAACAATGTTATTTTCCGAACAATATGCAACATACCTTCAATATATCACAGGGCAAATGCAGGACACAGCTACTATTAAAAATACATTACTTTTACATTAGTCAGATTTTAGATTCATTTTAATCTGTAGACATGTGCAAGATATTTCTCATTTTGTTTCATCGATATTAGATAGGTTTGCTAATGAAATTTGCGATATTGCTAATGACATATGGGGATGCTTTTAATCCGTATTCTATTTCTCAGGGTTAAATTCACAACAAATGATTTTTTTGTTATTGACGTCATCTACTCTATCGGCAAGCGAAGTCTAGGTGTTTACATGTCCAGGGGAGAATCGCATAGATAAACCAAACAAGTTTAGATTGGAAAGTGCCCATAAGGAAAATGTAACGACGCGTATAACGATACGCGTGTAACGGTTGCGACCCAAAGCTTTTGAAAATTTCGGAGCGGTTCGACTTTTTCCGGAATTATATCGCTAAATATTATTTGTTCAAATTTATTATTATTTTCTTTTGATTTTGTAAATAAAATACAGTGTGTCGCATACAAGAAACTTTATTCTATATAAGGACATTGGACAAATGGACGCTTTAAACGCATTTCGGGATTTTTTTCAGCGAGAGGGGTTTAGATTAAGATTTTATAATTTTTGAAGATTCTGACTTTGACAAGAGATATGGAAAAGAGAAAATTATTTCTGGTTATAGCGAGTTAAGTTTTAAAAAATATTCAGAAATTATTATTTCAAGGAATTTATTACGAGTAGAGTTACAAGAGTAGTATTGTGCTGGGTTGGCGTTGGTTTCTATGTAATTTGACAAATAAATAAAACTGTCCCTTTAGTTGTCAGTTTTGAGTCAATATTTTTTAATTCTCTTTCGTGTCGATTGCTGATTGAATTGGAGCCAGAAATGGCTCAAAACGAAATAAGTAAATTACCAAGAGATATTCAGGCTGAGGCGACAAACGCCATATCCAAACTACTTCCATTTAAATCCCGAATAACTTATGAAAAGGAATACAAAAATTTTCAAAAATGGAAGCAATTAAAAAACGTGCGAGAAGAAATAAAGTTTTTAACCTATCCTCGCTCCTTACTTGATACTTTATCATGTAATCCACCCTTGCAGTTAAAGCACTATTTTATCTACTATTTTTGATAGATATAAGGCAATTTTAACAGTAGCTATGGAAATCAAAATAAAATCAGTCTTTATTCCCGTGTATTTCTTGTAGTCTATACTAGTCTATGCTGTAGTATAATCGTTTTTTCTTGTTACAGATCGCCATCTAGAGATAGTCCAGCTAGGCTCAGGATGCATGCGCCTCTTCGGCTGTTTGCTCAAGAGCCACGGCACCTCGGTGTCCACCTACTTCGAGTTCAAGCGACCTCGCAGCCTTACCCTCTCCTTCGGCGAGATCATCAAACGGGCCAACACGCCCTTCGTCCTGGCCCTCAGACAGATTCCCGGTGATCGATCGAGTCAGCCGAAGGTAGGTCATCAATCTTGTGACGCGTATATTGTTTGGAAACGGGAATGCTATATCTGGCCGACATCAGTAATCGGTCTGTCTGTCTATACGTCCATTTGTTAGCGGGTGTTCTTCATTAAGATAGGCCGAATATGTCGATATTGATTTGTTACTGGCTTTTATTTTTCATATTAAGAACTGTTCTCAAACTGATCTCATGCATTAAATATTGGATGCGTCTCAAAAGTGGCTCATCCTTATAACTTATTTATTTTTTTTAGTTAAAAAATCAAGATTTGGTATGCTAGTATATGACATAAATTAGGATTGATTGACGTATTCAATTGTTTTCGGTCACTTCCCTTTTCACCGGAAATTACGACAATTTTTTATTTTTAAATAGCACCCACGGTATTTTTTTACTTTATTCGATAGCAAAATGACACTCTGAATACAATGACATATCATAACTCAACTTTTGATATTTTCGCTTAAACATAAATCGAATTTAAAATATTATTCTAGAATGTAATGGCTGTGTTAAATATAACTATTTTAAATCAAGGAGCCTTGGAAAAATAGATTTGAACGTCTAAAGTTTTTAGTGTCTTGTCCTGGCCGGTTAAAAGATGCCCAAATCGTATTTTTAATCATATTTCAATTTTTTCAAAGGGAATGAGGGTGGCTCATTAGCATATTTGAAAAAAGCATTTTTCACGAATAATTTGGTACCATGCACTTGGTACTTCGAGTCAAATTATCATTATGGATCGCATATTGCAACTTCAAATAAACCATATTCGAAAATGTCTAAAGTTGATATATGAGATGTCAGCCCAGTGAGCAAAGTTTTGCCACTTTTAAGGTTTGTTCCAACCGGAATTTCGGGATCGTTTCGAAATGGTACCCGAATCGGTTTTCTTGTACTTTGTTAGCATGCGCGGACTTCGAATAGTTTCGTGACGGTGCAAAAAGTATCAACGTTGGAACGCTTTGTGGATTGTTTACGGGACTGTCAAAAGTGTCAAGCGTGCGTGTATCTATCGGTTTTTTGTTTTTGTTTAGAATTTTATAAGATAACCCTATTATTTTTGTTTGCAATTTGCAATAATAATAATTATTATTCTTGAAATGGAGAATCAGAATCCAGTAATTATTGGTAAGTGTTATTTCAACTGTATACTCACTTACCTATCCGCTCTTTTATGATCCTGTTATGCGTAGTTTCCTGTTATTTCATTGCAGTGGTAGAATATTTAAACATTATTTAATTAATTAAAATTTCCGAACAATTTACTCCACACAAACTCACAAGCAAAAGTATAACGCACACGTATTCGAATTCGTAAAAAATAACCAAGACAGAAGCATCAGCCGGACGCCGGACCAGAATCAGCTGTTGAAAATCGATAATCCCTGCCAATATGCTTTAATGCGCAAGTCAACACAAACAGTTCTCAGTTTGGACAGTGTTCCGAAATTACCGTTCTGAAATCGTAACTAAACGATCCCAAGGTAGGTTGGTACGCAAATAGGATCGTCCGATAACCGTCAATTCTTGGTTGGAACACATTTGAATTACTGCGTACGAGCGTGATCGTTCGGTGACGGTTCTGCGGCGCGGCGTGTTGGGACAAACCTTTAGAGAACATTAGGAAACAGTTACATATCTGCGTTTTATTGCTTCATATAAGGCACAAGAAGAGCTTGGTAACGTAACAATGACGTCACCTAGAACACATTTCCCTTAAAAGAATAAAATGCTCACTGGGAATTTATTCAGCATATTGAATACCTCAATCAATCCTACTTTATATCATAGAGTGCGTCTCAAAAGTGGCTCACCTCTATAACTATTTTATTTTTTTTTAGTATATGACATAAATTAGGATTGATTGAAATGTTCAATTGGTTTTGGACACATTCTGTTTCACCGGAAATTACTACAACTTTTGATTTTTAAATAGCACCTCCGATTTTTTTTTTACTTTATTCCATAGAAAATGTCACTCTGAATCGAATGACATATCATATGTCAACTTTTGATATTTCCTGATGGTTTATTCGAAATTGTAACATACGGTACCAAATTATTTGTAAAAAATTTGTATTTTTCCAAATATGCTAATGTGCCACCCTCGTTCTATTTGAAAAAATTGAGATATGATTAAAAATATGATTTGAGCATCTTTTAACCGGCCCAGACAAGACACGAAAAACATTAGACGATCCAATCTATTTTTTCAATACTCCTTCTTTAAAAATTAGTGTTTTTAATACAACCATGGTCCTATAGATTGATTTTTTTTAAAGCGAATATGTCAAAAGTCATTCTATTCAGAATGTCATTTTCTATCGAATAAAGTAAAAAATACGGAGGGTGCCATTTAAAAATCCAAAGTTTTTTCCGGTGAAACAGGAAGTGATTAAAAACCATACCAAATATCGTTTTTTTTTATCTGAAAAAATAAATAAGTTATAAGGGTGAGCCACTTTTGAGACGCACCACTTTTCAGACGCACGTAATTCCTTTTTTTTCAAATATGCGATAATTGCTTTGACTAATGTATTTATGTTTTCTAACAACTAATGTTTATCTTCCTCGTATATTCTACAAAAGGTAATTTTATATTCTCAATCATGGTCATAGTAACCACGTTTATACATTTGAATCCACTCATTTGACAGCTTTAATTTAAATAACTAAAGCTCGCTCAGTACAAAATTGTGCTATATTATTAACGGGAACTCTGTTGATTTAACTAGTTTTCATTAAATAAATCACCTTCAATTACCTGCAATATCGGGTTTTGTGATGAAAATTTCCGATTATGGGTTATTCAGTAAAACAGAGCTTAAATAACAAACTGTCAATATGGAATTTTAAAAAAACACGACATGTTTTAATTAATTTTTTATGCATAAAAGGTATACCTAATTGGTGTTATCGACAATTATTAGGCCGCATAAAGTGTAGATTAACGGTCTTTCTGCCGAGGAGCAAGGGGAAAGACCACCTACCTGCTGAGCTGTATCCAGGGTCAGAACTTCAATGTAAGGATATCGAGTTGGCGAGTCATCAACTCGAGGAAGGAGGGTCATGGTCAGGTCCTCACAATAGGAATTATCCTCAAATCCAAGGAGGTAATAGAGAAAGAGAAACATATCCTCTATTATAGATACGGGACAACACCGGTATCAGGTCTAAAGAGAGACCAAGTTAAAGAGGTGGAGAAAATAAAGACAGATCCTCCAGCCTCCACCTCACGGATTCCTCAGCCGGAGGCAAGTTCCTCGACTCTGAAGAGCGGCACGGAGGGCCAAACTCCAACCGTGTGTGTGTACTCTCGGAGGAAGAACTGTTGTCAGAGGAGGATGGGAAATATCCTGTCCCCTCAACAACAGGGGTATGATGGGTTATAGACTGTGTGATGACTCAAGGAAGGGGGGCTCAATAGATCTTTAAGGTCGCAGTGATTAATCCCCCTCTTACTCATTCTACATTCTACATTCTACAAAGTGTAGATTAGGGTGAGCCAAAAAAAAAAATAACCTATGGAATTTATGGCTTAAAATGAACCTAATAACCGAGAAAAGAATATCCCCGGAAGGCAGGATTTTTAGCTCACTTTTAAAAGGTGTCGGTGAACATTCAAAGTTATCCATTTAAATAACACGTAAAAAATAGTTTTCCATTAAAAGTACCATAACTTTGTAACGGTTTATGATAAAAAAATTACATCGCGGATTCTTGTAGAGCTTAAAATTTACTAAAAAATCTATCTAAGAGTAATTTTTTATTTATTAATCAGTTTTAGTGTATATTGATTAAAAGTTTTCATATTTGGTAAAAAGAAACTAGAGTATCCTGAGATAGATTTTTTAGTAAATTTTATGCTCTACAAGAATCCGCGATGTAGATTTTTTTATCGCAAACCGTTTCAAAGTTATGGTACTTTTAATGGAAAAAGATCTTTTTACGTGTTATTTAAATGGAAAGCTTTGAATGATTACCGACACCTTTTAAAATTGAGCTAAAAATCCTGCCTTTCGGGGATATTCTTTTCTCATTTATAAGGTTCATTTTAACCCATAGATTTTATAGGTTAGTTTTTTTGGCTCATCCTAGTGTAGATTTTTTCTATTTTTTGTTTCCTTTAATATTAAATATGTGGGGTAAAATAATTTGCCACTGGCGAAGCCATTCTTCCATTGATGGGGGCGATTTGTCGCATTCCCTCAAAATATAAATAAATAAATAAATAATTGCCTTTACTGTCAAAAATTTTTTCAATTTGTAGACAAAGGTAAACTAAACAAACAAAGTAAACAAACAAGGTACTCAAACAAACAAACAAAAGATAATACAAAACATTATACAAATAATATTGTCAGTCTTATTGTTTAAAATAAACATTTATAAATGTTTACAATGTCAAAGAACAAAAAAATAAAAATAATATTCAAAAATACTTAGTTTATAGTAAATATCAATGACTTCTAAATAAATTTATTTCGATGTCATTAGTAAATATAACAATAGCTAACATTAGACCAGTGTTTACAAGATCAAATTCGATTTTCAAAATATAATTCATTTACGGGGTAGAAAGCCTTGTCTAGTAAATAAGAGTTCAATGCTTTGCGAAATGAAGAAAATGATGTTATGGATTTGATTTAAAATGGCAGATGATTGTGCATTTTTTTTCGAGTTGTATAATTGAACTTTTAACTAACTCTGAGCGTGGAGTAGGTAGATAAAGGTCTTGCTCCGCGTTCCTGAGTGGATAAGTGTGAGATGACCTTCCTTGAGAAGCTGATACATGCTTACGTATTACGTAAACCAAACCAAACACAAACGGATTCAAATATAAATAAATAAGGAAGAGTCAATATTTTTAATTTTTTAAAAAAGTCCTGGCAATGAGTTCTGCTGTTTAGTCCCAATGAATATCGAACAGCTCTCTTCTGGAGCTTCAAAATACGGTCAAATTGAGTCGCAAAACACGTACCCCAGAATGGCAGGGGATACCTGAGGTGCGACTCAAAAAGTGCATAATAAACAGTTCTATCCACTGACAAGTTAAGCTCCTTGGAAACAGATCTTAATGCAAAACAGGCAGAGCTCAGTTTTTTCGACAAAGCTTCGATATGTATGTCCCATTTCAGAGAATTGTCTACAACAAGCCCTAAGAATTTTACAGATTTTACGACGTCAATGGTGGTGTTGTTAAGTACAAAAGGCTGCAGCGAGTTTTTATACGACAAAGCTTTAGTTTTAGAAATGTTGAGACTCAGGAGGTTCGAATCACACCAAGATTTAATGGTGATTAAGTCATTTGATATAATCCTATGAAGTGCCGTGATTGCCATATTGTAATACGTTTTTATTTAAAAAAAAGTTACCGAGATCTCCCATTATAAATTAAAATTCTCAGTAAATTTTTCAAATAATTAAATTCAATTTATATTATTTAATGTGTATATTGGTCGAGATTTATAGATAACGCCAAGACCTACGCCAAACCCTAAAAATAAAAATATCAATTTTATTAATCACAATTAATAATATTAAAATAAAAATAAAATTGATAAATTATATATTTTACCTAATTTATTATTTAATATTATTGCTATTAGTTATTATTACTATTAGTCTAACATACAGCAATTTCAAATAAAAAATAATGGTATTTAAGGTAATTTCAAAAGATCTAATTTTAAAAATCTTTAACATTGTGTAACTCTGAAACTATGCATTTCCATAGCCATGTTTATAGGAACTTTTTTCATATTTTTTGATGAGGAATCAATGAATACTTATTAAAACTTTCGCAAGTTAATGATATTATAATATTTTAAAGATTGCTATTAGACTGGGATCAAGGCAAATTAATAAAATTGCGTTTATCTCAAGAAGGCCGAAATCGAGAAAATATGAAGAGACAACTTTTAATCAGCATTAAACTGGTTACACTACTTCGCTAACAAGAGAAAAAAGTCAGTGACGCACATGCTTTTTTTAGAAAAATATTCCAAATATTCCAGTGATAACCCAAACGCACATCCCTTGTGAATATATCAACACTATTTTAGCTTTAAAATATGTCGCATCTCTGGTAACTTTTACCCTAAAAATTTTATTCGAAACGCTAAAAGTACTTGGAAGAAAACTATAATAAATCGAAAAAATATCAAGATTTTAACACTCTATAGCTACGAAACAAACTAGAATCGGACCTATGTTGATATGAAAAATAAATTTTATTTTTACGTAAGGAATCTCCCCACGAGAGATAGCACATGTTTTTTGAAACACCCTGTACAGGGTGTCCCACTAAGAATAGGTCTCGGCTGTATCTCGGAAAGTATTAGCCGTAGAGGCTGCGGAAAAAATATTTATGACTAAAGAGGCTATGGAAAATTGCTGGAAATTATTTTCAAGTTTGTAGAACGACCGATAGGGGGCGCAACTGCAACAAAAAATAAGAAAATGGCGTTTTACACAATTTTGCCTAGATAAGGCGTACTAAAAGTAATAGGTTCATAATCTTCAGTAAATTTTGAATATTTTTTGTTAAAGCCATTTTCCCCCATCTACCAAAATAAAGTGGTGAGGGAAGGTTAGATCTATTTTTATTTAAATATTAATAACTCTGGACTGGATGATCAGAATCCAACAAGCGAGGGCTCGTTTAAAAGGGCGTTTCTTACTCTATATTGTACCATATAAACAATGATAATAAGCTTTTGAACGTAGACGCTAGGGGGCGTTGTCTTACAACTTAACAAACATTGCGCGTTTTTTCAAAAAAATAAAAAGCAATAGTATATGTAATTTAAGCTGATAGTAAAGAGTAGCAAAAGCTTAGAAAGTCAGCGAAAATCGCATTTTGATATCTTCTTTCAAACCGAAGATATTAGCAAAATTATAATAAATACCAAAAAATAAGCCCTTAATTACCTTATTTTTACAACACGGTATCAGTAGCTCCCTTAATTATGCCCATTCTAACAAAAGAATAAGACAGAAAGTTAGTTTATTTTAAAATCGACGAAATACCAGAATACCATAATACCAGAGGTATTAATATCTAATAATTAAGAATAACAGTGAACAAGAAACGATGATTCAGTGAAGTCATGGTAGGCTTTGGAAAAAAGTTGCTTTTGACGTAATAGTATAAACGTCAAATTGTTATTAGATCAACATTTTTATAGTCTTATCAGAATTTTTTTATCTTTTGATTGCTTTTTCAAAATGCCAACAACTTCAACTTTTTCAAATAATAAAGATATAATAATAAATATTTATTTAATTTTCTTGAAAAAACGCGCAATGTTTGTTAAATTGTAAGACAATGCCCCCTAGCGTCTACGTTCAAAAGCTTATTATTATTGTTTATCTCAACGCTCTTTTAAACGAGCTCTCGCTTATTGGATTTTGATCATCCAGTCCAGAGTTATTAATATTTAAATAAATATTTTGGTAGATAGGGGAAAATGGCTCTAACAAAAAATATTCAAAATTTACTGAAGATTGTGAAGCTATTACTTATAGTACACCTTATCTCTGCAAAATTGTGTAAAAACTCTATTTTCATATTTTTTGTTGCAGTTGCGCCCCCTAGCGGTCGTTCAACAAACTTGAAAATAATTTCCAGCAATTTTCCATAGCCTCTTTAGTTATAAATATTTGTTTCCGCAGCCCCTACGGCTAATACTTTCCGAGATACAGCCGAGAGCTATTCTTAGTGGGACACCCGGTACATATTTTCATGTTTTTTTTTAATATTCTTTAATAAAGTATGGAAATTTGCAAAAATATGAAAGGGATTAACCATTTTAGAATAAGCAACTATTTTTATGAAGAATGCATTTTTCTCAAAATTTCAATAATAAAAAAGTTTTTTCTCTTGTAAAGACAATCCGGGGACATACTGTATAATTAATTCAGCTATTTTCGAATAATATACTAACAAGAATTACATAAAATTTTAATAATTCCTTCCGAACACCTTTAGATAAAATTCTTTGTTTCAGCAAGTAGAACCATTTAGGATTTATCTCAATACAGAATTTAAAAATAAATACAGACTTCTAAGCTTTTAAAGCTTTCTACCGTCCTTTAACTGACAGCTTTATTAGATGCAGGATAAGAGAAATATATTTATTTGCCTAAAATGGCGCATTTTCCGCTTCAGCAGTGTCAGAGGATTTTGCACAAAGCAATGCAATTCGATGAAAATAATATTCTAGAATTAACAATAGACGAGGCAAGCTCATAATTTCAAAACCTTAATAATAAAAATCCTTTATGGCAACTATATTAATCTCGTTTATTTATTTTTGATTATTTTCTATTCCGTTTGTATTATCAGTAATTCCTGTTCGATATTAAAACTGAATATTGAAAATTAAATTTGTTAACGAAAAATATAAACAGTGATATGATTTTGATTGGAATTAAGTTTTAATTAAATATAAATCCAAGTTTTTTGTTTGGTTTAGAATGTAAATATTTTTTTGAATATTTTTTCTAAATTATGCTGATCTTTAACTTACTTTGAATCGTGGAACAAAAAAATGATTAAGACAGAAGCCTGTCTAAATATTTTGACATTAAAGTTTTGCTGATATTTTTTCTTTGCATCTTTTTTATTTTTCCTTGATTATTTTATGAATTATTGTTTTATGCGAAGTGCATAAATCTGAGAATACTTTGTATGAGGATTTTAATTACGGTGATATACAAGGTGTTCCAGAAATAAGTGCAAGTATTATTATTTTAAGAGGTGGTAGATCTCGATAAAATAAAAAAAAATTCGATTATGTGGTATAAAGTTACAATTGTTATGTCACCGACTAGTATACCAGTCAGTCAAAATGTTTATAATAATTTAATGTCAACTATGGACATCACATCTCTACAGGCTGTCCCATTTATTATTAGGTAATTTTCCACGCAGAATCAGCATTCCTGTTGTTTCTTAGCTTCAATCTAGTGAGGTATTCTATAAGGAAATAGTAACACCTTCAATCCGAATATTAGTTATGATTAGGTTACATCAATTTAATTAATTTTACTTATTTGTTTCAGTACAACACATCTTTATGTTTGTTATTAAATAATTATAATAACTTATTTATTTTTATTAGAAATATTTTTTTAAATTAAATTTAGTAGTTATTAGCATCTATTGACATGACGTAAAACAAAACCAAAAATTTATTTAATTTATCTTTATATTTTAATATATAACGTTCCAGTAAACCGTTGTGTAAGTTAAAACAAACAAAGACGATGGAAGTCTCTATTATTTTCCTTATTTATTCTTTCCTTATTTCTTGTATTATATTTTCCTTCTTTTTATTCAATGTTTTGAAACGGATTTTACGAAATTATTGTTAAAAGTTCAAATAAAATTACCTAATTAATGTAATTCAATTATAAAAAGTTACATGTAAGTACGTTTATAGGGGTATTTGTAAAGATTATAGAATTATAGAAATATAATTATGCTAAAAGAAAAATAGTTAACAAAATAATATTTTGTACAATATTATAAAAATAAAATAAGTAAATATTTTTTGTAAATAATATTTCAAGAAATTTTTATTGTACAAAAATTTGGAAATTTATTTTTAAGAAATAATGCGCTGTTGAAACATAAATCTCGACCTCAACTGGGCGTATGCTGTTTCTTGTAATAAAAGCGGCTTAAATATGACATTATCGATTGACTGCTCTAGTTTGAACTGGCACGTGCAGTCCTATTCGATCTAAAGTTATTCATTATATTAGGTGTCCTACTGTTTGAACAATCATCATAAATGTCAGTTTATTTAGAAGTTGACGTCCTCTAATTTGAATTATAATAACATATACTGGCGATATTGGCTTGAATATTCAAAAATATTTATTTTTGAAGAATTTCATTTAAAAAGATCCACTTTAGTGTAGAAATATATTTCTATTGCCCTGTATATTTATGAAAATGTCTTTAAAAGTACCTTACTACCCGTATATTGGATAAAAGAGGATTTTTCCAATATTTCGGAATTTTTTTACCAAACACTGAGTCACCCTATACATTTTCATTGAAAAAGACATTAATTCGAAGTATGGTAAGTTATATATATTTTTTTTTTACTTTTGATTAAAAAAATGTGATTAATTTTTCCGATATTCCCAATTATTTATAAAATGTGATTCCTATCCAAGAAAATTATGAATAGGAATTTATAGAAAATTGCGCACATTTGCTAATTGCGCACAAGTTATACAAAAAGTTAGGTATTAAACTCTAGATTACAGTTAAGGGTTAGAACGTTTAGTGTTATAATAGCAAAATAAATCACTTGTTCATCAGAATACACCAAAACGCTTAACTTTTAAATACTAAGGCGCGTTTCGATAACTATATTAGCATCATCAGAAGATGATGTAAATTTTTAATTTTAATCATCTGTTGATGATGCTAACGTTGTTAGCCGTTTTAGTTAGAACATATTTTAGTATATTATTTAAAAAAACATTTTATAAAAGGCATTTGAAGATAGAAGGACTATACAGGGTCCGGCAATAGTGCGTCGGGCATCTGTAGCTCCTAGAATAAAAAATTTTGTTTAAGTGCAAACCTAAAGTAACTGTCCTGAAATCAAAACTATATTAGGTATTTATTTTAGATGGTAGGTACTTACTTTGCTATAAATATGGTATTCGTAAATCATACAGGATGCTCAAAATTCTACGGCAAACTTTCTAAAATATAAAACGGACGACCCTGTATATTATTTTTTCAATAAATGGAGAATTAAAAAATAAACATATTTTGTATTGAGAGTATTTCAAAATTAATAACGGTTTCGCAGATATTCGCGAATTTATATTTCATATGGCATTTTCCACAGTAAATTTTTATCATTAATATATTAAGCCACCCAATGATTTTTCTCTCGTATTTTACCGTTGAGAGAAATCATACTACGTGTATCTGCAAAACCATTAAAAATTTTGTAATATTTTAAATACAAAAAATGTTCAATTTTTAATTCTACATCTAATAAAAAATAATATACATTTGAATAAAAACAAAGAAAAATTATTTCATATTTTAGAGAGTTTGGTGTAGAATTTTGAACATCCTGTATGATTTAAGATTACAAAATGCAATAATATACAGGGTGTTCCATTTACAATAAATAATCCCGGTCCACTCACACTTTTTTTGAGCCATCCTATAGAAGTTAAAATATTTTCCCGAAATACATCCTCATACATACTTTAGGTTTACACTTAAATAAAATTTCCATATTTTTTATGTGAGGAGCAACAGATGCCCGACGCACTATTGCCGGACCCTGTGTAAAAGTGGATTATAATTTTTACCTGTAACTTTTTTGAAAAAGTGAGTCACACTGTATATCTTCATTTAAAAATATATTAGCAAATATACGATGTGTTATATTTTTTTTCAACTATTAATAAAGTATGATTCATAGCCAGGATAATTGTGAACAAGGATTTATAGAAAATGTATCAAGATAAACAAAAATTCTTGCATTAAACTCTAGACTGACATTTTCCTAACCACATAAGTTTCATTAAGAATTAATTTAAACAGTTATAACTATAATAACCGTTAATTTGATTTTAACAGTAAAAATTCTGATTTATAATTCAATTTTATAAGCTAAATGTATTTTAGCTGTGGTTAAATAAACGATACTTTAGTTTATTATTTAAAAAAGCAAGTTAAAAAATTCAAGTTTAATTGAAACAACTACACAGGGTGAGTCTTAAATAAGTGCAAATCTTTTTAGCTGTAGTATATTTCGACACGTTTATGAGGTTTTTTCGCAAAAATAAAATTAAAAATTATGAATTTTTTGAAAATAAAAAAAATATATATTTTTTTGTTAAAAATCATATTATCTTGATATGGCAACTGTAGGTTATAAGTTAAACTTACAAGAAAGAAAACCCATAAAACATTAACATAAAAAATTTTTGGTAAAAAAAATATTTTTATTAAATTTTATGTTACTTATTTGAAAAACGGTATAGAGAAAATATATTTATTTTATCGAGATCTACCAATACTGAAAATATTTACACTTATTTTTGATTCACCCTGTATAAAAATGGAAATAAACTTTTATATTTTTTTATTGTTCTACATTAAGTCATAAAAACCACAGTGCATGGTGTTATCGATTTAACGCCTAAAATATAACAAGAACATATTTTTCACTATTTTTATATTATTTATAAATTTCTATTTAGTTATTTATATTGCCGTGACAGTCTTTTTAAATACGATGCTTATATTGTTGACTTAGAAACATTAAAATATTAAAATCCATCTTCTATTTACTGTTTTGCCACTGGCGAGCATAAGTTAACAATTAGCTCTGAACACAGAATGTGCTTTATGAGGTAAATAATGAAATGGAATTTGCAATAATGCGGTAATGAAATTTTAAATGAAACCTAGACCGAGGTTGAAAGGCGATCAATAGGTTCTAGGTATTTCCCCCTTAATCTATCTGCCACAAACCTACCGAAAACGATAAAGCTTTGTTTCTAATTTGCCTCAAAATAGCTTAGATTAATTCATTATTTAATATTAGTATATTTATGCCTAATAACATTAGATGGTAATTAAATTAAAAACTCTAGAATGTATAAAAGCAGATTTACCAGCAGCGCTATTTTGTCGTGCTTAATTTGTTTTATACTATCTAACTTTTATAAACACTCTAGAACAGAGTTGAAAATATAATAAAGTACTTAACTTTTAGGAAATAATATTATTACAAACACTACGTGAATACACGATATAGCTTTTCTGATATTGTGCAAACTCAACCATGTATGTCCTAATATCTTTATCGTTTATTGGATTATGTGCAGCGCTTTTATTTTGTTGTGTCCGAATTCTAACTAACTATAATCTTTTTATATTTGGATATAGAATATCTACTAAAAAAATTAATTTTAAAGTTTTTAATCAAGTTTTATTATTTATAAGCAAAAATGTCATACGTTTCAAATGTATAATATTAGATGTATATATACTATACTCATGTATCTGTAGAGGTCAGTAATGTATGGCAATCGCTTCTTTGATTTTAAAGAACATAACATAACATACGTAAAAAATAAAAACAAATTAAAAATAATTATACTAAAAGTTTGAAGCTTTTTGGTTTTACCTTACTAAGTAATTTTTATCAGATAGTAATTGTTAATTTTGAAGTTTAACTTGATATAATGTCTTTTTAACAGAACCACAGCGGTTTTTATAGACGTATCGTGGCTAATGTCATATTCAAGGCCTGACTGTTTTGACAGTTCTACCGAAGTGGTCCAGAATTAGTAGTCGTAAACAAACCAATTGTTTTCATTAGTTTCGCAACAAATCTGTGTTTTTCACGCATTTCTATGCTAATAAAATTATACTAAATAATTTTCAGTGAATAGTGAACTATCTAGATCCGATTCATAACATCGTACTCGCAAAAAAAAACATACTTTCCGTAAAATTTATAGTAACAACGGCGATACCGGCTGTGTGTCCGGGCTAGGAAAAAGTTGGGGAATTTATATAAAAACATAATTAATAGCGTTAGTGTTAGTGTATAGTGTTAAACCAACGTAAGTGACGTGTATTTTTAGGTAAAACAGTTGTCGTTTCTTTATTTTTACTCTGTGAAATAAAAAATACCGCAACATTGTTCTGTGCTTGTGCCTTGTAGCAGCAATTATAATAAGTACTCAGGATCGGTCTACATTCTCTTTCCCAACAATATTAAGTGTAACTAAGTCACGTTCAAAACCTACAGAAGACGCTGTGCCTACAATTTTTCTACAAATCAACCCTCTTATATGACTGTGCATGTTCCCATAAAGAGAAAACATCCCGATGAAACAAAACAAGATTTGGAAATTCAGGATGAAATAAATATTGAAAATTATTATTATTATTAGGAAATGGCAATATATTTTAAAGAAATTAAATGAATTGTACTTTATTTCAGTATTTTTTATAAAAAATATCTTTATCTTTTTATTTACGGTTTATGGAAATGGTTACTTGAACATCGAACTACAAATTACTTAATGATAATAGTTAATTCTACCTGATATCCACATTTTTTAAATATGTTAGGCAAATTTTTACAATTATTTTTAATTAAACTTTAAAATATATTCTGCCCTTATTATATACAATACATTTTCTTAACTTGTCGATAAAGTATAGTTTTCAATTTTTTAATATTTGGAAACGTTATCACAAGGTATATTATTTCTAGCTGCTAAATACTCGCTAACGCAATTTTTGGACATGCTTTTTATTATCTGGATTTTATTCTGTTCATCTTATGCTGTTGTTTATTTCATATTAATATTCGTGTTTTAGATCTAAATTTTAATGCTATTCAATTACTTTAACGCGATAAAAAATTAATGTTATTTTTTAACACCTTTGTGTATAATATTTTTCATATTTGTATCTGGCAAAACTATCAATAAATACTATTATTTATGCAAAAACTATATGCAGTACCATATGGCACAATTCAAAACCCGACTATAGCGGTGACGTCACAAATCGATATCTCTGGCCTGTATCTCATGTTGGTTATGGACGTATCTGTTAGGTTAGGTTAGGTTTAATAATTTCTTTGTTCTTTGTATGTTTTGCTTCCGACGACGGGAATAGTTATACTTCCTGAAACGGTAAGCATTTTTTCGTCCGTTAGGCAAATTTGCTAATTACTAAACCACTGCTGACAATTAGTCTCCGTTGGATTAATACAGCAGTGTTTACAAAAAATAACTATTTTATTTTGTAGATTTTCTTACAGTGGCAAAATACACATAGCACATTTTGAAGATTAGAAGTGTAACAATGCGTAAAACGTATTAACATTGGTGTATATTTAATATTTAATACAATTTTGATTATAACTGGTAAAATAAAAGGACATGAGTAATACAGGGTTGTTCACTACATACGACACGGAATATTGTAGCTAAACGATTAGATTTTTACAAATTGTAAGTTTTGGGTTCGTTGAAGGATTATTAGAGCTACAATTTAAAAATATTTTTACAAGACACAGTGAGTGTCCCAAATAAATAAAAAATATCAAAGTTGTATTTTTCTAAACGGATCACCCTGTATATTGTTAAATTTTTAGATTCTACAATGAAAATAAAGGTAAATTTTATTAAGGTTTATTACACTTAAACTTTACCGTTGTTGAAATATTTTCAATTTTGTGAAATTGCAGTATAAATTTTAAGGTTTCATTTCTCCGAGGGTATCAAAGTTTTTAATACTAAATATTTACTGAAGTTTATTTATTGATCAGTTATTGTGTTGCAATAATAAAAATTTTACTACCTCATACAGAGTGTCTAAATATTTATTTTAAATAATTATTACCTTTAAATGGCAATAACTTGTTTAATTTAAATGGAACACCCTATATATTTTATGAGAGTCGGATGCACAATTTAATTGTCTATCAAATTGTATTATACCATTTTTTACCTATCTCTTCAAGTTTCCGTAGAAAATGCATTTTCTTGTAATTTAGAACTCATTTATCAATATACCCATGGAATACTGACATTTTAGATTATTTTTAAAGATGTTCCAAATTTTTAAAGAGTACAGATACTAATATTGTCGATATAGTTCGTTTATTTCATTAAAAAATAAAAAAAAACTGTTTAAATATTTGTTAAAGACGACGAATTAATATGATTCCAGTATTCAAAATACATTAGTTGACTGTTTGCGTTGATTAATAATAATTATTGCTCCAAATACTAAAAAAATGAATTATGTATGTGTATTAGACAGTGTGGTAAAAAACTAACACCTTAAAAATTATATTTTATTTTTTTACAGATGCTTATTTATAACAACAGAGACGTTCATTTTCATAACTTATTATTATATTGATTTCTGACACTCTTCACAATACAATTAAGTATGTAATTAATTAGTATCTGGTCGGAAATACTGGTGGTATATTTAATTAATATAATATATATAAAGATTTAAATAGTTTTCATTTTGCATACAAATGGGCTAGTAATATTATCGTTTTACTAAAAACGATAATATTACTAGCCTGTACATTTTGTACATTTGTTGTTTTAAAAACAATCTAAAATGTCAATATTCCATGGGTATATTGATAAATGAGGTCTAAATTATAAGAAAATGCATTTTCTACGAAAACTTGAAGGGGTAGGTAAAAAGTGGTATAATACAATTTGATAGACAATTAAATTGTGCATCTGATTCTTATAAAATATACAGGGTGTTCCATTTAAATTAAACAAGTTATTGCCGTTTATATCTAGTATTTATTTAAAATAAATTTTTAGACACTCTGTATAAGGTAGTATAATTTTTATTATTGCAACACAATAACTGATTAATAAATAAACTTCAGTAAATATTTAGTATTAAAAACTTTGATACCCTCGGAGAAATGAAGCCTTAAAATGTATACTGCAATTTTACAAAATTGAAAATATTTCAAAAACGGTAAGGTTTAAATGTAATAAACCTTAATCAAATTTACGTTTATTTTAATCGTAGAAACGAAAAATGTAATAATAAACAGGGTGTTCCATTTAAAAAAATACAACTTTGATATTTTTTATTTATTTGGGACACTCTGTGTCTTGTAAAAATATTTTTAAATTGTAGCTCTAATAGTCCTTCAACGAACCCAAAACTTACAATTTGTAAAAATCTAATCGTTTACCTACAATACTCCGTGTCGTATGTGGTGAATAACCCTGTATATTTCGAAATCAAAAAAGTATGCTATCCGATATGCTCCTGTCATATAAGGTTTCCGTTAAAAAATGGTTTATATCAATAACTGTGACATTTCACAGCGTATAACATTTTTAGTAATACAATCTGAAACTTCACTAGAAACCCTACAATTTAACTTTTTAATGAATGGTTCTATTTCAAAGAACAAAAAATGATACAAATGTTTGCTTCTTCATTAGTTGACAAAATAATTAGAAAACGTATATATAAGTTTGCGATTTCTGAAAATTCAACTTTTCAAGTGGAGAAAGATACGTCAAAATATTTTTAAATACAGTTTGATAGACAGTTATCCCGTGGTTTAAAAAGAATATTCAAAATGCCATTTATATACTTGTGTATTATAGTGCTAATAATAAATTACAACAATTATTTGGTAATCCTAAAGATAAAACACCTCCACTGGAAAAGTCGGGTATTTCTGAAATTTCATGTAAAGGTTGTAATCGGAAATATGTTGGGCAAACTAGAAGATCAATATTAACAAGATTTAAAGAACATATGACTCAGAAGTTATTATAGTTATATTACAATTATATAAATTAATCATATTAATGGTTTGATGCAATGTAATTTACCTTGATTCTCCAAACTATTTATTTTCAAAATCTAATATGTAAATAATAAATTTATATATAAACTGGCAAATATTTATATTGTTTTGGTTGCCTGATTCTCATTAATTAATACCAGCAACGTAATATATATGTATATCATAAAAAAACTTTGTATATTTTCTCTCAAAATTATTTATTAGTTCGTATCTTCAGAGCGAAACCTTCCCTCATGAAGTGAATAATTCATACCTTAATATTTCCCATCATATATTACTCTTGTTGAATTTATAAAGGTTCTTTAAGATCTGATATCTGACATATAATATCAGCACTTAATTAATTTTCGATCTTGAAAATTATTTATTTTATAGTAATATGATTGCACCATAAAGTAGTCTAATTAATTATTATTTAGTTAAATTAATACACAGTATGTCCTCGGATTGTCTTTACAAGGGGAACATTTTTTTTGTTATTGACATTTTGGGAAAAATGCATGCTTCATTAAAATTTTTGCTTGTTCTAGAATTGTTAATACCGTTTACACTTTTCCAAATTTCCATACCGTTTTAGACAAAATTAAAAAAAGGCATCAAATATAGTTGATGTCCTAAAAATAAAAGAACTGTTCGAAGCAGGTCAAGGTCGCATTTCATCGCTCAACTTTGTCGCATTTCAGTTTATTTTCAGTTGTCTTTACCCACTTCGGTTTGCCTCGACCTACTTTCGATTCTTAAAAGCGACTGAAAACTACTCTTAAGGAGGACGTGGAGGATTTTTTTTGGTGTTTTTGTTGCTTTGTTCTATTTTGTTTTGTTTAGGGCTATTTCCAAAACGTGGCGGTATCTGTATCCGAGGCAAAGGATTTTTTTTCATAAATCTCAGTGAAATCAGTAAACCTAGACGTTTCTAAAATAGCTGTTGTTACGATGATATTTCATTAATTATTATATCTCGTTTTGTGTTGATATACAGGGTGGTCCGAACTGTATTCCGGAAACTTCAGCAGCATATTCTGCAGATAAAAATAAGTAAAAAAGTTCGTATAAATGTATGTCCTAAGATGCTTAGTTTCAGAGATACAGGGTGTAGAAGTTTCATTTTTATTTCGATTTTTTCTAAATAATTTCTGAAGTGATGTCAATATTTGGATGAACATTGGGGTCTGGGAGTTTTTTTGAAATGAGAAATTTGATTTTGATGTCAATATGACTCCTACTAGTAGAGGATGCGTTTTAACTGTCTTAAAGCGCAATAACTTTTTTTCCGTACCTGTATAAAACTACCGAGAGAAAGAATATACATCTCTGTGACGTTTTACGTAAAAAATATCTCTTTGTAAAAATCGTTACGAGCAACCGTTCTTAAGATATTTAGAATGGAAATAGTCAATACGTACCCGGTGGCATGACGTAGAGGTACAGGCTCTCGTCTACCAATCTCAAGGTAGTGGGTTCGAATCCCACACCCGGCATTGGATCAGCCGACTATTTTTATTAAAATAAAAATAGTTTGGGTACCTAGGTCGACTCAGCCTTAAACGAGTACCTGGGATTCACAATCCTGAGGTATCTAATAGGCGGTTTAAGCGTAATGCTAGCCACATTACCTTCCTAAGGGAGCTGATATGGAAGGTATAGTGAGAATCAACCTTTACCTTCCTTGTATACCGAACGGCTCTAGTATGGTAAGCTGTACCTTGCTACTCCCAAGGCGTTAAACGCTATATACGGGAGCTATTATTATTATTAATAGTCAATACATTATTTTCGTCATTATTGACGAAAAATAAACACGTTGAATTAGATAGTTATTTCACGGAAATAATAAATTTGGGAAATTTTTATTTTTTTTAAATTAATCATAAATTTTTCTGCAAAAAATTATGGTAAAACAGTTTCTGTTGAACTTTTGGCACATAAACATTTCAAATTTATGATTTCAGTCTAGTAACTATTTAGTCAACATGTTTAATCTATGTCAATGATGACAGGTATTGATAATTTCGATTCCAAGTATCTCGAAAACCATTACTCGTAGCGATTTTTACCAAAAGACCCTTTTCACGTAAAAAACGTCGTAAATGTATACCTTTATACTCATAGTTTTATACAGGTACGGACGAAAAGTTATTACTCTTCAAACCAGTTAAAAAATATGTAGGTGGCGCCCTCTACTAGTAGGAGTCATATTGACATCAAAATCATGTCAAAATACTCCCAGACAACAATTTTTATCCAAATATTGACGTTACTTCAGAAGTTATTTCGAAAAAATCGAAATAAAAATTAAATGTCTACACTCTGTATCTCCGAAACTAAGCAACTTAGGACATACATTTATACGAACTTTTTTACTTCTTTTTATCTGCAGAATATGCTGCCGAAGTTTCCGGAATACAGTTCGGACCACCCTCTATATTCAACAAGATTAATATTTGAATACGCGTTTATAATATGTAGAGTAAATATTTAAGAACAAAACTTTTCACACTCAATCTGCAGGAATATAATTACAATATGTTTAGTATTTAATTTTATTATAATCAATTAGTATAAAATTGCTTAATATAATATAGTGGAGTGCCCAGAAACTTTTACCTCAGAATTCAATTACTCTGAATGTATTAATGTGAAACCTTCTGTATTGTGTTTTATAGATAAAATACTAAAATGTTTACCCATTTTTTTTTTCGTTGCTTTTAATTTTTTATTTTAGTAATTTCAGTAAATTCTTAATTATTTCCTTCTTAATATTTTGACTTTTTTAATCCTTTTTCTAAGTAAATTTATTGAAAAAAATAAATCTAATGCATATTATGCACCTATTCTGCTTATATTCTAATCATTGAAATTTTGATTGAAATCGAATTATACAGGGTGGCGCGTCATATGCGACGCGGCTTTTGCAAGGAGACCAAAAGTTTGTATTGAAGTGGCATTTTCTGAGCCTATGTAAATCAATTTAAAGTATTTTCTAAAATGATGTAGAGTTCTACAGGGTGTCCCCAAAAAAAGTTATCAAAGTTATGTTTTTTGTAATGGATATATTATATATTAATTGATTTTTGGATTCTAAAAAAATAAAAGTTTGTTTCATTAGAAAATTATATGACTAAAATGTATAGTTTTTGAAATACATTCACCGGCTTAATTCCGGGTATAAATCCGGCTTAATTCCGGTAAATACCGGCATTCACCGGGCACCTTAAAACTTTGATGTATTTTAAAGGTTAATATATTTTATTTTAATGGGCCGATTTTGATGATTTTTTAAGCAGTGTGTTGCCAAATTATTTGACTTCTTAGTATCTTTTTCTAAATTAAAAATGAAACTCCCCATCTGTTAATTATACGAGGGAAAACAAAATGTTTGGTTTGGTTTGGTTGATATTTTTTATGAAAGTTTGAAATACCCTGTGAAATATGTTAAAACAGCAAGAAATTTAAAAATGATTTTATCATCTAGATACATCCTTTCTCGATGGTTTGTTTTTTGGTTCATCTCATTAGCTTTAATTTTGTTGGAAATATTAGGTTTTAAAGAAGGCACTAACATTTTTCGTAATTTTTACATTAAGACCAGGCCTTTGCTTTTGGGCCTAGTCAACACATCTAGTAAGTTCTGGTCCCGAAGCAGGCCTTCTTGACATAAGATTTGCTTCATTTAATCTTCTTCTTGTAGTCCGTTAGTTAATATGTACGGTTCTTAAGTGCAATTCATTATCAATTTGAAAATGTCTTGTATGTATGCATTTGTATATGTGTGTGTTTATTTAAATACTAAAGTGAAAGCAACGAATTTAAATAGGTAAACTTTGTAATATATCTTATTAGCAATACAATGCAAAAAGTTTTATAAAAATTCGTTCACAGTAAATGAATTCCGACGTTTGTATCTCATAAGGGCTTAAAGCATTCCACTAATAGTAGTATTGCTTGATGAGTAATACTGGGACATCAATATATCGAGCTGATTGGGAAAATTATTGATTGACCCGATGTCAATAAAAGATACTTTTATATATAATAATAACATGGATTGATATAAATCCATTCAAAAATAAGAAATAATTAAACAAATTTTTAAGTAGTTTAACAGTGGATTATAACCTATAAAAGGCGGACCGCCAGAACAGTTAGTCACTGCGTATTGCCCTGCAGTTTTACGATTTTAAGTTTTGGAAATACATATATTTTTTTTACTATATTGTAATTAATAATGTTAGACAATGATTAAAACTAAATATTCTTGTGTAACCTCAGAGGAAAAGCTAATTTAATCTAACATCTGTTTTCTAAATGCACTGTTTTTGATTTTTCATGTCAATTTAACGTAGTGGTATACATTACACTCCATTACAAATTAATGATATTTATTCATACTACATGTTCACTTATTTTTTCTGAAGCCACCACAACGTTTCACCTTGATTGCTTTCTGAGTGTTATAAAAATAGGTCCCACGTTTCCTGAAATAGATCGAGACGCGCCGTGATTGGTAGTTTGTTTTTATTGTTAACTCAGATTAACAAATAAAAAACAAACAACCAATCACGACGCGTCTCGATCAATTTCAGGAAATGTGGTAACTAATTTTTATAACACTGGCTTATATTTGAGTTTACTTCTGAAAGGATTCCCAGAAATATTTCGTAAAACATTTCGGGGATAGTGTATAGGCTGTTTTATATTAAGCAATCCTTAACTCTTACAAATAACTCCTATTCTATGCATTTCTTAACAAATAATTACTTTTTGAATAATTTAATTTTATTTTATTCCTTTTTCAGATAAATGTAGCAAATAATTTACTGCATTCAAAGTATTTGAATTTATTCCTCTAATTACGAAATAAGCAACATAAATACAAATCGGTTTAATGTATGGAAGATTATACCAATTTAATCCATTATTAGCTGAATAATATATTGCATAAATGATACAAACCGAAATGGTATAGTGCAGTTTCCAGTTTTAATTTCTGCATTATTTACACGTTTTGATCTGTAAATAAAACGTAATACCAAGATAATTAGAGAGGCTATTTTGATTTGTGCATTTACACATAATTTTACAAATTTTAGTCTATTCATTGGAGTTCATTAAAATGTATTTGGCAAAATATAACATTAAAAAGGGGTTAAAATAACTATAAAATAATGATAAAACACCATTAAATAGTCAATAAAATTGTATGTTTTTACTTTAAAATAAAATTGGGTTTAAACGTTATAAAACTTAAGGAGTTTTATACCAAAATAATACTATATTTTTAACTGGAATGATTTTACAGTGCTGAGCCCTTTGTGTTCGAGTTACTTTAACCACGGTGAACCTATTCAGTGGCTGTTTGCCAAATACTTACAGTTTAAAGCCGTTTGAATCTATTTTGAAATTGGTTTTCCCGATAATGCATGTACTTCCATCGATTTACTAGTATGGGTTTTTGGGCGAGATAATTATTATAACTGTTTATCCATCTAACTATATTAATAGTTATTTTTTATACAAGACGATAAAATAGTATTTTATCGTCGACCAAAAAGATTAATTCACGAGCGATGAAATCGCGAGTGAATTAATTTCGGGAGACGATAATGCAATTTTGTCGTCGTGTATAAAACAATATTTTTCCCATAGGGAGTTACGTTTTAAAAAATATTCAGAAATTATTATTGGTGTCTATGTAATTTGACAAATAAATAAAGCTGTCTCTTTAGTTGTCAGCTTTGAGTCAATATTTCTTAATTCTCTTTTTCGTGTCGATTGCTGATTGAATTGGAGCCAGAAATGGCTCAAAACGAAATAATAAGTAAATTACCAACAGATATGCGTCTTTTGCCAAGACTGATTTTGGCCTTGCCCTTAATAAAATTAATTTAGATTTACATAACATATATCTTGAAAACAAAGGTGATGTTGTTTGCAGGCGGAAATCATTATCAGGATCTCCTCGGCGAGGTTAGGTTATCAATTAATGGTACCATACTGCCTGTGGTCGAACAGGCAAAAAATCTGGGAGTTATAATAGACAGATCCTTTGCCTATAGCAGGCATGTATCGTCCTGCATTCAAAAATCATATGCTGGTTTGAGACAACTGTATCCTCACCGTTATTATCTGAGCCATAAGCTCAAGGCTAACTTGTGTAATGCCCTAGTTTTGTCGCATTTTTCTCATTGTGCATTCGCAAGCCTTAAACACTCATGAAGTGTATCGAATACAAAAAGTGCAGAATACATGTTTGAGATATATTTTTAATCTAAGAAAATTTGACCATGTTGCGCATAAACTTCAAGAATTGGAGTGGCTCAGTATGAAGAATAGGCATCGTTTGGGCACACTGAGTCTGTATCATTTTATTATTACTACCCAAGAACCAACTTACCTGTTTGAAAAGATTCAACTTAGAGAGAATGCGCATAGTGTTAATATTAGAGCAAAGGACACTCTTACAATTCCCTACCATAAGACCTCTCTTTTTGAAGGTTCGTTCAGTTATTGTATTGCGTAATTATATAATGAATTACCTTCAAACCTAAAAACTCTAAATATTCATACATTTAAGATGCATACCCGTCGATGGCTTTATGAAAATCAGTAAGTCTTTTTTTATCTTTATCTAACTGAAACTTTTTTTTTCTTTGAAATTGAGTTTTTTTTCACTGTTTTTTTTATTGATTTGTTTTGCTTATTATTGTTATTATTTTTTTATTGTTCTTTTTTCATATGACATATTTTAATCTTTTTCACCTTTTACTATTCTTTTTTTGTTGTACTTCATTCGGATGCCTTCGGAGTTAGATGGAAGAGCAGAAGCATTATGCTTCTGAATTTCGCTCCACTTCAAAATTGGGTTTTGATTATTTATATGTATATATATATTCTGATGGTGTAATTATTTAATTTCTATGATTTCTTACTATTTTAATGTATTAATAATTTACTGTATTTTATTTTACTTTTTTTTTGGAAATAAAGGCATTATTATTATATTCAAGCTGAGGCGACAAACGCCATATCCAAACTACTTCCATTTAAATTCCGAATAACTTACGAAAAGGAATACAAAAATTTTCAAAAATGGAAGCAATTAAAAAACGTGCGAGAAGAAATAAAGTTTTTAACCTATCTTCGCTGTTAAAGTATCATTTAATCTACCCTTGCGGTTAAAGTACTATTTATCTACTATTTTTGATAGATATAAGGCAATTTTAACAAGTGCTATGGAAAAAATGTTTTTGAAATGGAACTTATTTACGCGCGCTGGGAGTAAAAATTCAAGGCAGTGACACACTAGCGCGAGACGAAAAGTGGTAACGTTGATTGAAAGAATTGGGAAGATACGCAACCTAATGGGCGAATTCGTGACAAGGCTGATTTGATTTCCCCTTACGTCTCAAGTGCTCTACGGTGGAGACAACAATCGTTCTGCGGTCAACACCTAACCTAATCTAACCAAAGCAATCAAAACACGATGTAAGCTAAAAAGCATCTGTTTAGGAATTCGAATTGCCCAGTACTTTTCAAATCTTGCTATATTTTACAATATTTTATTAACAAATGAAAATGGTACACTTCCGCAAGAAGTTTTTTTGTTTTTCTAACTGGTAGAAACGAGCAATCGGTGTCACATAGGAGCACTGATAAAAAAGATAGACTTGAATTAAAGTCGTCATCGTTCTTGAGAAAAAAAATTAGTGACAAGAGAATTTATTTTAGCGTAAAAGAAAATATTTTGCCTGAAGAAAAACTCTCTTAACTCAAGAAAACTGGTTCTCTTGAAAAATTCGAAAATTTCTCTTGAATCTATTTTCATTCAACCAAGTGCAAGTTACTTTATCTTAAGATAATAAGAAAAATACGCTAGGAAGTACTTCATTCAAGAAACATGGCCCATTTTCCAATAGCTAAATACTCTTTTGATGAAAAATAATAACGACACGCAAAGACGATGACCAAAGACTGTATATACAATCAGTCGGCAGTCCGATCAGTCGTACATCATAGTACGCACGGGTTTTGTTGCTTGGAATTTTCCACTTGGAATTTTGCATAATTTGCTTTCTAAACGCATATCGTATAACAAATTAGTGATCGTTATTAACATGCATTTTTTATGGACAAATTTTAGGACATATGGATTCTTTAAAGGAGTTTCTGAAAAAAATGGAAATTAGAGCATTTATTTGCTATATTTGAAGGTAAGAGACATTTACCTAATGTACCTGTTTAGATAGGTAATGCATGTGTGACTATAGATAGAATAAGAATATAGGTATCGATTTTTTATGCAAATAATTACAAAAATTTTAGAATTTCAAGTCGTCGTATTAAAAAATTCAAAATGTGACCTAAGCTTATAATTTTAATAATTTATTTGCTTTGCTTTGATTAATCGTGATGTAACATTTCTTTGTAATTTGTAGAGTGATGAACCACCCCAAAAAATACCAAGGTGTGAAGAAGCAGAAATAACTACTATCGAGAAAAATAATATCACTTTACTTACTACACACTAGGAAAACCTAAATTTATCAGAAAAAAATATACCTCGTAATATGCCTGTATAGGATGTATGGACTTCTCTTAGATCAAAATAAATTTTACTCAAGTCAATAGTATTCGCTATTGGTTTAAGAAAAGTGTCTCTTTGATCAAGAAATGTCCCTTTTCAATCAAGAATTTTTGCATGAATCAAAGAGACTATTGTTCTTGTAGCAAGAACTTCTTTGCATATTCATTTTGGGTCAAGAGTGAAATACTTTGGACTGATAGATTCTTCTATTCTCTAAAGTAATTTTTTAAAGCTTATGAAAAGATAGTTAATGCTTTTGGCAAAGAAACGTCGTTCTTGGCCCTATTGAAAAGCGCCAATCTTTTGGGTCAAAGTCACATTCACTTCGACTGAGAGATCCTTTTTTTCAGTGAGGTATTGCAAATGTGTCTACGGGAATCACCCATTAAAAGCTGCATATTTCGTTTATAACAAATTTGAATTGCCCTGTAACGTGAGAAATATTTTCAAAATGTTAACTTGCGAACAGTCGATAAAAAATGAGTTACCCAATTCAAACTGCCAAGTTATACCAACAAAAAGTTATTTAATAAACGGACACGTCAGAATATTTTGATGGAACGTCTTGCAACAAACGAAGAATTTTTCTTAATACCGTTCTGAAAGTTTCCACATATTTGTTTGGATTTTTATTCGCGTACATTTCAGCGGGGCATAAAAATTCAAGGTGAACAGTCAGAACCCGGCCGGAATAACAATTTACCCTTGGAAAAAAATACCAGCACGCGGGTTATGGGAATAAATCAGTGGCGTAACAGGGAAGTAGTTCCGGACGATCAATAAATATTTATTAACTTGCAGACTTCACTTTGCTTCAATGAGTCTATTTTATTGGAATTTATCACATGTGTGAAGTTAGCACAACCACTTTAAAACATGTATGAAACTATGTGGAACAATTGTCGTAAATCAGCCTGTGAAATGAAAAATTTACCGCTCTTTGCTAAGTGTGCTAAATCGATGGTCGTGTTAAGTAGAATGTAGAGTGTTTAGGAGGGCTACCTGCTAAAACCATTAAATCAAATGATACCGCGCACACTAACGTCCTGGCCGTCCGTTGGTCATTGCGACCAGTAGACTGCACTAAAATATTATAATTTTCTGCCGCTTGTTGCCGGTTTTCTTCCAAATTAATAATTTTTCAGATGAAATCCCTCAAAATCAACACACAATATTTTATTTTCTATAAGATACAGTATTTTAGTGCAGACGTGCAGAAAATCCAAAGAAATAGTATACAGACTGGATCAAAGGGAAACTTAAATCTAGTCCCTTTTTTTATCAAGTTTTTTATCAAGGGTCGATTCTAGTAAAAATTCAATACAGTTTTATATGACATACTCTATTTGTGGTTGGTATGATACTTGTTATTATACCTTCGAGTTTCGATGTTAAAAAATATAAAAATCATATTTAGTTTTTCATCATATCAAGTTTTTCTACAACCACTTGTTTTTTTTTATTAAATTATTCTTTTTAGTTGTATTGTGGTCATGTACAAGGAGGACAACTGTATTTTAAATATTATATTTAATTTAACGTTTTTCAAACAGGGTTCATTAGACTAGGTCTATAGGACATTTCTACTAGGTACATTATTTAAAAATATAATTAAGAGTAAAAATAACTTAAACATTAATAAAAATAGAAATATTGACTGTTGTAGATTCTCAGTAACAATAAAAAAGAGGAATTTATATTGTAAACATTGAAATAACTGGAAGCTAAACTTTCTACCTGCTTATATTTAGACCCAAGCAGCATTTGGACGTCGGGACAACCTTGTGTCACGCGACCAAACGTCGGGGCGCAACGTCGGCACAACCTCGTGCCAACCCTAGTCTGCACTAGTTTGGAGAATAATTTTTGGGTCGAAACGACGTTGGATACCGACGTTGGCTAGAAGCCTAATTTAGTACAAACTGCAACGTTGTTTAAAATCCTAATTCACAGAAATACAAAACTAATATGGCGTCTAAGTCGCGTTTTATCCTAAATTGGGATAATTATAGTAAAAATATTATTTTTATGATTTAGTTAGAAACATATGTCAGATGGCAGTGAAGGAAAACAAAACAAAAGTATTTAAGCGTGGAGGATATTTGAAGATCATAATTATTGAAACACTTTAACCGACTCGTTGTGTAACTCGTTACCCAAGGCAAAAAACTTAAACGCAAACAACTTTATTGATAAATGTATTGTTTCTACTTTGAAAAATACTAATGGGCCTTAAAATTAAAGAAGTTTTAACACATTTTCTTGAATTTTTTTTTTTAGTAAAATGAGAATAATTTATTCGCAGTCGAAAAAATTGTTTCCGCGTGTTTTTTAGGGTCAAATATTTCAAGTTAATGTATTCAAAAAGCAGGAATTGCTATTTTAGGAACGAAACATTTTCTTATTTATCAACATGGCGGCTTTCACTTTGTTGTTTTGGAGATTAAGATGGAGTAGTTCGAATAGTCGCATACTGGACTAATAAAGTCGCAGTTCGGCCTTAACAGGTAGTATACTAGTCGCTAGATTGCCTAATTTAGTCATCCTAGAGTCTAGCTTGTGCCGCCCTCTATAATATAAATAAACGAGGGAGTGGATAAACTATCGGTAATATATGTCGATGTATATTTAAATTTAGTTTTATATGTACCTTTCTTATGTCCCATTTTAATTAAGTTTTTATATAAAAACAAAAACAGCACTGAACTGTCTGAACAGAACAATGAAGTGAAAATTTAAAATTTAAGGTTATGGTTCAATACAGTTGCAAAAAGGTAGTGACTCGACGTCCTACCAACGTAAGAATAAGGAAATCTAAACAACGTTGGAATTAGTAAAACAGACGACGCTTGCATAACGTTGGAATAGGTCCTGAAACTGACGTCGGAAAACTCTATATTGTCCAACGTTGTAACTACGTTGTCCGAATCACCTAAAGATCACTTAAGCAAAAAAGGTTACAAGACAACGTTTATTCGACGTCGCAGGAACTTTTACTTTGCTGTAGTACTAGTCCAACGTCGGCACAACGTTATAAAAACGTTTAAATTTATTTTAATACCCAAGGTAGGGAGCTATTTTTTGTAACTAATCCAACGTTGTGTTTAGTAAACATGTGGTCGCAAGTCGTTAAAATGCTACTTGGGGAGCCAGTGTCTGACGACTTTTTTTACGATGTACCTAATATGTTTACTTCTAAAGTCGATAAGAGCCATCAGTAGAAAAAAGAAACAGAATATCTCCCTTTTTGGCGGTCGCGCGTACACAATGCTTTTTGTTCGGCCTATTTGTTCTACTTGTTCGTGCGCGCTCGGTTCGTTCGGGCTAAATGCCAAAGTCGGGACGCGCCTTTAGGAACAATACTGTTTTTGTCCTTTATTGATATAATGCTGAAAATCTCACGAGTTACATGTCTCACTCAACACATATTAAATTACATAGACGTAGGATATAGAATATTCTGCTATGAACCGACTGATGGAATAGCAGGCATCGCGGATTTGAAAAACATGGAAATAACGAGGTTATCGTATAGTCGGTGTTAGAGATTTACTTACTTCATTTACCACACCAGTATTCGAAAATCCAAGAATATTTTAAATGCATTTTTAATATTAGAACATTTAATAAGCTCATGAAAAGCAACTTCGCTTATTAGTTAACTCGCAGATTTTAACATTTCTGAAACTTAATTCTTTCTGAAACAATATTTTCTAATTGGTAAAACGTAAAAAATCGTTAGATCTGACAACTCTGTTGAAACTGGTCGTTGATCTGGCCGCAGCTATAAACGCAATATATCCGGCCAGCCGACGGCCAGGTCGTTGCGACCTGGTCGTCAGTGAGTTCGAGCACTTACACATATATTGTGTTTCCCTTTCTTGAGTTATAACAAGTTATAACTCCTCATAAAGTCTCAGGGCTTGGACAAAAAAAAACAGTAACTGGGAGGGCTCCACAGAGGCCAGCTCTCCATCTTCGACAGCAGCCATACCAAAGTTTATAGCACGAACGGTTGTCATCTCGGTACACTCTGTAATAAGGTGTTTTGGTGTTTCCCCATTTTCCCCACATAATCTGCATTTGCCGTTGTTTCTCAGCTTCAGGAAACATCCTATTAGACCTACAACCTAACCGAAGCTTGTTCTTACTTAAATTAAGGAAACTCTTTGGTGTTTCACGGCCGTAAGTTCTCTAATAATAAGTTAGCACAACCACCATTGGAAATCAGTTAAAAAACATAATAAGAAACTTTACAGTATTGCAGGAATTTGCCATTCATATACAAACGTGACAGGCGCGAGCTACCGAAAGGAAAACTGATAACGGTAGTATTGCCACAGCTACCCCATTCGGGGTAGATCTACCCCTTTGTAAAACAATTTAACACCGTTATCTCGTGATAATCTACTCCGATGAAAAATAAGCTTGTGGCTACACTGGGTAACGATCTGTGCCATTCGCGGCTAAGAAAATCACTATAATAAACTTGAAACTGTACCAACCTTGATTTCATGCATATTTTCATCGATAGGTTTGTAGCTTCTGAATAACGGTCTAGGTAAAGCATCTGGCTCATTTGCCAGCTCAGAATCAGAATTTAGAGTTAGTAACTCGCATTTTCATTGGAGGACACTGTCATATTTATTTCAAACCAATAATCAACGAGAATATTCGTATAATTTAATAAAATTACTGTAAATCGCTATAAATAATGAATTGTTTGTAATTGAGCTGTCATTACTGTATTATTAATCCGGTAAATGACGGAAATAAATAATTGTGATTGATTAAAATTTTATTTTAAGATGAAAGTTTTGTTAAGAACATTCTGAGAATTCGAATAATGAATTGAATAATAACAAGACAAGTGACATCTGTCTAAAAAAGATAGCGTTTTAAAGTGACAATTTTGATTATGCAAAAGAAATACATATTCTATGAGGTTACTGGTTACCTAACGATTAACATTAATTTAAAAATAAATCCCCAACATGAATAATAAACAAAACATTTAAACAAAAACAGACCACAGACACTACACAAAACAAATTGTTGGTTAGTAGCAGTTAGTTTAGTAAAAGGTTTAGTAGTAGTCAGAGATATAGATGTAGTATTTTGGTTTAATGGCCACAGCGATCCGGGCGGGTAATATAATTATCGTTTTTTTATTAAACATTGAAAAAAATTACAAAATTATAAAGCTAGTATAATAATAATAATAGCTCCCGTATATAGCGTTTGACGCCTTGGGATTAGCAAGGTACAGCTTGCCATGCCAGAGCCGTTCGGTATACAAGGAAGGTAAAGGTTGATTCTCACTATACCTTCCATATCAGCTCCCTTCCGTTTTCCTTCCGTTCCATATTCTTTCCTTCGATATATTTTTTGGCGGACGGACTTAAGTACATCGGAAACAGCGTTGTCAAGTTCTTACATTTGTACCAGCTCTGTTAAAATTTTGCTGATATTTATTTATTCTTTCACCTCTTAATTAAATCTATTACCTTTTTCAAAAGATACAAATTTTTAAAACAAAACTTTCGTAACGATATGGATTGTACAATAAGAAGTATGGAACTGATACGGAACGGAAGCTTACGTATAGCGCCAATACAATATAAATACGGAACGAATATGGAATGGATATGGAATGGAAACGGAAGGTATAGTGAGACTCAACCTGGCTGATGAAATGCCGCTTATAGGATTAATAAATAAAGCTAGTATACGGTATTATATTAATCTCTAAAGCATTCATAAATAAATATATATATATATATATATATATATATATATATATATATATATATATATATATATATATATATATATATATATATATATATATATATATATATATCCTTCAAATCCTTCAATTTAATAGATATTAGTAAGAAGTTTCACCTCAAAAATGCGCACATAGTGCACACAAATTTTTTTCGATCATATTGTACTAGGCGATGCAATCTGTTATATGGAACGTGCAGTCTCCATGTTAGATTTTGTAAAAAATATACAAATGGAAAATGTATTCCGCTGATGAGAAGCACATTTTAGTATTAATTTTTATTAATTATATTAGTTGGACGTGCAAGTTAGAAATGCACAACTGAACTTCATCTCTTGTTCTACCAAAAGAGAATATTTTGCCTTTTTAACTTCAATGAACTGGTCATAAACTATAGAAAGTGCAATATTAACTCTTTTACGAAATAAATGGTGAGATTTCTCTGCTCTGTCCATTTAAAATGAAAAGAAATCTAAGGAATATTGTAGGAAATGAATCAGTGAGGTTATAAAGAGATTTTTACGCTCAGGAATTACTTTCTTTTGTGCTGAAGGGGAAACGATTATTTTTCAGGGCGATCCGTTAGTTTAAAAAAACGAAGCCATAAATTTACTAAACTCTGTGTAAAATCCTGTAATAAACTTTGGTTATTTTGTACAGTTTTACTTTAAAAACAGTCTAATGTGGTTATATTTTTATACGAAGCTATAATAATAAAAAATAAAGCCCATACCTCTGGAAATTCTTTTCGTGAAAAAGCCTTTATATGTCATCACTGAAAGAGGAATTTAAAAAATAATATACGTATTTTTTTGTAAAATGATGTAATAGAATCCAAATACAGGGTGAGTCTTAAATAACTACAAATATTTTCAGGGCTGGTAGATCTCGATAAAAGTAACATATTTTTTAAGTCCAAAAAGCCGAGTTATTTTACTTTGAAATTTCCAAAAAAAATAACTTCTTGCCTAAATTTTGGGAACCACTAGATCTTTTCTGGGTTTTTGTTCTTGTAAATTTAATTTACCACTCATGTTACCATATTAACAATAAATTATGTTTTTTTTAATCCAAAAATTGTTTGAAAAAATTCCAAATTTAAAAAAAATGTGAAAAATACATCAAAATCGTGTTTCTGAAGTCGAAATATACTACCCTTAAAAATATTTGCACTTATGTAAGACTCACCCTGTATAATATATAACAGGTCAGAGGCTTTTTTACTCGTTAAGAAAATTATGAATTCCGAGAAAAAATTAAATTCCGGACAAAATTCGAACTTATACAGGGTGTTTCAAAAAACATTTGCCATCTTTCGTGGGGAGATTCCTCACGTAAAAATAAGATTCATTTTTCATATCAACAGATCCGTTTATGCTTTGTTTTGTAGCTACAGGGTATTAAAGTCTTAATATTTTATCGATTTATTATACTTTTCTTCCAAGTACTTTTAGCGTTTCAAATGAAATTTTGAGGGTAAAAGTAACTATAAATGCGGCATATTTTAAAGCTAAAAAAGTGTTGAAATATTCACCAGTAACGTGCATACGAGTTATCACTGGAATATTTTTCTAAAAAAGGCATATATGTATTTATACACATTTTTAAATATAAAATAAAAAAAATATATGAAAGTTTATGTTTGTGAGCCAATATTTCCTGATAAAATATAAAAACTGTGGAAGTTTTCATATACTTTGATTTGAAGTTTAACTTTAACCTTCAATAACTTTCAAACGAGTTGATTAAGTAAAAATTCATATCAGACCTTTTTTGAATACCGTTCAATTTTCTATAAGAATGTGTATTGATTTTTACAAAACGCTGATTTGTTTGAACGCTATAAAATTCCAAATAAAAAGATTTTTTCCCCAATGATATTTAAATAGGAAATAGAAAATCACGATGAGGCTCTTAATGTTAATATTCAAAGCTCAAACTTTACCAGAATTTTTTTCATCATCCTGAACGATATTTTCACTATTACTAAAAAGAAAAAAATATTTTTTTATTTTTTTCTGTAATTATTTTTTATTTTAATTATTTCTTTCTTTAATTATTAGTTTCTTAATTTATCTTTTCTGGTGCACCCTAAGCCGGCGTCCATTCTTAGTTGGCCACTCGGAACAATATTAAACCGAACCCGTAAAATACATTGTTATTTTTTTTTAAATCTCGAACAGTTTGGCCGGTTTAAGTCTAAAAATAAATTTAAGGCAGGTAAAGCAGAAGAAAATGGCCGATCAATTTTAGAGTTCTCGTGGGCCTAGTAAATCATCCGGATTTTTCGAAATATTACGAATAGCGGGACTGGAACTCGGAACGGCCGAATTCGAAATAGGTCCCAGAATGGTAACAAAAAATAATTCGCTGGAGATCTGACAACTAATGGGCTGTGCTGCAGCTTATTCAGGATAATAATTTTATTCACATTTTTGTTTGAAAATCTGCAAATTGTATCTATGATAAATTGCTAGTGATGACACACTACCTAAAATGTATTTCAAGCTAACACCGTTAATTAAAATAGTTAAAAGGAGATTGTAATGACTGATATAAATGTATACTTTAATATTTACTATAAGTTTGATAGAAATTAACATTTAAAGCTATCCATAGTAAATACAAAAAACCACGAAAAGGATTGGACCGAAGAAATATTTTTCTTGTAGTTTTTAGGTACAGGATAAAATTATATAAAAATGCCTTGCCTTGACCTGCTAATATACAGTATGTTCCAGGATTGTCTTTACAAGAGGAAAAACTTTTATTATTGGCATTTTGAGAAAAATGCATACCTTATAAAAAATTTGGCTTGTTCTAAAATGGTTAATTCCGTTTATACTTTTCTAAATTTCCATACCATTTTAAAGAAAAATAATAGAATTTTTTCTAAGCCCTAAAAATTAGACCGCGTTTTTATGGTAATATAATTTAATTTTCATTCTTTGATAGATTCTTATTAATAGAAAGTATAATATCAACATATTCTGCAGATAAAACTAAGTAAAAAAGTTCGTATAAATATATGTCCTAAAATGTCTACTTTAAGAGATACAGGGTGTATAAGTTTCGTTTTTATTTCGATTTTTTCTAAATAATTTCTGAAGTTATGTCAATATTTGAATGAAAATTGGTGTCTGGGAGTTTTTTGACGCGAGAAATTTGATTTTGGTGTCAATATGACTCCTACTAGTAGAGGGCACCACCTACATGTGTTTTAACTGTTTTAAAGCGTAATAACTTTTTATCCGTACCTGTATAAAACTATCGAGCGAAAAAATATACATCTCTGTAATTTTTTACGTAAAAAATATCTCTTTGTAAAAATTGCTACGAGCAACCGTTCTTAAGATATTTAGAATGGAAATAGACAATACATGTCATTATTGACGAAAAATAAACACGTTGAGTAGATAGTTATTTCACTGAAATAATAAATCTGGGAAATTTTTGATTTTTTAAATTAATCATATTTTTTTCTGCAAAAAAATGACGATAAAACAGTTTCTGTTGAACTTTTGACACAAAAACATTTCAAGTTTTTGATTTCAGTCTAATAACTATTTAGTCAACATGTTTAATTTATGTCAATGATGACAGGTATTGATAATTTCGATTCCAAATATCTCGAAAACCATTACTCGCAGCGATTTTTACTAAGAGGCTTATTTCACGTAAGAAACGTAAATGTATATTTTTTTACTCAGTTGTTTTACACAGGTACGGACGAAAGGTTATTACTCTTCAAACCAGTTAAAAAATATGTAGGTGGCGCCTTCTACTAGTATGTGTCATATTAACATCAAAATAAAATTTCTCATGTCAAAAAACTCCCAGACACCAATTTTCATCCAAATATTGACGTTACTTCCGAAATTATTTGGAAAAAATCGAAATAAAAATGAAACTTCTACACCCTGTATCTCCGAAACTAAGTATTTTAGGACAAACATTTATACGAACTTTTTTACTTATTTTTATCTGCAGAATATGCTGCCGAAGTTTCCGGAATACAGTTCGGACTACCCTGTATATATACTTTCTATCTTATATTTAATTAGTCATATTTTTTGCTGTTTTTAAATATTAAAAAGCACAAAATTTATTTAGTTCAATGCTACGGAAAGGGTTATAATTGTTATTGGAAAATATCATACTTTAATAACACCAGAAATATGACTTTAATTAAAATTAATAATAACCATCTATAAAAGAATGAAATAGAAATTATATTACCATAGAAACGCCTTTTGATTTTTAGGACTTACAATACTACTTACAATAAATTAAGTAAAATTCAACCATATTTTTATGATTTCTATAGTTTTCTCTAAAACTGTATGGTAATTTGGAATTGTATAAACGGGATTAACCATTTTAGAATGAGCAAAATTTTTTATGAAGAATACATTTTTCTCAAAATGTCAGTAATAAAAAAGTTTTTCCTCTTGTAAAGACAATCCGGCGACATACTGTAGAAATTAATTCTACACTGTGTTTTTTGTCATAATGGCGAACAATCTGCTCTTAATACCGGTTTTGGACTTGTTTTGGAGCCCTACTCCATCATCAAGTAAGCTGGGGTTGATTCCACAAAATAACAATCACGGCGCTGAGTATCTAAATACGCGACTTGTCACAAAGTAGCGGTAAGAAAAAAAATATTTTTATGAAATTTCTGCAGCATATTCTCCAGATAAAAATAAGTAAAAAAGTTTTTATACATTTATGTCCTAAAATGCTTAATTTCGGAGATACAGAGTGTAGAAGTTTAATTTTTATTTCGATTTTTTCCAAATAATGTCTGAGGTAACGTCAATATTTGGATAAAAATTGATATCTGAGAGTTTTTTGACATGAGAAATTTGATTTTGATATCAATCTCACTTCTATTTGTAAGGAGCTCCACCTACATGCATTTTAACTATTTCGAAGAGTAATGACTTTTCGTTCGTACCCGTATAAAACTACTGAGAGAAAAATATGTATTTCCGTGAATTTTTACGTAAGAAATGTCTTTTGGTAAAAATCGTTCTCAAGATATTTAGAATGGAAATGGTCAATATATGCCATTATTGACAAAAAATAATCTTGTTGAGTAGATAGATATTTGGCTGAAATGATCAATTAAATATCTCGAGAACTATTACTCGTAGCGATTTTTACCAAGATACCTTTTTTGCGTAGAAAACGTAGTAAATGTATTTTTTTTACTCAGTAGTTTTATACAGGTACGGACGAAAAGTTATTACTCTTCAAACCAGCTAAAAATATGTAGGTGTCGCCCCTTACAAGTAAGAGTCTTATTGACATCATAATCAAATTTCTTATGTCAAAAAACTTCACCAAGACACCAGTTTTCATGCAAATATTGACGTTATTCTAGAAATTATTTGGAAAAAATCGAAATAAAAATGCAACTCTCTACACCCTGTATCACCAAAATATTTCGGATTGTAGGACATACGTTTATACGAACTTCTTCACTTATTTTTATCTGCAGAATATGCTGCCGAAGTTTCCGGTATGCAGTTCGAACTACCCTGTATATTAACTATAAATGTTAAAAATATAAAAATTTAACATTAATTTTATAAATATTTTTATAATTTTTATATATTTATCGATATAAAATTAAGGTAAAATGAAGGTAATTATACCTTTAAACGGCTAATTCCTATTAACGAAACTATTAATAAATTAAATAACAATTACTTCACTAAACGACCCATTTCTTGTTTCAGAATAACTTGGAACTGGAACTTAAAGGGCAAATGGTCCATTGTCCGGAGTCTGATTCTATTCTGTTTATCGGCTCTCCTTTCATAGACGGACTCGAAGGCTTAACAGGAAGCGGCCTCTTTATTTCTGACATTCCCCTTCATGACGCAACAAGAGATGTTATACTAGTAGGAGAACAGGCCAGAGCTCAGGTAAGACTATACTGGGACAAAAATGCTCTTATTATTTATAATAATTAAAACTCAAATATATTATAAAAATATATTGGCTACTACTGCATTTACACAATGAGTAGAAACTGAAGCCAAAGAAAAGAAATAGGAATATCAATCTTGCATAAGTCTATTTTTTTGGTTCAACAGGATTTTCGTGCGCACGCCCCAAATAAAACGATCTGATTCGTCTACTTCATCGCTGAACCATAGTACAAGGAAAAGAGTAGTTGCACTCTCCCAAATATTTTCTGTCAGTTTTTACAACCTGTCGAATATCAGCAGATTGCAGAGCGTTTCAGTCAGGTGGATGACACTTCTTATGGGAGAACTGGCAATGGTTCAAAACTTGACTACAAGCGATTTTTTAGGGATCTTCCTTACCGATAAATTATTGACAAGAGTGACAGATAAATCCTTGATGTTCTCTCAGTATTACAGTTCACCTCTTTTTCTTTCTAAAGTGTGCGTTGAAAGGAGACAAAAACAATTTTTGCTGACCCATAATTTGTTATTCGAACACCACTTTTCTCCTTGTCGGGTCGTTGACGTTGACTTGTCGCCATTTTAAAAGCCATTTTATTTGTTTTGTTTACACGCTGCAGTTTGCTTTGCAAATTTAATACATAGATTATTTAGGCAAATATAAGTTTTTGATAAAACTCCTCGGACTAACGTGTAGGTAAGTGTTGATAAATAATTTTTTTTCATCTTAACATGCTCATTGTCATTCTCCTGATTTAGGTGACAGAAAAGGATCATCAAATCAAATTGAATTTTATATTTTTTCACCCCAGGACCGATAGTAAAATATATATTTTATGGATACCTTCCTAAATATCAACGAGATGAGCCATCGGAAGAAAGGGACCATAGTACAAAACAGAAAGGTGATCTTTTTTCTTTCCACTTAGGATATTGAAATTATATACTGTAGTCGTGTTCGGCATTATGCTCTGAGAAATATAGATAAACAAAGAACAACAGATATAAAGCATCCCAGAGGAAAAGAGAGGCAATACCTGTACTCTCTCTGATATTTGTGAAATGTCGGTTTTTGATCGACCTGAAAACTTCGAGCAAAAAGATGACACTTTCAACAATACCCTGACAGATATCAGAGACGATACAGGTTTTTCCTCTCTTTTCCCCTGGAATACTTTTAATTTATTATTCTTTGTTTATCTAGATTTCTCAGAGCACTATGAACGAACTCAGTTTGTATGTTTGAAATAATCGTCCAGTTGGCTTAAAAATGATGATCGATGACATTTCGCATATAATTTTACTTTCAAAATTATGATATATATCTTCATTTCTAAGCCATCTATGACGCCATTTTTTTCAGTTTTGTTATAATTAATTTTGTCTCTTGATCTACTTGTAACATTATTCTTTTAATTTTATTAATTTATTGTGGTGAAATTAATTTGCATATTTGATATTGATTATTAAACATATTTTTAAAAAATGGTGTATTTTTGTGTTTTTATGTATGACATAATTAAAAATAAATGAAAGAATTAATTTTTTTTATTTTTTTAAACTTCCCGCCATGCGTGGCAATCTAGTCCGTAGTTCCTGCAAGCGATATTGGGGGCGCTAGTAGCAGTAGACTTGTCAACAGTGTCAAATTTAAACGTCAATTTCACTTTCCAATATTTAGCAAGGCGCTCGCACTTCTTCTTGTGCATGTGTTTTGTGGTTTCAGTTGAGTTCCGTCCGTCGACCTGCGAGGTTCGAGCGTTGCGTCCCAGCACAGAGACGGATTGACAAAAAATGAGTGCCTTACTGTGTGCTGCTATTGATTGTAGTAATAATTCAAAAAATTGTCCTTTGAGTTTTTTTTGAGAGTCATTTGTGATCATATTTGTGTTCAGGTTAATTTTCTCATGACTGATTACTACTTAAATAATATTATTTTCATTTAAACCTCAATTTTTTATCGATTTTACTTTTGACAACCATCTCTTGCTTGCTGTTTAATGAACTGCACCATCATTGAACAAATATTTGCTAGTACCGAAAGTACAGAAAAAAAAACTAGAAATCCCGGTTCCTTTGAGGCATGGTACCGAAATTACGGGTTCCGAAAAACAGCTCCGGTTCCACAAAGGCTATATCGTACCATAACCATGAATCGCCCTACACAGAGTGAGTCTTAAATAAGTGCAAATCTTTTTAGGGATAGTATATTTTGGCCCCAGAAAAAATGAGGATTTTTCTGCGCAATATCTTATTTTTGAAAAAAATTCTGGACTTTTTTTTTAGTTTTTAGTTAAAAAAGATAATTTCTTGATAATATGGTTCAGAACCGGAAATTCCCGGTTCTTTTGAGATATGAAAGAAAAAAATAGGAAAGCTATTTCTATTGGTTAATATAAAATAAATCAACTAATCGCGAAGCACTTTTCACGGTTGAGTAGTTCACAGCTGTTGAACGAAAAAAACTTGTGGATTTTGTATAGCTCCATCTCACAAATTTGGCATCAATTTCTGTTCTTTACTAGCAATATATTCTTATAATATATTTGATAAAACTAAATAATTTGAGGTTAATAGATACAGTTATTGCAAGATATTTTCCGATGCACGTCATCAATCATATTGAAATTGACACTAAAGCCTATAAACCTGACTAAATGAAATTTTGGCAAAAACGTTTAAATTTGTTGTATAATTTAAGATATCGAGCAGCTCTTCATTTTACTTTATAGAGCAAAAGATTGTAACAGATATTTTATTTGGTTTAAAGCTGCAAAAATTAGTTTAAAGCGATTTTTATTATCGTCATGTCGGTCACATTGCGCCAGGATCAGCAACGGTGTTGTTTATTATTTGACACTTTTACATATTTTCTTTTAATCAAAATATTTTAAGAAACAAAAATAAATTAATTATAAATATATAAACAGTTATTATTTACATTTACATCAATAAAACTCACCTTCTTAACAGTACAAGGGACATAAAGGGCCATTACTACCGCTTTCTCGTTCAAAACTCCTAACCAAAAACTCGTTTTTCTTAACCAAAAACTAGTAATACAAAACTAAAGTGTAAAAGCGAATGACAAGGTGAGGAAATAAATAAATAAATTTGGCAATTTGATATTTTTTACAGCAAAGCTACCACCTGAATCCCCAGCGGGATAGTTAAATTCCAGTCAGCCAGTCCGGCGCCGCATATGGTTGGCAACAATGAATTTAAAAATCCCGCCCTCGATTACGTAACTAAAAGTTTAATTGGTATCAAATATACTACACTCAGATGCAAAAAAAACGCAACGGAGAAATTTCTGGTCAGATTTAAAGGGTTATATTTTTGTTATTTTTAGCCCTATTTTCATGAATTTTTTAGCAAGCTGTGTATAATTATATCAACTTTAATTCGTAAACTCAGCTTTTTATTAATTTTAGTATTTGGCATATTATACAGGGTTAATCGAGGATTGTTTTTTTACCCTAACTTTAAAACGCCCTGTGCAATAATTGCGTGTGTAAATGTTCCTAAAATATAATTTGATGATAATTATATACAGCCTGCTAAAAAAATCATGAAAATAGGGCTAAAAATATAACGCTGTAAATTAGTAAAAAATGTATATAAATTAGTATGTTGTAATAACTAGAAAATAATTTAAAAAATGATTTTTTCCGGAATTTATTTTAAGAGAGAGTTTATATTAAAGGTGTATCTCTTCGAGTTCTTCGTAAAAATATTTAAAGAAAGTATTTTTCTAATATCGCATTTTTCATTTTGATCGATGGCTTTATTTGAACTACCTAGCGAACCGGATATCAAGATATCAATTTCAGCAATAGTTGCTTGCATAATCCGTTTCCGTTTCGGTTTCAGGACGGTCTCAGAAGGCGGATGGATAAGCTGAAAAGCTCGATCGAGGAAGGAAATCGGGCAGTGGACAAGGAAAGGGAGAAAAATGTCAGCCTGCTACATCTAATCTTTCCACCTGACATCGCCAGGCGCCTCTGGCTAGGTAGGTATTTATCAGTCGATTAATCTTTGCTCTCTCGCTACCTTTCAAATAGATTATTAATTTGTTCGATGTTATATGCTCCTTGTAGCATGATTTTATAACATATTTGCTATTCATGTTGATCGCATTGAAATAATATAAAAATAATTGTGGCTCAGTCATATATTTAAGTATTTTAGTTTTTACTAGTGCAGTTACTGAAACTATAAAATTCTCAAATTTCGCAGAACATTTCTGGAAATACTTTCGCAGAACATTTCTGGGAAATAATTTTTATAACACGGGATTATATTATTTATCGTACTATTTTGTGAAATAGCACAAAGCAATCAAGGCCAAACATTGTGGTGGCTTCAGAAAAATAAGTAAACATGGAGTATGAATAAATATCATTAAATTGTAATGAAGTGCAATGTAATACCACTATATTAAACTGATATGAAAAATCAAAAACAGTGCATTTAGATAACAGTTACCGATGGTAGATTAAATTGGCTATTCCTCTAAGGTTACACAAGAATATTTAGTTTTAATCATTGTCTAACATTATTAATTACAATACAGTAAAAAAATATATTTCCAAATCTTAAAATCGTTAAACAGTAGGGCAATACAGTTCAGTGACTAACTGTTCTGGCGGTCCGCCTTTTATAGGTTATAATCCACGGTGTTAAACTATTTAAAAATCGTTTCTTATTTTTGAATGGATTTATATCAAACTATGTTATTATTATATATATGTTATACATACATACATACATACATACATACTGCCATTACTTGCTGACGAGTATTTGACACGCATCAGAAGATGGTCAAGGCGTTTTCTTTCATGAGCTTTTCTGTGACTGAAAAGCCCGATACGTGATGTTATCTGTCTATCGCACTCCAGACATTCAAAAATCTTATTGCTTTGTTGCTTCTTTACTTTTTGGTTTGACTTTACAATTCTTCTCCATTCCGTTCTATTGTGAGCTGCTTCCTCCCACTCATTCTGCTTGTTAATTCCCTTTAAGTTTTCGTGGAAAATATCCTTGTATTTTTTTTTTTGAATTATCCACCCGGCTTCCTCTTACCGTTTTTTGCATTCTACATACGTGACCAGCCCACCTTAAGCGTGACTTTGTAATCATGACTTCAATACTCTCGCTGTTAGTTTTTTCAAGGACCGATACGTTTGAGACATGATGGAACCATTTTATTCTTAAGAGTTGTCTAAGATGTCTCTGTTGCAACTTGTTTAATGCGTTCATGTGTCGGCGGTACGGCACCCAGGTTTCGCTCCCATATAACATGGTGGGAATTATTATTATTGCTCGGTACACTGCAAGTTTCGTTTTTGTGCTCAAATCATGTTTGTAGAAAACCCTGTCTTTTAATTTCCAGAATGCTCTTAAGGCGCTGCTAATCCTGTGCTGAATTTTAGAGTCGATATTGGCCTTTTCCGAAATCAAATAAATATATTCGAAATAATAAATATATCTTTAATTGACATCGGGCCAATCAACAATTTTCCCAATCAGTTCGATATATAGGTTGTGATGATGATGTTGCCAGAATTACTCATCAAGCAATACTACTGTTATATTAATCAGTTAAGGCCAACATAACATATACAATTGTGTATATTAATTCAATATATTCCTGCAGATTGTGTGATTATACTATTCCTCCAGATTGTGTGAAAAATTGTTTTCTTAAATATCTACTTTACTTATTACAAACACGTGTTCAAATATTAATTTTGTGGAATATATATCAACATAAAACGAAATATTGTAACAACAGCTATTTTAGAAACGTCTAGGTTTACTTATTTCACTGAGATTTATGAAAAAAAGTCTTTTGCCTCGGGTACAGACACCGCCACGTTTTGGAAATAGCTTAAAACGAAACAAAATTGAACGAGGCCAACAGGAAACGCTAAAAAAATCTCCCCCGCTCTCCTCACGACTACTTTTCAGGCGCTTTTAAGAATCGAAAGTAGTTAGAGGCAAACCCAAGTGGGTCTTATTTTTTTATTGGGTGGAGAATTAAAAAATGAACATTTTTTGTATTTGGAGTATTTCAAAATTTTTATCGGTTTTGTAGATATTCGGGGTGTTATTTTATATGGTTCTTTCAATGGTAAAGAGTCAAATACCCGGTACGAGATAAAAACCATTGGGTGAATGTGATAAAAATTTAGAGGAAAATGCCATATGAAATATAAAACCCGAAATATCTGCGAAACCGTTAAAAATTTTGTAATACTCTAACAATCTACGATATTTTTATATTTAATTTTTTATCTTTATTAAGTCTATATAGTTTTGATTTCAGGACAGTTCTTGTATTTTTAGTATTTTTTAAAAGGCTGAGTCTAAAAAATATCCATGTAATAATATATCTTTTGCTTGGTACAACAATAAAAAAAATTTTAGTATATATTTGAATATTTTAGTTACCCAACTAATATGAAAAGCTTTACCGTGCAATTTCTGAATTATATATTATTTTTATCACTCTGATGCCTCATTAATGAGCTATACCGAAAACAAAGCCTATTTAATTAGACGTTCGGCGTCGGTTATAGCGCATGGCTCTTTTTGATATTACAAACTCTGGAAACAATGTATCGCTCCCGCCCACGAATAAAATTTCTTCATAATGTGAAGCACTCAAAGAAGGGAAAATATTAATTAATAGCTCAGTTTACAGGAGTTAATTAAACAGAGCCCATGTTAAAATCAAAATACCGTAGGGTATAATTTAACTTCGAAACTTCTTTTAATTATGTTATATTAACAATATAATAATAATAATAGCTCCCGTGTATAGCGTTTAACGCCTTGGGAGTAGCAAGGTACAGCTTGCCATACTAGAGCCGTTCGGGATACAAGGAAGGTAATGTGGCTAGCAGTACGCTTCAACCGCCTATTATTACCTCAGGATTGTGAATCCCAAGTACTCATTTAAGGCTGAGTCGACCTAGGTACCCAAACTATTTTTATTTTAATAAAAATAGTCGGCTGATGAAATGCCGGGTGTGCGATTCGAACCCACTTCCTTCAGATTGGTAGACGAGAGCCTGTACCTCTACGCCACCGGGCACCTTTAGAACAATATAAAAGTTCTTCCAAATAGAATGAAAAAAAGAATCCGTTGCTCAGGGTTAGAGGAAAGCTGGGTTCGTAGGTAAGGCTTCTGACTCACAGTGACTTTCTAATGTTGTTAAATATTAAAATAAAAAAATGATAATTTATAGGCTGCAGAGATTTTAATATTGATGTTAAGAATTCAAATAGGTATGGTCAAAGACAGTGAAAAGGGCGCCACTTACTTTGTTTATGAGAGTGGTAAAGTAAGAAACCAAAAAGAAAAATATGATATCACAACATAGCTAAAATAAAGTAATCAACAGCATTAAGGGTCTATTATGTTTATCAGGAATAAAAGTCAGAAATAACTATACTACATTAAACATTTATTGAAAACGAACACAAGTATCATCAATTAGTCACAGTGATCCCAATAAAACCGCAAGTTATTTTAAATAGATTTGAATTAGTAACTGTATTCTTTGAACTAAGTAAGCTACTTAATAAAAACAGGTGAAATTTATGTATGTCTCAATACGATGATGTTTCGAAACATGTCGTGTACAAAAACCTTTAAAATGAATACGTGTTAATAATTTTCATATAAAATATCATAGCTAAGCAAGAGTGTACTGTACGAATCAAATTATAACTTATAACGTTAAATAAAAATAATTTTGACTACAATATGTGGGATAAATAGTGATAATTTACCAGGTTATTAAATCTGTTGTCTCAAAAATTATAAAATAAAAGCGTACCTTGTGTATCAAACTTAAGAGAGAGAGAGACTTATCTGTATATAGTTTCTTATGATGTAAACAGGTAGTTAGGTAATCTCCAGACTAACAGAAGTGGATGCAGATGACTATGGCAGGAGAAGTCTTCGATATCAGCCAAAAGAACGATTGTAATGTCAGGAACTGTCTTAAGGTCTGCATAGGTCCATATAAAATGAAAGTGGGTGAAACATACAATAATTACTGCATACCATGTGGTAATTACTGAGTACCATGTGGTAGTTACTGAGTACCATGTGGTAGTTACTCTATAATTAAAAAAATAGTTCTCAGGACAGATACTCAATAAAAGAAACAACTTACGGTCTGAAAATCAGCTTTACATAAATATATTCAAACCATATGCCGATCCAAACCAGTAATTAAATACTCAAATAAACGAAATAACAAACGCAAATAACTGAAATAGAATTTAGTTAGATAGGGCAATATAAAATGGCGGATAAACTTACGGTGATCATTCCATAAAGAAAGCAAACAAATACGATCTATACTCTGGATTGCATACTTTACAAGGTTTTCAAATCTCCAAATCGGATACCCATGCAATCGAAATCGAAAAGTGGATGCAGAGTGCTTTTCACTGGAAAATTTGTCGGACGCCGACACACGCGTCTTCCTCAGATCCAAATTCCCAGAAAAAAAAAGACCTTCTTCTCAGTTCTCAGTTTCAGAACCCAACTGTCATAAATGAAGTTTGACATCTAACGAATAGATGCGCTTATAAAATTTAAATATCGGGACAAGTGAAATGCAATTAAGGAAGTTTGGCATATAGCGAATAGATGGCGCTAATAAACAAGACAAGTAAACTGTAAGAAATGAAGTTTGACATCTTTGGCACCTAGCAAATAGATGGCGCCAATACTAAGAAATTTAAATAAAAATAGATTTTTAAATTCAATTTTATTAAAGGAAATAAAAAATGCTACAAAATTATTATAAAGGCTGTATTTTTTTAATATAAAAAATGTTATTTTTTATATTGTTTTATAAAGGCTGTATTTTTATTATCCACCGGTGCTGCCAGCATCGGAAAATATCGTAAACAACCGGCATATACAAATACACGGCAATTAAATAGCGAATATATGAAAACACTTTATTATATAATAACTAGCGTGTTCCAGCGACTTCGTTCGCGTCGAATTAATCATTTGTAATGGCGATGATAAAGCAAAGCAAGAATTTCCATTAACATACAAACTGGATAAAATTTTCTCACATTTATGTGAGCATGAGAAAAAACAATATGGCGATATTATTATATAACTTGGTAATATTTGAGGGGTACTTTCATCTCGTTGGAATTTGACTTTCGAAAAATCCGTTTGCCAAAAATACGCTTTTTACGTCAAGGAGTTTAAGCAGAATCGTGGTTAAGAAATTACCCAACTATTTGGAACACCCTGTATGATTTTTTATAAAATGTCTAAATATGTAAAAAAAACAAATAAATTATGCTTGTCCAAGCGTTTTCCCGACAGACTAACCGTTTTTTAAATAACAAATATTGTAATATTTGAGGGGCGTTTTAACCCTCTTGGAATTTGAGATTCGAGAAACCCCTCCTTATCGAACCTCTACACCCCACAGTCAATCCGTTTGCCAAAAATCAGCTTTAAACGTCAAGCAGTTTAAGCAGAATCGTGATTACTCAATGGTCATATTTTATGAAACACCCTGTATATATCTATAAAAAATCTTAAAGTATGTAAAACAACATAATAAAATATACCTACGTGTTTAAGAGTTTTTCCGAAAAACTCACCGGTTTTTAAATAATTTTTTTTTTAATATTTGAGGGATAGTTTCACCCCCTTAGAATTCGAGTTCCGAAAAATCCCTTCTTATCGAACCTCTACACCCTAAAGTCAATCTGTTTTCCAAAAATCAGCTTTTTACGTCAAGCGCTTTAAGCAGGATCGTGATTTGATCGTGGAAATGACCAGATTTTTCGAAACATCCTGTATACATTTTTTAAAAATCTTAAAATATGTAAAAAAACAAAATAAAATATACGTGTTTAAGCGTTTTTTCGGAAACTTGACCGTTTTTTTAAATAAAAAAATATTGTAATATTTGAGGGGTGGTTTCACCCTCTTAGAACTGGAATTTCGAAAAATCCCTTCTTATCGAACCTCTACACCCTAGAATCAACCTGTATGCTAAAATTGAGCTTCTTACGTTGAGTGGCTTGAGCAGGATCGTGATTAATCAGTCACTTAAGGATTTTATATATTAGTATAGATTATTGATAATATTTTTATTAACTAAAATATATACAATTATTTAAAAATACACAATTCAACAATATTATTGAGTAAGCTTTATTTTCGTGGCAGTTGTTGGTTGCATCCTTCTTCAATTGCAACAGTTTGAAGCAGGGCAGTGTTCTTTTTTTTATAAATTGGTCTATGCCGTCTACGTTTATACGCTTTTCTCAAATATCATGTTTATTTTATCACATTTTTTTTTAAATTTTTATAATTTAATTGTCTTAATTCTTTTGGTAGCATGTATATTGTAGTAGTTTATGTTGTTAGTTTTTGTGAAAGTTTTTCTTTGAGTTCCCTTGCTGTTCTGATATCTGATGTTCTTCTAGTTTCGTAAGACTGTATTTGTTTGTTAGTTTTTAAAGAAATATTTGTTTTTAATAATTTATTGTTGATTTTATGTAGATGTAATATATTATGATATTTTATTAATTATCTTACGTTTAGTTCTTTTGTTATTTGGTATGTTTCTTCTGTTGGTGTTAGTTTATCTATCTAGTTGATTAAAACAAGTATACCATTAATATTGGAAATTATAATTTATCCTCTCATAGTATATTCTATTTCGAGCTGCTTGAATCCATTTATAAAATGTTTTTTTTAATGAGAGTTGAATATCCTGGGAAAGTTGAGTTATTGAATGTTATTGCAACCTAACCTAACGCTCTAATTACGCTCTCCTTTACGCGTTAACATTTTTTCTGTTTCTCTCTTCATTTTTTCAACACAACACGAAGCGACGTTTAGTTCGGATTTTTTTTCACTTATTTTTTACTACCCGAAACAGCGTTACATCCGTTACATCACACAAACCTCGTACCTGATTGTTTTATAATTCCAATAATTACATAATTAAAAACTAAAATACTTAAATATTATGACAAATCCACGATTTTAATAATATTTCAATGCGATCAAGATCGGAACTGCGTGAAATACGGAGCCGAAAACTTCTGATTTCTACCGTATTGAGCGCTGCGGTCGAAATTTTTAAAATCATCTGAAATTCACCAAATCTATACGCTATTGTACCAAGAAATTTTTGTTCGAATTTGTATCTTTTATAACCCCCACCTCATTCATAATTCCAGGTGAAAGTATTGAAGCAAAAACACACGTGGATGTCACTATGTTATTTAGTGATATAGTTGGATTCACATCAATTTGCGCCACTGCAACCCCTATGATGGTTATAAACATGCTCGAGGACATTTATAACAGATTTGATACATACTGTGGACAATTGGATGTTTACAAAGTAAGTATCATGAAACATATACGGTAGTTTTGTTATTTCCTTTTTTATTTCTTTTCAATTTTCTTTGTTATATTTGTCGTCTCTCTGAATTAATTCTATGTCTTTTTATCTTATAAGGTTGAGACTATAGGAGATGCATATTGCGTAGCTGGGGGTCTACATAAAAACACCAACACGCATGCTCAACAAATTGCCTGGATGGCACTCAGGATGATCGAGACTTGCGCATTCCACCAAACTCATGATGGTCAACCTATACGGGTAAGTTTATAATTTCTATTTTTTAGATTTTTATAACTCTTGAAAAAAATAACTATACGTGACACAAAAACAGGTTATATGCGTATCGTCATTTATCATACTTTTTAGGTAAAATTTTTATTTGATTGCACAATATCAACACAAAATAGCTACAGAATTATTTTATCACATATACAAAACATATACAAACAAACAAATATGGCATATACAAACAAAATGTAAACAAACAGTTTTTTATTTAGAGTTTGAGATAGCCACAGATTTAATACAATCGTTTTGCAAGATTTCAACAGCCTCACTGGCAGATAGTTATTCATAGACACAGTTAAAAAGTGTTTAATAAAAAAATATAGAGGGTTAGTCTTAAATAAGTACAAATATTTTCAAGGATGGTATATTTCGACTCCAGGAACATATCTATGAGGTTTTTTTCGCAAAAAGAAGATGTTGAAAGTCAAGCATTTTTTTAATTTTTCCTGTATATTTTAGAAAACGTACGTTTTTAGTAGTTTCTTAATTCTGGATATTACCATAGTTGTGCCGTAACTAAATAAAAGCCGTAATAAAAGGGTTGGAAATACAGAAAAAATCCGGTGACTCTCAAATTTTTTAAATAGATTTCATCTCATCTTATAAAAATATTTGCACTTCATTCAAGTCCCATTCATTCAAGGTCCACCCTCTATAATAATCATGTAGAATGTAGAATGAGTAAGAGGGGGGGTTAATCACTGCGACCTTAAAAATCTATTGTGTGTGTTTGTGTCCCTTCCTTGAGTCATCACACAGTCTATAACCCATCACACCTCTGTTGTAGAGGGGACAGGGTATTTCCCATCCTCCTCTGACAACAGTTCTTCCTCCGAGGGTACACGAGGATTTCCATTCCACGGTTGGAGTTTGGCCCTCCGTGCCGCCCTTCACAGTCGAGGAGTTTGCCTTCGGCTGAGGCACCCGTGAGCTGGAGGCTGTCTCCATTTTCTCCACCTCTTCTCCATCTCTTTAACTTGGTCTCTCCTTAGACTTGATACCGGTGTTGTCCCGTATCTATAATAGAGGATATGTCCCTCTTTCTCTATTGCCTCCTTGGATTTGAAGTCAATTATTGTGAGGACCTGACCATGACTCTCCTCCCTCGAGTTGATGACTCTCCAACTCGATGTTCTTACATTGAAGTTCTGACCCTGGATCAGGCTCACCAGATAGGTGGTGTCTTTCCCCTTGCTCCTTTGTAGAAAGACCGTGATGGCCGCTAGTAGTGGGAACTATCGAATGAATACTATCGAAACATTCGATAGTTGCAATTCATTCGAATAATTCGATAGCTAGTAAGAAAACATTCGTTGAAAACTATTCGAATAAAAATTATCGAATAGATGCGTCATCTGCCTTGAAATATTGTATTCTAGTAATTCGGCAGCAAAAAACATTCATTTATAAAATTCATTCATTTATAAAATTCATTCATTTATGAAATTCATTTATTGGTGAGGATCGATTGTAATAAAATATTAACTGGATTTTAGTTGTCGCCCGGCGTAGGTTTCTTTCCGAGAAACCCGACAGCGGTCGGTGGCAATGATATGAAAGAAAGCGGCATCTTTGATTTTTTGTGAAGTCAGATAAAGATAAGGACACATTATTTTTTTTATCGAGGTGCTAGTATTTACACAGAAAATATATTATGAAGGGCGCTGATGCCATATATTGGTATTAGTTGATATTAGCAAAGAATATTGTTGTTTGGCTTTAGTTAGTTAGGGATAGTATGTCTATATATTTTGCATTTTTTTATTAATATTCTGTTATTACACTGCAATAATACTTGTTATTTTGGATGTACGAAAATGATTTTTAATGTTTTTAAGCAAAGACTGGTTTAATAAATAATAATAACAGTAATAATTTGTTATACCTATTAACAACAAAATTTAAAATCATTTAATATAAACATTTTTTAAGTAGTAGCAAAATATAAACAACAAATTATATGTCAAAATTATTTATATTAGATCCTGTTTAAAAATAATATAGTCTCTAAATTTTTTGTGTGGCAACGTTGGTTTATTAAATAATAATAATTACAGAACTAATTTGTTATATTAACAACAAATTTTAAAATCATGAAATATCAATATTTATTAATTTTCTAAGCATGCAGTTTGTGATGCAGTGTAATGGAAGGAAAATATAAATAAAAAATTACAAACCAAAATTATTTATATGAGGTGCTTTATATTACGAAAATAATATATTTACTTTTACTGGCATTTACTTTAAAAAATAAATGAAATATTTCTTCGCAAAAAACTACATGTAAGAGAATTAGCATAAACAAAATACAAACATCGTTAACTTTTTTTTTAATTGGCACGTGTAAAACTTTCAATTTAATTTTCTCACCCCATAGTTTGAGTTCGATAATCATTTACTTAACCACATTACTTAAATATGATGATTAAGTTCAACTAATTCATATTATTAAAAATTAAAACATCTAAAACACAAATATGTATTTTTAAAATTAATTGTAAGTTCATCTCATCTCTCTTAAAAATTGCTACTTCTCAAAATTTCCCAATAAAAAATAGACCATATACCATATAAAATTAAATAATTGAAAGATCGGGCTACGGAAAATCACACAAATTTTCGGAAAAATTTTGACCACCTCCACACGCACTCAATCGTCAATTAAAAAAACTACTATTTTAGTATTTTAAATATTTTAATAAACGCAAAAATAGCACACTATTTATACGGCGTAGTTATAAAAATTTGGAAGAACTAATAATGCACTGACGCACACAAAAATCAAACGAATACTAAATTTCATTTATCAAAAATCAAAAGCATTCGACAGTCGTGGCTCAACGATAACCATTTTGTCGCACGGCGAGGTTGTCACATATGCTTTAGTATACAAATGAATGAATGATTTTATTCGAATAAAACCATTCAATAGTTGAAATCATTCATTCAGTAACCATTCGATAATCTAATTCATTCGATAGTTCCCATCGCTAATGGCCGCCCCTTTAGGGATGTTTTCTCCATTCACTGCGACCATGTCCGGCCCTTGCCATAATAATCATACACGATCTTTGTTAATAAACTTTTAGTATAACCCTAATATTTACTATGTCATAATCAAACCGTTCCTGATTAACTTATTTTAGTAGCTCCATTTAGTTTCTGTTACAAAAACTTTTTGCTTAGACAGTTTTTTTATTATGTTGCTAAAAAAGTTATTTCTGACTACTAAGCTTTCTAAAAGTTTCTGACTTTCAGCAATCACTCAATTAAGCTTGGCCACTTTCTTTGCCTAGTCTTAATACATATCTATTATTTCCAAAATCCCACGTAATCCATCCAAAAATATCCATTCTCAAAGTTTCGGGCGTGGGATTCTGCGAAAGGATTTATATTCCACAAGGAAAACTTGTCAGAATGTTTCTTTTGCATTTCTATTTCACATGCTAACTTTTAATGGACTAACTAATTATAAGTTGTCTTCTTTCTGAACTACGAAACGTTGTATGCTTACTTATACAAGAAAATATATTTTAGCAAAATAAACACAATGTTAACGAACTCCTTAATACTCTGATATTTTTGTTAGATTTAGTATTATTAAGTTATAGTTATATTGTATTTTAGATACTTATAAACAATTTTATAAAACGCCTTCTTTATTTTTGACGATAAATAAACAAAAAGAAAAAATAAATAAATGCCTTTATTGTCAAAAAATTTTTCAATTTGTAACCAAAAAAAACATTGTCAGCCTTATTGTTTAAGATAAACATTTATAAATGTTTACAATGTCAAAGAATAAAAAAAATTAAAATAATATTCAAAAATATTTAGTAAGTTTATAGTAAATATAGTAATAGCAAACATTAAACCAGTCAAGTTTAAAAGATCAAATTCGATTATCAAAATAGAAGTCATTTACGGCGTAGAAAGCCTTGTCTAGTAAATAAGATTTCAATGCTTTGCGAAATGAAGAAACTGATTTGATTTCAATTGGCAGGTGATTGCATTTTTTTCGAGTTGTATAATATTGAACTTTTAACTAACTCTGAGCGTGAGGTAGGTAGATAAAGATCTTGCTCCGCGTTTCTGAGTGGATAAGTGTGAGATGGCCTTTCTTGAGAAGCCTATACATGCTTACGTATTAGGAAAACGGATTCAAATATAAATAAGGAAGGAAGAGTTAATATATTTATTTTTTTAAAAAAAGTCCTGGCAACGAGTTCTACTGTTTAGTCCAAGTGAATATCGAACAGCTCTCTTCTGGAGCTTGAAAATGCTACCAAATTGAGTCGCACAACACGTACCCCAGAATGGAAGGACATATCTGAGGTGCGACTCAAAAAGTGCATAATAAACAGTTCTTTTCACAGTACTAGCCATAATAATGCAATTTCTATTGAAAATAATCGATTTCCATTTTGTTGACGTAATATTTTTGTAATTCACCCTGGATAATAGTTAATTATTGTAAAGATTTTATAGTAGAGTAAAATAGTTTCTCAAAAGTAAGCAACATAATGTTATGAAAAACAATTGTGTGTGCACTATGTGCCCATATTTGAAGTGAAACAGCTATTAAATTGAAGGACATGTTTGAAAAAGTAGTTTGAAATGTCGAAAAAGCAATAAATTAAAAATTAATAATTAATTTGATTCACTTTCACAAAATTTGTATTAAAATGACCGTTTGTCCGTCTCAGGTCACCATTCGGATACCTCTATCAACGTGCCGAGTTTTATTCCAATCTACATATAATTAACAGAAAAATTCTGATGATTTCGTCCATTTAGAGGCATCGGTTCGAAACGTCGAGGGCATCATCCTGTAGACTGTCCTTATGCCGAAATCGAGCCAAGTTTTTCTTCAATATCAAATCCTTAGTCCCACTCTGATGAAGATGTAAACAAAACGTTGTATCCAACTTTGCAGGGTGGGACCGTGTACACCGTCGCTCACATAGCTTACCCACCAAATTTGGTCGCGATCGAACGACATCAACTTTTGACGTTTCTTACGTTGAAACTAAATGTCACAGTGACACGTGTCGTACAGGGTTAAGTTGGCCTTGATCCAATCTATCGACGTACCAAATTTTATTTAAATCGGACGCTTTTTTTGCCATTGATGATGGAGTTTCATAGTGCTCGAAACGTCGTCAAAATATCATGAGAAGATGGGGTTCTTCTAGCCCAAAGACCCATCTCAACTTCCTCATGGGCTTACCAATTTTTCGATCGTTACCACTTTCCTTCCGCTTTTTTTTCTACCACTTTCCTTACCCAAATAGCATATTTGGATACTTTTTAGGTAATGTTTCTAATAATCGTGTCTCTGTTTCTTGACACAAAATGGAAACGGTATGCTACAAATACAAAACATTTTCAAAACCTATATATTTTATATGGCTTTATTACATGTGTCTTCAATGTGGTGGCACTAGCCGTTTCCTGAAATGTTTTGATGCGGAATCAAGATTTTTAGAGGAAATCTTTCGAAACATGTTCTGTAATTTGTGTCCAAGATGTTCCCGTTTTCAGCAGCCACTGTTTCTAAAGGTGAAGAAACAAAATACCAAACTAAAATAGTCTATATCTGTGTGTGGATGTCAAAATAAAAACAACCATCAACAATGTCTACCTCCGCCATATTTTGTTTGTCTTAAGATCTTTGTTTTTAGGTTTTCTCGAACAAATAATGTCATAAAGAATGCTTTATTGCAAAAACTGCAGAACAAAATCCAAACAATAAACTAAAGTAAGGTTCTCATATTTCACACAGAATATCAAATAAATTATAGAAACTTTTCAAGCACAAAACGGATACGAAATCTTTTTAAATGTGAGCCACATCTGTTTATAGCTTATGTAGGGAAACCATATTTTGGTAAAATGTTTCGAAACAAAAAGCGATTTATGTTACGAAACATATGTATCAAAAATGTGACGAAACTGTTTCGCTATGTTTCTCAGCAGAGATTTTGTTTCGATTTTGTGTCTAAAAATGCTACTCGGGTAATATATATTATGATGTACTTAAACAGCCGTTTAACGGTAGCCTACTAAAATGCCGTTAATAGATATTATGACGTCGTTGATGTCGGCGGAAAGTAATGCCTAGCGATAGGCATTTTGCAAGAGCACCTGTGGGTCCGTGACTGAAGCTATTGCTTCGTGAGCGGAAGGTCCGTGGTTCAATTCTCACGCGGGACCAAGACTTTTTTATATTTTTTTTGCTTATAGCTGTGCTTATAGTGTGATCTTATTGTATTGGTTTCACTCTTTTTGATTGGATTGGTTTAGTTATTTGGCGGGTTAGTTAGCGTGGTTATTTGGAGGGTGTTAATTCATTGGTTAGTTCGTTATTTGGTGGGGTTGGTTGGTTTTTATTAATTTATATTTTTTTACAAGTGTCAAGGTTAGTTGCGTTGGTTAAGTTGGTTATTTGGTGGGGTGGATAGCGTTGGTTAGTCCTTATAAAATTCCTATATTTCATAAAACCGTCAAGTGCGTCTCATCAACGACGTCATACCTATTAACGGTATTTTAGTAAGCTACCGTTTAACGGCAGTTTAAGTACAGCCTATATATTAATATAGCTAAACAAAATTCTTTGTCATTTATAATTAACTAAAACAAGATTTAACCAAAAGCCCAATTAATAACGTTATTAAATACCAAGAACTACGATTTTGCAAAGACATTATCGAACTTTAAAATGTAATAATGAACCGTACTAACTATTAAAACTTTTAAGGACTTTCCGAAGTTTATTGGTATTAATACCAAGCGATTGCTCATCAACAAAATGTCTAGCCAATTTAAAACAAGCCGCTATGCATAATTTGATAGAACAGAAGACACAAAACCACAGTAAAGACTATAGCTATAATTTCATAGCAAAATAAGTAGAAGTAATTCTGGATTAAAATATTTAATATTCTTCTAATTTTTCTTTTTTGAAACGGCCACAACGGGAAAATATAAAAGACGTCTATAATATGCCCATTGTGAAGCAAAATAATAAACTGGATTTTATTAAAACCTTTTACGAGAACCTTTCTTTACAAACTCGTAGTATTTTTGTATTTTGTTTTATTTAAATTCCGTTTTTGTTTAGCCCCATGCTAATTTTAAAACTATATTTACACCGGCTGAAATGTTATTAGAAAATTGAAAATAAATATTTACTTGAAATACAGAACAACAAGCAAATAAAATAAGTTTCAAACCTGTCCCACCTACGTAACCGGAGATGGAGCAGGCAAAAAAGCCTGAAAGCAAGTTAGAGTTCTATATAAAATATTCATAGTAAACAAAAGCGTTAAAAAAGTCCTTAGCCCCTACAGGTGTGCTAATTACTGTAAGTTCATCCGTTCATCAGTTTCGGGGATTTATTCCCATCACCAGGACGACTTTGCTGGATCTTTCGATCCAGTGTTGCCAGAATTGAAGGATTTCCTTCGATATGAAGTATTTTAAAGCCAAATTCTGTTGATGGAAGGGCTGAAAGATTTTTATCCAAAAATGAGCCAATATGAAGGTTTCTGGTAGTTTTGCACAATAAAAATTGTTAAAATATGTAGTAGGAGTATTTATTGTTTTTCCTACATATATTTTCTTCAATTTAAATAAAGATGTCTTATTTTAAAGCAATGTGTCTGTCAAAAAGTCCGCATTTCGAAGGATTTTAAGATTTAACAAAAAATTAATAGATACATTTTTATCTTTCAACACGCCTTATTAGGGGAAGCCGGGGGAATTCCGCGCACATTAGCAAAATTGCTCCTAGATTGGTGTTAATTTTTTTTATGGGGTATTTTTTTGTATGAAGAGTATTGATACAATATACAAACTATTGCAACATCGAAAATTAAACATTTTTGATTTGTTGTACCTATTAACACAAAAAAATAAAAATGTGTAACTGCGCGGTATTACCCGGGCTTTTGGGTAATACCGCGCATGGTCTGGGGGAACGGCACGCATTGAGGTATTTTAAGGCAGTTTAACTAAGACTTTATTGTACATAAAATATAGGTATATAGATAACACAAATAATAAAAAAGATGATAGTGAGAACAAAAGTAAAGATACATTAATGTATATTAACATAAAAAACACATTCTAACACAGATATTTATATAAAAAATAAACTGTTACCTAGCAACAGTAGTCACAAAGGTAGATTTTTCCTTTCTCCTTTCCTCTACAAGCAGCATGAACCCACTTTGAGCAGGAATTCCAGCGATACCAGACCTCGTTGTCCCTTCCAAACTCTCCGCAAATTAAACAGATGTCATCTTCATGGGTTGGGAAAGAATCAACTTCGTCTAAGTGATCATCAACACAAAGCTCGCTTTCAGAATAACTCTCAGGTTCAGTATCATCGTCATCAAACTTAATATTGCGAAAATCAATACAATATTTGCTTCTCTTTTCTGCCATTTGTCTCTCCTCTTTTCCTTCATATTTACATTACTTGCTTCTTTTTTTTCTTTTCTCTCTTCTTTTTTCTTTCATAATTTCCAATTCTGATTTAAGTGCATCCGCTGACCATTTGCCTTTCTCTGATGCCCTTTGGTATGTTCTGGGCATCATAAACTAAAAGTTTTGTTTTTGCGAGGTATTTCCCCGGAAGCCGTTTTTTTTAACTAAAAATTTATTTTAGCAAAAGTACTTACATTTTATTGGTGATCGCTTGCAATAACACTTATAGGTGCACTGGTAAGTGGAAATAAAATCAAGTTGCTTTTAATAATCACAGGAACTACTAATTATCAACCGATTAAATTGCCGAAAAGATGAAAAACTCATCTAGCACTAAAATGTTCCATATTGGTTAACGACTGCCGGCAATTATTCCAAACTTTTGGAGCAAACTTCATATGGCTTATACAACACTTCCAGCCTCAGACCTGCGTATTACTAGTTGTAGTTTTTTCTACAGCGGCGTGCGCGGTATTCCCCCGTGCACGGAATTCCCCCGGTTTCCCCTACACACATACCATAACTAAACCAAAGTTATTGATGTTGAAAACAAATAAATAGGTAAACGGAAAACGTATATCTAATAAGTCAGGTGAGTATTGCGTCTTGCACGATTAATTATTCTCGGTTCGAGCAGTCATTGTAAGCAATGAATTTTTTGAAACATACTTCATAATACTTTTATCGAGTATCTACCATAGCATTTTTGATCGCGTTATTTTTTTAATAAAAATTTATATAAATACCAGTGTCCAAAAATTACCAGAAATAAGTTTTTTAAAAAATTCTCCTAAGTATGAAATAGGTAAAATACAGGAAATTTGGTAATTTTTCGCAAGATCTGGAATTTTTTGTGAAGTTGAAAGAATATGAAGGTTTTTTAATGCTCCGGGTGTTGAAGGAATTCGCTCGAAAATTTCTGGCAACACTGCCTCTTGCCTCGACATGACAACCTGAGTACCTAATGTACTACTACAACGAGGGAGGGAGCTAGATGCTCACACCATCTAGCGGCAATCGCTTCGTCTAATAAAATCAGCGGTCTATTGGAAATTCAAGCGTACTTCAACTACGTAATCGTAGATGTAGCTGAATGCAAGGTAGGGTTGGTTCTATATAAAATATACATACACAGTATACAGAAGGGTAAAAATGGCCCTAACCTTGATGAACTTAATCCAGAAACCAAACCAAAAACTCGTAATATGAAACTAAAGTATCAAAACGAATGACAATATCAGGAAATAAATAAATAAATGTGGCAACTTGACATATTTTACAGCAGAGCTACCACTTGAATCGCTAGCGTGAAATTTAAATTCCAGTTGGTTGGCAACAATAAATAAACTAAAGTTTTAATTAGTATCGCTTAACCTTCATTCAGAACCTACCAATTAGTGGAATAAATTAGTGGTTTCAATTACACTTTATACTTTTTAGTTTACGATCATTCACAATGTCTAAAAAACACAATTAAAATTAATGAAATATCCTAGCAACAGTTTGCGGTAGTCTTTTGTATCCATAGAGAAAGCATAATATATAGCTTAGAAAACAATAAACTTTTGATTTCAAACCAAAATTTTTCTTGGCGGGTGATAATTAGTAGTGTGAACTATCGAATGAATACTATCGAAACATTCGATAGTTGCAATTCATTCGAATAATTCGATAGTTAGTAAGAAAACATTCGTTGAAAACTATTCGAATAAAAATTATCGAATAGATCCGTCATCTGCCTTGAAATATTGTATTCTAGTAATTCGGCAGCAAGAACCATTCATTTATAAAATTCATTCATTTATGAAATTCATTTATTCGTCAGGACCGATTATAATAAAATATTAACTGAATTTTAGTTGTCGCCCGGCGACGTAGGTTTCTTTCGGAGGAACCCGACAGCGGTCGGTGGCAATGCTATGAAAGAAGCCGGCATCTTTGATTTTTTGCGGAGTCAGATATAGATAAGGACACATTATTTTTTTTATTGAGGTGCTAGTATTTACACAGAAAATACATTATGAAGGGCGCTGTTGCCATATTTTAGTATTAGTTGATATTAGCAAAGAATATTATTGTTTGGCTTTAGTTAGTTAGGGATAGTATGTCTATATATTCTGCATTTTTTTTTATTAATATTCTGTTGTTACACTGTAATAATACTTGTTATTTTGGATGTAGGAAAATTATTTTTAATGTTTTTAAGCAAAGACTGGTTTAATAAATAATAATAACAGTAATAATTTGTTATACCTATTAACACCAAAATTTAAAATCATTTAATATAAATATTTTTTTTAAGCAGTAGCAAAATATAAACAACAAATTAGATGTCAAAATTATTTATATTAGATCCTATTTAAAAATAATATAGTCTCTAAATTTTTTATGTGTGGCAACGTTGGTTTATTAAATAATAATAATTACAGAACTAATTTGTTATATTAACAACAAATTTTAAAATCATGAAATATAAACATTTATTAATTTTCTAAGCATGCAGTGTAATGGAAGGAAAATATAAATAAAAAATTAGAAATCAAAATTATTTATATTAGGTGCTTTATATTACTATTTAAAAATTATATTTACTTTTACTGGCATTTACTTTAAAAAATAAATGAAATATTTCTTCGCAAAAAACTACATGTAAGAGAATTAGCATAAACACAATACAAACATCGTTAACTTTTTTTTTAAATTGGCACGTGTAAAACTTTCATTTTAATTTTCTCACTCCATAGTTTGAGTTCGATAACCGCACATTTACTTAACCACATTACTTAAATATGATTATTAAGTTCAACTAATTCATATTATTAAAACATCTAAAATACAAATATGTATTTTTAAAATTAATTGTAAGTTCATCTCATCTCTCTTAAAAATTGCTACTTCTCAAAATTTCCCATTAAAAAATAGACCATATACCATATAAAATTAAATAATTGAAAGATCGGACTACGGAAAACCACACAAATTTTTTTTCATTTATTTTAACTATTTTTATAAACGCAAAAATAGTACAGTATTTATACGGCGAAGTTATAAAAATTTGGAAGAACTAATAATGCACTGACGCATACAAAAATCAAACGAATACTAAATTTCATTTATCAAAAGCATTCGATAGTCGTGGCTCAACGATAACCATTTAGTCGCACGGCGAGGTTGTCACATATGCTTTAGTATACGAATGAATGAATGATTTTATTCGAATAAAACCATTCGATAGTTGAAATCATTCATTCATTAACCATTCGATAGTCTAATTCATTCGATAGTTCCCATCGCTAGTGATAATCACAGGCCAAAATGACATTCCTCGCAATTTTTGAAGTATAATTAGTGGAAAAGTCAGAAGTTTGTTAACTTTTTCCAATAATTGAAAATTACTACCACTAATTATGACGTTCTGAATGCTTACATTAAAATTAGGTGAACAAACTGCTACGGCTAATTGAACCTACTAATTTATTCCATTGATTTCGAGGTTCTGAATGAAGCTTAAGTTTACGATCATTCACAATGTCTAAAAAACACAACTATAGGAAAAGCATAATATTTAGCTTATAAAACAATAAACTTTTGATTTCTAACCAAAATGTTTCTTGACGGGTGATAATCAAAGGCCAAAATGGCATTCCTCGCAAATTTTGATGTATAATTAGTGGAAAAGTCAAAAGTGTATTAACTTTTTCCAATAATTGTAAATTACTACCACTAATTATGACGTTCTGAATGCTTACATTAAAATTAGGTGAACCAACTTCTACGGCTAATTGAAGCTACTAATTTATTCCACCGATTTCGAGGTTCGAATGAAGCTTTAGGCTATCATAGTACTATAGAGTAAAAAATAAACTTTTTTATATTAAATATTAGTAAAGATTTTAATTAATATTTTATTCTGCAATATGGAAACTGCTTGAGATTCATGATTTATTTCTTGTTAAATAATTCGATCATCTATCTCTGATTGGTGAGTGTTGCAGGTGTTGAGTATCTAATGCCGAAAACTAATGGTGTCACTTACCAAAACCCATTCAGTTAAGGACGACTCCGGTTGATTTAACGACTCGAACAATCTGCCGTGAGTTCGTTCGAGATAAATTGTCCCTTCTCCAACACTGACATTTTTCATATTGTTCGCGAATGAAAGATAAGTTGATTACAGATTATATACTATTCTGTTTATTTTTCCTGTTGATATTATGTGTTAAAATATACATATCATCTTATTTTTATGTAATTACTCTTATGTAATTTAAAAATTATGTCATTGTAAAATACTTATCACAACCTTATTAGAATATTTTGAACGGGAAAGCGGTAGTAATGGCCCTTTATATCTCTTAAGTGCTGTTAAGGAGGTGGGTTTTGTTGATGTAAAAAATAACTGTTTATACAGGGTGAGTTTCCTACGATGTTAAATGGGGAAAGAAGTGCAGTTTTGTGGGGTCATAAATATGCGCCTTTCAGATTTTTGAAGAAGTTCATGGCTTACTAGATATTTCGAAAAACACAAATTTTGGCTATTTTAAAAATTGTCCCGAATTCCATTACAATCTATTTCAGACAAAAAGTGTTCAGATAAAAGTTGTAGATAATCACATTCCTAATGAGTTTGTGTTCTCCGATTTTTCATAAAACCTGTAATTTTTGACATATGACATAAACATACGTTTTTTAAATGAAAACCATAGTTGGCTATGACTTCATAAAAAGCGCCATTTTTTAAGCTTTTCAGCAATATAAGCTATAATATGCTTCTTTCACAAAATTACTGAGTTATAGCCAATTCTTATCTTTCTTGACTAATTTCACTTAGTTAGCCATGGAAACAAGTTCAATCGTCGTTGCCATCAGAAATATGAAATTGTGTTACATCCAATCTTTGTAAATTAAAATAAACAAAAATTGTAAATAAAAATTTTTCAAATGAAGAAAAGCGTGTAGGATTATTGGTTCAACTTTTCTTGACCATACAGGATACTTTGACCGGTGAAAGTTACTTACGTTTTTTAGAGAACGACTTTCAATGGTGTTTAAATTTTGTTGTGATTTATAACTTATAAAAAGACAAAATATGTTATTAAACGGCTCTTTACAATTTAGATTACACAAACTAAAACTCAAAAAAATAATATCACTACGTACACTTTAAGTTATTTTAGAAAATGTTCAAAAAATCCGCAATTATTTTGAGTACATAAATGCATCTTTTTAAAACTGAATTTCTAGCTATTGTCACAGAACGACCGGTCGACTTAATTAAACTTCTCCTGTTCCGCCTCTTCGAGTGCCTCTCTTAATTCATAAGTATTTTTGTAAACCTTGTTGTTAACCATACCGCATAAAAAATCTAAAATGGATAGGTCAGGTGACCGAGGAGACCCATGCAATTGGTCCACCTCCCTGAGTCTACATAATTATGATATAAATAATTTTTTAAATAACATTTCTTTCATTGTGGGGGGGGGGTTGGTGCGTCATAATGAAGTCATGTAAGAGAGTTCCAACATACGTCATGTTGGAACCACTGTATTAATGCGCGAGTATCTAAATTTAACTTTTCTAACATGTCTTCAAAACCGTTTTCTAAAAAACGTAACGTTCGCCGGTGAACGTATCCTCGAAACTGTATGGCCAAGAAAAGTTAAACCAATAATTCTACACGCTGTTCTTCATTTAAAAAACTCTTATTTACAATTTTTGTTTATGTTAATTTACAAAGATTGGATGTGACAATTTTACATTTCTGAGAGCAACGACGACTGAACTTGTTTCCATGGCTAACTAAGTGAAATTAGTCAAGATAGATAAGAATTGGTTATAACTCAGTAATTTTGTGAATGAAACATATTATAGCTTATATCGTTGAAAAGCTTAAAAAACGGCGCTTTTCATGAAGTCATGGCCAACTATTGTTTCCATTTAATAAAACATATGTTTGTGTCATATGTCAAAAATGACAGGCTTTAGAAAAAATCGGAGAACACAATCTCATTATGGATGTGATTGTCTATAACTTTTATCTGAAAACTTTTTGTCTAAAATAGATTATAATAGAATTAGGGACAATTTTTGAAATATCCAAAATTTGTTTTTTTCGAAATATCTAGTAAGCTATGAACTTTTTCGAAAACCTGAAAAGCGCATATTTATGATCCCACAAAACTGCAATTCTTTCCCCATTTAACTGACTCTCTATCTCCAGTAGTTTCCGAGATACCCATAGAGAACATCGTAGGAAACTCACCCTGTATATTTATAACTAATTTATTTTTATTTCCTAAAATACTTTGACTAAAAGAAAATACGTAAAAGTGGGCAGCGCTGTGCGGATCAAGCTTAATCACGTGACTAAAATTTTATTTGGTGTGGTATATACAGGGTGACCCAGAAATAAGTGCAAGTATTTTAACTGATAGAATAGTTCAACCCCAGAAACACGCCTATGAGGTTTTTTCGCGAAAAACATTTTTGGAAATTTCGAAATTTTTAAAACATTTTTTGGATTTTTTTTTTAAGTTTTTAATTAAAAACAATAATTTCTTGATAATATGGCAACGTAGGTATTAAATTAAATTTACAAGAAAAAAAATCCAGAAAAGATCCAGCGGTTCTCAAAATTTTAGCAAAAAATCGTGTTGTTTCTAAATTTTCAAAGTAAAATAACTCTGTTATTTTGGACTTACTTGAAAAACGATAAAGAGAAAATATGTTTTTTTTATCGAGATTTACCACCCCTGAAAATATTTGCACTTATTTCTGGGACACCCTGTATAGATATGTATCGCATTTCATTTAAACCTATATTCATTATTCATCTTTTTAAAGGGTGTTAATTTTTTTAATATATTGTTTTATGAAATAATGAATATTCTGTCTATTTCACTTAAACAATTTTTTTTTTGTAAATGTATTATAAAGGGTGTATCATACCTTGACAAGTTGAGGTAACATTTAAAATGTTTTTTGCGAATTTCTAAACTGAAATATACTCTACAGCAAAATCCGTTAAATCAAAATTTTATTATACTTTGGTTGGTTAGTAAAACACCTGGTTAATTGGAAAAAGAGTTCAAACACCCAAAATAAACGAAGACTATTGAATTAGAAAAAGAGTTGTCTCCAATGAGCAAATTGTTCTTCGGTTTGTTGGCACAGTTAAAATGAATTAGTGATTATTTGTTTCGTGTTAAAAGTATATTTATACTTGTCTTAGTTAAAGTAAAATATTAATATAATTTGAAACCGTAATGTGCAGAGTGAATTAAAAAAACTGTAAAAAAATTTAAAAAACTGTGATTGGTATTAAATATTTTTAAATGTCACCCAATATTTCTTATTTTATTTCTAAATTTTACGTAAAATTCTATTTAATGCCTATCCATAGGAAGGATCTTTGACAGTGACAGTTATATCTGTCATTTTAATTCGATTCATTTGGGTTATATTCGACAGGGTATACAACATAAATTTACAATTTTTGACTAGTTCCATTCGAGAACAGAAATTCTATTTTTGATAAATGGATCATTCTAAATACCGCTATTTTTTCTGATAGATTTCGAAGCTAAGAAACAATCAGAAAAGAACTATAGTATATAGGGTGTACCATTTAAAAAATTTGAAGATTTTTAATTTTAATTAGTTGAAATCCATAAATATATTTTGTAACATCTAACTAAAATAAATATCTTTACATATATCTACCATCTATTTCTTCGTTTCTATCGAACTCTCCTACCAAATTTTAATAGTCGAACTTAAGAGACAATGGCATAACTGACAATTTTTCATCACACTGAAATCTAATATTTGTTTAAACAAATTCAAATATGTATTACAAAAAGTATCAATTTTCGAAACTATTAGAATTTTACGCAAAACCTAAAAATAAGATAAAAAATAGGGTATTGCATTAAAAAAAACATATTTGATATCCACCACACTTTTTAGAAGCACCTTGTATAATCTGTAATCATTTTAAAATGTGTTAATCTTAACCTTCTCTATAACTCTTATATTTAAAATTTTTTTGTAAACCTCGAAACAAATGAGATAATGGACTTTACTCTCTCGTTGGCACTCTCACCCTGTACTCTGTTGTTGTCTCATTCTGTATACTAAATAATACAAAAAAAAAGGATAAGTTCTCAAAACAGATTAGGATTTGTATTAAATTTTGCATACGCTTTTGTAATATTTTTTTGAACTTTGCAACTTATTTTTAATTTCTATATATTTCATTTGAAATGTTTTAAATCGTATTGAAGATATTAAGTTTCAATCCATATGCTGCAAAATGATACGTATTAATTTTATTTTGATGTAGAATTAGCGGATTTATAATTTATGGTCAATTCATCCATATTAGTACAAAACTAATCGGATTATTTCAGTTGGCAGGTAAAATATGTGATAAAACATTTCAAACTCCACTATTAGATTTAATTCCGGCTTAATACACACAATTATATCGAGCTCTATATATGTGTAACTAAATTAAAAGAACAGATTAATATGAATATTAAAAATTAAATCCTTTTCAATTATAGGCCTAAACGACTGTCAACGTCAAAATTATAGATTTTACTTTTAGATTTAAAATTTCTATTTAATTTAATAATACTACTGATGTTACCAATTTTATTGAATATAATTCTAGAAATTATTAAACAAACCTATTATTATCAAAAAAAAAAACGGCGTAAAGTTGGCATGGAAATGTTTGAGGTTATAATAATAATACTGGTTAAAATAAAGAAAAATATACGTTTTAAACCTAAATCTTAAATAACTTAAAAACGATTTATTTTAGGTATAAGAACATGTATAGTCAGAAAGTAACGAATTGAAATTTTTTTCCACTTAGTGAAATAAAAAAGTAGGTTTCCAATGAAAAAAAATTATTTATGATAATTTTTTAACCGCTCAATATCATGACAGTTACGGCCAATATTATATGACATTCGAAGAATTTAATTTTTGAAATAGATATTTACACGTCTTCCCTTTATATCACAGTGGCTGTGATAATCACTAAATTTGACGTTTAGGCTATACAGATTTTTTTGAGAGACATATTTTTTCTCCAAAAATTTAAAATATTCTTTTCTCAAAAACGGTTGTTAATGTTAGTTGTAGACTGTTTGATATAAAAATTCATAAAAATTTTCAGACAATGTAAGTATGTAATAAAAAATGGGGGTACCTATTGTAAAATCGCTTATTTCTGGGGCTTACTCAACCGGGTCTCACAATGTCAAATATCCATTTAGTTGGTCATTGGCAAGCACTCTCTTATTGTACATGAAAATAAAAAAACAAACATTTACTGACCTGGATAAAATTGATAGTTAAATAGTAAAACTTACCCGGGGGTACTCCGCTCCTTAGCCACTGACATCACTGACATTCTATTCAATATATCCCATTTCATAGCTTCCATCTAATTCAAATATTATTCGGATCTGTTGGTTAACCTTCATAAGATACCGTTAATTTTTTAAACTAGAAAGACACCCTGGGGTCATGCAGACCCATGCAGACTATTTATAGGTTTTGGAGGTCAAAAAAATATATCATAAAAAAGTATGTATTAGATAACACCTTAACTAACAAAAAACAACTATTTCTTATATTTTTAAATCCAACAATATTTTTTTAGACTTTTATTCAAGTGGTGTTTTCACGCTGCGAGCCTGTCCTTTAGGACCTGGCATAATGGATACAATATTCCTTATTGGACGTCTTCCTCTACTTTCATGATGTTCAGTACTCCATTCATAGCCATTTTTACCTTTCAGTATTGCAGTTCTATTCATAGAAGGCTGTTTTTCTTGCATATCCATATCACTTGACTCACTTCCTGATTCCTGCTGCTCTTCCTCTAGAGGCTGTTCTGCTTGCATTTCTTGATCACTCTGCTTACTATCTGACACCTACTGTTCTTCCAAATAATCTGAATCCCCGTCCGTGTAATTGTCACTAAAAAAAAATATCCTCTTCGTTATCCTCTTCTAAAAGAACTTTATTCATTTCTTCCTCGAGCTCTTTTTCTGTAAAGGGCGCTTGCTGCCGAAAGAACTGCTGGCTTGATCCATGTTATTTTTTTTCTGAAATATAGCGAAGTAATAAATAACAATCTGGAAAACTGATGAAAATTACTCATGAAATAGAAATTATGTAAAGTAGTAACAACTTTCACTACTAATAAATATGTAACGTCAAAGACACCTTGGGGTCAAGCGGACCCCACACACACTTTATCTTACTGTTGCAAGTCAACTAATTCAAATATCAACGAACGCTGCGGGCGACATATGGATAACATGCTAACTTAAATTTACACGAGAGGGCAGCACATTTTGTCGCTTTATTTCAAATTTGTTTACAGTAATATAAAGCCTGGGGTATATGCGACCCCACGGTGTCTTACGAAGGTTAATAATCTTCAATAACTAGCTAGTGTCACCTGAAATAGTATAGGGGATTCCTCCGGACGCAAATCTGCCGTTAAACAGATTCGCATCCCAATCGAATAGGCTAATTGGGGTACCTCACTACCCCAACGCCGGCGCCGCGCCGCACAGTGCTTTGTCCCATGGACAAAAATCGAAAAAAAAGTTTAAATTTACTAATATCTGAATATGTAATTTTATACTTATAGTAATGTTCAACCATCTTGTATATTCTCATTGGTCGTACAGGTAACGCCTTTTCAATTTTGATTCGCCGGCAAAATCTTATCTTTTACTTATGAAGCTCGCCCCGCCCCTTTACCCATTCCTAGGCCACGCCTACTTCCGTCAGAAAAATTACCCCCACCACTTGGGTACCAAAAACGACAGAATGGACCTTCATAAGAAAAAGCATGGGATTTTGCTGCCGGACATAGGTTGCTTATCTACTATTTTTCATAAACAGTGTTTTTTGTTAGCAAATATTTTCACTGAAAATAAATTTTGCGATCATTATCTTATCAGTGAAAAGAATAACATTCATAGTAATTCTGTATATTATGGAGTTAAACGGTACGTACTTAATTGAAAGTCACTATGGATATTGTTAAACAAGGTATGTACTTTAAATTTATTTCTAAACAAGTTCGTGATTGTTTAGTTTTTATTTATTTTTTAAGATGATTCTTAAATGGGTATAAAAATTTTACTTTTTCAAACTTCAAAAAGGCATTAAAAAAACATCAAAATATATCGTATATATTGAATATTTTATATTTGAATATTTTTTATTATATATATCATACACTTTTAATTTTTGTATAGTTCACCTGCGTCTGCTTGCGACGAACTTTATTTTATAATACTTTTCAGATAGAGTAAAATTGATAAGTAATGCCGATCTGGCTAATACTTGGCTTGATCATAAGGACAAGAACTCAAAATTATTTGTATTTCAAAAAATATGTTCTTTATTAGATATTGATGAACCTTCCAGTCAAATGAGACACCACTTGTGCCTGAAAAAGCCCACTATGTTGGAGCGAAACGTCGCATAAAAAAGTTTCCATCTTTCAATTTATTATAAAACCTCATACCCAAGAAAAGGAAAATATAATATATGGATATGGTCTATTAAAGAAGTAACTATTAACATCCGAACCCCTCATATCAACAAAAAGAACAGTAACAATGCGAAAAAGTAACATATTAGAAAATGATATACAGAAATATCTTATATATGAGGATACTTATCTACCTGTGATTTGGATACTAATAATTAGGAAGATTCTGTCAGCAGTGATTCTTCTGAATCAGAGTAGTTACGATCTATGCATTTTGTTGTCCTAAAGTAAATTTATAGTATCTTAAGTTTTTTTTAAATTAAATATAACTTTAATGTTTCTTTTTCATTAAAGAAAAATATGTTTATCTTATATTAGGCTTATATTGTAGGAATCATGTTCTAATGTTATTTAATTTTTTTTTATCACAGGTTTATTTAATACTTACACCGTTTTCATACTACAAATTATTATTTCCTTTGATGGAACACAGCTCCAACATTTTTATTATTTATTAGATTGTTTTCTATAAGCGTGGGACTAAGAACACCATCATTTAGTACAATGAGAGTACTCCTTATTTGTGCCAAATAAACCTAGTTTGAATAAATTGCCTACAATAAAAGAGAAGTTTTGCATTTATGTCCTCTAGAGCCATATGTTCGAAGCACTGTGCGCCGCATCGTCAATCGAGAAGCATTATGGAGACCTCAAACCTTCAAGACCAACTCGAAGGCAAGATGTCACAAGAGGTTCTCTTCTTGTGGTCAAACGACCCCGTTGCCTTATAGTCAAACGACTCGCAACTATGATAGTCAAAAGACTCGCAACCCCCAATTGTCAGCTCTGTGACAAAACACAACACTACACGGCTGGCCGGCTCGTCTACTACTGAACCCCGCCGGCAAGCTAAGCCTCCTCTTACATCACAATTTTATCTGATCACAAATATTTACATCGCTTGCCAATGAATCATACTATTTTCTCTAATCGACTTTCAAATAGAGTGTTTTAGCATTACTAGATAAATAAATAGAGAGTTTCCGAAGGAATGCATATTCTTTATGAGAATAGTGAATATATAAAAGCATTATTATAACGAACTTATTTTCCATTTAAGTTTTACACTATTTAAAATAAGAAAGTTGCTGTCAACTTCTGGTATTTCAGGAAGTGGCACCATAATATTGGAAATCTTTTAAATCGACAGATCTCGTTGTGAAACAGTGATGTACACAAAATCTCCAGTCCATGTAGTTTTTTAGAAATTTCTAATACACGCTCAGCCTGGGACACCCTGTATAATAATATGATCTGGGGCTAAGCCCCAAGGGAAATTCGAAAAAGTTTTTTTTTGTACTAATTTCAAGTCTACAACGATTCGTTAAAAAGACAATTTTTATTGGGTATCTGCGTAGATATATGTATGCACTTATTAAGACTCCCTAACCAATACTTCTTTTATACTCTGAATCTATGGCTTTACTAATCATAAAATTGAAACGTCGTGTGACGAATCTGACACAACCCAGTTAATTAGGATCTGAAATAGTGCAACAGTTATAATTGACAAATATCGTTACGGTTTCCACAAACACACATTCTACTCTAACCAAAATCAGTTACATTAATTTGAATTTACAACCTTTATATACGAAAGCATAAACTGGCGAAACATAACGCATGTTTCAGTTTCAGAAATTCGTTCAGTGTAATTAATTTTGTAGGACTCTCTGGAACTATTGGTACAATTAATTTGTCATTTATTATAGTATATTTCTTAATGGTTGATAGCACAGCGAGAAGGGTTGGGCCATAAAACATCATAAACCATTTACCAAGTTTTACAAATTCCATCAGCAGCCTTTTGTATTTAACAAAATAAATTGTTTTGTCCATGAGTGAGCTTGAAACTTCTTGACTTCTTGAAACTTAAAGACTTCTTCCACAATAGATTGCAGCAAAAAAAATATTTGCTTTTTATTGCGTTGTTTGGTCGTTCTGTATCGGTGGTATAATAGCTATTTGATCACGTTATGATTATCTCTCTCTTCAGTCCCCCATTAGGGAGTGTAGTGGTCAGCGTAACATCATGGACGATTTCTCTCCATGCGCCTCTGTCTTTTGTCATCTCGATGACATTGTGCATGGCTTGCCACAGATAGTCGTGATCTGGTCTATCCATCGAGTCGGAGAGCTGCAACATGGTCTACGTCCCTCCATCTTGCCTTGAATTATGAGTCTTTCCATATTTTCCGGACTTTTCCTCATTATATGTCCAAAATATTTTAGTTGTTTTACTCGGATTTTACAGGAAAGCCTCATTATATATTATGAGGAACTTAATATTACCAACAGGTAATATTAAGTTGATTTATAATGGAAACGTTTGTACGGCGTTCAGCCCATGGGATACGGAGCATACGTCGGTAAAAATACATCTCGGTAGCATCGATCTTCTTACGTTCCGCCTGCCTGAGAGTCCACGATTCGCAGCCATACGTCAATATTGGGAGTACCGCAAACAGTTGTCTAGCCGGTTTTTGATGGCTCTTGAAATCTGGCGGTCTTTCCAGATCTTGGTCAGTCTCCCAACAGCTACCTTTGCGATATGATATAAAAATATGTGCTTACTTAAGACTCACCCGACAGATAAAGATGCCTAAATCATTAAATAAAAGTGTGCCATCTTTTATTTTTAAACTTTATAATATAATGCCCATCTAGCATTTTTTGACATCTGGTTTAAAAATATGTAAGTGAGTAGGAAGAAATTATTAAAATGTGACAAGGGAACCAAATTTGCCGTATTTTATTTGTATTGAAGTTTATTCAGAGAGAAACTTTTTAGAATAAGAAATTTGTCATGAAAACATATCTAGATATGAAGAGTGAAAATTGGATTCTTTGGAACAGAAATAAATTTGAACTAAAATACTAAATCGTAAGTAAATTGTAAGAGATGACGTATATTGACCCCCTTTAGAATATTTTCTGTAATGGCAATGACTGGAAGTAAAAGCTAAACAGTGCGAACAAACACTAGAGGCTCTGCTAGTCATTAAAAAGTTAACAAATATTCATATGTTTTTTTAAATATGTCAATATTTTTATTTCGTTGTGGTTTCTGAATATTCGGTGTATGATTTTGACAATTTCCTCATTAATTACTGATGTATTTGTACTTATTTTACCAAGTACACTTTATTTTAATTATTCATATTTAATTGCACCGGCTTTTTTCGACCGAGAACGCAAACCTGCCAAGAACAACTATAGCGTTTCTAATTGCGATAACAAAAATGACAGTTTTTTCGTTTTCCAAAACTCTGGAAAGATTCGAATTGTTTTGTATGTTTTTTTTCAGTTTAAAAGTATGTAAAATACATAATTTATAATAACATCAATAATTGTTTTATTTTTATAAACGTTCGATCGGGTATAATTGATATAAATATTTTTTTATTGTGACAAAATAGTTATATTAAAATTAAATTATATGTTATGTTATATACAGGGTGGTCCTATCTGTATTCCGGAAACTTCTGCAGCATATTCTGCAGATAAAAATAAATAAAAAAGTTCGAATAAATGTATATCTTAAAACGCTTAGTTTCGGAGATACAGTCTGTAGAAGTTTCAATATTATTTCGATTTTTTCCAAATAATTTATGAAGTAACGTCAATATTTGGATGAAAATTGATATCTGGGAGTTTTTTGACATGGAAAATTAGATTTTGATGTCAATATGACTTCTACTAGTAGGGGGCGCCACCTACATGTTTTTAACTGGTTTGAAAAATAATAACTTTTCGTCCGTACCGGTTTAAAACTATTGAGTAAAAGAATATACTTTTACGACATTTTTTACGTAAAAAAGGTCTCTTGGTAAAAATCGCTACGAATAATGGTTCTCGAGATATTTCGAATCGAAATTATCAATACCTGTCCTTTTTTAATAAAAATTTCCCAAATTTATTATTTCAGTCAAATAACTGGCCGGCCGTAGCGCAAGCAGTAGTGTGTCGATCTGCGGTGCGAGAGGTGATGGTACTGGGTTCGATCCTCAGCCAGTTTGCTTTATTTATTTAAATAAAAATATTCGTTTATCTAAATAGAGCTACCAGCGAGCCGCAAGAAAGGTTACAACCAAAAGTTTACAACCTCAAGGAAGGCAATGGGAAACCACCTTGAGTATATTTGCCTCGTACAGCTTCTCAAATAGTGCGGTTCGGATTCGGCGATAAACTGTAGGTCCCGTGTACTTGTGAAACATTGATGACACACATCACAAGTACATGCGAGAGGTAGCCGACGCTCTGTAGAGAGTATGGCACTGTAAGAAGAAGTCAAATAACTATTTGCTCAACGTATTTATTTTTTGTAATACTGACCTGTACTGACTATTTCCATTATAAATATCTTGAGAACGGTTGCTCGTAGCGATTTTTACCAAAAGACATTTTTTATGTAAAAAGTCACGGAGATGTATATTTTATCACTCAGTAGTTTTATACGGGTACGAACGAAAAGTTATTACGCTTTGAAACAGTTAAAACACATGTAGGTGGTGCCCCCTGCAAATAGGGTCAATAATATTGACTTCAAAATCAAATTTATCATGTCAAAAAAATTCCAGACACCAATTTTCATCCAATAATTGACGTTACTTCAGTATAAGCAGAATCATTTCGAAATTAAAATAAAAGTTCTACACTTTTACTTATTTTTATCTGCAGAATATGCTGCCGAAGTTTCCGGAATACAGTTCGGACCGCCCTGTATATAAATTACATTTTTTTATTGTAATTTTTAATATATAATACAATTTTAATATACCTATTTTGTTACGATTAAGAAAATGTTTCTGCAATATTCAAAAAAATTAAATTTAATATAGGGATCGATATATGTCATAGCTTATATGGGACATTTCATGAATTTAGTTCGCGAACAAACTCAAGAGGGCACTTCTTTTACACTTATTTCATAACATATAAGTCAAAATGGTAAAGGGGGATGTTTTACGGTATCAATCACTTTAACTGACTGCCAAACAACCCGTTCGTGGAACAACTATTGTTTACTTAGGAAGTAGAGTGGAAGAAGAGTATCCAAGTTCAAGACGCTTCTTCTTCGAGGACCAGACGACCCGTGTGCAGATGCTCTAATAAATTTTCTAATTAAATAGAAATTAAATACCATTTTATTATTATAGTTTACTCCCGCTAATAGAAGCGTTTATTAGACATTCGATGGGCTCCTTATTGTAATTTGGAATTTCCTCATGCCTGAAGCAATATAAATTTGTTTAATAATATTCCACTTAAGGTAAAACTGATCAATTTTCGCTTTAATCAAACAACCAGCACTCGCGTCCCACTTCAAAATCCAATACACAACATAATTCAATTAGTTAGCGTTCTACCAATTTACCTTACCTTAATATATTAAATTAGCACCAAGCTAACTTTGCTTCTTCTAATTAACCTGGCGCGGCTTTCCGGTTCATATAACATGGAAACAAGTTCGAAACATGCAATTTGCGTTGCATGTAATTATAACAAATTATTTATAATTTTAAACTACACAATTTAAAACCCAATTTTTACTCAATATAGAAATAATTACAATTTTTTTAAAGCCAACTGGCTAATAATAGTCCGGGAGCTAGCAACGTCGGGAAAACAAGTATTTTAGGAAAGCTGGCTCTTTAATATATCGTTTACTATGCTCTCTGGAACAGTATGCGGCCCATCTGGCTGCCAGTAAACATTGCGTTTCCTACTGCGCATTGAAAGATGATCCTATATTTGTATTAATCCTTTAAATTCTAGTATTGAATATAAACCGACCGAGTCTCCATAGCTCAGCGCCTAGAGGTTCCGCCCAGAGAGAACACTAATAACTAAAGTGAGAGAGACCGATCAACGTTAATTTTTGAAGACTGTGTTAGTGGCGCGGCCTTTGGCGTCTAACCCGAACTATGAGCGCATTATCGATATAGTAGGTTGCATTCATACCTATATACTGGCGCCAAAAATTTAAAATTTGTATATTTGAACCGAATCTTAATCTTTCAAGTTTATAATAAGAAATCTTCGTAGTTTTTTTAGATTATTTTGTTGACAACGAAAATTTATTATTAGACTTTAAAGCATTAAAACCTATAAATAAAATACAGTGTAGGAACATATAAATTTATTTAACTCCATACTCCTTGCCATACTCCAACTCAAGGCTGCAATCTTCAATATCTTTTTTATCTAACTTGGTTGGGAGTGAACAGGGAAGCACGGTTGGGAGCTCGCACAGAGTATCAGTAGGTATCCTGTAGATATTCAATGTTTTTGATAGTCTTTATTCTATAACAAGAACTTAGCAGTTGAAGAAAATAATTTGTATTACTGGAAATAATACCAGGTATAATACCTAGTCGTTTCATAGGTATCAGAAAAGAATGTGATGTTTTAAATTTAAAAAATTAAATTAGCAATGTACGATTATTATGTGCCTCACTATTACTATTAGGTATCTTAAAATAATTACCGAGATAAAACTTACCTTTAAAGGAAACGTTTTGTCTGGGTCTCAACCACAAAAAAAAATTACAAAAATGCCGAATAATCGTGGAATCTGAAATAATCAATAATGACAATAATCTTCTCTTCTGACAAGCTAAAAGAACAGGCACATTCAGTCAAAAACAATTTATTACTCCGACTTGCTCCGATTATCAACAGATTTTAGTTATCTCCTTCTAGAACTAAGAAATAGAAAAAGCTACTGACAATCTAATTAATCCTGTCAAATGTTTAACTTGCAAAGTTGAAAACTTCCTTTTTTGACCGCCTAAACGCTATGCGCGTCTGGGATGCGCGGGATAAAATAAACTGGTCTACGAAATGTCCTATTCCACAAGCCCTCTCACTTTAGTTATTATTTTCTCTCTGGTTCCGCCTATCAAGCGAGGAGTCAGAGTTCGAGACCGGATCAGGGCAAAAACTTTTTTATTTTATTTTCGTTTAAATTCTGAGAGTAAAATATTTAATAATTCCAGTGATTCAAAAAAAAATATTTAATACTTTACTATCAGAATATAAACGAAAATAAAATTAAAAAAAAGTTTGCCTTGACCCGGTCTCGAACTCCGAATCCTCGGTTCGTGGAAACCCTGCGCGCTGAACTATGGAGACTTATGCCATTTATGTCTGTCCAACGACAAGATCCCTGATAGTGATAGATGTGTCTGTCATTTTAATTTCAAAGTAGTTTATTTTATTTTACAAAGAAATAAGTTGGTACAACTGGAACGCATAGCAGGAAATTAATGTATTTGAAATTTGACTGATCAGTGATTATTTCAAAATATTGTGAAAAAAATTCACAGTCCTTTACAAAGATGCAACCGGGGGGGCATTGAAAATGATGAATAAAAACGTAAAAATATGATTAGTGTTAGTATGAGTGTATTAAATACATATGTTTAAATAACGAACTTAACAAAAAACAACAGATTTAAAGATTCACTGAAAGAGTAGTTGTGTTAACATTAAATAAAACATTATCAATAATAATTAAGCGATCGCACCTATCCGTAAAACAAGCAAGCAAAAAAAACTCGAAAAAAACAAAATAACATACAAAACATCAGGTTAACATGATGACAGATCATGATCAATGACAGATAAATAATTCTTACGGAAAGTTACACTTTACGATATAATTTTTTAACTGTTAAAGGCAAACCCCATTTAAACACAAAACTTTTTAATACCTACTACTGTATCTAAGACTTTTTTTTAAATTACTAAATTCTTAGCCACGCTTCTGTTTTTCTTGGCTGTTGTGCGTCACGTCACAGATTAATAGGCCCACGTTTGCACCACAAGGCGATGCTGCAGACCACTAGGTAGACCGGTCGTAGAAATTTATGTTATACAACTTGTAGTCAATCTACACAATTATCAAAAACTTTTTTTCTTTTAAAATGTGTTCAGATTTTGTAAAAAGTATAAGTCAAAATGGCAAAACTTAAATTTGATATGAGTTTCTTAGTTTTTAACTAATATAGTGGCGAATTACAAAAATTCCTTTTCAATGAAAATTAATGAGTTAAATAAAATAATTTAATAAATTACTAGCTTTTTCTCGCGACTACGTTCGCGTTACACCTCGAATCGTTCATGCATTGATTTAAATGATTTTTTACTTCTTATAGAGAGCTAGTGAACATATAGATGTTTTTTATTTTTCATCTTTTTTTTATTTATTAAGAGCACTAATACTCTCTTTATAGGTTATTTTTTATTCTTTGAAGGATAATTGAGGAAGATATATTTCCTTATGATGTCACTAAATAAACCCTTGTATAAAATTTTATACTGTCTGGTTTATAATGTTATAGTATTGCATTTTCGTACAGCAAACTTTCATTCCCTATTTTACTCCCTAAGGGTATAAATTTCATAAATTCGCTTTACCTTTGTGCCAATTTTTATGTGTATAATCCAGACGTCACCAAGTTTTATATAAATTTTTACTAACTTTACCCATTTGGTTGATGAATTTCAAAAATTTCTTCTAATTCTTTTTGTAGGATTTCATTCTTCTAGACGAAATAGTAAGGAATTTTCATACAACAAACTGTTCCGAGATAATTTTACTCTCTAAGAGGATGAATTTCCTAAAATCGCTTTGTGTAGCTAATTCACTAATGTCGTTTAAACGAACCTTTGTGCTAATATTTATGTATCTAAAGCTGGCGGCATCAACTCACTCTAAAATATCTAAAAACGTAATATATAATCTAACTGACACACCACTGACAATGACAACTAATTTATTTCTGGAGGTATTGTGTGTAGGTGTTTTCAGGTATGTTTTAGTATTTAGTCGTTTTACACAAAGAAATAGCCATTAAGCACTATAAAAATACTTCATAACAAATCTACACATATATACCTTTCATTTAAAAAAAGAATCATCAAGATTGGTAAAGCGCTTTCGGCGGGATGGATGCAACAAAAAAACCCTTTGAGCTTTTATATATGTATGGACTAATTATTTTTCCAACATATTTTACTTTGCAAATTTTTATAATATTCAGACTCGCCAATATCGTACTCCACCGTGTCCAGCCTGTTTAGCCAAACGTAGGCCGATTCCTCTTCGGCGGCGTCGTGACCCTGGCCGAAGGAAGAGTCTTGAAGACGCTCATCCGCGCATAGGAATAAGTTGACTGCGTAGCGTATTGCGTATTAATCGATTCTGAAACTTTCTATCTCGTGTATAACATGTTACGCAAGTTTATTATTTTAATCTCGATTTTAATAGATAAATGTGTGAAATGCCACCTGAATATCTTCCGCCATGACATGTTTTTACTTTTTTGTTATGGTAAAGTGATTTGTATAAACTTTATTCAATAACGTATATTTTCCTCCATTTGTGATTTTTTAATTTTAAGCGAAAATTAAGTATAACATTTTAGGAAAAAGAAACACTGTAATATTTAAAAGAATAAGAAGAAATTAGTCTTATTTTGAAAGGAAAATATAGAAAAAACTCTTTCTATAGAAAAAGTCTTTATACTAACCAGAATCCGGTGACATATACGCGGTCTCACCGGAAACATTACTTATTACTTCGCATAACTTGAAGAATATCTACTTTTAATAATGAACACTTCAGAAATACACCAGTAAAAACATTTATTATTTGAGATTAAAACTCGAATTAAATTATAAATATTAGTTACCTATGTTGTTATAGCTTTTATAGGCCTGTTTAACGACTTAATAAGTTACCTAGCGAAAAAATCTGTGCGCGTACCTACCACTATTGTTACAGGTTAATTCGTTAAAGAAATATGTTACACAAGTTAAAAACGCTAAAATTTTAATGGTATTACTTGTGCATTATTGGCCTTATAATGTAATTTGTTGGAATTATATCTTCTTTAAATATAATTAGACTTTTTAACGACTTTTAAGTTACCTAGGAAAAAATCTGTGCACGTACCTACCAGTATTGTTACAGGTTAATTCGTGAAACAAATGTGTTACATATTATTCGTGGTATTAGTGGTATTATATTGGAATCAGCTTGGCATTAGTGGGGCATTATATGAGAAATTTTGGTATTTAATTTGTATTTTTGGCATTACTTTGGCATTAGTATACAGACATTTGTCAGCGGTTTACTCCTTGTAGATAATCAAAAAGTTTTTTGATAAAATTTGCTTTTCATGTCAGATCATTTCTATGAAAAATTACATTAGATTTTTATTAAAGACGCTGGGTAATTAAAACATTGACTAATAAACCTTGTCCACTTTAAATACGGGGTCACGAAATATCCTCCTTGGAGTGTTTGGGTTAAGGGGTGTATAATAAATTAATCGTTGTTTTATAATAAAAACCATAAAACATTTATTTGTGAGTAAAATAATGCAATGGTTGGATATCTCTCCTTTATAATTCGGTGACTAAAAATACACTAAAATAATTAGAAAAAAAATCTTGTACTTATTTAGTAATTACGTCAATATTAATTAATTGACTTTCTAGTCTATTTTATTTTATGTACAAATATATTATTAAATTTTAAGCATTAAGTAATAAAACACTTTGTGCCCTCTTATATCGTAAAAGGTTACGAAATATACTCCTGGTTACACCCCTTACAGAAAACAGTGTAAGGGGTGTAAATAAATTGTATAATCACTGTTTTTTATAATAAAAACTATAAAATATTTCTTATTTGTGAGATTAAAAAAACAAAACAATGCATTGGTTAAAATAAGTACATTCAATACTGTTTTCAATTGTTAATTCAATAATGTGTTATAACATAATATAGCCATTACTATTATACTATTATTATTAAAATAATATGTGTGTAACATATTTCTTTAACGAATTAACCTGTAACAGACATTTATATGCCCAGTATATTTTTGTTTAACAAACCAATCAGGAAAAATCCAAAACCTACCGTTATAGGAGGTATAAGACGATTAAACTTATATAATGACAACTACTTATCGGATAACAAATTAATTACTACTGTCAGCTAGTTCAGCTACTGTCTAGGTAGAATTTACCTAGAGTACCTACACCTACCTATGATGATGTAGGTAGATTAAAGCTTATTTTGACGTTACCTCTCACTTCGGTGTCACAAGCTGAATTTTTCAGGGATGGAAGTACAGTACATCACAGTACATGATATGGGGACCCTTATTCCGAAAGTAGTACAAAATTAAACAGGGTAAAAAGGCACTATCATCAAAAATCGATATATTAATACCACCGTATAGAGAAAACAAATACTTATTTTTTGATCCAGTACAGAATAAAGTCTTCGTAGGGAGTAATTTTTTATAATTATTTACAAAAAAACATTTCCATTAGCGCTTATGACCAAAAAAAAACTTTAAACATGAATAATCATTTCAATCATGCGAAAATTTGGTTTAAAAATAGATTTTTTTTAATATAACTTTCATTTAACGAAAAGCGAAGGCCTAAATGAAAAAAAGAAACAATTTAAAAGTTTCGCTTATGTTTTGACAAGGTAACAAAGCAAACCCCATATTTTTTGCTTTTAAACTAATAAAGATATATCAATAAACATTTAGCGATGTAATGGTTTTTGCGCGCGCTGGCCGACTGCCGCCGCCGCGCCGAGATTTCCTATACCCTTGTATATATGACGTCATGGTGTTGCAAATGTAGCATTTTAATTCGATTTGGGCTCCATTATATAGGATAACAGAAACATTTTCAATGTTAAAAAACTGTATAAAACTGAAAAAAATGTAATCGAGTTATTTTATTTAAAAAAACGGCATGTGTTAATACAAAATAAACAAGAACTAAACACCACATACAAAAAAAACTATTTCTTACTTTGAAGCTTCAAGAAACTTCCCGCATTTATTATTATATTTATCAATATAACTTATGTACAAATAGAAATAAACAAGAACTAAACACCACATACAAAAAAAAACTATTTCTTACTTTGAAGCTTCAAGAAACTTCCCGCATTTATTATTATATTTATCAATATAACTTATGTACAAATAGAAATTTGTAATATTCCACAGGAATTAATAAAACAACATAAATAAAACAAACTATTTTATTAATGAAAACACTTACCAAATTTTATACCTTAAAGGTTGATTAACTTTAATCTTATTTTTTTTAAACCAGTACCTTTTGACAATATTTTTCTGCAGTACTAAAATCCATTATTTACCTATTGTGTGATGTCGATATTTTACAGCTACTCCAGTAGTATAATATGTTTAGTACGATCCTTGTAGCATATACGAGATGCACTTATCTACGACGAGAGAGTATACAAACTTTATTGATGGTACTTTATTGGTGTATGACACTTTCTGCCAGGGCATCGAGTATTAACTATAAACTGTGCTCTGGGTCTACAGTTAATTTTCCCTCGATTTTTCCTTCACTCGACTTCAAAAGACATAAAACACACGTAATAACACGAATCAAAATGCATCATCTTCCAAAACGCAGATATTTGACACAGATTGACACAAAATTATAACCAATAATTTGGCAAGACTTTGACAAGCCTCAAAAATGTAAAGGCGAGTTCATACGCATCGGCGTCCGTTTGTCGTTCATCGTTCCGTCAAAACAATAAAATTGAAATATGATCTGTCGTTTTTGAAATAAACCAATAAAGCTGGTTAAAAACAACAAGAGACGACGTATGACGGATTTATATTTAAACCCATCCATAGTTTACTTAAAAAATATTAGAAACTTTTTTTAGTAAAATAAATAGATTGGTATGGGAAGTCATTTGCTTTTCTTCTGTCATCGTCTGTCGACATTTTACCTGAGAAAAAGAAACAGAGTATAGAATTTGAGAAAGGGCGTTAAAGTTGTACTTTCGCCTAGAATTTCATTTACTTGGAATAGTCATTTAAAAGTTATTTGCAAAAATATATTTTCAATATACTAAAATTTTATAATACAGCCCAGAGAAAGCGCTAATTAAAATACCAGCAACATTATGATTTTGTTATTGTCAAATTCGATGTCACATTTTTTTGTTTACAAGAATTTATGTGGTTTGGAAAGAGTGGTTATTTTTTTTCTTAATTAGAATGATCAGCTATAAAAGAATTAGTGGAACTGAGAACAGTATTCGCTGTGTATGACTTGTTTGTTGTTCATTACTGGCAGGATCACTTGCAGGCCTCGCTCATACCACATTTATCCACAATAATTAAACAAATAAAAAAAATATTTGTATAACTAAAGGAACTTTATTAAACTATACTAACTAATAAAATGTTTATATAATCCCCCACTAAGAGCCAAACAATGCCCCCAAATGATAATGCGCGCATTGTAAAATACGCGCCTCACAATAATACAAAGCTGTTAATTTTTAGCATTCCACTGAGATTTATTTTTCATTCATCTAAATTTATGTGTTTAATATACCTATAAAGACGGTTTTTAAGTGTGCTCCACTGGAAGAAGTCGTTCGGCAAAAGATCCCTGTGGTCTTTTCCTACTGTATCCCCAATAGACGGGAGTAAATATTTTTCTTTTCTTCAACATGAAAAATACTCAAGTCGTTGTTTTCTTCCTGTTCGATTATTTTTGTATTCGCACTTCCATGTGCTGAATACTGTACCTTAATCAGTTTCAAACCTCTGGTTTATTCTTGAAACTGTTGAAGACTGAGCTACGAACATATCATCTAACACAGCGGGAATATTATTTCTAGCAAAATGCTGTTTAATCATTGTAATTTTTTTAGAAGTTGCGAAAATCATAACTATTTTATACAAAATTACTGGTATTTTAGTAGTAGCTTTCTCTGGGCCGTATTATGCCTTTTTATAATTTGAAAGTAGATTTTTGCAAATAACTTTTAAATTACTATTCCAGATGAAACGAAATTCTAGACAAAAGTACAAGTTTTAATGCCTCTTCAAAAAAGTCTGATACAATTCTTGTATTATTAAGAATTAATATAGATGTCCTATATCACTCCATATCATCTTCTTCGTTCTGTTGAAATAAATATATAATGGTGCGACGCCTTTTGTTACAAAGGGTGAACCTTGATAGAATGTCAATTCCAAAGAAAAAGTTAGGTCATAGTTTGGCTCTTCATCACGTTTTCGATAATCTGCTCGTTCTTTTCCACTCTTCTCGTTGTCTCCGAATATTTCCAAAGGAACGGACATAATAATAAAAGTCTGATAGGAATATAAACTAAACCTTTTCAGTATTTTTGTTTATCTATTTCTATTTCTTATCTATATTATATTTCGACCTCTTCAGTACGCCAAATAATGTATATTAAAAATTTATAATTTAAAAGTATACTAGGTTATAATAAAATCATTGTATAATCTATCATGCGAACGGGAAAAAAATAGCGTCAATTTTGGCGAAGTCAAGCCCTAGTCTTTATTAATTTGCCTTACGCTTCTTTAATTTTTAATAAGAATTACTGCCAGTTCGCCTTAAGAAGGTTGTACTTTATTATTGTATATTATGTAGAAATAATTTTTAAATGACGTAGTTTAAAATTCGATAAAAAAATAATTTTTTGAAAATAAATTTGTGTTGAAAATGTCACTTGAATGACATATTTTATTTATAATTTTATTTCTTATTTCTAAGTATATTTTTGTGTAATGGAACCAGCTACACTTTGGCGTAGAATACTATTATTGCGCTATATTTATTAATAAAAAAAACAACAAAATAAACTACCATAGAATGTCTGCAAGTCAAAACTTTGAACTTCGTACTACAAATTAAAAAAAAATAAGTTACATTTAAAAAAAATAATTATGTATAATTTTTTCATACCTTTTCAGTTTAGTCCATCTCCAATGTTAGTTCAAACCAATGATTATATTATTATAGCTAACTATAGCAAGAAATAAATGACAAGAGATGACATATTATAACCTAAAAATTCAAAATTCGCAGTGAATATTCACAAAAATTAAACTAGTTTCAATATTTCCGGTCGTAGATTTTAAATTTTGAGAATCCTCAAAATATTAAAACAACTTTCTGTCAAATTTGCCGCCTCTTTTTTTTAAATCAACCAATAACAAGAATATTCACAATTCGCGTGTATATGATCCTATCTTATTTTTACATATATAAAATGTCATTAATAACCATTGGTGAAACTAATTTAACGCTATTTTTTCGATCACACGGTATATTCTAAGTTCATTGAATGTATACCACCAACCACCTTAATATCGGATATTCTAGATTGTCATTTCCAACGCCATGCTTAAGAATATGTTTGGAAATTCCTTGTTGATAACTTCATGCCGCCCGTTGGCGCTTGTTATATTAAGTACGTCGAACTTCCTCCAAATTCCATTTATGTCCAATCAAAACAATGCACTGTTTGACACAAGCTTGCCAACGAAAATGTCGCCTTTCTATTGGTTACGGGGGTTTAAATCGATGCGGAGATTGTTACCAAGGTCAATAGCAATTTCCAGTAAGTAATTTCTGTGAATATAAAGTTTAAGGAAGGAGTATAATACTATCAACTGCCTGTTCACCGTAAAGCTACACGCACACTGGTGCGATCATAGTCGCGATCACTATCACGATCAGGGCAGCGATAACATGAGCGATCATTCTAGCACACACTAACGCGTTCACGTTCACCGCCGTACCTATACAGTTAATTATATCAGTCCGACCCTATATAATACGAGGTATCCGTAAAGGGTAAGGGGAAAAACGATATTCTCTATATACGACCAATTCATCGGCGTGCTATAAATAGTTTAAATAACATTACTTACTTTTACACAATGGCGCATCCAGAAATTGAGTCTGAGAGGAGTAGTAGCAATATTTAAATAAAGTAGTAGGTTTAAATTAAATTTTCGCTCAAAAGAATTGTGACTATGGAAAAAAATAAACTTAGATTGTTCTGGATTTCTATTTTGGATTATAAATTTATTTATGTGACAATTTTATTTTATACCAGATTTTCTTATTTATAAATTTCTTCCTGGGAGGGGTAATTACCCTCATTACCCCTCCCGTATATGCGCCCCTGCTTGTACAAGAATTTCCATAATACCTAATCAGTTTTATTTTTTTTAACGTTTTTCCACGTAAATGATACATAATCTTTATAAAAATTAAAAAAATAAGGAGGAAAGTAATAAAAATTTAATAAAATCACACTGTTTTCATTCTATAATGACCGCACTGTTTTCCAAGCTCGGTCTACTACTGTTGTAAAAAAATAGGATAGGCATGGAAGGATTCTACCATATCTTCTAACAATTTTAAGTTTAATTTTTAGATTATTTTCATATGCATTAAGTCCAAAATGCTGCTATTTCAGTTCTTTAAAAATGCATTAAAACTTTATTCGTTTTTGGACTTGTATGTTTTGCTTCTAGACCGACGATATTATAAATATATGGTTATGAATGTCATATTTTTTAAATTTTATTGATTAGTTTCAAAATTTCAAAAAATAAAGGTTGCTATCTCCAGAAATATAATTTTATTTCTTATTTCTGCAAGACGAATATCTGCTATCTCCCTATTCAGTCTGAAAAAAATTAAGTAACACGAAATATTGAGTTTTATTGTTCTCCAGCAAATAAAATTCTTATCTCTTTATCATATTAACACATGAAACTACTTCCTACATGTGTACATTTTTTTATACCGTTTTTTTGCTCTCCTGTAAAATTAGGAATAATGGAGTTAGCAGTTTATCACATTTCACCGATGATATATATTCTTCAGCAACTTTTGGCAGCGGCTGCGTGGAGATTGTGATCGCGGCCGTGATCGCACCAGTGTGCGTACAACTTAAATTTTCCACGGTATAGTTTCTTAATCTCTAATATTACCATGGTTACTACTTTACACTATGATTACGATACTATAAAAGTAGTTTCATATAAAAGTTCATATTAAATAAACATTTAGTCACGTGTTTAAGCTTGGCCGGTACAGCGATGCCCAATTTTACATATTTTCTTTTATTCAAAATATTTTAGGAAACAACAATAAATTAATTATTATATAAACAATTATTATTTACATTACAACAAAACTCACTTTCTTAACAGCACTTAGGGATATAAAGGGCCATTATTACCGCTTTTCCGTTCATGAATATTCGAATAAAGTTGCGAGGAGTTTTTTAATATCTTGTACACTTCGCACTAAAAGAGGTTCTAAAAAGAATAATGTTCAACTGCAAGGTCTGCTAGTAAACATTTTTAAGCTTAAAGTATAACAACGCTATTTATTTAAACCAAATACTCGAAATACAAAACTAAAGTGTCACGACGAATGATTATGTTAGGAAATAAATAAATAATTGTGGCATCTTGACATTTTTTAAAGCAGCGCGAAATTTAAATTCCAGTTAGTCAGCCCGGCGCCGCATATGTCCATAGTTGCCACAATGAATTTAAAAATCGCATCCTCGATAACATAGCTAAAAGTTTGGTTTGTTGTTGTTTGGTTAAAACTTGATATTAAATATACACGCAAATTGCGAAACGCGTAATGCGAACTACCAAATTTAAAGAAGGCATCCATTTTTCTCAAAGAGACCTGGTTCAAATTAAAAAGTAGAAAAAAGACTCAAAGTCTCGGTCTCAACGTTTATACAATGTTAAACTGTTACACGTGTTTCGCTCATATACGAGCATCATCAGACCTAACAAGAAAGAACCTAAATAAATAACAAATAATAAAAAGGTCGTCATAAATTACAAATACAATTAAAATTAATCCAAATACACGTTCACATTTTACAATTAAAACAACACTGAGACGAGGCTGAAATGACCGGCAAATATTTGTCAATAAAAAACAAACAGGAACAAAAAATCAAACAAAATCAAAAATAAAATAAAAAATAGAATAACCCAGCGGGATTTGAACTCTAGGCTCCCGGGTGGGAACCAGAGAGCAAAGTCACTAAGCTACCATACTACTGAAGTAAAGATTCAGAACTCAACAATAATACACGGCCGAATTAATCTTTCAGATTATTGAAAATTAATGTCGGTTCGAAATTAAAAATGTCATTCACGCACACAAGAACCGGACTTTTTTTAGCTCTAGTTATTTCCATTTTCTCCAATAAATCAAGTTTTTTACTTTTTTGGCATTCGTGCAGAACACTAACGTTTTCTGAGATGGAAAAATCGTGACCTGTGGCTAATAAGTGGTTCGCAAAAGCCGATTTAGTCTCAGTTATATCCGAATTTCTGTATTTATTGACAAGACTCAGATGTTCCTGTACTCGGGTGGAAATCTTTCTACCTGATTGCCCCACATAGACCGCTTGACAGTCGCCACAATTCAAAGAATAAACTCCCGATTTAGAGAGCCTCTCCGTTTTGTCTTTATTTCTAACCAAATTTGCTTTTAATGTATTAATAGTTTTAAAGGAAATAGATAAATTAAGATTTTTAAAATATTTTGCCAATTGGAGTGAAATATTTCCAAAAAATTTTAAAACTTTATACGGGCCTCTCTGTAAATTTTTCGAATGTATGACATTATAAGACATCTTGTACCTATTTACAAACTTATAGTAAATCTTGTTAATAGTTCCTAGCGGAAACCCGTTGTTAAAAGCAATTTGTCTTATAATGTTGAGCTCTTTATTAAACGCTTCTCTGGATAGTGGCAAGTTACATAATCTATAGAACAAAGAATTAAACGCTGCGAATCTATGGGAATATGAGGAGTTAGATATATGCTGAATAACGTTATCTGTGGAGGAGGGTTTTCTAAAAATTTCAAACTCTATTTTATTTTTATTTCTCATAAGTAATAAATCCAAGAACGGTAATTTGCCTTCATTTTCTTTTTCCAAAGTGAAAGAAATTCTATTATGTAAGGTATTGACATAAGAAAGGAAATCCACCAGCTGCCGTTCACTGCCACCCCACACGATGCAAACATCATCTACATATCTTCTATAAGCTATTAAATACTGTGAAAAACTACTCTCCATTATCTGTATTTCCAAGTTGTTCATGAAAGCCTCACTCGAAAAAGGGGACAAACAGGAGCCCATTACTAAACCGGTTTTTTGGCTGAAAAACTCGTTATTAAATTTAAAAAAGTTTTGACCTAAAACAATTGAAAAGAGTGAAATGAGGTTATCACAAACCAACCTTGGAAGGGAAGTGCTGAACAACAAATCTCTAATGAGGTCAATGCATTCCTCTGGCGGTACCTATACTAGGAAATAAATTCTTAACATCCAGTGCACCAACATTGCTCCGTGTGGGATCTCAATATTTTTTAGCTGGTTGGCGAAATGTACCGAATTATTAGTGGAATAAGTACTATGAAATCTTGTTACGTCTCTGAGAACTTTGTTAAGCCAAGATGATATTCTGTAACATGGCGAATCCACAAAAGACATTTTCCTCCTTATGAATTTTGGGCAAACCATAAAGGAAGGGTGTTCTTGGATTCATGGAATATAGTCTTTCTTTACTAGTATTAAAATATTCTAAAGTTGTTAACGTCTGATCGAGAACCCTCTTTACTCTAGTGAAAAACGCATTAGTAGGATCTTTGTTTAATTTATCGAAATCGTCCGAGCCCAAGAAGCTCATCACCTTATCAACATAATCTGCTCTTTTCATAATCAAAGTTAAGGCCAACGATTTGATCATCACAAAGGCAGATAAAGGCTCTTGTTTGGTGATTATGAAAAGAGCAGATTATGTTTGTTTTTTATTGACAAATATTTGCCGGTCATTTCAGCCTCGTCTCAGTGTTGTTTTAATTGTAAAATGTGAACGTGTATTTGGATTAATTTTAATTGTATTTGTAAGATATGACGACCTTTTTGTTATTTGTTATTTATTTAGGTTCTTTCTTGTTAGGTCTGATGATGCTCGTATATGAGCGAAACACGTGTAACAGTTTAACATTGTATAAACGTTGAGAGACTTTGAGTCTTTTTTCTACTTTTTAATGCGAACTACCAATATTGGAAAATAAAACCTTCTAAAATAAAGTCTTTTATTTACTTAGTTCAGATATCAACAAAATCGCAATTAATTCTAAGGATATTTGTGTTTTTTATATGTATGTTAACCCCAATTTTTTTCTGTATTATGATTTTTACATTCATTTTCCAAGTTTTTATCTCTTTTCTTTACCTAAGGAGAGACATATATAACATATATTTTCCGCCTATTTCACTATTCTAGTTGATCTTTATTCAGCTAGTCTATCATATGTCACATAACTTGATAGAATCACTGAGCAGCGAGGTAAGTTTGTCTTTGAAATTTATATTCTATCAGGGTCTACCGTTCGCAATAAAATAAGCTGACATTAAATTTATTTTGAGAGCAATAAGGTTTAGGACAAAGGATAAAGAATATTCAGTTTTGTAAAACTATAGAGTTCCAGTGGCAAAGCCTTCGTGAATCCATAAAAAAATATTGCAATATTTTATTTAAAAATTTTTATTTAAAAAAGTTACTGAGATCTCCTATAATAAATTAAAATTCTCAGTAAATTTAGTCAAATAATTAAATTCAATTTCATTTATTTAATGTGTTTATTGGTTGAGCTTTATAGATAACGTTAAGACTTACGCTAAACGCTAAAAATAAAAATATCTCGACAGGGCGATGATGCGACTGTCCTCGTTACATCTTGAATAACGCCGAATGCGTGCCGGTGTCAGCGAACTTTCCGGCCGCGATTACATTTCCTCTTCACTGTTTTAGTCGGTGGATTATGCAGTTTTTTGAACACATCTCGTTCGCGGTATAAAATAAAAAAATACCGTCGCGCATCGCGATGACAAATAATTTTGCAATCATCCTTCAATTCTGTGGTTTATTCAGAAAAATTAAAAACTATTGTATATAATGGTTATACGAAAACGGAAAGAATGTAGAAAAAAATAGTATATAGGTATATGTGGGAAGGCAATGTGCACAATTTAAAATGATTTTGAAATATGCAGCGTGTTTCTAAACTAATATCCATCCCAAAGTTATATTTTTTCTTATCGAACATATCCGGTATTTTATTTCATTTTTGAATTGTTGGGCCCAAAAAAGGCATTTATTATTAAATATGTTTAAAATCTTTGGTTTTTGAGATATTTAAATATGCATACTAAAATAGAATAGATTATCAACGTCCTGTATATTACTTTTCAGAATTGATTCTTGTGCTGAGTTTAAAGGTAGAGAAATAAACTTTACTGAAACGTTTTATTGCTTCCTTAAATTTATTAGAATTATTTAGAAACTTAGATTTTGAATAAAAAGTGATTTTTTAATAGAATCGCAGTCAAGATGACTGGTGTCGCCTTGGCAATTTTCTATATAGGTAAATTTAGTAACTATTTTCAAAATCGACATTAGCTTATGGACTTTACTGATGGGAACAAAGACTATTTTAACATTGGCATCTCACTATAACCTAAATAAGATGCAGAAGCAAGAGAAACGGTAGTAACTGAAAAAAATCAGGAAAATTAAAGAAGGAGATAAGGAGAAGAAATATATTATCTAATATATTTTATATCGCCCAAAGACTTTCTAAGCTAAATATCCTTGAGATAAAAATATAATCAACTTAATTTTTACAGATTTATCGTGAGCAAATTATACTAAAAGCAACTAGGGGTAAAATAACAAAAGATATTTCCACTGCAGGATTAAAGAAATATTGAATCGGGAGTCAATTAAGACCACAGCATAATTCCTTGGCCGCATCCTTTTAACTTTTGCTTTTCTTTCGGATAAACGTTCCAATCTGGAGAACTCTATTCTTTTATATTTCCTTCTGTTTTATTTTTCTTTTCTACATTTACCAAGCGCCTCTTTTTCGATGTGTCGATTTTTTTATCAGGACATATCTACGGTGTTAATCCTGAAATTCACATAAGATTTAACTTGGAAAAACTTTAAATATGAACTGAAGTTTTTTTTATTTACTAATTATTGTGTTGCAATGATTAAACAATGTAACCTTATACAGGGTGTGTAAAAAATTAATTATAGGCTTGGTGTATTATATTATAGGCTTGGTGTACCGCAGAAGTTTTCACTCTGTATTTCACGCAGATCCGATGTTGATCGCATTGAAATAATATTTAAATCGTTGCTTTGTCGTAATATTTAAGTATTTTAGTCTTTAATAGTGCAGTTATTGAAACGACAAAACACTCAGGTACGAAGTTTGTGTGATGTAACGCTGTTTTGGGTTGTAAAAAGTAAGTGAAAAGAACCCGTGACAATTTAAAATGTTAAAAAAATTGTCGAAAAAATGTTAACACGTAAAGGAAGGCGTAATTACGTGGTTGTTGGGTGCAATAACATTCAATAACTCAACTTTCTCGAATACATACTCAACTCTCCTGAAACAACATTTTATAGCTCTCACACTGATTTCATCAAAACGAAAAATGGATTCATGCAGCTCGACGAAACAAGTGATTAATCAAAGTGCCCATTCCATATTTAAAAAATTAAATAGGCATATAGAAAGGTACTCGGTGGCATAGAGGTACAGGCTCTCGTCTACCAATATCAAGGTAGTGGGTTCGCATCCTACACCCGGCATTTCATCAGCCGACTATTTTTATTAAAATAAAAAGTACCTAGGTCGACTCAGCTAAGAACTAGATCGACTCAGCTTTAAATGAGTACTTGAGATTCACAATCCTGAGGTAATAATAGGCGGTTGAAGTGTAGTGCTAGCCACATTACCTTCCTTGTATACCGAACGGCTCCAGCATGGCAAGCTGTACCTTGCTATTCCCAAGGCGTTCAACGCTATATACGGGAGCTATTATTATTATACCTAATAAATTTCTCGTATACTCGCTATTTAAATCCGTATATTTGTATATGCCTGTTGTTTACGATATTCTCAGATGGTGGCAGCACCGGCGGAGAATGCGGCAAGCCTATAAGCATTCAATTAACAACATAAACTTTAGAAGGTGTTAAATTTAACATATTCTGTCTCATACGCATATACAAAATTCAATTATTTTTAGTATTAAACCATACACCTCTACAATATTAAAAACTATAGTTATATATCTATCGTTGGTGGCTTTATTTTATTGCTACTTCAGTTTTTAGTACCATATACGAGATGGTACCATTTCATAGCCATCGCTGACGCCCTTTTTTTTCGATTACATTGTATGTACATTACATTGTATGACAGGGTGGCTCGAATTCGACGCTCATCATTGGGATTTCGGAAACCGTAAGAGATATACAGGATCGGCTAAATGAAGGCAAAGTTGCACAATTTGATGCTCAATAAAATGCCGTATTGCATTTTGAAAAATTCCGAATACTTCCGAATATATTCGAAAAAAAAACCGGAATTTTCAATTTTGTTTTCTATTGTTTCCTGGCTTTATTTGTTAAGATAACTTAAAATGAAAAACACATTTTAATGGCCACTTTTTCTGCTCTATAACTCTGTGTGATTAAATATTGACTCTGACGTTGACTTATTTTTTTTAAATACAGACCTGATTTTTTTTAATTTAATTAAATCCATTCATTTTAATAAAAAAAATATTTCCTCTTAAAACACTATATATAGTCACTTTGATATTTGCCGACGTTTCGTACAGAAAATTCTATCACCAGAATATTTTATGCAAAAAAAATAAAAATGCAATACGGCATTTTATTAAGCATCAAATTGCGCAAATTTGCCTCCATTTAACCGATCCTGTGTCTCTTACGGTTTCCGAAATCCCAATGATGAGCGTCGAATTCGAGCCACCCTGTACAGGGTGGGTCAAATTCGACGCTTTTAAATGGAAACACTCTTTTCTATAGGAGATAGACAAAAACTAATATCGGTGTCTGGTGTTTAATTTTTGTCAAAAACATGATGGTGAAAACCGCATATCGATATCTGTTACCGTATCGGAGTTACGGGGTGTTTTTCAAAAATATGCATTTTTAACAAATCGCTGCAACTTTTTTGCTATGGAAAATTTTGTATTTTTATGAAAACATTTCCAAAGCACCTTTTACGTAGGTTTCCAAAGCACCTTTTTACAATGGTTTAAGTATAATTTTTTTAACATTAATAATTTAAGAATTATCAACAGAAAAATTGATTTTTTATATGGAACACCCTGTATATTTTAAATTTATTGAAAATAATTTAAAATTACCTTTCCTAAAATATAACACACTTGATATTTTGCTCGATTTCTCTTCGAGATATAGAGTATATACAAATTCGCTCGCTTTAAATAAGTAGGCTTTCAACGGCACCTGCTGTAATGCAAAAAAAAATTCTAGCTGTGAGCATCAATTAAAACGAAAATAATATTTGCTATGAGAGATGCAGAATTTTATAACAATTTAAAATATATTTAACCAACATCAACACATTTAAACTATATCTAATAACAATAAAAATAAATAGCAAACCAAGACATGAGATTTTGCTACAGATGTTCGACATATCGACCGTCTTTTGTTATTGACAGACGGGGCAGTTTTTGAACATTTCTCGCGGAATTCATTAACTCAGTGTGGGTGAAAGATACCTTTTCATAACTGCTAAGTATTTCTAATTCTTGTCTAGATTATACGGAAGAATAAGGAACGTTTATTCTTCGCAAATATATTCATAGGATTAGATCCATGGGCACTAAGTCAGGCGGCCTCGACGGCCAACGGCTGGGATCTTGGTTAGCTGTTCAATTATTCTTGAAATTGGCTGCAAAAACTTGCTGATAACTTCAGCGGTCAGAGGCGGAGCGTCGTCTTGTTAGAAAAATATGTTTTTGAGTTCCATTAAGGGCATATCATCAATAAGGGGTCCAATGCCTACTAGTTAAAAGTGAGGAACTTTTAAAAATTCTGTATTTCGAAGGGTATTAAAACAAAATATCAAGTGTGCTATATTTTTGGAAAGGTAATTTTAAATTATTTTCAGTTAATTAAAAATACAGAGGGTGTCCCAAATAAAAAATCAATTTTTCTGTTGATAACTCTTAAATTATTAATTTTAAAAAAAATATACTTAAACCATTAAATTTTACGTAAAAAGGTGCTTTGGAAATGTTTTCATAGAAATACAAAATTTTCCATACCAAAAAAGTTACAGCGATTTGTTTAAAATGCACATTTTTGAAAAACACCCCGTAACTTCGAAACGGTAACAGATATTGATGTGCGGTTTTCACCATCATGTTTTTCATGAAAATTGAGCTCCATACACCGATATTAGTTTTCGTCTATCTCTCTCTATAGAAAAGGGTGTTTCCATTTAAAAGCGTCAAATTTGACCCACCCTGTACGTCCATTTCTCTATTATTTTAAATGAAATAAATAAACTGCTCAATATAAAAATATACAATTCAAGAACTGTCTAATGACAGAGACTGTATTTGCTTTAAAAGAAGCGTTTTCTTTATAAAAAACCTAAACCACCACAAAAAGGAGATAACGTTAACTTTTCGAGCACGTCCTCAATAATTCTATCATTCATTCTATTTTTTTCTTTGAAAAAGATGAAAACATATTTGGGCTGCTCCCCAGTGAATTCAGAGGAAGCTAGATCCGTATATCGGACGATCTAATCTAATTGTATATCGGTAAATTTCAATCCAATAATGCTTTATTTGATTTCGCAGGACAGTCATCCCGAAAACTATATTTGGAGGTGCTATTTTTATTTATGAGGATCAACTTATAATTTTAAAAGAAATACAGGGTGGTCGGAATTGTATTCCGGAAACTTCGGCAGCATTTTCTGCAGATAAAAATAAGTAAAAAAGTTCGTATAAATTTATGTCTTAAAATGCTTAGTTTCGGAGATACAGGGTGTAGAAGTTTCATTTTTATTTCGATTTTTTCCAAATAATTTTAACCTCTACTAGAAGGGTACTTACATCAAAATCAAATTTCTGATGTCAAAAAACTTCCAGACACCAATTTTCATCCAAATATTGACTTGACAAAATGAAACTTCTACATCCTGTATCTCCGAAACTATGCATTTTATGACATACATTTATACGAACTTTTTTACTTATTTTTATGTGCAGAATATGCTTCCGAAGTTTCCGGAATACAGTTTGAACCACCCTGTATATATAAACCACATCTCAGTAAAATACAATTTATGTTAGAACTCTACAGCGGCGGCGCGGCGGCCCCGTAATATGTCCATGGTTGGCAACAATGAATTTAAAAATCGCGCCCTCGATTACGTAACTAAAAGTTTAATTGATATCAAATATATAAAAACAAATTCAGCAAATTATTGAGTGTACCTACTCTATTTCATATTTTAACATTATTTTTCTTCGTCTTATACCTAGTTATTTTTATTATAAAGATATTTCATGAAGAATTACACAGATACATAATAGAGAATTATCCCTCTTTTATAACTAAAAGACCTGAAAATAATACGCTTATTTTAAAAAAGACTTATAATGTTTTGATGTATTAAGTTTCGAGATATCTACAGAGAGCCTTATTATTAGTGCATATGACATTGATATTCTCATTGTATTAAATTATAAATATGCATAATAATGCAAGCCATTAAAAAAATTATGCCTCATTAAATTTTCAAGTTGTTTACGTAACAATATTATATTGAAAAGATGTCTTTTAAATCCACAATGAGTGTTCTTTAGATCAATTTTATAAAAATGTAGATAATTGGAAAAATAAATGCACAAGCAAATTTTACTTGACGTCTAAACAGCACGGTTTGAAGCATACGTCCAATTAAATCTATAGGCTTGGTGCATTCTCCGCCGGTGCTGCCATCATCGGAGAATACTGTAAACAGCGGACTAAATAAATACATGGGTTTAAATAGCGAATACCTGAAAAATTTGATATAATTATTCTAAAAAAGTGTTAGAAAGTATAAATTGTTAAAATTCTATAAATAAAATTAGAAAAGTAAATATTTTGATATCTTCAGAAGGTCTGTCTAATTTCTTATTCAAGCTAATAAAACTTTTTAGATGAGTTCAATTACGGTAGCGAGCATAGTTTTACGTAGTCAAGGTTTTGCTAGTGGGGTTATAATTACATTTGGCTATGACGAAATTTTTTAAAGGTACATAATTATAATAATTTTAGATGTTTATAAAAAGTTTAATCTCTAGTTGATCGAAAAAAAGTATTAATATTGCAAATTACTTTATTATATCCTCTCATAGTATATTCCTATTTAATTTTTTGATAATGTAATGGACACATTGTTTCCTGCATTGTTTACTCGCTTGTTTCGTCGAACTGCTTGAATCCATTTTTGCTTTTGATCAAGTCGGTGTGAGGAACTGTGAAGCTATAATGTTGTTCCAGGAGGGTAGAATATCCGACAATATACAACCATGTAATTACGCCCTCCTTTAGGCATTTTTTCGACAATTTTATTAATATTTGAAATTGTCACAACGCAACGTCTAGTTCGGGTTCTTTTTCACTTAATTTTTAGTACTCGAAACAGCGTTACATCACACAATTGCTGTCCTCCTTTCACGCAGTTGAGCAGCTCTGAACTGCTCAAGAACGCGATACTCTCACTCCATTCAATTGAGTCATAAAGTTCCAGAACTGTTCCGCGCCATATGGCGGCACGCGGCTATCGCGCACAGCTCCTTTCAGAACCGTTCTCGAGTAGCCCCAGGGCGTAAAGCGAAAAAAAAGAAACTCGAAGTTTGCGAATGGAGGACAGCAAATGAGTGTTTTATAGTTTCAATAACTACACCAATAACAACTAAAATACTTAAATATTATGCGATCAAGTCAAAGATATTCTTTACACAGAAAATTAAAGAATAACTGAATAAATAGTAAAATTGATTCCTTATTATTGGTTTCAGATGCGTATAGGTCTTCACACTGGTTCCGTTTTGGCAGGAGTGGTGGGTGTCAAAATGCCACGCTATTGCATGTTTGGACACAATGTCGCAATCGCAAACAAATTCGAATCTGGCAGCGAGCCATTGAGGATAAATGTTAGCCCTACGACATACCAGTAAGTCAAAAAATATTTAATTCTTGTAGTATGTATGTTAGGGTGTTTCAAAATAAAATAAAAATATTTTTTGACTTATGGTGTTGAAAAGTTGAAAGTACATTTAAAAACAAAAAATTTTGCGCATAGTAGAACCCTTAATATAAATATTAAGGTTTGTCTCAATTTATTTGTTGTTTTCCCATTTAAATAACACGGATTTTTTTTTTATTTTAGAATTTTAATAATTTCGGAATGGTTTGTTTCCGCAACACCCTTGCGAGCAGATTTATGTATCATATTTTTCCATTTCCAAACATATTTATCCATAAGTATCATATTTTTTTGTAGTTTTATTGGAAAATATTTGAAATTTTCGATTGCTGTTATTTTTGATCGCCGATATCTTTGAGATGGTTGATCTGAGGAACTTTGACCTTTAGACGTTTTTTTAGAGCGTGAAATTTCCTATAAATCTTGTCGCGAGGATGTTACGGAAACAAACCATTCCGAAATTATTAAAATTCAAAAATAAAAAAAAAACCTTATTTAAATGGAAAAACAACAAATAAATTTAGGCAACCCTTAATATTATTATGAAGGGTTCTACTAGGCGCCAACATTTTTGTTTTTAAATATACTTTCAACTTTTCAACACCATAAGAATTTTATTTTTATTTTGAAATACCCTAATGTATATGGATTATTATTAGTAGTAGTAGTATATTTTGATCCCAGAAAAACGCCAGATTTCTTTCCGCGAAAAAAATATCATAAACGAAAATTCCAAATTTTGCAAATTTGGAATTTTTTAAAAGTCGGCGACAAAAGGGCAACAACATATGGCAACATAGGTAGAACCATTCTGAGTAGCCAACAAATTTACAAAGAAAAAGCCCCAAAAAAGATCCAGAGGTTCTCAAAATTTAACCGAAAAATCATTTTTGTTGAAATTTTCAAAGTTAAATATCTCAGTTATTTGAAAAACGGTAAAGAGAAAATATAGTGGTATCCAGTTCATTGTTTTGTTGGGTAATCTGTTGTCATTCATACGTTGTAGGTACATGGCCGTACCAGACAAGTTGCCTTCTTTCGATGTCAGTCATAATCGTGTCCCGAATTCCCATTTGTTCCTAGATATTTCCATTTCTCACTCTCTCGGTTCTGGATACTCTGACCAAAATGTTTCCTTTGAAAAAAAACATACCTACATAAAAGCGTTAACTGCCTGCAGGCATTGATCAAAAATCTTCAAAGCAACAAACAGATCCATAGATCCTTTATTGAGTTACTAACATTGGATACATTCTATTCGAAAATATTTACATGACTTGCTGGAAAATATGTGTGTAAATATTTCCAGAATGTTAACAAAGCGAATTTTTAAATTGGCGTTCTAATGACTTTTACAAAACGATGCATTCGTAGTGTCTGTTTGTTTATGTTTTATATTACATGACGAAGAATTTTCTAGATATTTTCAATTTTAATGATTTTGCATGAGTAGATGTTTATTAATTGATAAAATATAGGGGGATGGTGATACACCTTTCGTTAGTTTAATAAAAATTAAAAGATGCAGAGTAAAATATTCAACGGTAATCAAAATATTCTAAGATAAGACACGTTTAAAACATATTTTAATTATTACAGAATTAAAACTAGTTATAAACGTATAATTCTGTAACCAAAATTAGCTAGATGAAATCAAATGCTCAAAATTCTTCTTTTTCTGTTCACTGCATAAAATGATTCTTTTTTTTTAAAGATCTTTTTAAATTAAGAGGTATATCTGGAGTTCTACTTCGAAAATCAGCGACAATAATTTCTCTCCTGTTATCGACAATAATTGGTCGAGTTTTTTAAACACTGTCTTTAACATATCTCAATAAAAAAGTCCAAGCTATACAGGGTTGTTCACCACATACGACACGGAGTATTGTAGCTAAACGATTAGATTTTTACGAATTGTAAGTTTTGGGTTCGTTGAAGGATTATTAGAGCTACAATTTAAAAATATTTTTACAAGATACAGAGTGTCCCAACTAAGTAAAAAATATTATAGTTGTATTTTTTTAAATGGAACTCCCTGTATATTATTCTATTTTTAGATTCTACCATTAAAATAAAGATAAATTTGATTAAGGTTCATCATACTTAAACCTTACCGTTTTTGAAATATTTTCAATTTTATGAAATTGCAGTAAAAATTTTAAGGCTTTATTTCTCCAAGGGTATCAAAGTTTTTAATACTAAATATTTACTGAAGATTATTTATTGACCAGATATTGTGTTGCAATCATAAAAAATTTACTACCTTATACAGAGTGTCCAAAAATGTATATTAAATAATTACTAGCTTTAAACGGCAATAGCGTGTTTAATTTAAATGGAACACCCTATATATTTTGCGTGAATCAGATGCACAATGTAATTGTCTATCAAATTGTATTATACAATTTTTACGTATCTCTTCAAGTTTTCGTAGAAAATGCATTTTCTTATAATTTAGACCTCATTTATCACTATACCCATGGAATATTGACATTTTAGATTATTTTTAAAGATGTAACAAATTTTCCAAGAGTACAGATAGTAATATTGTCGATATAGCTCGCTTATTTCATAAAAAAATAAAAAAACTGTTTAAATATTTTTTGTGAAAAAGGACCAATTAATATGATCCCAGTATTCAGACTACATTAATTGACTGTTTATGTTGATTAATAATAATTGCTCCAAATACTAAAAAACTGAATTTTGTGTGTGTATTAGACAGTGTGGTAAAAAGTAACGCCTTATAAATTTTATTTCATTTTTTGACGAATGCTGATTTATAAAAACAGAGACGTTTATTTTCATAATTTATTATTATATTGATTTCTGAGCCAAATCCACATTTATGCATTTTCTACGAAAAGTTGCAGAGATAGGTAAAAAATGGTATAATAAAATTTGATAGACAATTAAATTGTGCATATGATTCACGTAAAATATACAGGGTGTTTCATTTAACTTAAAGTAGTACTAGTAGTAAACTAGTAATTATTTAATATAAATTTTTGGACTCTCTCTATAAGGTAGTAAAAATTTTATTATTGCAACACAATATCTGATCAATAAATAATCTTCAGTAAATATTTAGTATTAAAAACTTTGATACCCTTGGAGAAATGAAGCATTAAAATTTTTACTGCAATTTCTTAAAATTGAAAATATTTCAAAAACGGTAAGGTTTAAGTATGATAAACCTTAATCAAATTTACCTTTATTTCAATCGTAGAATCCAAAAATTGAATAATATACAGGCTGTTCTATTTAAAAAAATACAACTATGATATTTTTTACTTATTTGGGACACTCTGTATCTTGTAAAAATATTTTTAAATTGTAGCTCTAATAGTCCTTCAACGAACCCAAAACTTACAATTTGTAAAAATCTAATCGTTTAGCTACAATACTCCGTGTCGTATGTGGTGAACAACCCTGTATAAATCAGAAGCATTATATCACACATTAATTCAAGCATTCTATTAATTGTTGAATCACCATTTTATAGAATCACATCAATTCTCTCTGATGTAAAATAAGTTTCCATTTTCGGCAAATTTCTGACAATATTTTTTTTATTTTAACTGATACAAAATTACAACTAGTTGTTAAAGGTGAACTAATTTGACAGCTATGTTGAAGTAACATCAGGTATCTGACAGCCACCTAGATTCTATCAAATGGTAAATATCTACTGACACTAAATCATAAAAATTAAAATATCTATGAAAATCTTTATTTAAGGGGTAGGTAACCTTTATATACATACATACTGCCATTACTCGCTGACGAGTATTTGACACGCATCAGAAGATGGTCTCGCAAGGCGTTTTCTTTCATGAGCTTTTCTGTGACTGAAAAGCCCTATACGTGATGTTATCTGTCTACCGCACTCCAGACATTCAAAAATCTCATTGCTTTGTTGCCTCTTTACATTTTTGTTGTCGCTGTTAACTGACTTTACAATTCTTCTCCATTCCGTTCTATTGTGAGCTGCCTCTACCCACTCATTCTGCTTGTTAATTCCCTTTAAGTTTTCGTGGAAAATATCCTTGAACCTTTTGAGTTGTCCACCCGGCCTCCTCTTATCGTCTACAAGCTCACCAACAAGGTAACCTTTATAGTATTTTGAAGACACAGGAATTCTCCGTTGAATATCCGAATAATATACTGGGTGTTCCGTTTAAAATAAATGATGAAAAAAATTGAAGTAACTTACTTTTAAAGGTGACCAATATTTAATATTAATTTTGTCGTACCCTATATATCTTTTTGGGTCAAGTTTTAGTTTGATTTAAAGAAAAACGGTTATTTTAATTACATATTAAGCTATACCAGTTAAATTCCAGTTTAAGTAGTTTTTATTGAAATTTAAAATTTGTTTTTCATTTTTAGAAAACGTTAAATATGTCAAAAAACTTACATTTTAATCATATAATTCTCTAATGAAACTCACCATTATTTTTCAGCTAGAATCCGTTATAAATCAATAAATATATATAGGGTTTTCCATTTCAAAAAATACAACTTTGACGTGTAACTTTTTTGGTGACATCCTGTAAAACTCTCTATATTTTTTAAATACTTCTTTAAATGAACCTACATATGCTCACCAAATTTCATTTTAATACAAACTGTCATTCTCCTTAGAGCACATTTTAATAACTATTTCCATTCCACTCCATTTAAACGAGTTCAAACTGCCACTGATTAAATAAACATCGGCTCGTTTTCAGACGCCTAATGACGACACCGGGGTTCGCTTTCGAGGCGCGCGACCGTTCCTGCCTGCCCAGTGGCTTCCCCTCGCACATTCCCGGCACCAGCCACTTTCTGACCAACTACACCCACCCGGACGTGGACGTGGAAGCGCCACTGGCCAAGCACATCCAGGAGGGCGCCGGCGATCTCGGCATCACCATCGAAGACGTTGAAGAGGACGAAGACGATGGCGGTGGACTGAGTCAATAGTGGTGCTCGCCACGCTGCGGCATCTTCGGACACTCGGCTATTATGACGCTGATTTCTTTTAATCTGCTATTTGTGTTCTTCATATCTGTTACTTTGCTGGTAATGTTTCTGACGGATGAGGAAGTGAAGCCGTCTACTGAACCGACGATGAAAACAGCTTGAATGCGCAAAATTCGTATTTTATGTAAAACAAAAAAGTTGTGATATTTTTTTGAAATAAATAAAGGTGGTAAATAAATGGAGGAGCAGGTGTATTTCTAATATCGGGGCTGTCGGCGGAACACACACGGCAAAATGCTATGATTAGCTTGACAAAAATCGAAATTACAAATATTTTTTTTTGGTATGTTCATCCACTCGTTCCAACTGTCGTTCTAATCAAAAATTTGTGAACCTCATTTTAAAATTAGGACATTGGAACAACACACACTGACATGGAAAAAATTATAACATTTAAGAAAGGGAGATTTTTACAATTTGTCAGCATTCATGGGACACAGGGCACAGAATAAATTTTAATAACGCCAAAATTATAATGAAAGAAGCGATAGCCTCTAAAAGAAAAATAAAAGAGGCTTTTTTAATACAATCTAATAAAAATAAATGTATTGCTTATGCATCTGTAGATGTTGTAACGTATGGCTATCGCTTCTTTGATTTTAAAGAACATAACTTAAATAAACATAACATACGTAAAAGTTGAAAATCATCATACAGAAAGTTTGGGGCTTTTTGGTTTTACCTTATTAAGTAATTGTTATCAGGTAGTAATTGTTAATTTTGAACTTTAACTTGATATAATGTCATTATAACAGAACGACGGATTTCAACGGTTTTTTGTAGACGTATCTGTTTTAAAAAAAACTAAAGTGTTCTCGAATAGTTGAATTTAAATATTTTAAATAGATTTTTTCTTTTTTCTTTGTATTTTTTTGCTTCCGACGACGGAAAGAGATGAACTTTCCGAATAATTTCGTCAATATTAATAGTATAATTCTTTTGAATCAACTAGTGCTTAAAGTTTTTATGGACGTGTTCTAACATTGTAATTATGTACCTTTAAAAATGTCCTTACAGTCCAAATAGCCCTAGTTATGTCTCAACTAGCAAAACCGGTGCATACAACTATAATCCGTAGTAGTTGAAAGAATCGGCGTGTTATTACTAATCTAAAAAGTTTTATTAGCTTGAGTAATAATTTATCATACACGTTAACCCTTCTGAACATATCAAAAGATTCACATTTTTATTTTTTTATAGAAATCTCACAAATTAGACTTACTAATACTTTTCAGATAATGTAAGAATTTTTCGTGTATTTGCTATTTAAACCCGTGAATTAATTTAGTCGGCTCTTTACGGTATTCTCCGATGGTGACAGGACCAGCAGAGAATGCACCAAGCTTATAAAAGCCTCTATAGAGTTCTGAAATCAAATTAATTTGTATCTTTGGTACAACACAAACTTAGTCCGGAACTTGACGCTTGAGATGAAGCTTTCTATATACAGTATATTTATGCGGTTATTATGTTTTGAAACTTAACATCAAAGCTTGTGGCGACGACGGTTCATTAGAGACTGAAAACGATACTGCACTATGGTCTTCCCTATATTTACACACCGTCAAATATGGATGTTGTTTTGCATAATTTCGTGTGATACGATTATCACTTTGTATCATTTTTAAACTACATATAATCTTTTTTTTTATTATTTTAAAGGGGGTACGAATCGTAATCTGGAAATTTCGGCAAATATTAGAATACAATAATTAGTTTGGAAATGTTTATGTGCCAAAGGTTAAACAAAAACACCATTTAAATAATGTGTTGAGATAATGATTTGAGATGATATTAAAAAAATACGTAAAAAACATTTATGGCGGGTTGGTTTCTTTAAAAAAGACTTCTGTAAAAATTAATTATTAGTTTTAAAAAATAAATTTTCCAAATTTATTGTTTCAGACAAATAACTATTTTGTTAATGCCCGATGTGTCTTAAAAGTGGCTCAATCCTACAACGTTTTTATTTTTTCAAACTTTATAAAACGAGATTTAGTATGTTAGTATATGACATAAATTAGGATAGATTGACGTATTCCTACATCGCGCTGTGCATTTCCGTAAATTTTGACGTAAAAAATGACTTGATAAAAATCGCTACTGACCGTTTTCAAGACATTTGGAATGGAAATAGTCAATACTTGTCATTATTGGCAAAAAATAAATATGTTGACTAGATAGTTATTTAACTGAAATAATATAAAAATATGGAGGAACATTTTATTTTTTTAAGCTAATCATGAATTTTTCTAGAAAAAAATACAATAAAATAGTTTCTGTTGAATCTTTGGTACAAAAACATCTCAAATTTGTTATTTCACTCATAACTATCCAGTCGACATGTACCGGGTGTCCCACTAAGAATAGCTCTCGGCTGTATCTCGGAAAGTATTAGCCGTAGGGGCAGCGAAAAAAAATATTTTTAACTAAAGAGGCTATGAGAAATTGCTGGAAATTATATTCAAGTTTGTAGAACGACCGCTAGGGGGCGCAACTGCAACAAAAAATAAGAAAATAGAGTTTTTACACAATTTTGCCTAGATAAGGTGTACTATAAGTAATAGCTTCATAATCTTCAGTAAATTTTGAATATTTTTTGTTTGAGCCATTTTCCTCTATCTACCAAAATAAAGTGGTGGGGGAAGGTTAGATCTGTTTTTATTTAAATATTAATAACTCTGGACTGGATGATCGGAATCCAACAAGCGGCTCGTTTAAAAGAGCGTTTCTTACTCTATATTATACCATATAAACAATAATAATAAGCTTTTGAACATAGACGCTAGGGGGCGTTGTCTTACAATTTAACAAACATTGCGCGTTTTTTCAAAAAAATTAAATGTAATAGTATATGTAATTTTAGCTGATCGGAAAGAGTAGTAAAAGCTTAAAAAGTCAGCGAAAACCGCATCTCGATATTTTCTTTCAAACCGAAGATATTAGCAAAATTATAATAAATACCAAAAAATAAGCCCTTAATTACCTCGTTTTTATAAAACGGCTACAGTAGCCCTCGTGATTATGACCATTCTAATAAAAAAAACAAGATAAAAACGATTAGTTTATCCTAAAGTTGACAATATACCAGAATACCATAATACCAGATGTATAAATATCTAATAATTAAGATATTAATAACAGTGAACAAGAAACGATGATTCAGTGAAGTCATGGTAGGCTTAGGAAAAAAGTTGCTTTTGGCGTAATAGTATAAACGTCAAATTTTTATTAGATCAACATTTTGATAGCCTTAGCAGCGTTTTTATTGCTTTTATTATTTGAAGTAGTTGAAGTTCTTGGCATTTTGAAAAAGCAATCAAAATATAAAAAAACGCTGCTAAGACTATCAAAATGTTGATCTAATAACAATGTGACGGTTATACTATTACGTCAAAAGCAACTTTTTTCCAAAGCCTACCATGACTTCACTGAATCATCGTTTCTTTTTCACTGTTATTAATATCTTAATTATTAGATATTAATACCTCTGGTATTATGGTATTCTGGTATATTGTCAATTTTAGGATAAACTAATCGTTTTTATCTTGTTTTTTTTTATTAGAATGGTCATAATCACGAGGGCTACTGTAGCCGTTTTATAAAAACGAGGTAATTAAGGGCTTATTTTTTGGTATTTATTATAATTTTGCTAATATCTTCGGTTTGAAAGAAAATATCGAGATGCGGTTTTCGCTGACTTTTTAAGCTTTTACTACTCTTTACGATCAGCTAAAATTACATATACTATTGCATTTAATTTTCTTAAAAAAACGCGCAATGTTTGTTAAATTGTAAGACAACGCCCCCTAGCGTCTATGTTCAAAAGCTTATTATTATTGTTTATATGGTATGATATAGAGTAAGATACGCTGTTTCAAACCAGCCCTCGCTTGTTGGATTCCGACCATCCAGTCCAGAGTTATTAATATTTAAATAAAAACAGATCTAACCTTCCCCCACCACTTTATTTTGGTAGATAGGGGAAAATGGCTCTAACAAAAAATATTCAATATTTACTGAAGATTAAGAAGCTATTATTTATAGTACACCTTATCTAGGCAAAATTGTGTAAAAACTCCATTTTCTTATTTTTTGTTGCAGTTGCGCCCCCTGGCGGTCGTTCTACAAACTTGAAAATAATTTCCAGCAATTTCTCATAGCCTCTTTAGTTATAAATATTTTTTTCTGCAGCCCCTACGGCTAATACTTTTCGAGATACAGCCGAGAACTATTCTTAGTGGGACACCCTGTACAATAAGTGTCAATTACGACATGTATTGACTACTTCGATTCCAAATATCTTGAAAACGGTTCCTTGTACCGATTTTTATCAAGAGACATTTTTTACGTAAAAAATTACGGAAATGTATATTTTTCACTCGTTAGTTTTATACAGGTACGGACGAAAAGTTATTACTCTTCAAATAAAGTTTAAAAATATGTAGGCGGTGCCCCATACAAAATTAAATTTCTTATATAAAAAAGACCAGATACAAATTTTCGTCCAAATACCGAGTTTAGTTTAAGTTAGTAATTTATTAGAGATTAAGAGAGTTAAGTTAGTAAATTATTACGAAATAAAAAGGAAATTTCTACACCCTGTATCTCCGAAGCGCAGCCTTTTAGAAAATATATTTATACGAACTTTTTTACTTATTTTTTTGTGCACAATATGCTGTCGAAGTTTCCGGTATACAATTCGGACCTCCCTGTATATTATTTTTAATAGAATTATGCTCTACGAAGGTATATCAGGTGAACACAGACAGAAGTTTGTAATTTTTAATTAAAACTGACACCGATGCGTATGTATATCAAGCGAGATCGCATATTGTGAATGCTAATCTACTTTCAGCATTTGATCGTTTCAAAACGTATTAAATTCGTTTTTAATAGAATCCTTTGATTGACAGAATTGTTTTGCCTTTGATAGCCATAAAATTTAAATTTCCATACGTTGTGTTCAGAAAGCCGTATTTCCATATATTGCAATTAATAGAGATATTTGCATATATTCCGTTTATTAAAAAACATTGTTTTTTTCTAAGAAAATTTACAGCATACAATAAAAAAAGAAGGCATCAGAATGGGCTTGGAAATAAAGATCGTCATTTCCAAGCCATCTTGACGCCGTTTATTTACAATCATACGGTACAATCTACGTTGGATCTTTGCTATTAGGTCAAAAAGTTACTGAAATATATTACTATACAGGGTCTCCCAGAAATAAGTGCAAATATTTTAACTGGTAGTATAGTTCAACCGCAGAAACACGCCTATGATTTTTTTTTCGCGAAAAAAAAATTTTGAAAATTCGAAATTTTTTGAAAAATGTTTTTTATTTTTTTTTTAGTTTTTAGTTAAAAAACATAATTTCTTGATAATATGGCAACATAGGTATTAGATTAAATTTATAATAAAGAAAATCTAGAAAAGACCACTGGATCTTTTCTAAAAAGTTTATGTTTATGTTTATGTTTTTTTTGGAAATTTTCAAAGTAAAATAACTCCGTTATTTTGGACTTATTTGAAAAACGATAAAGAGAAAATATGTTTCTTTTATTGAGATCTACCATCCCTTAAAATATTTGCACTTATTTCTGGGACACCCTGTATACTAAAATATTTTTTTAAACTTTGCATTCACGTTTCAAATTACTATTTTAAGTAAAAGAACATATGTCGAGAATTTAAATAAAGTATTTTAGAGTAATGTGGTAGAAGATAAACCATGATATTAAGACTTTATTCTACCTAATAACCGTAAATATATGAACTATTCAGTACTATTATTCATAGAAGCGAGGTATCATAGCACATAATAGTGGTCTTGAAGCCTTGAGACTTCATTCTACGAATACTATGCTGTTATGACAACACTTCAAAACACTTAACTTGACATGTATATGGAGTATCTCTTAAAGATATACAAATATTTTAACCAATGGTGTTCCTATACATCTTCACTAATTTCTACATGTGTCATCCTTGAATAAAAAGTAAGGAAGAAGTTTGATACAGAGATATAGAGGCAGAATGGACATCATAAAACGCCATTTTTGGCAGATTTGTTTGACTTTTCACTTAATCTATTTAAATTTGATTTGGATTTTTGAGGATTTAGTGAACTTAGTAGCATCAAGCACCTTAAAATTTTCATGTATTTTAAAGTTTGATATATTATGTTGTAGTGAACTGATTTTGATGATTTTTTAGGCAATTTGTAGCTCAATTATTTGACTTTCTAGTATCTCCTTCTAAATTAAAAATGATCTGTTAAAAAGATATGTCAATTATACGAGGGAAAACAAAATATTGATATTTTGGTGAAAGTTTGAAACACCCTGTGGAGTACGTTAACAAAGCAAGGAATTTTAAAATAATTTTATCAACTAGGTGTATCTTTTCTCTATAGTTCGTTTTTTGATTTATCTCAATAACTTTTTTTTGAGATATTTGCTTTTGAGGAAGACACTAACATTTTTCTTATCTTTGATATTAAATCCATGCTTTTGCCTTTGGTTCTAGTCAACAGACCTATAAAGTAGTGGCTGTGATTTACTTAATGTCACTGTCTTTGAAAAACATATTATTATTGTCTGTTAGGCAGTTACTCTAGCAGATATGGTTTCTTTTTTTTTAAGTCCAAAAGTTGATCTCTCCCATGATAAATTAAAGCAACAATAGTCGATACTTCAAAACTTAAAACCATCTCTACACGAGTAAACGTCAATAAACAATAATAATATGATATTTTAATTATAGTGAGATTACAAAAACAATAAACACTATTTTATGAGTTTGTTGATGAGGGTCAATTCAATGGTAAAATTGCTTTAAAATCGTTACTGTCTTATTCAAAAGCGAATATCTGAAATAAAAATAAAGCTATTAAGATGAATCAAAAAAACAAACTATAGAGAAAAGACGTACCTAGATGATAAATTGATTTTTAAATTCCTAGCTTTGTTAACATATTCCACAGTGTGTTTCAAACTTTCACAAAAATATCAACATTTTGTTTTCCTTCGTATAATTGACAGACAAAAACTTTCAATTTTAATTAAGTAAAATACAATCAAAAGTCAAATAATTTCGCTATAAGTTACTTAAGAAATCATCAAAATCGGTCCATTAGAACAAAATATATTAAACTTCAAAGTACATCAAAATTTTAAGGTGCCCGTTTTTCGTGCCGGTGAGTGTATATTTATTAAATAATTATATTATTATATACCTTTATTAAAAATATATGTTTTTTAAACATTTTAATAACTAATAACTTTACCCTACTTAATATTCAATAATAAACGATAATTTTGATAAAAATATATCGAAACAATACTGGGCGCAAAAAATTTTTTGTTTGTATGATTCTTCCTAATAATTGTTATATGTTATATGTGATGTAATTTCTGTCATGAATAATAATAAAACGTGCAGTTTTAAAACAAACATAATCAAAGGTATGTTAAAAATGTATAAACCTAATAACCAGCTAATAACTAACTAGGCTAGGGCAAGCTATGCTATTAGTTTTCTACATTTTATTTCAAACTATCTCTATGTACACAGTTTGTTTAAGAATTTTGGACTATATATTGAAAAAGAAAATTTATAGAATTTGATCAAAAATAAAAAAAGAATCAAACATATTTTTGCTTGAGTCCAAACTTCTTTAACACGCTGAATATTTGTTTTTAATTGCTAAATGTGTTGTAAGTTTTGTCACAAATGAATAATACTACAACGTGCAGTTCTAAAACAAACTTATATCAAAGATGTTAAAAGTGTATAAAACTAATAACTAGCTAATACCTATCTAACTAATAACTAGGATAGGGCAGCTACGTTATTAGTTTTCTTCATTTTCTTTGAAACTATCTCTATGTACGCAGTTTATTTAAGAATTTTGGACTATATATTGAAAAAGAAAATTTAAAAACTTTGATCAAGAATAAAAAAAATGAGAATCAAAAAACCATATCTCTACGTGAGTCCAAACTTCTTTAAGACGCTGTATATTTGTTTCTAATTGTTATATGTGTTGCAATTTATGTCACAAATTAATAATGTTAAAACGTGCAGTCGTAATACAAACATAATAAACCATTGTGTTAGATAATATCGTGCGTTATATCATTTGATCGAACAAAAGACGGCAAAGGCGGCTGGGGAAGGGCAACTTTGAGCCGTTTTTTTTCGATCGTATGGTATTTACATCTACGTGTTTATGATAATCTAAAACCCCAAAAAAAAACAAAGAAGCTCATACAATCTTTTTAAATGTTTGTCAATCGTACACTGTACCTACAAATCCTGTTTTGTATACAGACCGGTCCACCGTAGTAGTAACATAGGCAGAACCGGACGAATTAGCGTATACCTGTCCACCGGATAAAAAGCAGGCGAAAAAATGCGATAAAATAAAAATAGGTAGACATGTGATAAGAATGTTTCAGAATTTGTATTTATTCGTGTTTTAACAGCCAAAACGGATACATAGATTCTCGCAACAGTTCTCGTGTAAAATTTATTTTTTAAGTTAAATAATAGATGTTTACGAAGTTCGTGAGAAAATTCAAATTGTAAAATGGTATTTCCAAAATAGGTTTTATCAGGATATACAAACAATTTTTTCACAAACTTTTGTAAATAGGCCAATTCCATCTTTACCTACTATATCAAGTTATTAATAATTTTGAAACACATGGGTGCGTGTCCCCACAAAAAACACAAAAAGCCTGATGAATATTTGAACAATACTTTTCCCAACCGTTTAATTAGTGGATACGGAACTATTTTGTGGCCCGCTAGATCACCGGGTTATGTAAAATCCAAAGTGTATGGTCATAATAGGGCTAATAATCTGGATGAGCTTCAAGTAAAAATACGAGAGGCTTTCCAAACTATTAGCCCTAATATGTTAGCCAATGTCAGACGGGGATTTTACGACTCCCTAGGCTTCTGTCTAGCACAAGAAGGTGGTCTTTTTGAACACTTGTTATAACTTTTTTTTATTTAGAGTAATATTTTAGTTTTTTTTTTATTTTATTGGTGTATTTGTTAATTTTGGAAATGAGTTTTGTGTTCAGAGAATTTATTTATTTTTAGTTTTGGCTTGTAAGCACACTCAAATAATACATATTGAAGTACTTTTATTTTAAATGTTACCTTAAGTGAAGATAAACACTTAAAATGAAAATAATAAATACTAGGCACTCCTCGCGTCGTATTCCTAGTTTGTCACGACCTCCAATCCCAACTGCAACTGCGTACATACTGCGTACTGCCTGACTAGCCGAATAGCCGGCTGTGAATCTCGAGTACGAACGCAGGTAAATTTGTCCGGCAACTTACTATGTTACTAGTAGCCTGGTCTTCGCTGTATATGTTGCAGGCCTATTGCATAGTTTGACATTTTGCAAAAAGACTAGGCATATATATGAAACGTCGGCACTTTAAACAAGAAAAGTGAATTTTATAAAGAGCCTATCTGCTTTCAGTCGCTTTGCAAAATATCTAATCAGAATTAGGCATATCAAACAAAGATTATATTTGCCGTACATTTCTGCAAAAAGACCCCTGTTTTCAGTCATACTTCAAAATGCCTAATGAAGACTAGTCAGATTGCACAAAACATTTTTGATTGATTCATTAACAATGGTATAACCGTTGATTGAAAGAATTAGGAAAATACGCAAATCCATATTATTAAAATATTGTGCCCAAAATCTGTAAATCTACAGATTAATCCGTAGTTCTGGCAACACTGTCTCCGGCAACCACGGCTGTCGGCTGAAATCAGAACTACGATACAGTATTCTTTATTCGCTGCGCTGTAAACGATAAAATCAGCGCGCAGCGGCGCATAGCCAAACTAATTATCGGACATATTTTGTGACACTAAATCATAAAGTTGCGCATCTTTTCGCTTGAATGAACTGTATAACTAGCCTAAATTTATCCAAGGAACATCTCTTGGATTTCGCTTCCAAAATTAGGAAATAATGGCACAAAATAATGATTGTGCTATTAATGAGATTGTAACCACTTTGACGATTATAATAAAGGACTACATTTATTTTATACTAAAACACAGCAAAGTGTCATAAAGAAGCCCTGGACACAGAAATCGCATTACAGAGTATAATAATTAAATGAGAATTTATATTAAGAATTTAATATAATTTTTAAACTTATGTTACTGATAATTGTTATAAAAATTGTCTATACCTATGTGGCGGATGCATCTCTCCAAAAAAATCCTGTGGGGGTATTTCGCCACTGCAAGAAAATCTACAAAACAAAATAGTTATTTTAACAGAAACTACTTGTCAGCAGTTAAGATTACAGATAAACAAATTTGCCTAACGAAGAAAAAAATGCTTAACCTTTCGGAAAGTTTATCTCTTTCCGTCATCTGAAACAAACAAAAATATAAAGAATAAAGAATAAAGAAAAAATAAACTATTTAAAATACCTATTTGAAATTCAACTATTCGAGAACAAAAGTGTATAGTTGATAAACTTTCCGAATCGTTAAGCATTTTTTGTTAGGTTAGGTTAAGAGTTTACGTTCTATTAAAATGACATTTTAACAGAACGTCAACGGTTGTTGTAGACGTATCTGTTTTAAAAAAAAAATAAAGTGTTCTCGAATAGTTGAATTTTAAATATTTTAAATATATTTTTTTCTTTATTCTTTGTATTTTTGTTTGCTTCAGACGACGGAAAGAGATAAACTTTCAGAAACGTTAAGCATTTTTTTGTTCGTTAGGCAAATTTCTTTATCTGTAAGCTTAACTGCTGACAAGTAGTTTCCGTTAGATTAACGCCAGCAGTGTTTACAAAAAATAACTATTTTATTTTGTAGATTTTCTTGCAGTGGCGAAATACCCATACAGGATTTTTTTGGAGAGATAATTATTATAGTTTATAAAATATGGTTCAGGTTGTTTTCGTCTAAACAAAGTAACATTTTGACATAAAATATTGTTTTCCTATAGTAAAATAAGTGATATTTTTTATTAAAGCGCAAATAACTCAATGCTCATAGCTGACTTAACTTTGATCCTTTCATAATCTGCTGGCCTCGATTTGGCATTTTGTGAAATGACTAATAACAAGAAAATAGACTCTTTAAAAAAATTCTTTCTTTTGTTTAAAATAGCCGGCGTTTTGGAATATTATAATATGCCTATCTTGGAAAACAAGTTGGACTATTCTATACGTTTGCGACATATACAGGGTGTTTCACGTCCATTGTAACATTAGACGCTTATGGAGAACTGGTGATAGGATTTTTTTACAAATTTGGATTTTTTCATAAGCTGCCCCATTTTTCTAAATTATTTTGAGCGTTACAGTATTGCCGCTTCTTACTAAAAGTAGTAGCATCTTTCTTATTTTAAATGGGACACCTGGTATATTATTACATTTTGCGAAACTGCTTTAAAATCTCATAATTTTTCTGTTATAGTAACGAGGTAAATATTACTTTCGAGATAAAATAGAAAATATGCGTAAAATTGACAAAAAACATGATCTTGAATAAGCGTTGGTTAAATCATAAATTCGGAATGTTGTAAGCAGAAATTTGGTTTATGGGTGAAGGAAAGGGAGATCAAAAAAAAATCCGTTTGTTATAAAACGGAAATAAATACATTTTTGGCTCTCCCTGTGTAATATCCAATCGGTTGATTTAGACAGATCGAATATATAAACTTTTTCGTTAATATACAACCCAAATTTCACTTTTAAAAATTTGCAATTCATGATTTTACCAGTGCTTATTCAAGATGATTTTTTTTGTCGATTTTACACATATTTTATTTTTTATCGAAATTTATAAGAGATAAAAGCTAGTGCAATAGAAAAATTATGAGATATCAAAGTAGTTTTCAAAAATGTAATAATATATGGGGTGTCCCATTTAAAACAACAAAGATGCTACCACTTTTTGCAAACGATGCGATAACACAGTAATGCAGATAATATTTTAGATAGATAGAGCAGATGCAATCATGTAAAAATTCAAATTTTCAAAAATGATATCACCATATGGTTCTCATAAACGCCCACCTAACGTACCATCACCGTGAATCACCCTATATATTGTATATATTATGTGTTGCTTATTTCCAACAATTCCCTCTTGATTAGTGTGTAATTGGATGACGCAGATATTGGGGAATATGGAGAGCGCGGAGAGCAAAATAAAAATTGTTTTTGTGTCAGATTGAAAAGGTTTCGATGGTAATAATTGCTCATTAATTTTTTTAAGCCTTATAATAAGATTTTATAAATTAATTTTTATGTCACTGTTTCTATTATAAAACTATTTTTGCTTTTATTTAGGCATAAGAATTATTTTGTTTTTGTAGCAAAATTAAGTCCAAAGTATTTTGCTATATGTATAAAATATCTAAAATTACATCTAAATTCTAAATAAAACTATTTTTTTTAAATAAATTATCCCTTTGAAGCAATCAAATTGAACTTAGACCTATCAAGACTAAGATATGATCATGGTTTTCATTTATTAGAATATTAAAGTTTTTAGTAATAATAAGTCTTATAGTAATCTTATAGTTACTAAAAAATTAATAATCATCAATAATATTAAAAACTCATTACATAAATTGAATGACGTTATTTTCAAAACCTGCACTTTATATAAAATTAAATTTATTATATATCTTGAAGTAATGTGATTACAATCCTTGTAAAGAATTTATTATACACTGTACTTGTACAATATGATCTAAAAAAACGGCGTCAGCGATTGCTATGAAATGAAAATCGCTGTCATATTATATGAGGAATGACATCGATCGTCATTTCCAAGCCAAGGCAATTTTTTCGATCATATAGCACTTTAATAAAAAAGCTAATAATAATGACTGAAAGCTTCAATATATTATTAAGATACCTCTATATGAATATGTATATATTTTGTTACATCTAGTTTGTCTAAAATATAATTAAATTTTAATTGCTATTTTTATTATTTAGTAGATTCTGTTATATGTTAACTCTATTTTCGACAAACTATATGGTTGTAAAAGTTTAATTAAATACTGTAATATATTTTTCTTATTTTTTTGTATATTGAAGAATAATTCTCAAAAAAGCGTTTGTTCTAAATCTTTAAGGGTAGTAACGTAAGACTTATCTATAAAGCAATTGTAGGAAGATTTTCTAAGACAAATTGAAAGAAAACTGGTGTAAGTTGCTCTCGTCTATAAAGGTAAGTGTCAAAATGCAATAATTTTACTGGAATATATGTACAACTAACTATGTATGGTATTTCTTGTCCAAATAATAAATATACCAACTGTATACCAAGCTTATAATGTAGTTTTATTTTTTAAACACCTTCAATATTAACTAAATACTTGAATTTATTACAAACGGAAACAAATAATAGTTTTGCTCTCTCTGTGTAATATCCAATTGGTTTATTTAGACCGATCGAATATATCGACTTTCGTTAACTTATAACCCAAATTTCAACTTTAAATGTTTAATTCATAATTTTACCAATGCTTATTCACGATCATGTTTTTGTCAATTTTACACATGATTTATTTTTTATCTTAAAAACTAGAGATAGGTATAGGTTAGTATAATAGAAAAATTATAAGATATGAAATTAGTTTCCAAAAATGTAGTAATATGCTGGGTCTTCCATTTAAAATAAGAAAGATGCTACCACTTTTCGAACGATGCTACAACACTGTAACGCTGATTTTTTTTAGAAAGATGGAGCAGGTGCCTTTATGAAAAAATCCAAATTTTCAAAAAAAACTATCACCGGTTCTCCATAAACGTTTAACGTGCCATCACGTAAGGCGTTTTCTTTCATGAGCTTTCTATAATAACCGTCCTATAATTATACGCGCATGCGCAGATGATAAAAAATTGCTCTATTTCCATCTGCGCATGTCTTTGGCGCATGCGTATCACAGTTCCAGGACGGACGATTCAAAATCAGTAATAAAAAACCGAACTAAGCTATAGATAACATTTTGTCATCGACATAAATCAAGATAAATTTGATATTATATATATCGTTCTGTTTATTTTTTCTGTTAATATTAATGTTATATTTTATGATTGAAAATCATTTAAGGACTATGTAACTACTATATGTAATTTTTCTAAATGCTATTGCGTAGTATATATGGTCAGTATTTTATACATCTATAAATTGGTAAAAGTCGTTGCCATAGATAATAGTAAATATAAAAAAAGGATAATATAATCAAGTTCTATAGTAGAAATTGATGTCAACTGTCCTTGGAATGCTCTTATGTATCAATATAATACAAAGAAAATTTTCTTTCAAGAAAAATAATTCTACTACAACGGTTGGTTTGGTTTGATTGAAATTCTAAATAACAATCAATAACATGTCAAACTTCGCCCATTCCCAAAATATTTACATAATATCTCCTTTCATGCCATGCAAAGTTATATTTGTTACTTTGGCGTTTGGCAGTTTGACCGCTTTTGTGCTCTTGCAAACGTCTATCGATTTCAATACATTTCTATGAAACTTTAACACCTATACATAACTTTCATCTTTTCGTCTCTCAGCAGTAAGGTATATTTTTGTTCTGTTGTTAAGTTTGTTGTTAAGTTGAATAAAAGATCAAGGAAGATACGCTACTGAAGCAACTTATTTTTAAGACTAGATATTTTTAAAACTTTAGAAAGCATTTGGTGTGTGGAAGTTCTAATATAAAGAACCCCGAATTATCTTTTCATAAGCAAGTAAATTATTCAGTTGTACTTTTATTAATATTCAACGATTTCTTAAGAATACTGATATTCGTTCGTTCGAGGTGGCAAAATGTATGTTTTATACAGTTCTAATTTTCTTTTGTCAGGTAAGTATTCAATTTCATGTTCAAATATATGCATTTTAGAAATATGAATTTTTAAATTGAATATTCAAATTTGGCGTGTGGAAGATATACCGGGTCTCAAAAGTAGCTCACCCCTATTTTCTTAGTTAAAAAAACGAGATTTGGTATGTTAGTATATGATATAAATTAGGATGGATTGACGTATTCAATCGTTTTCGGTCACTTCTGGTTTCACCGGAAATGACTACAACTTTTGATTTTTAAATGACACCCCCGGTATTTTTTACTTTATTCGATAGAAAATGTCACTCTGAATAGAATGACATATCATATGTCAACTTTTGACATTTTCGCATATGGTATTTGAAATTATAACTTGCGGTTAGTAACGAAAATTTGACTCGAAATACTATGTGTGTGGTATTAAAAATTATTCGTAAAAAAAATGCTTTTTCCAAATGTGCTAATGAGCCACCCTCGTTCCATTTGAAAAAATTGAGATATGATTAAAAATACGATTTTCTAACTGGCCAGAACAAGACACTAAAAACATTAGACGACCAAATCTATTTTTCCAAGGCTCCTTGATGAAGAATTAGTGTTTTTAACATAGCCATGGCATTCTAGATTGAATTTTAAAATACTATCTTTTATTAAGCGAAAATGTCAAAAGTTGATATATGATATGTCATTCTATTCAGAATGTCATTTTCTATCGAATAAAGTAAAAAAATACCGAGGGTGCCATTAAAAATCAAAAGTTGTAGTCATTTCCGGTGAAACAGGAAATGACCAAAAACAATTGAATACACCAATCTATCCTAATTTATGTCATATGCTAACATACCAAATCTCGTTTTTTTTATCTAAAAAAATAAAAAAGTTATAGGGGTGAGCCACTTTTGAGACACACCCGGTATAGTTCCTCGACAAAGATATGGTAGAGTTGAAACACCGCGTGTGCAAGAAGATAAATGTAAGTCGTTGACATATGTCAATAGTTACTTAGCCATCCGTGTAAGTATACAGAGTGTTTCAAAAAATATGTGCCATCTCTCTTGGGAGGTTTTCTCTCGTAAAATTAAATATTAAAAAAAAGAAATTAATTAGTGAGTATCAAAATAACCATAAACTCCTTCCTTACTCTTTTTATTTAGTTGTAACAGCAGATTTACACATGTTTCTTAAATATATTTTTGGAAACATTTAGGCGTCTCTTTTTTTTAGTAATCTTCCATAAATTACATCCCTAAAACAAATAATTAAATTAAAACTAGAATTTCGGACTTCTATTGTGTTTATTTATTTTGCTTACACAACGTTTCGGTCAGTGACAGTTATCAAGTGTGATCTAAACTAGATCCCAAAACCACTGAGCTTAACAAGCTAGACAAGCTCAGTAACCGTTAGTTTTAATACTGAATCATTATCTACCATATTCAAAGTAAAGTAGTTAAATATCAAGATACTGTTTTTGGGGAAAGATTTCTGATAAACTAAACATTAAAAACCACTTACCTATATTCTATCCAACAAATCAGGGAAGGTTTAGACAGACGACATTCAAAAAATTACACAAAATACAATTTTAAATTCTTTTTTTAAAGATAAAATTTACCTGTGCATTGAAACACAAACGGCTCATGTTATCGATTTCAAATGTATTTCCATAGCAACTCTAAAAACAACTTCATTCTGTTGACTTTTAGTTGTCAGGTTGCTTGAACAAAAATATAAGTATTTATTAAACCTTTTCATTAAAAATATCTATTACAATGTTGCAATTTGAGCTTATGACTGAAAAAGATCGCAAAGAGGCTGCTTATATCGAAAGAAGGCGGATCCAGGAAGAGGAAAGAAGAAAAAGGATTTTTGACCCTAGATCGAGACTTATTGGGGTAATTTTGTTATTCACCTGTTTACAACGATCATACCAAAGATGCTTCAATGTTCTTTTAGCATAGACACGTCTATGCTAAAACCGTTCAAGTTCTGTGAAACTAGTAGATATTTCATTAAACATCAAATTAATAATTAATAATAACTGCTATGACAGCGAATGAAGTAAGACCTAAAAGCTTAAAATATATACATACGAAATATTGAATTTTTTGTACTAACCTTTTATCTTGAGTGGCGTTAATCTAGTACAGTAAGATCGAAAAAAAACGGCGTCAAATACGGCTGAGGAATAATTATCGACGAAAATTTTGGCGAGGTCATCCTTTAGACTTAGTAACATAACTTGTCAAAAATTGTAGTCACTAATTACCTTTGAATAAGAAGACTAAAGCTTGATTTTCATGCATCCGTTGTCCGACGATACGTTGATACGATATTAATTTTATTGGTTGAATTTAAAGGCTTCGATTGGTTAACCGTTTCTAACCAACCAACAAAGTCTTTAAATTCAACTAATAAAATTAATATCGTATCATCGTATCGTCGGATAACGAATGCATGAAAATCAAGCTTAAGGATATCAAAAATCTTAGGTCCACCGCGATGGGCCCCAAATATGGCCGACTTAAATTCCGGTTTATCAGTGCCGTTCTAATTTTATTTAAAAAATGTAAAACTATGATGTAGGATAGACGTGGGGTAGACACAATAATTCTTTTTTTATTTTACGTTGTGAATAAATATTGGTAGTTATTAAAATTGTTATAAAAAATATAAAATTCTAATAAAAATAGATAAGTTATAATAATTATTTATTATTACCTGAAGCAGGTAAGTCAAATTGACGTATCTAAATTCTTTGACATCTAATCTTTGACAAGTAGTAAATAAAAGCAAAAATGCAAGAAAAAATATATAATTAGTTAATTTAAGTGAATTTCATAAATGATCGGTTTACTACACGTATGTATATTATATAGTCACTTACTAGCGAAAAGTTGTTCCATTATTTCACTCACAATTTTTGCCGAGATCTACCGCACGCTACACAACCAACTATTTCTTTTTCGATAAATCGCGATAGTGTCACAGTAAATTTAAGTTCTGCCACAATTTCGATCTAGATTTACTACCTTTATACAACTATCAGTAGTAGAATAAATAATAAATAACATAAAATAAGCTCCGTAAAGACTGACAAATCCACAAAATTTCAAATGTGTCAAATGAATCGTCAAACAGAACTGTCAAGGATCCCCACCCTAGAGTCCTTTTTCCGCCCACAATGCATGAATACATGGATAAGCATTATACTCCTTCCTTAGTCTTCTTATTCAAAGCTAATTACAGTAAGATCAAAAAAGAATAGAACGTTTCCAGACGCACAAATCTACAGGGTGGTCTAAACTGTATTTCGAAAATTTTGGGAGCATATTCTGCAGATAAAAATAAGTAAAAAAGTTCCTATAAAAAAAATCTTAAAATGCTTAGTTTCAGAGATACCGGGTGTAGAAGTTTCATTTTTATTTCGATTTTTTCCAAATAATTTCTGAAGTAACGTCAATATTTGGATGAAAATGGGTGTCTGAAAGTTTTTTGACATGAAAAATTTGATTTTGATGTCAATATGACTCATACTTGTAGAGGGCGCCACCTACATATTTTTTAATTGGTTTGAAGAGTAATAAATTTTCGTCCGTACCTGTATAAAAATAAAGGTTAATAGTAAAGTAGTAAAAAGTAGAGGTTAATAGAGGTTCTCGAGATATTTGAAATCGAAATTATCAATACCTGTCATCATTGACATAAATTAAACATGTTGACAAATAGTTATTAGACTGAAATGCTAAATTTGAAATGTTTTTATGGCAAAGATTCAAGAGAAACTGTTTTATCATCATTTTTTCGAAGAAAAATGTATTATTAATTAAAAAAAAATTCCCAAATCTATCATTTCAGGTCAAATAACTATCTACTCAACACATGTTTATTTTTTGTCAATAATGACATGTATTGACTATTTCCATTCTACATATCTTGAGAACGGTTGCTTGTAGCGATTTTTAACAAGAAACATTTTTACGTAAAAAAAATCACGGAAATATATATTTTTTTCGCTCAGTATTTTTATACAGGTACAGACGAAAAGTTATTACCCGTCAAAACAGTTAAAACACGTGTAGGTGGTGCCCCCTACAAATAGGAGCCACATTGACATTTCTCATATCAAAAAACTCACAGACACCAATTTTCATCGAAATATTGACGTTACTTCCGAAATTATTTGGAAAAAATCGAAATAAATGAAACTTTTACAACTTGTATCTCCGAAAAAAAGCATTTTAGGACATATATTTATACGAACTATTTTTACTTATGTTTATCTTCAGAATATGCTGCCGAAGTTTCCAGAATACAGTACCTAAACACCCTGTAATTCATTTTATTTTCCTTATTCCGTATTTTGTTACCTCTTATAAAGAGGTAACAGTGATGCATCTTCGGTATGATCATAGCCTTAAACAACCACTACACTATTCTCAAAGTTGCTTCGACGCCACCTGTAGTATTTGACAGAACTATGAAGCACACGTGCACTCACTAGTGGTCAGCTGAGTGTCGAACTTTGATGCACCTTAAGTTCACGCAAAACGAAAATTCAAAAATCATTCTCTACATTATTGTCTTCTTACATTTTACATTTCTAGTTTAGTCTCCGAATGTCAAGTCTAGTCAACTTTCTTAATAAGTGTGAGAGCATTTTATGTTTAGTAATATTATTATAACAAAATATGTATGTACGCAGATCGACACTCATGTGCTCAAATCTCAAATTGAAGAGAAGAAACGGAGAGAAGATGAAGTAAAGAGAGTAGAGGAGATTTTCGAGGAGAATCTAAGAAGAGCCGATGAAGTAGCTATAGCTCTGGCTCAGAAAGAACAAGATGTAAGTCAAGATTGCTACGGATTCCGATTATTTTTATTTGATTTCAAAACAAACATTACAGGAACGCAGAAAACTCCAACAAGAAATAAACAAGTATCGTCATCAATTTCAAAAGCCCGAAGATAGACGCGAATTCGACTTAAACGATCCAAATGGGAAGAAGAAACAAATCCCTGCTAGAATGTACGATGAAGATCCGCGTTTGGGGCCGTCTTCAGCTCAAAAGTAAGTCATAAACATATACAATACGTTTTAGAGTTTAATCTCTATAGATATTTTTAATAATAATGCAACAATCTATGTTTCTAAATATATATTTAAGCGATACTTATTTTTGTGCTGCCACCATCAGAGAATATTGTAAACAACCGGCATATACAGAGTGCTACAAATTCGGGGTACGAGCATTGGTGTCTCGGTATCCGTAATAGATACGAACATGGCTAAATTGGGACAAAATCTTGGGATGTTCACCAAAATGCCATCAAAAAAGTTTTAAAAATTTCAAGGATTGCTCTGTTTTTTGGATAAAAACGGATTTTTTTTGAAAATTAATTTTATTTTTTCCTGTCGTTGCTTTTTAGAAAATCCAAAAACTAATTGCACATTGTCATACCCCCTTTTGAAGGCTACCTGATAGTATTTTTATATTTTCAAATTAGCTGATAATTTGTGAGATACAGAGGCCAATTTAATTTTCTTAAATACGGACCTGCATTTTTTATTTCAGGCTTCAAAAACTCGGTCTCCTAAGGACAATAACATGCCACACATAATATATTTTTTTGTTTCGGGCATTTAAACACAATTTATTTAAACTAATTTCAAATCCGGCTCTGTTTATTTTAATATTTAATCTATTAATAGTTACAATATTGATATATAAGCTTTCCAAACTTAACAATGACGTGACGTAAAACATTGAATACGGGAAATCAAATGCAATAAAATAATATAAAATATAATAATAATAATAATAATAGCTCCCGTATATAGCGTTTAACGCCTTGGGAGTAGCAAGGTACAGCGAGAGCCGTTCGGTATACAAGTAAGGTAATGTGGCTAGCACTCTACGCTTCAACCGCCTATTATTACCTCAGGATTGTGAATCCCAAATACTCATTTGAGGCTGAGTCGACCTAGGTACCCAAACTATTTTTATTTTAATAAAAATAGTCGGCTGATGTAATGTCGGGTGTGGGATTCGAACCCACTAGCTTGAAATTGGTAAACGAGAGCCTGTACCTCTACGCAAACTATTTTTATTTTAATAAAAATAGTCGGCTGATGAAATGTCGGGTGTGGGATTCGAACCCAATAGCTTGAAATTGGTAGACGAGAGCCTGTACCTCTACGCCACCGGGCACCTTTAATAATTAATATAAAATAAATTATATAAATATCAAATTATAATATAAACAACCAAATAATTTCCTCGGAAGATGGATTGTAAATGGTAGAGCAGTATAATGGCCAGCGAGGTTCCTGGATCCGTCGCCAAGGGGCAAAGGGGACATTACTTGACGTCATTTATAAAAGTAAAATCAATACATCTCAACATTTACAATAAAGAGTACAAAATGCATTCGGAAGTATAAGAAAAAAGTTCAAAGAGCTATAAATCAAATTGAACGAAAAATAAATTTGTGCAATAGGGAGGGTGGTAACCCTTTCGAAGATATAGAGCATTAGAAAGTAGTTTGTAAAAGTTAATTTATTTATAACTACGATTAATATTATACATATTATTAGATCGCACACTGAAATAATATCTTTAAATTGCTGACCTGGATATTATTTATTTGAATTTTCCAATTGGCCCGATTTTCTTTATGCAATCTTAATTAGCGCTGATCAGTATTGTTGCGATGAATATAATCAGATTAAATAGTTTAAAAACCAGAGTCGGACTTGAAAGTATTTTAAATAATAATTAAATAGTTTTTGTTGTTGTTAAGGTACCCAAAACAAAAAAAAAGTATAAAGTATGGCATATCATCATTCAGTAGACCGAGTTCTTTCAAAATCTGAAATAAATGTACTATTAAAAACTAAAATACTTAAATACAATATGATCGAAAAAAAACGGCGTTTTCATCATACGGTATTATGACAAATCCACGATTTTAATATCATTTCAATGCCATCAATATCGGAACTGCGTGAAATACAGAGCAAAAACTTCTAATTTCTGCAGTATCAAGCGCTGCAATCGGAATTTTTAAAATCAACTGAAATATACTGCGGTATAATATGTACAAAACATTTCGAAATATGCCCTACACGACTAATACTTCAAAAATCAATCTAATAGTAGATCGTTCGTTTCATCTAACTTCTTCTAACAGATTCGAAGGAGAAGATTTAATAAACGAAGAAAGATCAAGAGTGCAGAAAGAGCAGATTAACGCTTGGCTCCATCAGCAAATGTTGGAAAAGGAACAAGCGGAAAAGGAAAGAAAGATGGCCGAAGACGCTTACAAAGGTAGCTACTGTCGACATTTTCTTTTTGTTTTGTTATTTAATTTTTTCCACCTCAGCTGCCGTAATTGCGAGAGATCAGCGAGCCATCGAGTTGGACAACATGGAGAGAACTTGCAGAAGAAGACTAGAGGAGGCGTGTACGAAATACAATCTCGCTCTAGTAAGTATAATAATTGTGTTAGGAAGTAATATTGGCAGTAATTGAAGTTGTTAGATTTATTTCTGTCGATGAAAATAATTCCAATTTCGACAAATTAATATATTACAAATTGCACTCAATATGTTTCAATTTGTAACAATGCAGGATTTTTCGCAACAGTCATTTATTAAAAGTAATTTAGAATCTTGTGCGAGATATAATGGTATTTTGTCAATAATAGACAATATAAATATAATTTTTCCTCGAAGTTTAAACTACTCCATTTAAAAATCATTTTTACTCAATATAAAAATAAATTCCAACTTTTTTAAGGCCAACTGGCAGGGCTGGTAGATCTCTCTAAAAGAAATATATTTTCTCTTTACTGTTTTTCAAATAAATCCAAAATAACCGAGTTATTTTACTTTGAAAATTCCTAAAAAAATGATTTTTTGCTTAAATTTTGAGAACCACTAGGTTTCTTCCTATGTTTTTTAACAAAAAAGTAAAAAAAATCCAAAAAGTTTCTTAAAAAATTCGAAGTTTTCAATTTTTTTTCGCGAAAAAACCTCATAATAGTGTTTCTGGAATCGAAATAATATACTACTCCTAAAAATATTTGCACTTATTTAAGATGTATGTATACCGGGTGCGTCTCAAAAGTGGGGTGAGCCACTAGAACTTTTTTATTTTTTCAGATAACACAACGATATTTGTATGTTAGTATGTTAGTTTGTATGGTATGTTAGTATATGACATAAATTGGGATTGATTGACGTATTCAATTGTATTTTGGTCACTTCCGGTTTCACAGGAAATGACAACAAGTTTTGATTTATAAATGGCACCCTCGGTATTCTTTACTTCATTCGATAGAAAATGTCATTCTGAACAGAATGACATATCATATGTCAACTTTTGACATTTTTGCTTAAAACAAAATTGAATTTTAATTTTCAATCTAGAGTGCCATGGCTGTGTTAAAAACACTAATTTTTAATCAAGGAAAAATAGATTTGATCGTCTAATGTTATTCGTGTCTTGTCCTGGCTGGTTAAAAGATGCCCAAATCGTATTTTTAATCATATCTCAATTTTTTCAAATGGAACGAGAGGGGCTCATTAGCATATTTGGAAAAAGTATTTTTTTACGAATAATTTGGTACCACACACTTGGTATTTCGAGTCCAATTGTCGTTATGCATCGCATGTTGCAATTTCTAATAAACCATATTCGAAAATGTCAAGGTTGACATATGCTATGTCATTCTATTCAGAGTATCATTTTCTATCGAATAAAGCAACAAAAAACCGAGGGTACCATTTAAAAATCAAAAGTTGTAGTCATTTTCGGTGAAACAGGAAGTGACAGAAAACAATTGAATACGTCAATCAATCCTAATTTATGTCATATATTAACATACAAAATCTCAATTTTTAATTTGAGAAAATAAAAAAGTTATAGGGGTGAGCCACTTTTGAGACGCACCCGGTATATCACAGGCGTATCGAATAACTCGGCATTTTACAAAAAGACCAGACATTATAAATCGCCGGCGTTTTTAACAAAAGAAGGATATTTTACAAAGAGCCTACCTGTTTTCAGTCGCTTTGCAAAATGCCTAATGAAGACTAGTCAGATTGCACAAAACATTTCTTGGACTTCTCTTTAATGACATTTCTTGGACTTCTCTTTAAAAATTTGGTAATAATGGCACAAAAAGTGATCATTCTGTTAAATAGATTATGATTGAGGATGATTATTATAAAGATCTAAAGTCATTTTATTCTAAAAGAAAAGAAAGTTCTACAAAGAAGCAGTCCTGTACACAGAGCGAATTACAGAGAGTATAATAATTATAGTCTCCTGTGTTTTTCAATTAATTGGCAATATTAATATTGAGGTTTTAATGTATTTTGTATTTAAAATTATGGTATTTATAATTAAAATTTATAAAATAGGATTGTTTTCGTCTAAATATAATAACATTTTGACATAATTATTGTTTTTGTATAGGAAAATAGGGGTATTTTGAATAAAGCGTAAATTATTCAATATGCTTAGCTTAGGTTCATAGTTGACTAAATTTTCATCATTTTTTAATCTGCTTAGCCTCGATTCTCGATTTAGCATTGTGTAAAACAACTGAAACCACGCAGTCTTTTTGCAGAAGTGTACAGAAAATATCATCATTGTTCAATATGCCTAATTCTAATTAGGATTTTTGCAAAGAGACTGAAAATAGATAGGCTTTTTATAAAAATTAGTTCTTTTGTGTAAAAAGCCGGCGTTTTATAATATACCTAGTTTTTGTGCAAAAAGCCGGATTATTAGGTACCGGGTGGTGCATCGTCGTTGGAAAATGGTTGGAAACAAGAAATCCTATGCAAATTTTGAATTGCCCAAATATTGGCTCACCTATTGATTTTCCAGCAAAGTCATAAATATTTTTTTTAAATGTTTATGTATGGTAAGTACACATGCCAAATTTGAATCATTTTGGACCAGCCGTTTTTGAGTAATTTAAAAAAGATTGCATCTATTTTTAAATTAAAACCGACCAGATAACAATCAAACACCAGTCAAAATCTGACATACCTAACAAACCATGATTTTATCATTGTCAAAAGTAATTTAATTTTAATTTAATATTCGGGAGAAAAACCGAAACACGTCAGATACACTGTCTAAGCTATTTCCCGCGTAGTACCATTTTATCATGCTCACTTTTTCTTTATGTGTATAACAATAAATTATTACTAGTACTGAATATTAAAATTTTATTAAAATTAACTAACGTTTGAAAAAGTGATGTTGACGACTTAACAATGATGTTGACAACTTAAGGTATGTCGGTTTTTGACTGGTGTTTGTTTGTTACCTATTCAGTTAATTTAAAAATTACTCAAAATCGATCATAAAAAATTTTTGCCTCTTGTAAAGACAATCCCGGGACATACTGTATAGCCTACAAAATACTATTTTTGACCTAAAGTTGAAGATATATTTTATTAAATGATATAACTTTTTTGTTCGATCGATTAATTCACACTTTTTTTGAATTCACAACAAAGTTTTTCTTTTCTCTTACTAGGCCGAAGAAAAATGCAAACAGGATAGCAAAAAATACCAGCAAGCTCTCGAAGACAACGCCGCCGAAATATACAACTTTCTTACCAGCGACCTCCTAACAGAAAACCCCGACGTATCGCAGAGCAACATGGGCCCTGGTAAAAGGATCGCCTACCTCTACAAAGGCATGAGCGACGAAGAGAAAGCGAATATCAGGCGCGAACAACTTGCCCAAATGGAGGAAGTAAAAGTAATAAGTTCTTGGCACAATGCTAGCTGAAAATTTTTCTAATCAATGTGTCGCTCTATTATGTTTCAGAAAAAGAAGGACTTGGAATTGAGGATGCAAAGGGAGTATGAAGATTATTTGAATGGTACTCAGAAGTCGATTTATTTGATGGATTTGGAAATTGAAAGGAAACAAAGGTATATTTTGCGATTTTCGTTACAAGTATCATTAAATTAGAAATAAGATATTTGGAGCGAGAGTAGCAGGAATATATTCTGACATAATAGTCTAAGAGCTAGCAAAGCTTTCGAGAAAAAACTTTAAGCAAGCTGCTTCTTGAATATATCTCTTGCAATGCTCTCTTGAAAAGCGTGCGGGCTTTCTGGCCGCCACACAGTGCTTTGAAGGATAGGGTTTGCGGACAAAAATGAAATAAAGCATAAAAACGGGTTTTTAAAATCATGTTTAATTAAGAAAAAATCTTGATTGTAAATAATAAATTAAATGAACTCAATCGTGAACGAAAACTAAATAAACTTTAAGAAAAATTATATTCTGTCTCAGAAACCAATCACAAATCACAAAATTCTTTGCTCTAAAAATATAAACAAAAATAATACATTCGGAAACTATAATAAACTTTAACAAAACCTTTCTGTTTCACACACTAACAAAAAAATCAGAAAACTTTATTGTATAAAATGTAAATTACAGTATGTGCATTCGTAAACTATAACAAAGTTTAACAAGGGCCTCATCAGAATATTGACCGACGTTCAGCAGTGATTCGATTTTCAATGAAATTTTATTTTTTCGGTCACCTTTACCACTTGCAATCCACTCTTCTAATAGGTTAATATTTTTTATGGTGTGGTCAGCATCTAAAATAAATGGATCCATGACACCCCTCCCTAGTATGCTAGCAGAGCGCAATATAATTTGAATCTGTCAAAAACAGGTTTTTGTGAGAACAAAAACTCCTAATTTTTTTTGCTATAACATACTTAAATGGTTGAAACAAATGCGTGTTATTATAATCTAAAAACCGCATATTGAGCGATTTTTTGTTCAAATGTTACATACTTTTTGAAATTTTAACTGTAAAAAAAATCCTTAAAGTTGATGAATTTTAACAAAACTTCATTCGGCTTCTTAGAAACCCCAACAGTACTCTTCCAGAAAATTTCATCACAATACCTCCAGCGGTTTCGGAGCTCTCGTGACACAAACATACAGACAGAAAAAAAATCATACTAGCATAAGTTGCCAGTAGTTGCAAAAAACCTATACAATTTCAGTAGCCCAAGGTCCACATTATTTAATAAAACTGAAAGTACAAGATGTTTGGCATAGAACTCAATAAAAGTTTAATCAAAGTTAATTACAACAAAAGACTAGATTATTTTCAGTCATTTTTTACTGCCGTATAACTTCGTACCCAAAAATAAAATTGTATATTTCATAATGTACAGGGACATCATTTTAAGTGTCTCGCTCGATTTATAATTTTCCTGTTTGGTATTTAAAGATAGTAGAAAGATTTCCTAATGTAATTTTTTGCGAGGATGCCGATTCTCTACACCAAAATTTTTTAAAACGTCAATTTTGACAGATACGACGCCATTTTGATTTTTTTTAAATGGAAACCCCCACATATTTTAGCATGGTCCGGTAGACATATTTTAGCTAATTTCAAAAATATATAGTTTAGTATACTTTGCACTTACCGTTTTCGATATACAGTGGATTTAAAAATGAATTGTTCCAGAATCATTTTAAGTGTCTCACCCAATTTAAAATTTTCTTCTTCTCTATTTTAAGATGGTAAAAAGATATTTCAATGTAATTTTTCGCGAGGATGCCGATTTTCTACATTAAAATTTTTTAAATCATCAATTTTGACAGATACGACGCCATCTTGTTTTTTTTTTAAATGGAAACTCCCACATATTTTAGCATGGTCCGGTAGACATATTTTAGCTAATTTCAAAAATATATAGTTTAATATACTTTGCACTTACCGTTTTCGATATACAGTGGATTTAAAAATGAATTGTTCCAGAATCATTTTAAGTGTCTCACCCAATTTAAAATTTTCCTCTTCTCTATTTTAAGATGGTAAAAAGATATTTCAATGTAATTTTTCGCGAGGATGCCGATTTTCTACATTAAAATTTTTTAAATCATCAATTTTGACAGATACGACGCCATCTTGATTTTTTTTAAATGGAAACTCCCACATATTTTAGCATGGTCCGGTAGACATATTTTAGCTAATTTCAAAAATATATAGTTTAGTATACTTTGCACTTACCGTTTTCGATATACAGTGGATTTAAAAATGAATTGTTCCAGAATCATTTTAAGTGTCTCACCCAATTTAAAATTTTCCTCTTCTCTATTTTAAGATGGTAAAAAGATATTTCAATGTAATTTTTCGCGAGGATGCCGATTTTCTACATTAAATTTTTTTAAATCATCAATTTTGACAGATACGACGCCATCTTGATTTTTTTAAATGGAAACCCCCCACATATTTTAGCATGGTCCGGTAGACATATTTTAGCTAATTTCAAAATATATAGTTTAGTATACTTTGCACTTACCGTTTTCGATATACAGTGGATTTAAAAGAATTGTTCCAGAATCATTTTAAGTGTCTCACCCAATTTAAAATTTTCCTCTTCTCTATTTTAAGATGGTAAAAAGATATTTCAATGTAATTTTTCGCGAGGATGCCGATTTTCTACATTAAAATTTTTTAAATCATCAATTTTGACAGATACGACGCCATCTTGATTTTTTTTAAATGGGAACCCCCACATATTTTAGCATGGTCCGGTAGATATATTTTAGCTAATTTCAAAAATATATAGTTTAGTATACTTTGCACTTACCGTTTTCGATATACAGTGGATTTAAAAATGAAATCTTTAGAATTATTTTAAGTGACTCATCCAGTTTACAATTTTCGAATTTTAAAATTCTTGAAAATGTGAAATTTGACAATTACTACGCTTAATTTTTTTTATTTTTTTATACTTTGATTCTTCTTCAATATGACCTTTACATACGGGGTGATTCCGGAAACTTTGGCAGCATATTTTGCAGATAAAAATAAGTAAAAAAGTTCGTATAAATGTCCTAACATGCTTAGTTTCGGAGATACAGGGTGTAGAAGTATCTTTTTTATTTCGATTTTTTCCAAATAATTTGTGAAGTAACGTAAATACTGTGATGAAAATTGGTGTCTGGGAGATTTTTGATATGAGAAATTTGATTTTGATGTCAATATAAATCCAATTTCTAGGGGGCGCCACATACACGTGTTTTAAATGTTTTGAAGAGTAACAACTTTTCGTCCGTACTACTGAGTATACGTACTATAAAACTACTGAGTGAAAAATTGTTCATTTATAACGATTTTTACGTAAAAAAGGTCTGTTGGTAAAAATTGTTACGAGTAAGGGTTCTCGAGATATTGGGAATCGAAATTATCAATACCTGTCATCATTGACATATATTAAACATGTGGACTAAATAGTTACTAGTCTGAAATCATAAATTTGAAATGTTTTTTTGCCAAAAGGTCAACAGAAACTGTTTTATGATCATTTTTCCGCAGAAAAATTTATAATTAATTTAAAAAAATTAAAATTTCCCACATTTATTATTTCAGCCAAATATCTATCTACTCAACGTGTTTATTTTTTTGTCAATAATGACATGTATTGACTATTTCCATTCGAAATATCTTGAGAATGGTTGCTCGTAGCGATTTACCGAGAGATATTTTTACGTAAAAAGTCAGAAAATGTATATTTTTTTTACTCATTAGTTTTATACAGGTATGGGCGAAAAGTTATTACTTTTCAGAACAGTTAAAACACATGTAGGTGGCGCCCCCTACAAATAAGAGTCATATTGACATCAAAATCATGTTTCTCATGTCAAAAAACTCCCAGACACGAATTTTCAGCCAAATATTGACGTTACTTCAGAAATTAATTGGAAAAAATCGAAATAAAAATGAAACTTCTACACCCTGTATCTCCGAAACTAAGTATTGTAGGACATATATTTATACGAACTTTTTTACTTATTTTTATCTGCAGAGTATGCTGCCGAAGTTTCCGGAATACAGTTGGGACCACCCTGTATATAAAAAAAAATTAAAATTTAGTTTTAAACTGCTAGTCATTTATCATAAGATAGCTAAATTTACGTAAATTTCATGCATTTGGATACAAATGCCACTCAGTTGTAAGTGAATGGCATTCATATTCAAATACATAAAAATTAGAGGAATTCTTGATTTCAACCCCCTGTATATAAAAAACGGTAAATGCAAAGTATACTAAACTATATATTTTTGAAATTAGCTAAAATATGTCTACTGGACCATGCTAAAATATGTGGGGGTTTCCATTTAAAAAAAATCAAGATGGCGTCGTATCTGTCAAAATTGACGTTGTAAAAAATTTTAATGTAGAAAATCGGCATCCTCGCGAAAAATTACATTAAAATATCTTTTTACTATCTTAAAATAGAAAAAAGGAAAATTTTAAATTGGGTGAGACACTTAAAATGATTCTGGAACAATTCATTTTTAAATCCACTGTATATCGAAAACGGTAAGAGCAAAGTATACTAAACTATATATTTTTGAAATTAGCTAAAATATGTCTACCGGACCATGCTAAAATATGTGGGGGTTTCCATTTTAAAAAAATCAAGATGGCGTCGTAACTGTCAAAATTGACGTTGTAAAAAATTTTAATGTAGAAAATCGGCATCCTCGCGAAAAATTGCATTAAAATATCTTTTTACTATCTTAAAATAGAAAAGAGGAAAATTTTAAATTGGGTGAGACACTTAAAATGATTCTGGAACAATTCATTTTTAAATCCACTGTATATCGAAAACGGTAAGAGCAAAGTATACTAAACTATATATTTTTGAAATTAGCTAAAATATGTCTACCGGACCACGCTAAAATATGTGGGGGTTTCCATTTAAAAAAAATCAAGATGGCGTCGTATCTGTCAAAATTGACGTTGTAAAAAATTTTAATGTAGAAAATCGGCATCCTCGCGAAAAGCTACATTAGAAAATCTTTCTACTATCTTTAAATACCAAACAGGAAAATTATAAATCGAGTGAGACACTTAAAATGATGTCCCTGTACAAAAATAATACATACCTTGGTTAGCTTCCATGGCAGGTTTAGTTTTTTTTTTAATGAAAAGGCACTTGTTGGTACGATTTCGTTTTAATCACAGTAAACGATTGATAAGACAATTTTATTTCTTCTACATTTTTATCATTTTTCATAATGTTTTGTAACGATATCGAGGAACCTAACAATAAAAGTTATCCTGTTTGGTGAATTTTGATTATTTATCTCTAATATGGGACCAAAAAAAATTCTTTTTGCACGCAGAATTTTGATTGTTGTCCATAAGCGAAGCATTGTGCGCCGGTAGACGTTACGTTCACTACTGCGCATCACATCTGTACAAAGTGTACTATTTTCGTTTATTTTATGGGATTTCTCGTTTCTGAGTAGGAGATACAATGGTGCGATTTTCACATTACTTTGCTACTTTTTGTGAAAATTGTAGTGATGGGAAAAACCGATTAATTTCAATAATCGAGTACTCGAGTTTCAAGCGATTGCAATAACCGAGTGATCGCTCGAGCGAAATATCACTTGTATTTAAAAATATGGGTTTTCAAACGTGCATCGCGTCGCTTGCTTTGTAAGTACTCGTTAACGCCAAGCGCCAAGCAGTAACTTGCGTACGCAGGGCAAATATTCTTTCATTGATAATGGCAAGTACCAAGCGACGAGCGATTCGCTTGATCGTTTGATTTAGTTCATTTCAAAGCATTGTCGATGTAGGTCGTAAAATGTTGTCCCTCAGAACCTCAGATACGCAACATATAAATATATATACGGCGTCGTATAAATTTGCTACCTGCAATGTATGCAGAAAATTCGCTCGGCTTTTTATCGAGTATGTCATTAAAATTATCAGTATGTCATTAAAATCGGATTTCAATTTATTCCATTCTAAGATCGCTTGCGTTCGTCGCTTGTAACTCGTCACTTGCATCGCTCGTTCATAATCGAGCGATTGTCGGTTATTTCAATAATCGAGTACTCGAGCGAATTTTCGCTCGAGTTATCCCATCACTACAAAATAGCCTACACATAAATTTGTCTTAGCCCTCTTAGTTCCTGAATACAGGGCGAATTTGAGATTGATACATTTTTCGACACTATTACTTAATTCTCAAAATACTGTATGATGCTAGAGGTATAATACCAAGCTAAGAAACTTCAACTAAAATGTTATTATTAAATTGATATTTTTGTTAGACGCCGATACCAGTACTTGTTACTGTTTTGAGGCCTGTTAAAAATAAAAAAAAGTTAATATATACATATCTTAAAAAGAGAAAAAACAAGTATTTAATTGATTGACAAAAATAGGTTCCTAATTATTAAATATACAGGGTGAGTCATAAATAAGTCTAATAATATTTTCAGCGCTGGTAGATCTCGATAACAGAAACATATTTTCTCTTTACCGTTTTTCAAATAAATCCAAAATAACCGAGTTATCTTACTAAAAAAATGTTTTTTGCTTAAATTTTTGAGAACCACTAAATCTTTTCTGGTTTTTTTCTCTTGTAAATTTAATCAACTACCTATGTTGCCATATTATCAAGACATTATGTCTTTAACTAAAAACTAAAAGAAAATCCAAATTTTCGCGAAAAAACTTCATAATCGTGTTTCTGGGGTCAAAATATACTACCCCTAAAATTAATTGCACTTATTCAAGACTCACCCTGTAGTTTTTTTTTTAGACAGTGACAGTTTTGTCTGACATTTTAATGCAAACGTCATTTTTTGGATACCATCTGTCGAAATCTTCACTGACGCTTTTGAAGATATTTTAAATATACAATATGATCGAGATAAACGGCGTCAGCGATGGCTTTGAAATGAAACTCGTCATATTATATGCAAAATTATATGGGGAATGTCATCGATCGGCATTTCCAGGCCAACTGGACGTTTTTTTTTTCGATCATACGGTATCTTGAATGTGGTTAAATATGCTTTCATGCAAGTGTTATAAATAATTATATTTTTGCATTTTTAGGGACGAGTGTAAAAGAATCGCTGAAGAAAATAAACGATTAGCAGAAGAACAAAAAAATCGTAAAAATTATCTGTCTAAAATTGTGTACGCTAATAGAGCCACTGATGATTATTTTGATCAGTTTAATAAATCGTCTAGATAACAGTGTACTGTCAATAAATATTTAATAAACGTAAAAGTGGTTTTTCTTTCTGAGGGCCTTCTATTTCTAAATGCATGAATGTATTTCATATTAACCTTTAAGAAACTAAAAATTTCTAACTTACCTGCTAGTAGTTCTTCTTAATTGTTTAATTATTATCCAATTTCATTTATTTTTAGTTAGTTTTTATTTACTAGACAAAATATTATGTATACACCTACCTATTATGTTTGATAATTAATTTAACTTGAAAAATTTACTGTATGACCCAAGTATGATCCTTCTTAAAATATTTTAAAATGCATTTTAATAATCTTGATTTCATTTGTGTGATAACAAAAACTATAAAAATCACGACTCGAAACGCTGCGCTGGTTTAAAAGGAGGAAGCAAAAGTGGGGGTAAAACGCTCCTCAAAAAGCTCTTACGTTAATACGTTCCTCCTTTATGTTTCAATAAAAAAGGAGCTGGAATTCAGTACGAAAAGGGAGTTTGATGACTATTTGAACGATGCTCAAAAATCGATTTATTTGGGGAATCTGAATTTAGGAAGCTTGAAAGGAAACAAAGGTTTGGTTCCGATTGAATGGATTTAAATGTTTCAATTCTGGCAATATTTAGCATGTCTCAACGTTAAAATATAACAACTATCTTTTATTATTTAATTTAATTAATTAAATTTAAATTTTTGTACTAACAAACTTCCTTCAGTAAAGTAATAAGCAAGAGATTCAGAAATCTCTTACTTATAGAAGAGAGAAAATTGAATAATCAATACCAGAAAAGAAAGAGATTGGTATATGTCAACCATATGTCAACGAAGAAATTACAAACAACAAAAAATTTCATGTATCAAATGTGCACGATCCATGTGCGGCACATGCAGATCCTATATTAGCATGAACTGTATTTGAAAAAGTTATGTATTCAAGGTTTGCAGTTTTGTTGAAAATAATTTATGTTCATTACTTTAGCTTCACATTTCAGTTGTTTGTACTTTTAATAAAACAGTAAAATCATAAAATATATATGTTTTTAATTTCTATGGGTTTCTTAGCCAAGTTATATTTCTGTTGTCAGAAATTCCTAAAAATGCGTTTTTCTTTATTTTTGTGTCCGTTCTTATTAATTTGTTGAAAATTAATGAAATTGTTTGTTCACAAGTTTGAATATATTGTAAACAGTGTTAAAATAACAAGCTATTTCTAAAATCTCTTCATCATGTATTTTCAACGGAAAAAAAAATTGGGGTACGTCGGAACCCAGCACGCCATAAGCGGTACAAAAATTCACCACACGGTCGAGTTTTAAATGCGTAGAAAAGGTTATATGTAACATCGGTCTGTTGATTTCCATTCAAAATAAAGCACATATTTTCCCGATTTACCATTTATTTTTTACATCGTATAATGGTTAAAAATAATATTCTTGAGAGCCGTTAATAAGTCCTAATTCGTATAGATTTAATATGGAACTAGCTATAATTCGTGCGGTTTTTTTCTGATAGCCGCCGCTCGTCAACATCACTATCGGTATATTTCTCGTCTTGGCCTGTTGAAAAATGAATTCGTCTCGCTTGATTATGCCCTAAAACACCAAAAAAAGTCATAAATAGTATACAGATTATTTTTAAACACTTTGTTTTACATACATTGGCTGAAACTGAAAGTCCTCCGAGTTTGTCACCTATTAAAATATCGGTTCCGGCATTATAGACGATCAAATTTGGTTGAAATTCGTTTAGAGACTCCACCAGATTTCTATAATAAGGAAAAACAAAGTAAATTTAATTATTAAGTACTACAACATCTGAAATTATAAATACGTCTTAAAATGTATTTATATTTTAATTGCAACGGTAACAGTACAAGGTACACAGTACATCTTGTCTCTATAGCTTCTAAAATAAAAAAAATATCCTTCAAGTGCAGACTTAAGAACTGCCTACACTAACACGAATAATTCCTTCCAACAGCAAATTTAAACTCAAGATTCAGCAAAATTTTCGTTAAAGTTGGTTTGGATAGTTGGAAAGTTTGCCAACCAACTTATTAGTCCAACCTACAGCAATTTCAAATAGAAAAATAATGGCATTTAAAATAATTACAAAAAACCTAATTTTAAAGTTTTAACATCCTGTAACTCTAAAACTATGCATTTCCATACCCATGTTTATAGGAACTTTTTTTCATATTTTTTGATGAGGAACAATGAGTACTTATTTAAAACTTTCCAATGTTAATAATATTAAAATTTTTTAAATGTTGCTATTAGATTTGGATGAAGGCAAATTTAAAAAATTGCGTTTATCTCATCAAGGAGGCCGAAATCGACAAAATATCAAGAGATAACTTTTAATCGGCATTAAACTGCTTACACTATTTCACTAACAAGAGAAAAAAATCAGTGGCGTACATGCTTTTTTTACAAAAAATATTCTAGCGATAGCCCATATGCACGTCCCTGGTAAATATATCGCCACTTTTTTAGGTTTAAAATATGTCGCATTTATAGTAAGTTTCCCTCAAAATTTCATTCAAAACGCTGAAAGCACTTGGAAGAAAATTATAATAAATCAAAAACATATTAAAATTTTAACACCCTGTAGCTACAAAACAATGCAGACTTATTTTAACGTGGGAAATCTCCATAAGGGAGGCATTTATACATTCCGTACATGTATACGGCACCTCCCATCGGTCAGAACGTCAACGGATACTTGTAGACGTATCTGTTTTAAAAAAGTAAAGTGTTCTGGAATAGTTGAATTTAAATATTTTAAATAGTTTTTTTCTTTATTTTTGTATTCTTTTGCTTCCGACGACGGAAAGAGATAACTTTCCGAAACGTAAAGCGTATTTTTTTTTTCTTTGTTAGGCAAATTTATATTACTGTAAACATAACTTCTGACAAGCAGCGTCCGTTTAGGTTTAACGGACAAAAAATAATTATTTTATTGTGTAGATTTTCTTGCAGTGCAGTGGCGAAATACCCATAAAGGATTTTTTTGGAAAAATTATTAGTTAAAAATTGCTAGTTTTCAGAGAGTTAAGAAATACTTCAACAACAGTAATGATATAAAAGAAAGCATTATTATTTTAAGTTAAACAAAATACTTTATTTATAAATTCATCAATACGAACTATAAGCTAGTAAATGTTGAGATTTATAAATAGGTAGATACACTCAAGTTCATGAGACTTTATCATTATCTAAACATTGGTAATTATAGATAACTTGAAATATATTGACTTTCATACACATGTTATTCACACATAGTAAGTCATCATAAATATAGCAATCAGAACTGAACAATTACATGTTATCAGTACATGTATTTGATCAGTCCATTCAGATTCATTTATTTAAACTATAGATAAACTTTTTGCACGTTTCAGAAAACTAATATTTTCAAAAAAAAACATTTTAATTTTGTTAACTTATCATTGACTTTAAAAGAAACAATATAAATAAAAATACTACTTAAAAATACACTGCTCGGCCAAGTATACTTACTTTTTTACAGCTGTCAAATAATCGTCATCGGTAGTATAATAATCTAAAGGAACGTTACGTCTTATGGCTTGTCTGGCTCTCACATCTTTCGGATAAATCCATTTGTTGTAAACGTCCATGATGTAAACTTTGTCGAAATCTTTAAAATCATTTTCGTAACCATTCCCTTGATGAGCGTCCAAGTCCACTATCATCACTTTCTGAACCTGAATATGATTAAAAACAATCAAATATTAACTAAAAAATTTAAAAAATTATATAAAAATGTAAGGTTTTATAAAAAAAACACAGTTTTTTTGTTAGTTTGATATATCTAGTAATACTGAAGGGACACAGTTGCAACACAAGACAGTTTCAACAGGACTTAAATCTTAAGTCGCAAGTCATTTCTAAAATTCAAATCTTAAGTCTTTGACTTAAATCATCTTCTTTCAAGTCAAGTCATTGAAAGCGCCATATGTAATAATACTGCGTGTATCCGGAAAACTATTAAAAATTTTGTAATACTTTAAATACAAAAAATGTTAATTTTTTAATTCTCCATCAAATAAAAAAATAATATACAAGGTGTTCCATTTAAAGAAACGAAGAAAAATGATTTTATATTTTTGAAAGTTTGGCGTAAAATATTGAACATCCTGTATGATTTACGATTACCATATTTTCTACAAAGTAAAACCAGACTATCTAAAGTAAATATCTAATATAGTTTTGATTTCAGAACAGTTCTTGTATTTTTAATATTTTTTTTAAGAAGCGTTGAAAAATATATATTTTTGATTTAGTTTTTTAATATCTCTGAAACTATCGAAATATATTTACTCATATCTTAGGATTATGTAAAGTGATCTGAAAGGAAGCCAAAAATGCAATAATATACAGGGTGTTCCATTTAAAAAAAAACAATCCAGATCCACTCACACTTTTTTGAGTCACCCTATAGAAATTAAACTATTTTCCGGAAATACATCCTCATACATACTTTATATTTGCACTTGAACAAAACTGTCAAGTTTTTTATTCTATGAGTTACAGATGCCCGACGCACTATTGCCGGACCCTGTATAGTATGTGAATATAATTAAGAATTTTATGTGTTACTGTGTACCTGTCGAGGAAAGTGGTAGAACAAAAAATGAACGAGCAGGGTTATATCAGCATAGGCACAAAACCCACCACCCTTTGATGACGAACAGTGGTGGAATCCTCCACCAATATTGATGGCCCATCCTCTATCCAAGGCTAATTTTCCAGCAAGGATTGAACCCCCAGTTTGATATCTAAAAACTTCGTATGTCACAATAAAAAACCAAATAACATTTAGAAATGGCATACAGAAAATCAAACATTTTTCAAGTTGATTCTTCAACGTAAATTATCCTAACCTGAATGTTAAAAAAAACGTCATGCAAAATCTGTTTGATCTTTGATTTGATTTGAATATGTTGAAATCATGGTTATTATGATACGGATAATTCAGGTGTACTGAAAACGAAAGACAGTGTTGCAATTTTTGTCTCCGAACGACCGTTACGACGGAGAAAACCTATAGACCGCTGTTGCCAGCTTTATGAATGAGTTGCTCAGTTTATATTTTATTTTAAGTCTATGGTGGCAACACAGTAATAATCTAAATTATTTAGTTCGATGCAGTTGGTTTGTTTCTATACCGTGGATCGACTTGAAAAATGTACATTATATTTATTCTCTATTTGTTGATTTACCTCATAGGCCTCAAATAGGCCTTCTGTATTAGACAATTTGGCATTAGAACCAAAGGAGCTATTTCAGCTATCCTGGCTACCTTAAAACTACACTACAAATAAAATATATTAAATTTAATTAACCAAACCAAACCAAAAACACTTTTTTGCTTAAAGAAAATGTAATGTAATAAAAATGTATTAAAATGTAACAAAAAAAATATACTCTTACATTTAAACTTTTTAAATATTTCTTTTTATGCACCATCAAGAGATGTTCTTGTTTAGCTTCATTTGGCACCACGACAGTCTTTTTTGTTACCATTCCACTATCCGTAAGTATCTGAAAAATCCATCAAGTAGGACAAAAAAAACAGCAAGACAAGAAAAAGGTTCTAATTAACTTTTTAAGACACATTCATCACTGAAAATATATTGTGACATATTAACATGGTATACCTTAAAAATATTTCCCCATTTTTTCGTATCAAAAGGATGTAGTTTTTCCAGTCCCATAAAACGCACATTATATTCCTTTCTGTACACTATGGGAAGCTGTTCTTTAGATATATTGATATAAAGAGAATGCATGTTCTACAAAACAGAGAAATAAAAAAATATACACTCACCTGCACGAAAAAGGGCACCTTAAAATTATCATGTATTTTAAAGTTTTATATGTTGTGTTCTAATGGACCGAATTTGAGGATTTTAAGCAATTTTTAGCTAAATTATTTGACTTTTTAGTACCTCTTTCTAAATTAAAAGTGAAAATTGCCATCTGTAAATTATAAGAGGGAAAAACAAAATGTTGATATGTCGGTGAAAGTTTGAAGCACCCTGTGGAGTACGTTAACGAAGGCAGGAATTTAACAATTTTATTATCTAGGTAAGTCTTTTCTCGATAATTTGGTTTTTTGTTCATCTCAATAGCTTAATTTTTTTGGAGATATTCGATTTCGAAAGACATTAACATTTTTTCGTATTTTTTTACATTAAAACAATGCCTTTACTATTGGTCCTAATCAACAGACCTATAAAATAGTGTTTATGATTTATGTAATGTCACCGTCTTTGAAAAACCATATTATTATTGTCTGTTGGGCAGTTACTCTATAATAGCATATACAGATTGTCAATGACTATAGAATATAAGGACATGTAACGCCCATATACGGACTGCAGCAGAATTTGTGACCTTAGAAGCCATTCTTTTGATGGCAAACAATGAGTCATCATTTGGTCACCAGCGACAATTTTAGCGATTTTTAATAGTTTGTGTATAGTAAACTTTGTATAAACTCTATTAAATGGTGATTAGTTGTTCAGCTTTCAAGTGTAAAAGCAGCAGCGATAAGAAAGAGCCAGGAGTTACGTTTCATATGTAAATAAACAGTCCACTCCAACTTTTTAGCGTTTTCTTATTGAAGTCGATAATTATTCTTCAATTTCAATTAACATCTAATGTACTTGATATGTGCTATACGTCGAAACTAGTTTTGTACCCATTGTTAATATTTTAATACGTTTTTTTGGTAATTAATTAGGATGATACACCATAGACTTAGTCAAAACAATTATCAAAAAATATAAATATTGCTTCAAACAGCTGGGTTAAGAAAAATATGTGCCACGGCACTGTTTGGTGACATCGGCACAATTTGCTCTCGGGTGTTATTTGTCCTTGGATTCTTTAGTCATTGCAGATTGATAACTGGACAGTTACTTATAGGGGAACAGAATGGCAGCACTGCCTATTGAGAACGCATGCACTTATAGGGTTCTGCCGACTCGTCCCGTCGCGTCGTCTATCGACAAGCGGGCCGAGGTTGCCATGTTTCAACCATAAAGCTCTTGCCGCGAGTAATAAACAAATTAACAACCTGTATGGTTTTAAGTCAAAAATTTGATCTCTACCATGATCAGTTAAAGCAACAATAGACGATACTTCAGAACTTAAAACCATCTCTTCTAGAGTAAACGTTAATAAACAATAATAATATGACTTTTCAATGACAGTGACATTACAAAAACCATAAACATTACTTTATAAGTCCTTAGTGTTCCTAAGTGTTGATGAGTATCCAAAATCAATTCTAAAATTTCTGTAAATTGTAACTGGCTTATTCAAAAGCGAATATCTCCAATAAAAATAAAGCTATTGAGATGAACCAAAAAACAGACTATCGAGAAAAGACGTACCTAGATAATAAAATTATTTTTAAATTCCTTGCTTTGTTAACGTACTCCGCAGGATGTTTCAAACTTTCATCAAAATATCAAAATTTTGTTTTACCTCGTATAATTGACAGATGCAAACTTTCATTTTTAATTTAGAAAAAGATACTAAAAAATCAAATGATTTAGCTGCAAATTTCTTAAAACATCATCAAAATCGGATCACTAGAATAAAATATATTAAACTTTAAAATACACCGAAATTTTAAAGTTCCCGTTTTTTGTGCGGGTGAGTGTATTAGAATTTTTTTTTTCAGCGAACAAAAACTTTCCTTTTAAAATTAAAAACTTAAATTTCTATCGCGGTGTTAAATTCTGCTAGAAATAATCTGGATGATCACCCTGTACAATAATGTTTACTAAGCCAAAAAGTTTACAAATTTTTACTAATTTTTAACTTGATTACAGTTAAGTGATATTTAAAAAATAGACTAATGACAACAACATACCTGTTGAAACAAAAACTTAGTTTTGTATGTTATTATTTAAATATAGAAATTTGTGTTCTATATATAAACTCGCTATTTTACCATTTTATTTTTAACTGGTCAGTGTTTTGATCGTTTTTTTGGCTAGAATGGTGCGGATGTTCGTCCATTTTTACTGGAATAGAGATAGGGAGCTGGCTTGACGTCAGATGCGCCTGGCAAATCGGTCCTTTTGAGCTGCATTATCGACTTTATTTTAGCGCCAATATTATTTTGTTTTTAATTATTATTAAGCTAGGATTTATATTTGTTATATTAATTTGTTACGAGTAGTTGTAAACATTAATTGTTTTTCTAAGATTTAATTCAAGGTTGCTATTTTTAGAAAAAGAAATATAATTAAAATTATTATAATATCATAGGGTGTTTCCTATACAGGGTGTTTCAAAAAACATGAGCCATTTCTCGTGGGGAGATTCCTCACGTAAAAATTAGATTTATTTTTCATATCAACATAGGTCCGATTCTGCTTTGTTTTGTAACTACAGGGTATTAAAGTTTTAATATTTATTATAATTTTCTTCCAAGTACTTTTAGCGTTTCGAAAGAAATTTTTGAGGGTAAAAGTTACTATAAATTCGATATATTTTAAAGCTAAAAAAGTGTTGACATATTCACCATGGATGTGTCTTGGAGATGGGTTATCACTAGAATATTTTTGTAAAAAAAACATGTACGCCACTGTCCTTTTTTTTTCTCTTGTTAGCGAAAAAGTGTAAGCAGTTTAATGCCGATTAAAAGTTGTCTCTTGATATTTTGTCGATTTCGGCCTCCTTGATGAGATAAAAGCAATATTATTAATTTGCCTTGATCCAAAAGTCTAATAGCAAGCTATAAAAAAAATAATATAATTATTTAATATAAGTTTTAAATAAGTACTCATTGTTCCTCATCAAAAAATATAAAAAAAAAGTTCCTACAAACATGGGTATTGAAATGCATAGTCTCAGAGTTACCGGATGTTAAAACTTTTTAAAATTAGGTTTTTTGTAATTATCTTAAATACCATTATTTTTTATTTAAAATTGCTGTAGGTTGGACTAATAGTAAGAATAACTAATAGTAATAATAATAAATTAGGTAAAATATAATAATTTATTGTAATTTTATTAATCGTGATTAATAAAATTGAGTTTATCTCATCAAGTAGGCCGAATAAGACAGAATATCAAGAGATAATTATTAATTGGCATTAAACAGCACAATTTTGATATGAAAAGAAAAAAGTCAGTGGCGCACATGTTTAATTTTTGAAAAATATTCCAGTGATAACCCATATGCACGTCCATGATGTATTTATCGATACTTTTTTAGCATTAAAATATGTAGCACTTATAGTAAACTTTACATTCAAAATTTTATTTGAATCAGTAAAAGTACTTGGAAGAAAATTATAACATATCGAAAGATTATTAAGACTTTAACAACCTGTAACTACGAAACAAAGCAGAATCGGACCTATGATGATATGAAAAATAAATCTTATTTTTACGTGAGGAATCTCCCCATGAGAGATGGCACATGTTTTTTGAAACACCCTGTATAAAAACAAAAATCTTTAAATTGGCAATATTTTTCGTTCCCAAAAGTTGAAAATTTTGTATTTCTTTTAAAATTTTCGTAAAAATCCAAGGCAAGGATCATCGAATTACTAAAGACTGTTCAGCCATCGTTCACCGTTACGTCATCGTTATATGTCAAATATCTTAGTCTTAGGGTGTGTCTGAGATCAGTTCATATTGTCCAGAAATTTTTAAGTACGTTCCTATATTTTTGATTGAGCGAGTTCCGTTTTTTTTTCGGCATTTATTAATTTTTTTCTTGAACCCTTTATCAGTTATACGATCCCTTTAATTCCAATCCTTTGAACTTTTAAACATCCTATTTCTAAAGCCTCAGCAACTCGCTATAGTATTTAAAAAACCCAACAGTATGTATTTTACTTAGGAATATATCACCTTTGCATTGTACTCAATTCATATACGGCGTCCACGGGCAAGGGTGTAACACTCTGGTACAACAGTTCTACCAGGGTCTTTTTCTGGAGAAATATTATTTATAAGCTTAGCAATGAGCTCTTGTTCATTTTGGTTAGATACTTGAGGCATTTTTGCAATTGCAAATTTGAATTTTGTTTTACAACAATAAAATTTTAATTTTGGACATTGATCGATGTCCGTCAATAAAATTATAACCTCAAATCAAATGACAATTACTAAAAAGAATATGCAGTAATTTACGAAATGCCGTAATGACGTCACCATTTTTTTTCATCTGGTTGGCAAGTGATTGAGAGAGTTCGACAAAACATATAATGTGACGTTTTGAACGATGGCTGAACATTCTAATACCGTATGATCGAATAAAAACGGCGTCAGCGATGGCTATGAAATGACGATCGATGACATTTCCCATATAATTTTACATATAAAATGACAGCGATCTTCATTTCATAGCCATCGCAGACGCCATTTTTATTCGATCATACGATACCTGTAGTGAACTAAAATTCTAGATCAGAGAAAAGCAGACCGTACACTGGAGGGAATAGCCATGTATAACACTGTGTTTTATGGCACTTTTGTGCTGACACCTTTCAGTGTGTCATGGGTGTTGAAACAGCGTCAATGATTTTTTTAAAACTGACACTTTTAATATAACGCAGCAAGCTTTCCGCATGGAGTATCGTATCGAGACGCGGGCACGGTATAGTTTCGTTGGGTTCGCTATGCCATGGGTGTTGAAACGGCGCCAATGATTGTTTTGACACCGACACTTTTAATATAACGCTGCAAGCTTTCCGCGCGGAGTATCGTCTCTGGTATCGTATCGAGACGCGGGCCCTGTGCCATTTCGTTAGTTTGGCTATGCCAGCATGATACATGATACAATAAAACAGTTTTATTGTGTCATGCTGGGCCAATGTGATTCGATTTCTTGTTATATGCATACGAGTATCGATAATTGTTTGCAGTTTTGCAGACTCAGTATTAGTGAAAATCTACGATAAATTTTTGTTATTGTTTATGAAATAAATAATATTAGATACCGACATCTCAAATATATGGTTCATGGTTCATAGGAGGATGGAGAGCTAAATCTGACGTAGACTCGCGTTTACATCTTCTCGATTGTTATTGTAATAAAAAATTGATAGTAAATAATAATGAATTTTTTGTTTCTTATCGTGGAGAAAATATATATTTCATTGATAAAAGAGTGGTTTTCTTACAATATGGATTCGATTTAATGCCTTTCAGTTTCGATTTTGTTTAGGCAACACATCGTCGCGGCGCGTTGTTGCCAATGCTAATGTTAGTAGGTAGAATAATTATGGAAAAATATTCAAGAGGCTAATCGGTTATGCATACGAATACTGTAAACTAAACAAAACCAAAACATAACACGTGGTGTGCTATGGGAATTACCGATCTCCAATTTTACAACTACCTTTGCAAATCAATGTTGCCATCATCCTTTTATTGAGTATGTGTGCTCTAATTTAAAAGACTACTTTAGCTCTTCAAGATGCTATATTAGATAACATTGTATATGAAACTATCCTTAAATTATCAAAAAAGTGTATTTAATTTTTCTTGTATTTCAAAGTACGCAATTTTTCATCATTTGGCAACACGGAGTACCGCGTCAGCCGTCGTCGGGCCTCTCGACAGTGAGCGGGAGAAACCCTGCGTTTGTTTAACTGAAATAACGCTGATTCACTACTGTGCCATATTAAACAATTGTGCTGATACTCTGTGTTGATACCGGAAAAGGTGTCAGTGTTACTGCATCAACACCCGAAAAATTAGAATGCTACCCATGACCAGGAGGGGTACTACCTAATTCTAAGTCTAATGACACGGCATATAATTGTCAAGTGCTCCCTGAACAAACTATATTAAAATATATCAAGAAAGTCTTTGCTGCAGATTCTGCGTTAAAGACCCTGAAACAGCAAAATAAAAACTCTAAATCACCACAATACACCAAAACGCATTTACTTTTACACTGAACGCCCGTTTTGCTAACCATGTTAGAATTATCAGCAGATGATTATAAACTGAAATAAAATCTACAAGTTGAGCGTTTATATTCTCGCTCAGTGGGCACCGAGTGGGCGTGGCAAGATCTAGCCAACCGAGTCAGAGCCCACCGAGCGTAACAGTTAAATTTCCGCCACTAGAGTAGTAGGAACAAAGAACTTGAAGGAATTGGACCGTTGTCTCTGTTCATACTATCTTTACATTTATTAATTCTGATGCTTTCATATGCATCTAATTGCCTGTAATTTGAGACTTGTTTAATTAATTTTAAATTATTAAGATCTATAAAATGTTCTTTATCAACAATATGTTCGGCAACGCAAGATTTATCCGGTCTACCATATCTTATCTGAGCTAAATGTTCTTTAAATCTAGTTAATATTGATCTTCTAGTTTGCCCAACATATTTCTGATTACAATCTTTACAAGAAATTTCATAAATACCCGACCTTTCCAGTGGAGGTGTTTTGTCCTTTGGATTGCTTAATAATTGTTGTAATTTATTATTAGCACTATACACAAGTTTATAATTGACATTCTTAAAAATTCCTTTTAGACCACGGGATAACTCTCTATCAAACGGTATTGAAAAATATTTTGACGTATCTGTGAGACTCTGAATCGCAATCGGGACAGCAAGACTAGTACTGGAGGGACTACGCTCCTTTACCCTGTGAAGTACCTGAACAAGCGGGTGCACAAGGGCTCATAGGTCGGAGGTCAGTTCAAGTCACTAGAAAAAACTGTTCAACTATATTTAAAATCTAAAATAAAAATTTAAACAAAATTATACAAATTTAAGAGACATTTGTAGCGTATAATGATAACAAAATTATAATATGTAATAAAGATAAGTTCAATTTCTAAAAAATATTTTTTTAATGAAATTAAAAAATACATTTCAAATTGTATTAATAAAAAATTGTAATACATATAGGCAAAATACAAAAATTGTTTTATAGGTAAGTAAAGGTTATTAATCAAGTACACTACAGCTTGGACTTTAGGTCTTAATTCGGTTTTAACACGTAATATACAAAAATGTTGTAGTGTTTATACAACATGTTCTTCTAAGTTTTATTTGGCCGTTTCTTTGGGGTAAGTATCTGCAAAAAAAAGTAAAAAATATTATTCACAACATATTTGAAAAGAAAAATAATTAATTATAAGCTTAACTTATTAAGGAACCTCCAATAAATTTGTTATAAATTAGGTACTCACTTGAAAGGAACATAGCAAGTCCTCGTTGATGGACATTAATGCTCCAGCATTATCAAAAGAACCGCAATAATTAGGAGCGGAGAAGATAGTAATAAGTTTTCTTTGTGCGAAGAATTCGTATCCATCTTCGACCACCTAAAATGCAATTTTATTAACGTTTTAACCGGTACATCCTTTATTTCAATCTCATAAAGTAGTAATGGATTAAACAAATAGACTTGAATCTTTACCGATCTGTTATTTTAAAACTAGTATGGATAAAAAAACGTTGCTACTTAAGCAGAAATAAGAAATAACATACAAACAACCAAACTTATATGGAATCACTCTTTATTTCCGACTAAACATTTTGCAAGGAAAACTATTGGTATATACATGATAAATAAAGAATAAATGACTGTTGCAATTGATTTTCTTGTAAATTTCGTGTTCAGTAGTAAAATCACGATTGGTCCAGTAATTTTTATTCGATCGAAAAAAAAAATGCCTTATATTGGATTAACAGATGAACGGAGGGGAAGAATTATTGCTTCCATTGAACAAGGAATGCTCTAAAGACACGTAGCAAAGATAGTAGGCGTTACTCAGGGTGTTGTTTTTGACAAAGTCGTCAAAGAGTCAAGACTCAACAACAAAACCGCTTTGTGTGCCAAATTGCTAGAAGAAATCCCAATGTTTCTCATCCAGAGCTACAAAGACAACTTCTGGCAGTTACACGTGTGAACGTTTCAGTTGAAACCATAAGAAAAAGGCTTCGTGCTCGAGGGTTGTATAGTAAGAGTTACGGGTCCCACAGTTATCTCGGCAAAACAAAACTGACCGGCAAAATGGATGTCTTCAACATCAAAACTGGACAATTGAGGCAAAAGGTTTTTTCAGATAAAACCAGAATTGACCTTAAACCAGAAGATCAGATGACCATCGAATTCCTCTTCTCAAAACTCCAGGAAGACGAGCAAGACTCCAGACTGTCAAATTTCTACCAAGATATAAAAGAGGCACTATAAAGTTTTGGGAAGGTATTATGCTGGGAGCAAAAACACCATTGTTACCACTTCAAAAAACGTTAACGGGTCGGGGCTATGTTGATTTAGTGCTAGAACCAATCTTAAGGCTTTTGAGAGCTGCCATTGAGGATAATTTTAAGTTTATACACGATAATGCACCTCCCCATACCAGCAGAGGCTAGAAAATATGTTGAAACGGAATGTGTCATAGTTTTGGACTGACCTGCATGTTCACCAGATCGAAACCCTGTCGAAGACAAGTTTTTGGGACCAGCTCAAAAGAAGGATTAGAGCTCGTCGAAACAATTCAGGAAATCTCGCACAGCTTATTGAAGCAGCATTAGCAGAATGGGAAAACATACAGCAAGACAAGGTTGATAATTTAATAAGCATTCCAGCGCGGATAGAAGCTTGCATAAGGGCTAGAGGTGGCAACACGGATTATTAAAATTATCAATTTTCTTTTTTTTTGCTTTTTGACCATTAAAAATTTAAATGACATTTCGTTCAGAAACCAAAATTTGAGAACTGATTATTTTTTTATTGCAATATGGATTATTTCTTTTTAAAAGTCTTTGGTAAGGACTGAGTTTTATTCATAAATACGAAACGTTCATACGTATAAAAAATAATGAAAAATAATAGATGATTCCATATAAGTTTGGTTGTATTTATATAAAAATACCGGTACAGCAATGGCTTATGGTGCGAAGCCAGCATCGCCGAGCCACAAAATTCTATTGGTATGCCGGCAAAAGTTAGTCCTTTTGCTTTAGTTTTATTAGGTAATTTGATAAATTAGTTTCCTGGTAATAACAGGTATACATATTTCTGTACAGTAATCTTTCAAATATTTATTGAAATATGCTAGTTATAAATATGTAATATCAAAAACCTTTTTGTTTTTTTAATTAATAATAGCAGTTCCATCTGTTTTAGGATAATAACATATTTTTATAATAAAGAAAACAGACTAATAGAAATAAAATTAGTTTCCTGGATTTGGTTGAAAAATAAAGTGAAATAAGTTAATTTATAATGCCATAATTAATGATTTATGTCTCCTAAAAATGATATTAAAATAAACTGACAAATACCTGGTGCCCTCGAACGACCAAATCAAAATCGTGCTTTTCTAGAAACTTCCGAACCACATCGGGTCCATAACCAAATGACACGCCTCTGTCATTTTCAATCCAACCATTTTCCGGAGTGGGATCTGACCACAGTAAATCACATAAGAGACCTGTAGATAAACACAAGCATGAGGATTATACCACACAAAATAATAATATAAGCACAGATTATAATATTTGTTTTTTCTTTATTGTTTTTGGTTTGGTTTTGACTAGTTTGCGCAAATAGCACGCCCACTTATGGCCTCTAAAATTGTGCACAGCGCCTGACAGGCACAGTTATTAGAGAGATATCGGAAAACCTAATAGCGTCATCCAGTATTTACGCGTACCTTATCATGGTTACGATATGCGCGAGTCAATTTTTAACGCAACACCCGCTAATAACGTTACCGCCTGACGTAATTTGCGGATCAATTACACCAAGCGCTTTTTCTAAATAACCTCTGATAACGTTTAAAAATTGCTTAAATGGGCATGCGCGGGTATTTGACAACCGGAGCCGGCCGGCGAGATCTTTTATTTTAGGTTATGTTTGAATTGTTTTGAATTATTGCTTTAGTTTTATTAGGTAATTTGATATTTAACTAGCTGGACTTCCAATACTAAAGAACCTATAAAGAGTCTTAGGTTTACAGCAGATGACGACTTAGCCCTTCTAAGAGAATTTGTTGCTTGTTGCCCTAAACCCACTGGCAGACGTTGAACAATAAAGCACTTTAGCCCTTTAGTTTTAAAATACCAATTTCCAAAACAATTTCAAAGTTTTAAATTCAAAGTTAGGTAAAGTTTAAATAGCAGACGCGACGCGATCAGAATTCTTTCCGATCCGATAACTATAAATGAAGAGAGTTAATACCACCTCACGTAAAGGAAATAACACCTGGCCTTATTAACGTCCATGCACCCTATTCGGTTTAGCGATATCTCTCTATTACGCTGTTTATTGTTATTTTACGCGAGTTTATTTTTGCGCACAGGAAATTTGACTCGTTTGCATATCGTCATAAAAAACAATTTTCGTACCACGAATTAGGGATAAGATTTTTATCTGTATACTTATAGGATACCTAATCTGTGATATAAGTTCAAATTCTAAATTTAATTTTAAATCGATTTTTGAAGTGAAACTTCTTTACGCGCGCTGGGAGTAAAAATCAAGGCCGTGGTACGACACGTGATACAACAGGCGAGAGGAAAAGTGGTAAGGTAGTAGAAAAATTCGTCCTAGTTAAATCAAATTTGGTATGTCGATAGATTGGACCAAGGCCAACTTGCCTGTGTACGACACGTGTCACTGTGACAGTTCGTTACGACGTAAGGAACGTCAAAAATTGACGGCGTCCGATCGTGGCCAAATTTAGTGGGTAGGCTATGGTAGCGACGGTGCCCACGCCACGGTTCCACCTTGCAAAGTTGGATACGACGTTTCGTTTACATCTACATCAGGGTGGGACTAAGGATTTGATATTGAAGAAAAATGTGAGTCGATTCCGCATAATTGGGGACGGGTTACAGGATGATGCCCTCGACGTTTCGAACGGGTCGATTGGAACCAAACTCGGTACGTAGACAGAAGTACCCGACTGGAGTTTTTGGACGGACATTTTAATACAAATTTTGTAAAAGTGAATCAAATTGTTTATTAATAGTAAGAATAATAATATAGTAAGAAGTTTCACTTCAAATATGGGCACATGCACACAAAATTTTTTTAGTTTTAATTTTTTTTTCGCTGACATTAAAAAATTACAGTAGCATTTAGCAGTGCTATTTAAAAACTAAATCACAGAGTATTGCCCGTCCCTACTTATCGATACTATCTGTATGCATATATTTTTAAGTAGTTAATAAACCAATAGATTGTATGAAGACTCTTATTGTCTTAAAACTATTAACATAAAAATAAAAGTTAAACTAGATCAACTATATTAATTACGAGTTTCTATCATACCTTGAGTTGGGACATCGATGGGTCTTTCTATATTCCGAATTTGACCTATATGCAACAGGTCAGGACTCAGCCCACCGTGACAACAGAATATTTTGTCATCAATAATAGCAGCTACTGGTAACCTGTTAAACAAGTCCGTAAACGTTTTAAACAGTTGTATTCTGTGTCTTCTTTTACCTGAAATACAAAAAATACAAGAATTTATTAAATTTTTCAACTTATAAAACTTAACTAAGCAAAACTAGGAATTTTAACCTTACATTCGTCATAAAATCCGTATATTTTGCACACCTGAGCTGCTTCGTGGTTCCCCCTAAGGAGAAAAAAGTTTTCTGGATACTTGACTTTGTAAGCCAGCAACAGACATATGGTTTCTAGAGATTGCTTTCCTCTATCAACGTAGTCTCCCAAAAAGAGGTAGTTTGCATCAGGAGGGTAACCTCCAAATTCAAATATCTTCAAAAGATCAGTAAACTGGCCATGGATATCTCCTAAAATACAGGATATCTTTAATATTATGTTTTATATTTTATATAAATTATATATATTATTTATATAAATTATATATATTATTTATTAATTCTATTATTAGTATATCTTTTATACTTGACAAGCTGTAAATAAAAGGCAAGATCTTATATATAATTCATTGTTACCTCCAACTTTAATGGGAGCCTCCAATTCCAGAAGCATGGGTTGTTTCATCAAAACATCCATAGCCGCAAGACACAGTGCGTTAATTTCAGATTCACTAAAGTCGATCATTTCTATTTTTTTACTTTTTCGAACTGAAATTAAGTAAAATACTGAAATACATGTGATTTTGGGAAGATCTCGACAAACGACATCAAAAAATTACAGAAAATAAAATTTGTCTGTGATTTAAAATGACAGACAAGTGTCACCGTCAGGGATCCTCCCGTTGAGCAGACTATATATGAAGATAAAAGAAATAAATGTATAAAGAAAATATATTATAATATTTAAAACTATATCAAAAAAATTATATTTTCCTTCTTACCTTCTGGAGCTGTTAATCTTTTAATAAATTTATCCACGTTCACAGACATTTTTCTTTGGAGAATAGAAAAAGTACAAGAAAAAAATATAATATTTGTTCAGTACAAATAATTCAGATTTTCTGATAAAATGCTTTGTCAAAATATATGTGTATTACAACGATTAATGCAATTATCTGATAAGATTAGATTAAAAATTTATTATAATTTATTAGTAGACAATTTAAGATTCCATGTAAATATATAAAGTAAATTAAATTGTGTTTGATCTTAGAAAAAAATATATTTAAATCAGAAAATGTACAAGAACTTACAAACACTATATTGTACAAACTTTAAAAAATGTTTAATTAACATTTTTAAATTTCGAACTTTTTGGACCTATACAGGGCGGTCTATATTAAATCTAGTGAGCGAAACCAATATCTAGCATTCCATTTACCAAAATACAACTTCTGTGTAAAAATTCATCAGGTATATGAAAATATTTCTTAGATGTGTGCTATTATTGTCCACATATTTTACATTAATCCCAAAAACAAAACTAGTTTTTTGCATCACTATGTCACCCTGTATTATTTACCTGTGAACACCCTGTGTATTTACTATGAATTTTTATACAGATCATCTCATAAGTAGAAAATCTTGGTTTCTAATTGGTAGAGAATGCTTGAACAAATACTGTAAATTCACTTTGTTTTAAGTAATTCCAATGAACAAAAAATATTTTTTTAATAAAACTGACAAAAATAAAATTAAAATCCGCGGTTTTTTCAAACTGACGACACTTATAATTTATAATCAATCTCTGGATCAGCAAAATAAAACACTAATTCAATACAATACACCAAAACACTTTTATTTTTACCCCCAAGACATGCATTTTTGACCCAGAGGTTGAAATACCATTTATTTAAAAAAAAACCTATGGGTATTTCGGCACTGTAAGAAAATCTACAAAATAAAATAGTTATTTTTTTGTAAACAGTGTTGCGTTAATCCAACGGAGACTAATTGTCAGCAGTAGCTGACTCATAAACAAATTTGCCTGCGGAGACAAAAATTCTTAATTTTTCAGAAAGTTAATCTCTTTTCGTCATCAGAAGCAAAAAAAAATAGAACAAAGAACAAAGAAAAAAACTATTTAAAATATCTAAATGCAACACTTTAGTTTTTTTTAAACAGATACCTACGTCTACAAAAACCGTTGACGTTCTGTTAATGCCACAAAGGTTCTAAAATGACATTATATATAATGTTGACATTCTTAAGTTCTAATTTTGATAAATATTGATACAGGGTGTGTTATTAAAATAAGACATTTTTATTTTTATTATTATTTTTTGAGTACTTACGACGCCACTGGATAAACAACTAGTTTATTATCAATAACCACTTATAACCAATTATTAATTAATAATTGATTTAAGTTTTCAGATAGCTTCCATAATAATTAAGATACGATACAAAAAACTAAATATTTTCAATTTATTTTGTTTACTTTAAAAAATTGTTTTTTAAGTTTGCTAATACAAATGAATAAAATGAGTTACAAAATAATTTAAAACCCCAGCTTTCAATGGAATCTGAAATATGATTTTTATTCGTTTTATTGGGGATTATTTTAAATAATCCAAAAAATAGTTATTTAAAACAATCACTATTAACTTTGAAAAATATGCTCTAACAACAACATCGTTAACATCTTCAACCATCTTCGACCAAACTTAAATCGATTATTAATTGATAATTGGATATAATTGGTTATTGATAATAAATCAGTTGTTTATCCAGTGGCGTCGTAAGTACTTAAAAAAACAATAAAAATAAAAATATCTTATTTTAATGACACACCCTGTATCAATATTTATAAAAATTAGAACTTAAGTATCTTAGGTAAGGAGGATTCAAAATAATTTATCAGATTTGAAAAAATATTGTCCTAAGGGTAGTTTACTCTTGACACGAAAAATATTAACCCCATTAAAACGTACGTCTATGAGGTATCGCATTTCTTACCCTGGGCAAAATGTACGTCTTATAGCCATACAGCCTCCTGCCAAAAATGAAAAAGATCGCTCAACAAACAATCAAGATATTGGCTTGTATCCATCTTAAGTGGGACACCCTGTATAATATGGACTTTTTTGGACAGATGAATCCGCCACAGAGATATAGACATTTTTTTCATTTATTTTAAGCAAGAATTTCGACTTTTTTAAAATGTTAACGCACTGTATATCAGAAACTAAGTATGGACCCCATAATCGTATAAACTTTTTGACTTAAAACATACATAATATTATATGAGGAATCACACTAAATTTTTTTAGACTCCTTTTTTTTTGGAAACACACTGTATAAAATAACTGAAAATATTTAAATAACAAAACAGTTTATTCCTTAAATGGTTATAAATATTTAAAAACAATATAGTATAAAAATAGAATATATTGTATGCTTATAAACACTAAGGTTGAACACTAGGTTGAGCGGAAGAGCACAGCAGTGATTGGATTAAATGCGGAAAATACTGATCCTGTAATAACACTTTGTATTTATTCTTTGGCTTTTTTTTACATCGAATTATTTGGCACAATTTTTTCAACCAAGACCGGTCATCAATTAATCTCTAAAATTCAAGAATTATTTAGTTATTTTTTAATGATAAAAATTTAAAACAATCATGGCACCTCAATGAATCCAGCTATGATGAAGTGAGCTATAGGAAATACCAACAACAAACAACGAAATAGTCGTTGGTCTTTCGCCTTGAGTGGTAGATACATCAAGTCCATGAAATACGCTACTTCTTTACAGGGATTGATCATTAACCAGGTAGTAAAAACGGTCAAGAATGCAACCGTAATTATAAACCAAAAATTAGTGAACACGCTTTTTCTAAAACAAACAATAATACAGGGTGGTCCGAACTGTATTCCGGAAATTTTGACAGCAGATAAAAATAAGTACAAAAGTTCGTATAAATTTATGTCCTAAAACGCTTAGGATTGAAGCTACAGGGTATAGAAGTTTCATTTATATTTCGATTTTTTCAAAATAAAGTAACATCAATATTTGAATGAAAATTGCTGTCTGGTAGTTTGTTGACATGATAATTTTGATTTTGATGTTAATATGAGTCCTATTTGGGCGCCACCTAAATGCGTTTTAACTGCTTTAAAGAGTAATAACTTTTTGTTCGTAACCCGTATAAAACTACTGAGTGAAAAAAATATACATTTCCGTGATTTTTTACTTAAAAGTTTTTCTTGGTAAAAATCGCTATGAGCAACCATTCTCAAGATATTTAGAATGGAAATAGTCTATACATGTCATTATTGGCAAAAAATAAACATGATGAGTAGATAGTTATTTGACTGAAATAATAAATTAGAGAACTTTTTATTCCTCTAAAATAATCATAATTTTTTCTTGAAAAAATGATAATAAAACAGTTTCTTTTGAACTTTTGGCACAAAAACATTTCAAATTTATGATTTCAGTCTAATAACTGTTTAGTCGACATGTTTAATTTATGTCAATGATGACTGAGGTATTGATAATTTAGATTCCAAATATTGATGTTACTTCAGAAATTATTTGGAAAAAATCGAAATAAATTAAATTTCTTAACTCTGTATCTTCGAAACTAAGCATTTAGGACATACATTTATACGAACTTTTTTACTTATCTTATCTGCAGAATATGCTGCCGAAGTTTCCGGAATACAGTTCGGACCACCCTGTATAAAACAACAACATACCGTCGTGGTTATTCTAAATCCGGGAGTCGTACTTTAACATGGAAGACAAAGATAGCTAAAGATAGTTAACTAATATTTTAACAAGTTAATAGATACACAAATAAATACAGGATTGACTTCAATCATATTTTCATGTTTGTTTAATCTTCTCTAAAACGGTATGCGTATGGAAATTTGGAAAAGTCTAAACGGGATTAACCATTTTAGAACAAGCAACATTTTTTATGAAGAACGTATTTTTCTTAAAATGCCAATAAAAAAGTTTTTCCTCTTTTAAAGACAATCCGGGGGCATACTATATAATTAATTAATCTAAGTGAATTTTATAACTGATTGGTTTGAGAGAGGTGTGTAGTTCGTTCCAAGGAAACAACTAATGAGGAGGGCGAGGGGGGAATTTATTTTGGCGTTTTTGTTGCCTAATTCATTTTTTTTTGTTTTCAGCTATTTCCAAAACGTGGCGGTATCTGTACCGGAGGCAAAGGATTTTTTTTCATGAATCTCAATGAAATAAGTAAACCTAGACGTTTCTAAAATAGCTGTTGTTATGATGATATTTCGTTAATTACATCGCGTTTTATGTTCTATTGATATATATTCCACATAATTAATATTTGAACACGCGTTTATTATATAAACTTTTCACTTAAACTGCAGGAATATAACAATATTTTTATGATTTAATGTTATTATAATGAATTAGTATATAAAATTGTATATGATATGTTGTTTTAGACCTTAATTATCAATATATCCGTTTGGGAAAATTATTAATTGACCCGATGTCAACAAAAGTATGGTCCATATGCGGCCACCGAGGACTTGAAAGATTCTATGTAAAATTGTTACTTAAAAGATAATGTTTAGTAAAAGTATTTTTTTATTTATAAACATTTATTTAATTCTGTTTTTAGTATTTGTTCTTATAGCGGCAACATAGATACATTATCTGTGAAAATTTCAACTGTCTAGATATAACGGTTCATAAGATAGACCTTTTGTGACAGACGGACGGACGGACGGACAGCGAAGTCTTAGTAATAGGGTTCCCGTTTTTACCCTTTGGGTACGGAACCCTAAAAATAGCCAAAATATGAAATCAAAATTATAAGCGGTACTTTAGTTATTGCACTATAAACTTGTTCTAAAAAATCTGTCGGGGTAACTTTCAGACAGATGGACGTATGGACTTTCAGACAGTATGGACATTATTTAAAAGCAATGTTCTTTTATTGTTCTTAAGAGAAATCTGTAAACGATACTTTCATTAGCACCCAGCATAGTTTGATGTAAATCCATTCGACTAGTATTTATTATGCAGAGATTTAGACAATTAAAACTAGAAAAACAAAATCAAATTCGTAAACTAAACTTTGCTACAGTATAAATGTTACTTTACCATAACCAGAAATAATAAATAATTAGACAATTTTTTAAATAATTTTGTGTCTATTTTGTTCATGAGGCGCAATACTGCCGAATAAATGGTAGACCGCTAGTTAGTCACTGTTTTATATTTTTCTAATATATTTTTGTAATTGTAATTGTAGACAATGATTAAAACTAAATATTCTTGTATAACCTTCGAGGAATAGCCAATTTAATTTACCATCGGTAACTGTTTTCATGTCAGTTTTTCCATGTATACTTATTTTTCTGAAGCCACCTCAATGTTTGACTTTGATTGCCTCGTGCTATTTCACAAAATAGTACGATAAATATAAGCCCGTGTTATAAAAATTAGTTCCCACGTTTCCTGAAATTGATCGAGACCCGCCGTGATTGGTTTTATAACAAGGGCTTATATTTATTGTACTATTTTCGGAAATGCTTTGCGAAATGTTTCACGAAATATTTCGTAAAACATTTCGGGGATAGTGTAGCGGCTGTTTTATACTTTTAACAAATCATAGATGTCTTACAAAAAACAATGATCATACCTGTACGGTTTCCCTTTGGAAAAATGCCATGCCAAAACAATATACTGATAGCAGGAAACAGTAAACAACACTGTATTTTCCCAAGACACGATGATTTCGCCTTTACTATCCGGCGGTATTGGTTCAAACCATTTCTGACGGTACAGAAAGTAAAGAGCGCCCAATTGGATCAAGGCGCAAACAAAAATTTGCAGCAATAGTGGAAACATGTTCTTTGACGATACGAGTGATGACATTGGCCGTTTTGGGCATAACACATCTAATGGACCTAAAACGACAATTATATTTGTTTTTTTTTATAAAATATATTTCGGGTTAATGGATTTTAAAATTGCCGTAAACCTAGATAACTTTGGTACGATTTTTAGGGTTTTTCGTTGATATAGTCCTTGTTATATGAAATATACAGGGTGTCCCAGAAATAAGTGCAAATATTTTAAGGGGTGGTAGATCTCGATAAAAGAAACATATTTTCTCTTTATCGTTTTTCAAATAAGTCCAAAATAACGGAGTTATTTTACTTTGAAAATTTCCACACAAAAAATATTTTTTGCTAAAATTTTGAGAACCACTGGATCTTTTCTGGATTCTTGTAAATTTAATCTAATACCTATGTTGCCATATTATCAAGAAATTATGTTTTTTAACTAAAAACTAAAAAAATGTCCAAAAATTTTTTCAAAAAATTTCCAATTTTCAAATTTTTTTTTTCGCGAAAAAAACCTCATTGGCGAATTTCTGGGGTTGAACTATACTACCAGTTAAAATATTTGCACTTATTTCTGGGACACCCTGTATATTAAACTCAAGCATTGTCATTTAACATCTTTATTATAACACAAAAAATTGTCCAAGCGCGAGTCGGACTCGCGCACGAAAGGTTACGTACCATTCATTATATATATATTAGACCCACTATATTATTATAAACTTTTTTCCGATTTAGTTGAAATTTTGAATGCGCGTATAAGTAATTAAAAAAAATGAAGAAACACATTACTAAAAATTGTATTAATCAATAATAAATATGTAAAGAGTAAAATAAAGATGTAAAAATTAAAAAAAACGATTAAAAAAAAGTCGCCTTGGCTAGGATTCGAACCTGCCTTACTACGGCTCCAACGTCATAGCAGCGTAAAGTCCTAACGCTTTAACCACGCGGCCACCGAGGACTTGAAAGATTCTATGTAAAATTGTTACTTAAAAGATAATGTTTAGTAAAAGTATTTTTTTATTTATAAACATTTATTTAATTCTGTTTTTAGTATTTGTTCTTATAGCGGCAACATAGATACATTATCTGTGAAAATTTCAACTGTCTAGATATAACGGTTCATAAGATAGACCTTTGTGACAGACGGACGGACGGACGGACAGCGAAGTCTTAGTAATAGGGTTCCCGTTTTTACCCTTTGGGTACGGAACCCTAAAAATAGCCAAAATATGAAATCAAAATTATAAGCGGTACTTTAGTTATTGCACTATAAACTTGTTCTAAAAAATCTGTCGGGGTAACTTTCAGACAGATAAATTTTATACGTAAATAGCTGTAAAGAAGCATTCTGTCCCAAAGGACACGCATCAAAATATAAATGAAGCTAAAAAAGTTTGAGAAAATATATTTTCGTAATTGTAGAGCAGTAGATGTATGTTTCTTTTAAAAAACTAAATAAGAAGACAATATTGTACTAAAGAACTAACAAATACAGATAGCAAATAGATAAGTTTCACAGATTCCAACGATTAAATGTCCATAGATTTTCTTAGATAGGTACAAAGAAAGTTTACGACTTATTGTCTAAAATATTGCAACAAAAAATGTATTATTCTTAAATAAGAAGGCCAATGTATGTGCAACCTAATTTTAGGAGTCCGATAACTCTTTCAAAAATATTCTTGTTTCCTCCTTTAATCTTTTGTAATAGTACGAGAGCTAGCAACGTCGGCAAAAACTTTAGTACAAAATGATATTCAGGCAACAATTCGTAGGGCAACTTTGAGACAGTACCAAAATTGGTCCGCAAAGATAAAACTTTGTCTAGAAACAAATATATTTTTCTCCACGTTTTTTTACATAAAATATGAGGGAAATAACAGTGTTTTAAGATAGAATATTTTTAGTCCACTACTTCACTTTTTACATCTGCTAAACTTCTTTTTCGAAGATAAATTACAGGCATATTAATTTAAACACCGTAACAGGTCTTAAAGGAATAATTTGATATAAGAATTTTAAGAATATAGTAATAACTGTAAAATTAAAAAAAACATAATTTGTCAATATATGAAACTCACCTTGCCTTCCCATAGAAATTGCTAAAAACGTCGTTATAATCAAATCAATATAGAGGAACTGGAAATCACCAAGAATGGAATGGCACTAAAAATTAATTATTATGAGTTCAGTACGCAGTGTGTCATTTATAAGGTTTTAGGGATACAACAGAATAGCACAAAACAATGCGAACATTTATATAACTGCAATTATTGTATTCTATTCAGTTGTTTATTATGTTAGCTACGGTTTTTAAGTTTGGCCATTTAAAAGGTCCAAAAGAAAAGCACTACAAACCTTATATAAAATTAACACAGTAAAAAACTGAATCAAACTGTAGAGAGCCATGTATTTAAACAGAGCAAAACTAGTTACTAGTGAACACCTTCCTTCTGAGATCAGTCTTGTAAGGCACGAAATATTTGGTATACCTGAGGTAAATGGAGCGGCTACGCTAGCTTCTTCCGGCGATAGCGATACACCTACGTGAGCAGCTTTAAGAGCCTAAAAATAAGCAATAACTGACTTACCTTAACATTTGGATTATTTTATTGTTCATAAAGGCTTTAAATACGTTTCTGTTTAGTTTTTATTTAGTTAAATCATAATTAGTCTGAATAACCAACCTGGCTAACTTAGCCACAACATAACGTGCGCACATTAAACAAAAAGGCTGTAGAAGGAGCCTAATACTATTTTTATATTCATAATTTAGAGACAGTCCTAATTTTTTTATATCAGCTCTTTCCAATCTCTTGCTAAGATAACTAAATCATCGGCAACGGCTAAGTGCAAGGCATTGGTTCTTTTTGTATACAGAAGGCCCTCTCTGTTGTAGTAACTTTTACCCGTCAAATTTCATTCAAGTCGCTAAAAGCACTTAAAAATAAGGACTTTACTTCCTGTAGCTACCCAACAAAGCAAAATCGATCCCATGTTTGACCCATGACAGATTTAATTCGTATGAAAATGTTATTTTTGGATAAAATCTATGAAATACTCAAAAAATATTTTGAAGAAATGTTTCAAGCAGTAATAATAGTTCAAAAGACAGAATTCTTTTGATTATCAAATTTTCTCTTCTAAATTCTATAAATCAGTACAAACCCCACAATCGTTGGCACCATCCCCCACCATAGCTACTACATAATCTAATTCCTGTAAAGCAGTCACTACTTGCGTCTTCTGATCAGGCTGAAACCTAGCAAATACTTTAGTTCTTACTAGAAAACCTGGTAAAAGGTCTTGAAAGTGACTCTTTAACTTTATCCATGTTTTACCATCTATGGCACAGTAAAAACTCTAAAAATAATATAGTAAACAAAGTTTAAATGAAAGCAAAATATAAACATTTATACAGAATGATTAAAGTCAATAATAGTGTAGTCTCTAGAAGAACCACTGCCAGCTTTCTGGAGACTTAACTTGGGTGGTTCATTATCTAAATCGTCAATGACAGAAACAATGTATATATCGTCCGACGCGCCTACCATGCCACAGTCTCTAGCTACAGAAATAGCAGTCATTATATTATCACCTAAAAAAGGATGTACTATATTGTGAACCTAAATAAAAATATAAATACTCAGATGCAAAAAAAACCTCGATTAACCCTGTATAATATGCCAAATACTAAAGTTTACAAAAAACTGAGTTTACAAAATTAAAGTTGATATAATTAGATACAGCTTGCTAAAAAATTGTTGAAAATAGGGCTAAAAATAACAAAAATATAACAGTTTAAATATGACTAAAATTTTCTCCGTTGCGTTTTTTTTGCATCTGAATGTATTTTGAAGGGAATAAAAAAAATAACATTTTACAGACTAACCTGTAATCATTACAGTCGGTATATGAGCTCGGTGTAGGTCTTGTATGACAGGTTCAGTTTCATCTTTTAAAGGGTTTTGCATAATAAGAAGTCCCAAAAATTCCAAATCGCACTCAATCTAAGAATATTTTTACGTGTTACAACATACCAATTCAGATTATTACCTATCTCTATCTTTTTTGAAATGCTTGTCAATAAAAATCAGTACCCCCTAAGGTTTTTGTAAGTAAATATTATTATAACCCAAAAAATACAAAGTAAAATTAGATAACATATTACATAGACCATACAATCGAAAAAATGGCGTCAGAGTAGACTATAAATTATCGATCGATAATAATTACTGTCCCGCCAACGCTATAGGTTATTTAATGTCATTTATTAAAATTTAATTATATATTAAATTGTACCATAAGATCGAAAAAAAACCGGCGTCAAAGATGGCTGGAGAATGACAATCAATGATAATTTTGGCAAAGTTTCAACTTCTATGCGGAGGGTGTTAATCTTTTGTTGTTATATTCTACCAAAAAAAAGATTAACCCCCTCTGCAAAGAAGTTATATAAAGACTATTTATAACCACGAAGTTGCACGCATCTGGCAAGTTTAATATGGACAAATCGCCATATGTCTAATTATTTCAGACATCCAACATAGACATAACCCCTCTTTGTTCAATACATCTTACTGTATTGAGTGTACTCTTCGTACACACGAAAATAAGCACCCAAGGCCAGACCTTGCCGACAGTGTATACCCACTAGTAACGACGTCATATCTAAAAACTTTGGCTTAATCCTATAGGTGGTGTTAGTATATTCTGTTGTTACATATTCAATGAGATAAACTTATTGGCTAAGATTTTAAATGACAAACAAATCAGAGTAGGATAAAACTGTATTATATTATTCAGTTTTCTGTCTTACCTGATTTCTTTTAACTTTTTGAGCCTCTCTCCATTTGAAACTTTTCGGTAGATTCTTAAACGCTACGGCAATCACTCTGAAACCGTTGGCAGTGTAATAACTAAGTTTTTCTTGAAAATTCGATGGCAGAGTTGACGACTTGCAAAGTGATGCTAGTTTTTCAGGCGCTCCTTTAGTGTAAGCAAACATGGTTGGACACTCTAGGTCTTTACAGATAACTGACATACATTGAGCGGTGGAAGAAAATGGGAATTCTTTAATTATACCAACCTCATAGGTACACTAAAATAATAAAAACAAACTAAATAACTAACAATACAGTACGTCTGATCTGTGTCTATGAAAGGAATGCGGACAAAAAATATTTAAATAAACAGCAATTTATTTTATACGTCGACTTAACGAGTACGTGCCGTAACGAGTGATGGGACGCGTCGTCTATTTTTTTACGAAAAACATCGAGAGAATATCGTTTCCCCTCTCACGGATACCCCGTAGCTACAGAACGAACAGACGTACTGTACATATTGTACTCAAAATTACTACCTACTGGGTATGTTAGATTTCATATTAATCTGAATTATTACTGGCAGTATAACAACTTACCTCGTCCCTATTAACATTATTGTCCTCGTGAGTCAACTTTAATTTACCACCCGTTTCAGACCTTGGCGCACTAACGACTGTTGGGGCTAACATGTCAAAACGTGCATTTTCATCATTCCCAGGTTCTTCCAAATTCTAAAATTTAACTCTTTTAAAATTATTAAATACTCCAACAAATGAAGACGTGATGTAAATAATGTGCTAAATGCCAATTGGATGCTTTGAATAAAAAGATATTGTATATGATTGGAACTTAGTAATTGTCATTTCGGTATTTTTATCCTAATTATTATATACTACTTAAGAAGTGAATTGTAGTTATTTTGTTATAAAATTAAATACTTAACTGTGTCAAAGTTAAAAGTGAAAATCGTATATTGTCTTTCTACAGTATGTCTCCGGATTTTCTTTACAAGAGGAAAATCTTTTTATTATTGACATTTCATGGAAAAATGCATTGTTCATAAAAACTTTTACTTGTTCTAAAATGGTTAATCCCGTTTGAAATTTTCCAAATTTCCATTTGAAAAATTTAGAAAAAAAAAACATAAAAACATAATTGAATTTTAGTCCTAAAAGTCCTAATCAAAAAATGGTAATATCATTTCGATTTCATTTCATTATGGATTGGAATGCTGGGTTTCCCGCTAAAACGTATAATTGTTTTGGGTCGCATACATTGTACGGGATTAGGCGCTGCTATAGCGGTTGCTAAGAACAGCCGAAAACAAGAACAGAAAGAATTTTCTCTTGTCAAAGTCAGAATCTTCTAAAATTATAAAATCTTTAAAAAAACAAACGGCCCGCATTGAAAAAATACCGAAAAGTGTTTAAAGCGTCCATTTTCAAAGCAATTATTGGTATCTTGTAAGTTTAATTTAAATTTTATTTACCCTGATAATTGTGAAAAAGTGGCATTAAAAACACTTAAGCTGTGTGAACTGTGAACTTAAAAAACCATCGTGGCATAACGTCGGTTTCCAATGTTCCATAGGTATTTTATACTTATGTCCTTATATAAAATAAAGTTTCTTACATGCAACACACTGTGTTTTATTTATAAAATTAAAATAAAATTTGAATAAAGAATATATTTGGGGACATAATTCCGGAAAAAGCCGAATCGCCCCATAATTATCAAAAACTTTGGGTCTCGACCTTTGCAAGAATAGCGCCAAATAATACTTACATTGTCATTATGGGCACTTTCCAATCTAACTTATTTCATTTATCTTATGTTTCGTTCTTTCACATATTGTTATTATTAGAATTTTAATTAACGTCATATTTTTTGCTGTTTTAAAATGTTAAAGAAGTACAAAATTTATTTAGTTCATTTCTCCGGAAAGGGTAATAAGAATTAATCGAAAATTTGATAATTTGACAACAGTAAAACATATGTCATTAATGGAAATATTGAAATCTATTTACAGGGTGGTCTGAATTGTATTCCGGAAACTTCGGGAACATATTCTGCAGATAAAAAGAAGTAAAAAACTTTTTATAAATGTATGTCCTAAAATGCTTAGTTTCGGAGATACAGGGTGTAGAAATTTCATTTTTATTTCCATTTTTTCCAAATAATTTCTGAAGTAACGTCAATATTTGGATGAAAATTGGTATCTATTAGTTTTTTGACATTAGAAATTTGATTTTGATGTCACTATGACCCCTATTTGTAGAGGGCGCCACCTACATGTATTTTAACTGTAAGAGTAATCACTTTTTGTCCGTACCTGTATAGAACTGCCGAGTGAAAAAATATATTTACATTTTCGTATTTTTTTACGTAAAAAATGTCTCTTGGTAAAAATCGTTACAAGCAACTCTATTCCAGATATTGAGAATGGAAATAGTCAATACATGTCATTATTGATAAAATATAAACATGGTGAGAGTAGATAGTTATTTGACTAAAAAGATAAATTTGGAAAATGTTTATTTTTTTAAATTAATCATAAAATTTTCTTCGAAAACATGATAATTGATGATGGTTTGGCACAAAAACATTTCAAATTTATGATTTCCGTGTATTAAACTATTTAGTCAACATGCATGTTTAATTTATGTCAATGATTATTATTATATTTAGATATTGATAATTTTGATTTCAAATATCTCGAGAACTATTACTCGTAGAGATTTTTATTAAGAGATCTTTTTTACGTTAAAAACGTCGTAAATGTATATTTTTTTCCTTAGTAGTTTTATACAGGTACGGACGAAAAGTTATTACTCTTCAAACCAGTTAAAAATATGTAGGTGGCACCCTCTACAAGTAGGAGTCATATTGACAACAAAATCGAATTTCTCATATCAAAAAACTCCCAGACACCAAATTTCATCCAAATATTGATGTTACTTCAGAAATTATTTGGAAAAAATCGAAATAAAAATGAAACTTCTACACCCTGTATCACCGAAACTAAGCATTCTAGAGCATACATTTATACGAACTTTTTTACATATTTTTATCTGCAGAATATGCTGCCGAAGTTTCCGGAATACAGTTCGGACCACCCTGTATATACATATATATGTATATAAAATGTTAATGTTTATCTGTGTCGTCTCTACTGAAGTAACGACTTGCTCTAGGAAGTTGCTTTTTTTACTTTAACAGATAGCTAATTGGCTCTTCTAAAAACTGTCGCCGCCGGATTTTTTGTTTTTCATTTAATTAAAAAAAATAGAAAGTATTTTTTTCCTGATATCGTGGCGCGGATGCGCCAGGCTTCAACTAGTTAATAATAACCATCTATCAAAGAATAAAATCTAAATGATATTACCAAACATTTTGATTTTTAGGACTTTTTAGAAAATTCAACTATATTTTCAGGTTTTTTTTTTAATTTTCTCTAAAACGGAATGGAAGTTTGGAAAAGTATAAACACGATTAACCATTTTAGAACAAGCAAATTTTTTTATGAAGAACGCATTTTTCTCAAAATGTCAATAATAAGAAAGTTTTTCATCTTGTAAAGATAATCCGGGGACATACTCCATATCCAATTTATCCTTACCCACTTTGTAAATTCGAACATGTTGAGATCCAAGGGATCCCCTGTCAAACTCCCACCTATTCTTGTAAGAGAATGACACGTTGCCATACCTCTCACCAAAACGTCATAGCTATTCCCCAAATGTCCTACATTATTAACTGGTTCTCCAAATTTCGATTCAGCACAGGGCATCACAGAGTGCATGTCTAGTCCGTCGTGAGTCAAAGTTCCCGTTTTATCAAAACAGGCCAGCTTGATCTTACCGCACACGTTAATCCTGGGCGGACTGATGCAAAAGATCTTCAGTTTCTTCAGACGCGTTTGACTGTAGACTGTTCCGACTGTCATGGCGGCGGGTAGGGCCGGTGGAACGACTATGGTGATGATATCCAGAACTCTTACGGCTATTTCTACTACAGTTGCGTGGCGTTGGAGGTAGAGATACAGGCAGTAAGCCATTCCGCTCACGGCGATGGTAAAGAGCAAGTAGACAAATTTGAGGGCGTCAGCGTAAAACTGAAGGTTGATCGGGGCGGGATACAGTATGCTTTTAACCAGATGCCCTTTGGTGGTATCAAATCCCGTACGAACTACTTTGGCCAAGACGTTTTCACCTCCGTAATATCTAAAAAAAAAAAAATTTGTAATTAGATATTATCAAATAAAATATCGTTTTAAAAAAATTCAGCATGACTCAGTGTTTAAAAAGTGCTTTTTGAAAAATGTACATTTCTAAACAAAATTTTCTGCACATTAATTCTCTATACATATAGAGGGTGTTTCAAAAAACATGTACCCTCCCTCGTGGGGAGGTTCCTCTCGTAAAAATGAGACTTATTTTTCATATCAACATAGGTCCGATTCTGCTTTGTTTCATAGCTACAGGGTGTTAAAGTCTTTCGATTTATTATAATTTTCTTCCAAGTACTTTTAGTGATTTGAATAACATTTTGAAGGTGAAAGTTGCTATATATTTTAATGCTAAAAATGTGTCAATAAATTCATCAGGGACGTGCATATGGGTTATCACTGGAATATTTAAAAAAACATGTACGCCACTGACTTTCTTTCTTTTGATATCAAAATCGTGTAGGCCGTTTAATGCCAATTAAAATTATCTCTTGATATTTTATCGAATTCGGCCTCCTTGATGAGATAAACGATAAACGCAATTTTATTAATCACAATTAATAAAATTTAAATTAAAATAAAATTAATAAATTATATATTTTACCTAATTCATTATTAAATATTACTATTAATATTAAAACTATTAGTTATTATTACTATTAGTCCAATATACAGCAATTTTAAATAAAAAAGAAATAATAAAAAATGTCTATATTATGCCGCAACTGCACATGCATGCGACAATTAGCGAACTCCGAGCGCTCGTCAAATACCGAGCGCTCGTGATCGGACTTCGCCTTTCCATCCACACATGCGGGCTCTGATAGCAACAACATTTCTTTCATTTCTCGTCACCGATCGAGTCGCCGAACTCCGACTTCCTCATCCACACACATAGGAAATCGGCGAAGCCCCGATCGAAGATCGCTAAATGCCGCATGTGCGGTTGCGGCATTACATATGTATATGGCGGATTCAACTCTCCAAAAAAAAAATAATGGTATTTAAGATAATTACAAAAAACCTAATTTTTAAAAGTTTTAACATCCTGTAACTCTAAAACTATGCATTTCCATACCCATGTCTATAGGAACTTTTTTTCATATTTTTTGATGAGGAATCAATGAGTACTTATTTAAAACTTTCGCAAAAGTTAATGATATTACATTTTTTTAACGGTTGCTATTATATATTTTTAAAGGTTGCTATTAGACTTGGATCAAGGCAAATTAATAAAATTGCGTTTATCTCATCAAGGACGCCGAAATCAGCAAAATATCAAGAGACAACTTTTAATTGGCATTAAACTGCTTACGCTATTTCGCTAATAAGAGAAAAACAAGTCAGTGGCGTACGTGCTTTTTTTAAGAAAATATTCCAGTCATAAACCATATGCACGTCCCTGGTAATATTTCGACACTTTTTTAGCTTTAAAATATGTATCACTTTTACCCTCAAAATTTCATTTGAATCACTTAAAGTACTTGGAAGAAAATTATATCGAAAGATTATTAAGACTGTAACACCCTGTAGCTACGAAACAAAGCAGAATCGGACCTATGTGGATATGAAAAATAAATCTTATTTTTACTTGCGAAATCTCCCCACGAGAGATGACACATATTTTTTGAAACACCCTGTATACAGGATATGAGTCTTAAATAAATGCAAATATTTTAACGGCTGGTAGATCTCGATAAAAGAAACATATTTTCTCTTTACCGTTTTTCAAATAAATCCAAAATACCTAACTGAGTTATTTTACTTTGAAAATTTCCAAATAAAAAATATTTTTTTCTAAAATTTTGATTGAAAAACCACTGGATATTTTCTGGATTTTCTTTCTTGTAAATTTAATCTAGTACCTCTTTTGCCCTATTATAAACAAATTATGTTTTTTAACTCAAAATCCAAAAAAAATCCAAATTTTTTTCAAAAAATTCCAATTTCAAAAAAAAATTGGCAAAAAAACCTCATAATCGTGTTTCTGGGTCGAAATATACACCCCTAAAAATATTTGCACTTATTTGAGACTCGCCCTGTATAAAGAGTATCATAAGTTCAAAGCATAAGACCGAAAAAAAAGTCATTAAAGTTGGCTTGGAAATGAAGATTGCTGTCACTTTTTATGTAAAATTATGGCGAATGTATTGATTGTCATTTCCAAGCCAACTTGTTTGTTTTTTTTTATCACAATGAATTTATCATTATTCAGCTTTTGTGTCTCATGTCTGAATAATGTACCAGTAAAATATTTTCAAATAAATAAACATTACAAAAATAATCTCATGTAAAACCTTTGTAAAAGTAAATTATTGTAATTTTATCAGCAATTCATGACCATAAAGTATTATTTACTATGAGTAATTCCCACATTTATCAAGAAAGCAAAAAGCAATACCACCTACATCTTTTTTATTATTGAAATGTGTTTACAAATGTAGTTTAGCTTTAGTTATATTTTTATCAAATGTAAAAAGTAGAGAATAAATCTGACGCCAATGTATGACAAACATTGGTTAAAAAATATAAATACCAATGATAAGTTAATTGATTTTAAATCTTAATGTTTAAATAATAGTTAAAAAAAACTTTATATTAACATAAAATATAATGTTGATGATTGAAATATAATGATAGAAAAAAAACGGCGTTAGTTTAGTAATATTCATTAAATAAATTTGCACAACAAATATAAGCTATCTTCAATTCTAAATAACTTGACGTCCATTTTCTTCACAATTTACATATTATATATAAAATGCTAATGTTTATCTGTGTTGTCTCTACTGAAGTAATGACTTGCTCTAAAAAGTTGTTTTTTTTTAACTAAAAGATAGCTAATTGGCACTTCTAAAAACTGTCGTAGCTGGATTTTTTGTTTTTCATTAAAAAAAAATAAAAAGTATTTTTTTTCCTGATGTCGTGGCGGATCCCCCAGGCTTCAACTAGTCTTTAGTACTTTACCTGGTTTGGAGCACGTGAGTGCCAGAAAATAATACATGTCTTTTGTGTATGTTGATGTTAAATTCATCTGAATCAGGTGGTAAAGCTGACTTTGTCACTGGAACACTCTCGCCTAAATAAAAAATATAAAATTTTCATAATCTTTCATTAGGTTTATTAAAAAAATATATACCTGTTAGTACACTTTCATTTACAATGCACTGGCCAGTAATTAAAACGGCATCACAAGGCATTACATAATCTCCAGCAGGTAAAACAATAATGTCCCCTGGTACTACATCATCAGGCTCTATTTTCAAACATGTCTCATTTCCAAACTCCCTCAGAACAGCCACCTCATGACATTTAGATGATTCAACTATATCATGTAAATTCTGACTTTGCTAAATTATAAAATACTTTATAAATATTAAAAAACCTCAATCAATCTTTTTTACTTACTTTCTGAGTCTGTAAAAGGGATGTTACGATAGAAAAAAATGTTAAGAAGATTACACAACCTGCATATATAAAGTAATCATCGATGCACCATAAAATAATAGAGAATGCCTGAAAAAAATAAAAAGGGTTCAATATTTCCTCTATGAATAATCTCCAATAAGATTTCACTTCGATTTCTATAGAATTTGGTCCAAATAAAGTAAACCTATAATAGAAAAAAACAATTAATCTTAAATTAAACCAAAGAAAAACTTATAATTCATTACAATGATGTTCAGGCAATACATCTACAGTTAAACTTACAATTCATTATAATGTTGTTCGGTCAATCCACTTCTATTAGTACATAAATCATTACACGTTATATTCTTCCATATTAACTGATCATATGTACTAAATGATTGCCTTTCAGAGATCCAAACATATTTTGTATGCTGATGGAAAAAATACTTCTGTTCACCTGTTATTCCTAGCTGGTCTAAATTAATATTTACAGAAAACACCCTGTGTAAACTGTGATTATTATGATTATCTCTCACTGAAGCAAAAAGTAAATAAATTTAATAACAATTAATCTGCAGACAAAAAACATTTTACTTACCTAAAAAAATATCTGCATGTTCTATACAACATTTTTTATACTTAACTCTGCTTTTCACACTTGGATAAGCCTTAAAAATCAAATAGGGTATACCACATAATATTAGACTAAATATATGAAAAAATATGAGTCTTATCTTAGTTTTTTTAAATGCTTTAATATGGCAAAATACTTCTTGTGTCTCTTCATTATATATGTCTTGAGATGTATTGTCGATTGGTTCATAACCTGATAAATAATGCAATATACCATAATATCTAATATGTATTGTTCTATTGTTCTAATATATGTGTAAAATTAGTAATAAAATATAATTACCATTATGGGAAGTAACTGACATCACAGATCACAGCAAAATTTACCCTATTTATGAACTATGGTGTGAACTACGATTATTAATGCATTTTTAGAGCTGATAAAAATCTGCTTGCCTAGGCACGTTTTGTTTTTCAAATTACGTTTTACATTCTACAAGCTTATCAAAAAAATAAGATATGCACAGTAAAACTAATAATGAAAACTGTTGTTAACACCCAAATATTGCTAGTAGATAATATAGGACACCTAATTTTATAATTTATGTAATCGAAAAATTATGCTTCATTATTTAATAAAACGGAAAATAAAAATAATAAGGAAATAAAAAGTTCAATTAGATAATTTTAATAACAACATTTCAGTTGATTGTGACACTTCTTCTTTTTCTTTAATTAATTTAAAGACCTAAGCTGCTAGCACTATCCTGTCTATTACTGGTTCCGGCCCTAAATAAGACAGGTGATTCCGATCTTTGTACCCGATCCGACAGTCATGGTCGAATCCAAGGGTCGAACGTGGGTCGAACCCAAGGTCGAACCATCTAGAAAGAGAACTCTATTCCAGATCATATACTTTTTTTCCAAAAGTATATGATCCAGTCCAAATCTCATCTGTCATTAATTTGTTTGATATTTTTTATGGTATTTTTTGTAGAGATTTTTTGAGTAGTTAAATTACGGATTTTAATATATTGAGCCAATGCCCTCTATAAAAGATCAGCCTACGGGCGGACTTTTGTTTACTTCATCAGCTGTACATACTTAGATATAGGGTTAGATTCTGTATTCATATTTTGTCGGTTGATTTTTGGTATTATTTATTATTGTAGTGCAAAAAACTAATTATTTTGGTGTTTAAGTGACATAAAGTACTACCAGATATATGGTTACTATGATGGTCAATCTGTTTCTCATAAAAAAAACACGAAATATTACACGTTTTGTTAAGTGCTTTAACCTAAAAGTGCCCATAAATTTTTTATTTATCGTGATTTTTGTGTGCGTTTTTTAAGACTAAACAATTCATTAATAAAGCTTAAGTGGAGTGTGTTTTTGGTGCTATGCCTCATCTTTATTGTGTTCCTGGTGGAAAGGATAGTTATACTAGGCAGCTTAAAGTATCCGGAAGAGCAAGAAAAGTGGGTACGATTTATATATAATAACAATATATTCGATATAAGACAATTCTATTGAAAATATCTTTAATAAATTTAAAAATAATATTCTCCCAGAATGGTATTAAAGAAAACTGGACAATTATGTTTATTTTATTCATATTGTGGAATCTCCACTCCAAGTGTTGTTGGTTCAGCTTCGATAGATTCAAACACGTAAGATAAACACGTAAGTAGGTATTATGATCTAGGGAAAAATAAAGAATATGTGTATTAAAGATCATGAAAAAGATTATTATTTTGAGTTCAAAATTAAAAAAGATTTTTGTAAAGACAAGAATGATAAAGTTTAAAAGAAGAATGTGTTTTTGTTTGATAATATAATGTATGTAAGATGTATATAAGACAATTCTATTGAAAATATCTTTAATAAATTTAAAAATAATATTCTCCCAGGATGGTATTAAAGAAAGCTGGACAATTATGTTTATTTTATTCATATTGTGGAATCTCCACTCCAAGTGTTGTTGGTTCAGCTTCGATAGATTCAAACACGTAAGATAAACACGTAAGTAGGTATTATGATCTAGGGAAAAATAAAGAATATGTGTATTAAAGATCATGAAAAAGATTATTATTTTGAGTTCAAAATTAAAAAAGATTTTTGTAAAGACAAGAATGATAAAGTTTAAAAGAAGAATGTGTTTTTGTTTGATAATATAATGTATGTAAGGCATAACATATTTTTGTTCGGTAATTTTTAATGAATAGTGTTGTATAGTCAATAAATTGGTATATTTGCAATACAAAATTAAGTTTTAATGATAAAGGTGTTACTAAAAATAATAGTTCCACAAATTCCAACTGCCGGCGTCCTCGTTCGCGTGGAATGGGAAACGCTGAATGGCGTCATTGCACATAGACGCGTCTCAGTAGGCTAACGGCAGCAATGGTGCCCAGCGGGTAGGAGAGATGGCCTGCTGGGTAATAGAGCTCATACTGCATCATCATCGAGCTCGCGGCATGCGATCCGAACTCGAGCAGCTGAGTGCAACAACATCTCAACCAAACCGGCGATATGGAAGGGTGTGAAAAGGAACATTTTACCCCAGGAGGTAGCCCAACTTTGGGAAATCCTCCCACCTCCACTGAGGTGGCCGAGCCCCATTCGGATTCTGGGGGGGGCTCATTTTCACACGACGACAGTGATCCAGCAGTGGTACACTTGGCTGCTGGATCTTCCCAAGCCACAAGTGCACAGGAGAATGCTACCCAAGGCAGCAAAGGCGCCGGGAGTATCTCCTCTCGACTGGAGAATATGGAGATCGGAGGGACAACCGATGATGATCTCTCCATAGACTCCGACTCCGAGGAGGGGCTGCTCAATCCGGAAGCCGACGCAGGCCAAGGGAAAAGCATCAAGAGGAAAAGTCTAACGGCGTTCCAAAAGGCCAAAAAAGTCTACCGGAACGCTCAGACTTTTTTGAAAAAGATGAGCTTGAAGAAGAAGGAAGACTTGACCGAACGGGAAAGAAACCTCATCAAGCTCAACGAGAGAAAAATCTCCAAATTCGAGGCTGACCAACAGTCAAAGAAAATGGAGGTGATTCCTGAGGAAGGGGAGAAGCCGTCCTCCAAATCGGTGAGAAGGCTTCAGAGGTCCGACGCTATTGTGGAATCTCCAAAGTCAGCAGACCCCAAAAAACCAAAATCTGAAAAGATACCGGTTAAAAGGGGTCGGTCTGGCGAGGGAGAAGGAAACGTAGCAAAAAGGGCTAAACCCTCGACTAGCTTCGATTCGCCGGACGAATGTCAGGTCGCTGTCATTGATCGAGCTGATCTAGATGGCAAAATGACGCCCGAAAGGTGGATGGCGGTTGAGTCGAGGATCCTGATGGCTATCGCCGAAAAGGAGGGAGGCAGCGACGAGGAAGTGATCTTCGACGGGGCTGGATGGCAGAAAGGTGTCAAAGTTGTGGGTTGCAGCAACAGGTTGTCGCGAGACTTCCTAACGCAAGTAATCCGCAACTGCAACGACATCTGGCCAGGAGCCCGACTAGAGGTCATTCCCAGATCGCAACTGCCCCTAAGAAAAACGATCTCATTATGGATCCCTCCTCCAGTACCGGAGAAGGATGAGACAACGATGAAGATCTTGGCGAGACAAAATAAGAACCTATGGACACAGGACTGGAGGGTAGTCTCATCAGTCGCCAGTCCAAACGGAAAAGGAAGGGATATAGTGATCGCCATTGACGAGGCATCACTAGATCGCTTGAGGAAATCGGAAGGAAGCATCAAATTTGGTCTCGGGGCTCTAAAGGCGAGGCTTCCTAACGACAAGAATGGCACCAAGTCAACCAGGGCTGCGGGTGGTTCAGATTAATCTGAACCACTGTGAGGCCGCGACGGAGGATTTGATGCTGTTCATGAGTGAAAAGAAGGTGGACGTGGCCTTAGTCCAGGAACCATGGATCGCAAGAGACAAAATCCAGGGACTGAGGTCAAAAGAATACATTCTACTTCACCCACAGATTACAGGTAAAAAGAGAGCGTGTATAGTAGCAAGAAGAGCACTAAAGCTTACATTGCTATCCCATTACAGCACAAACGATCTGAGCGTGGCCACGTGCGAGGACCAAAAGGGGTTCAAACTTCTACTGGTCTCAGCATACATGCCATACGACGAAGAGAATCCCCCGCCGGAAGCGGTCCGAAATCTGGTTCGAGAAGCCAGAAGAATGGGCCAACAGCTGGTGATAGGATGTGACGCCAACGGCCATCACGTCCAATGGGGAAGCAAGGATATCAATGAAAGAGGTGAGTCAATAATGGATTTTATACTTTCTAATAACCTTACTATATGCAACAGAGGCAACGTGCCAACGTTTGCAAATAAAATTAGGCAGGAAGTTTTAGATCTAACCTTGACCACGGAGGGACGGGGTTTGATAGTCGAGGATTGGAGGGTTGATCTGGAGAGATCCTTCTCCGACCATAGGAGAATACTCTTTAGGATTAAACGAGAAGTCCCGCTTGTTAAACCCTATAGGAATCCTAGAAAGACGGACTGGAGTAAATATGAAAAACTCGTGAATAGGTATTCTAGCGAAGGGGAACTAACCCATATGCCGGAGAAATCGAATCGCGACTATATAGACAATACGGTTGAGAAATTAGGAGAAGTGCTTATTAGAGCTTTTAAAAATTCATGCCCTGTTAGCCGACCCCGTAAAAACACCAAACCGTGGTGGAACGCGGAGTTACGGCAGACTAGGACAGGAATAAAGAAGCTATACAATAAAGCACAAAAGGAGAAAACGGAAGAAAGTTGGGACGTTTATAGAAAGTGTTTCAACGAATATAAAAAGAAAATAAGAGAGGCTAAATGGGTATCGGTAAAGGAATTCAGTGAGTCCATCAGGGACACCAACGAGGCGGCCAGACTGAGGAAGGTACTGTCCAAAGAACCGATGGTACCAAGCAACATCAGGAGACCAGACGATTCGTGGACTGAATCCAACGCCGAGACCCTCAATCTTCTAATGGAGACCCACTTCCCTGGCTGCAAGGACCCTGAACCAAACGAAATCGATCGGCAAGAGCCGAGAGACGACAATGGATCAGGGGACGAAGCAGAGAAGAGGGAGAAGATCAGCAGGACCATCACAGAGGAGAGGGTAGCATGGGCAATTCGTTCATTTAGCCCATACAAGTCGGCAGGAGTGGACGAAATAACACCAATCATGCTGCAAAAAGCTCCAAGGAGCATCAATACCCTACTAACCAGGATCTTCCGGGAATGCCTATATTTGGGGCATATTCCAAAGAAGTGGAGAGAGGTAAAAGTGGTCTTCATACCTAAGGCGGGTAAACCAAGCCACTCTTTACCCAAGGACTTCAGACCTATTAGCCTATCATCGTTTCTACTGAAAACACTAGAGAGGCTGATAGATCTACATATTAAGGAGACTACAGATATTGAGAAGCAATGTGCTGCGCAACACGCATACCTTAAAGGTAAGTCAGTCGAAAGTGCTCTGCATTCGGTAGTAGGTACAATTGAAAAATCCCTCAGGGATAAGGAATACACATTAGTGGCTTTCTTAGACATAGAGGGTGCTTTCAATAATGTAAAGACAGAGGCGATCAAAAAAGCCATGGAGGAACTAAAGGTAGAGCAATTAACCATCAACTGGGTGTTAGAAATGCTAGAGAACAGGACTATCACATCGGAGATGGGAAACAGCTCAGCCAAAAAGTGTGCAACAAGAGGCACGCCACAAGGAGGGGTATTATCACCTCTGCTGTGGCTGATTGTAATGAACCCGATCCTGACCTCTCTGACAATGAAGGGAATTAGGATAAAGGCATATGCAGACGACGTGGTAATATTGATCGTTGGCAAAGACTTGCAGACGATCAGTGACATCATGGAATCTGCTCTGAAGAAGTTAACGGAATGGGCAAAAAGGAATGGTTTGGGCATCAACCCAGACAAAACCGAGCTCATTCTGTTTACAAGAAAATACAAGATACCCAAGTTCACGCTACCAAAGCTGGAAGGGAAGACACTTGTACTTGCTAAGGAGACAAAATATTTAGGAATCATTCTGGACTCGAAGCTTTCCTGGAAAAGGAACACGGAGGAAAGGATGATAAAGGGAATAAATGCATTCTATGCATGTAAAAAACTATTTGGAAAGAGATGGGGTCTGCAACCGTACATTATACACTGGATGTACACTGCTATAGTTCGACCAATCATCACTTATGGAGCACTAGTATGGTGGGAAGCGGTACTTAAAGAGACTAATAGAAAAAGCCTCACAAAAGTACAGCGATTAGCAGCTCTAGGTACAACTGGAGCAAGGAACAACACAGCGCAAGCTGCGCTAGAAGCAATTCTGGACTTGCAATCAATCGACTGGCTCGTAAAGGATCTGGCCGCTAAGGGTGCCCTAAGATTAAGGGAATCCAATCTGTGGAACCAGACCAACTACGGTCACTCGAGGATATTGCCAGTGATAGGGAAAATCATGGTGAACCGAGTCCACATCTGCTAGACCAGAAAACGGACTATATGCTCACCAAACATGATTTTGGAGAAAAGATAAGAATTCGCATTCCGACAAGAGAAGAATGGGAAAGCAACCGAGTAATGAACACTCAAGAGATAGCAGTCTACACAGATGCTTCCGCAAATTCAGGGGGCACAGGTGTGGGCATCTTCTCAGAGAAACTAGACATCCGACGATCTTTGAGGCTATCGGATGGCTGTAATGTTCTACAAGCAGAGGTTTACGCCATAAAGGAAGCGGCTAGTTGTATACGAGAGAAAATTGCTGATAGACCAATAGGGGATATAGTGATATACTCTGACAGCTTGCCCGCATTAAGAAGCATCACCATGCAATCAGTGAGATCGAAAACTGTGATGGAATGCCGAGAAGCACTGTCCTGGCTGCGTCGGGGTGGGGCTACTCTGTGCTGGGTGCCAGGCCACAGCAATGTGGTGGGCAATCAGGAAGCAGACAGACTCGCCAAAGACGGGGCCAGGGGAGAGGCCGTGGCAGATGACCCACCACTTTTGACGATCAACACACTGAAGGAGGCTATAGGAACTGCCATCAAGGCCAAGCAGCAAGAGACGTGGCAACACCGTGAGGACTGTGCTACAGCTCGAAGACTATGGCCAGTGGTAGATAGCAAAAAGACAAAACAGCTACTAGAGCATAAAAAGGACCTAGTACGCATAATTGTAGGTGTCGTCACTGGAAACTGTTCCACGGGGGTAAACCTCGTAAGATGGAAAGTTTCCGACGACGACTACTGCAGAGAATGCGGAGAGGAAGAAGAAACCATAGAGCACCTGCTGTGCCACTGTCCGGCACTGGAATACCGACGCATTAAAACTTTAGGGCAAGGTTTTTTGGAGGGACTAGAGGAAGCAGCAGAAGCCAACATCAGCGACATCGGGAACTTTGCAAAGAGCTGGAAGTGCTTTAACGCAAAGAAAGAATGAGAGGAAGGTTTGGTAAAACAATACAGGGGTATCGCAATGGGCCCAAGGCCTCCGAGTGAGGGATCAAATATGATCCCAAACCCCAGCAACCTAACCTAACCTAACCTACTAAAAATAATAAGAAATTCATATTTCTTTGTTTTAATTGGTCTAATGTTATTTACATTTTATGTAATAATTATACCGTATAATCGAAAAAAACGAAGTCTAGTTGGCTTGGAAATGAACATCGATGACATTCCCTAAATAATTTTACACATAAAATAATTAACTAAAATTTTACATTCTTGGAAAATTTGATATTCTTGAACCTTGTTTCTAAATATTCTAAATTTTTTGATTTTCTTGGGATTTAAGTTCGGGAAAAACGCTGATTAAGTTTTCATTTGGTTTTTCATTATTTTTATTTGGTTTAAAAAAAAGTTTCGGCTAACATTATAGCCTTCATCAGTGTTGTGTCATATGAAAAAAATAGTGTCGAATATAATCCAAAAAATTACATATAAAATATTCACACCACGCACCACATAATATTTACTGCATACTCCATAGTCTCCTTAGTCAATGTAGATAGTTTTACTATTAAGAATAATAATTCTAAAAAATATGTGGTCATCTTTTGATAAGTTTATATTAGTTTATTAATTGCAGTAAACATTATGTGGTGTGAATATTTCATATGTAATTCTTTGGATTACATTCGACACTATTTTTTTCATATGACACAACACTGATGAAGGCTATAGTTAGCCAAAACGTTTTTTTTTAAACCAAATAAAAATAATGAAACCCCAAATGAAAACTTAAATCAGCGTTTTTCCCGAACCTAAAAATCCCAAGAAAATCAAAAATTTTAGAATAATTTTACATATAAAATGCCAGCGATCTTCATTTCATAGCCATCGCTGACGCCTTTTTAGATGATATTGTATTATTTGTAAATATAATTTTTCGAACATTGATACTTGCAAAATATACATATAAATTTTGTGAATGCAAATAATAATACATCACTATTAGTAGATATTGAATGTTTTTGTTAAATTAGATCGATTTTCAAACCCCAAAATTTAAAATATATTTACATTTTACCCAATATCTTATGTAATACATTATTTGTATATTGTAAAACATTTGCTGCATTTGTATGGTTCATAGTTTTATTTGCCAAAGTATTTATTACTATAAATAGGTATATATCTTGTAATTATTAACTGTATATTATGTATATTTCATGTGAACTATATAATTTTTAAAATACAAACCAAAAATCTGAGGAATAATTATGTTTTCCATGTATTCTACAACATATTTATTAATCCGTAGTATCTAACTAGCGTGACGTCATAAATCTCGCCCCAAGGCTGTTCTATTAGAGACGGCATTGATTGAGCCAGAAGAGTTTAATTGCTAAGTAAAAAAAACAATTTTCATTAATACCTGTGACTAATTATTAATACGTCAAGTATATCAACAAAATGCCTCTTTACGAGACGCTATCTACCGAAAAATTGATAGTTGTTTTAGATATTGGAACGGCTTTTACAAAGTAATTAAATAATATTTACACGTTAGATAATTTTGATGATTAATATGGATAACATTTGCTGTGTTTAGGTTTGGATTTACGAGCGAGTTCGCCCCGAGGTACATAATTCGATCAGAAGTTCGATGTAAAAAGACTAATAGTTTAAGGCGAATATGTGATTATAATAGCCCTGAAGATCTGTATGATTTGTTGGTTGAATTTATTCACACAATATATTTCAAATATGCCTTAACTAGCCCAAAAGATAGACCAATTGTTATTGTAGAATCTTTATTGTGTCCAACATTATTTAGAGAGACGCTTGCTAAAGTATATTTATCATAAGGCTGGCAAGTAAATATTTCAACCTTTTTTTTCACACAGGTTTTGTTTTTACAATATGAAGTTTCATCAATTTTGGTATTACCTTCTCATTTGGTTGCTTTGGCAAGTCTAGCGATTGATACAGCTTTGGTTATTGATGTAGGATATAAGGAAGCTGTAACAATTCCAATTTGTTATGGATTACCAATAGTTCAAGCATGGCAAGCATTGCCATTAGGCGGAGAATATATCCATTAGTTAGTTTTTACAGCAGTAATAATATCATAAACTAATTAGATTATTTTAGTAATCTGAAAAATCTTTTGAGTAATTGCAATACGGGAATCCAAAATTTGTCGGAAACTGTTTTAGAAGATATTAAAATTAGGTGTTGCTTTGTAACAAAAAGTTCTCGGGCAAAACAACTTAATTTAGCAAAATCTGAAATTGTACCACCTCCAGATGTTAAATATCCATATGCCGGTGCAGAAACCCTTTTAGTTGCAGGAAAAATTAGAGAAAAGGTGTTTGAAATAATGTATGAAGAGGTAAATTTCATACAAATAGTTTTGAATACACAGTAACTTTTGTTTGTTTAGGATAATGATCATTTGTGTTTGTCCACAATGATACTTGATGCAATACTAAAAGTGGATATAGACCTACGACAAAAACTTGCAGAAAATCTCGTTTTAATTGGTGGAACTGTTATGACATTAGGTAATTAAAATTTATAGACACTTTAGAATTTTGACTCAAAAAAAATTATAGGCTTTAAGGCGCGTCTTAAGGAGGAACTACAGAAACAACTCCTGAATGAGAGATATCAAATATTAAATATCAAAGAATTCAGATTTCATTCCCCACCTTGTAAAGAGAATTATGCAGCTTGGCTAGGAGGTAAATCAGTAACATTGTATATACAATAACAAGAATATTTGTTTCTATAGGTGCAATTTATGGAGCAACTGATTTTCTTTCTATGAAGGCAGTTAGTAAAGATTTTTACTTACGAGAGAAACATTTACCTGATTGGATAAACTTAAAAGATGTCACTAACATGAAATTACCAGATTATACCACTCGTGTCTTATAATTATATTTCTATAAACCATCACAGTATATTATACAGTAAAATAATTTTTATTTTAATTTATAGATATCTTAACATTGTTCTATTTATTTTATATTTTTGTAAATTTAAGTGAAATAAAAATGCTTTTCTTTGATATACAGGATTAGTGTATTTCTGCTGATTACTAAAATGAAGTAGCCAATAACCATTTTTATATTTCACAAAAATATTTTCCCCAAAGGTGTAGTGAATAATAATAAATTAGTTTTGATAGAAAATCTATTAAAACAATACCCATATATACATCTTGTAAACAAATTAATATAAATTTCAAAATTTATAAGGTTAGTTGTACATTAAAACAGAGATTTCAAAACTTAAATGCAACATTATCTCTATACAGTGTATGGTTTAATTAAATACTCTGAAAAAGCTTTTATTTTCTCTATCCCTCTCACTTCGTTTTCCAACAATGGTAATCTGGTTACATGAAAATCTTCATACAGGTCTTCAATCTGATCGAGGTATTTAGCCTGAATTTTAAATCGTGCATTGCACATTCGACACCCATCTTCGCCTTTCTTTTTAAATATAAGTTGATTGACAATTATATTATGTGTGTCTATTTTGCATTTTGTCAGTTCTTGTACTAAACGTTCTGTTTCATATAGGGATAAGAATTCGGCAATGCATACACAAACAAATGTGGTTTGATCAGGATTTTTAAACTGTTCATTTACTTGCTTAACCACTGAAAGTAGTTCGTCCATTTTCGAAGAGAAATGTTCAGGGTTTAAGTCCTGTAGTCCCAAAAGACCACTGAACTGATTTATCATAGGGGCTATTTTTTGTTTAATTTTTAATAGTTTTCCTAAACCTTTCTCAACTACCTGGGGAAAAGACAATAGTCTTAAAGTGTGGCCTGTTGGAGCTGTGTCAAAAACAACTACCGAAAAATTCATACTTTTTATAAGCTTCATCACTTCAGCGTATGACATTGTCTCATCACTACCAGGAAAGGCATTTATAAGTTCTTGTAATATACCTACAAGATATCTATGTTTATTTACATATCTATTAATAGAAACATCATAATGATTACCTTTGCTCATTTTCATGGCATCTGGTTCTCCATCAAAATACTCTTCAGGCAATTCATTAACACCTACGTTGGGATCAATCTCCATTGCATATAAATTTGTAAAGCCTTTGACCAACGTTGGTACTTTAGAGAACTTTTGCTCAAAAGCATCAGATATGTTATGAGCTGGATCAGTAGAAATAATCAAAACGGTTTCACGTACCTTCGAAAGCTGCACTGCTAAACTGCAGCTATAAAGATTTTGCAATGATTAAGCCATTGTACCAGACACGATTATGCTTTCCTTAATTATTACCTGCATGTCGTTTTTCCAACACCGCCTTTTCCACCTACAAAAATCCATTTTAAGCTATTCTGTTCAATAACATTTTTAAGAGAGGGCTCAAGTGATTCTAATTCAGACATATTAATTTTGATTAGTATACTTTCTTTGATGAACAAATAATCTTTAATAATCTAAATTACTCTTGTCATTTTATTTTTATAGGTTAGAAAAATGAAAAATATTTATAAAAATCCTGGAGCATGATTTCTTAAAAATATATGATCTAGAGTAGAGATCATATATCAATGATCGGTAATTTTAAAACTAACGTCGATATGTTGACTAGATGCCCAACTAGCAATGGCCAATAAATGCAATAAGAAGTCATGTTAGCTTAGAGCCTGCAAACGAAAAGGAAGAAGCATCCAGCAGCTCACTTCATAGTAGTTCGAAGACAGAAGCAGAAGTAGAAGGAAAAAGGAGTTTCAAAGTCAAATTATAATAAAATACTTTAAACAGTTTTAAAAAATGGCCCAATTAATATCCAAGGTGCCGACACTAATTAACAGTAAGTAAATTTGTTAATTGATTTACTGAAACGATGATTTTTTAATATGAAATATATTACGTAACGTCTAACCTTAAGATACATTCGAGTTTAGCTATAACTTGATCAATTATGTAATGCAAGGGGTAAATTGTAGGATCTATAGCAGCGGCAAAACCGAAATTGGAAGTATTCGTAAAATATGCTAAAGTTGAATTAACCCCTCCCACCCCTGCAGACATTCCACAAATTAGAGCTGGAATTGGCAGATTAATCAGCGATGCCAAGAGTGGAAAGTGGAAGAACACCACTGTCAAGGAGGCTTTTGTTAATACTTTGGTCTCAGTAGAGGTACAACAGCATAATTTCATCGGTTATTTTAATGATTAATTTAATTTGATTTGTAGGTCTTATGTTGGTTTTATGTTGGCGAATGCATTGGAAAACGCCATATTGTTGGATATGATGTGTAATTTTTTATATTTTTTTTTAAATGAAACTGTAGATTAATTTGAATAAATATTAATAACATAAACTAATATTAAATTTTATGAAGTATTGCAATAAAAAACTTTATTTGTAACAAATTTATATTTGTGACATATTTACACTTTCTTTGGTTTAGCAACTTATAAATATCTGGTTTTAAATCTAGTACTATACATCATAAAATATCCAAGCAAACGGATACCTTATAATAAGTGCTAATACTGAACAGGCCACTTGTATGGCTATTAAATAACTTGTAAGCTTGGCTTCATGTAATGGCCCAGTGTATAATAACACTAGATTTATGAGGGTAAAATTGTTTGTTATGATTGTATCAGATTTCTCTTTCCACTGAATTAACTTTAATTTTCTAAATATTGTAAGGCATAGCTTTCCTAGAACATTTATTTCTGAATATTTAAAAACAACTAGACTACATTCCATGCGATCTGTTTTTGAATTAAATTTTGGCAACCTATGTCGCGGACAAGGAACTAATTTGAATAGTTGGGGTGCAGAATAGAGAAAGTTAAAAACTTGAGGAATGAAAAATAATAGTGCAGTTTTGTTGAAGCGGCCCAAAATAGCGACTACCGCAAATGTCATGCCGGAAAAGTAACAAAATGTGTCTCCTACAAACACAGAAGAGGGATACCTAAAATAAAAATGTTATATATGAATTTTTATATATAGTAGATTACTTATAAATTATATAAAGGTACTATTGTATAACACTGAAACAAGATAAAATAGGACAATTTGTTTTTATTTTCACAATTACTTATAATATCACAGATAACAGATCCTTCACTAAGTTATTTGATAGGTCTGTAAACTAATAATTTAATTGACTAGTTATACTAAACATAATATTCATTCTGCGAATAAAAATTAATCAATAAAAAGTCAAACTTGAAATCATTCTCAAGCACGTAAGATGGTGCAAAATCTGTATCAGAATATCTGTGGCCCCTTTCAAGTTCTGTTTTCCCATCAATGTACAAACCATTTTCTATAAGACTTTCAATATATTTATGTGTTATTTTATTGGTGCCTATTTTATCCCAGTTAATAAGGTTGTGCGAAGTGTTGCTTGTTAAATATTCCATTATATCTTCCGGTGTTGCACAATATTCACAAAACCATCCCCCAGTATGATTTAAGTCACCCAATGTTATTCCTCCACCTAATGTTTTATTGTTTACAAGGATCGATAAATCGTTGCTCAATATATCGCCTAAATATGCTACAGTGCACGCACCACCAGATATAATTGTTTTCTTTGGGTAGGTCCAGAAAAATCCAAAAACAGACCACTTAAGTCGAAAGTGTATTGGTTCAGGAATATTTTCATAAAATTTCAAAAATATCAATGACGCCCTATCAGGTACCTCATTTGACAGATTAAAAATAATATAATCACTCTTTTGAAGATTCTTGATGTGAGATTCAGCAATTTTCCAAACATTATCCTGAGTATTGTTGCCAACATATACAATTTTGTGTTGCCATTTCTTGAAAACATTCTTTAAATCGTCTTCAAGAGGCCCACTATCATCTTTATACAAAACAAATACATCAATGATATCTCCTAAAGAATTAATTCTCATATCTGTTAAAGTACTGCTAGATTTGTCAAATTTAAATATGTATATTAGTCTTCTTTGGAATGGAAGAGGTCCCTTCATTTTTGAGCCTTTTTTACTAGCAAGAATTGCTCTAAATAAAACCTCTGGTTGACCACAATCTGGGCCATGCCATCCTAAAATTAATATAAACAGCAATAGTTGTTATAATTGCTCGAATATTTAAAATAAAATCACCTGGCAAACAATTACACTTCCAATTGATTCCTTTCGCAACTATCATTGTTTTAATATCAGTGCCTTCAGTAAAACACATACTGGAATTAAAATCCAAAAAATAGCCCCTTGAACTAGCTCTTTCTAAGTTTATATAGTTATCTAACTGGATTTTCGATGCACGTTTATTTTTTGATATGTAACCACCAGTTAAAAATGAAATTTTATGTAATCCCTCTTTTGCTTCTGTTCGATACAGAAAAAAATATAAAATTAACACCACTTGAGCTGCTACCAATATCAGAAGAAGATACTTTTTCCGACTGAATCGACATAAATACATTGTATATAAAAATTCTGAGTGTAACTACCAATATAAGATTCTGTTATTTTAGGTAGGAGGCCAAATTAACTCCCGGCTATATAATATACGACTAGCAAATTTCATTATTATCGGTTTTCGACCAACGCCTAGTTTATTTTAAGCCGCAAGAGGAAAAAAGGATAACCAAAATTTGAAGACGCCAAAAACAGCTGCGCAAAGTGAGGTTAGATTGAGCAAAAATAATTCTTCCCAAAATTATAGAGGCGTAAACACGGATGTATATATAATAGCGTAAAGTAACAATTTAATACATTTGAACTACTCTATTTGACTCTAGCTGAGAGCCTCAAAAAGAAGATTAAGAATTCTTTTGAAATCATGAATGGGTCAGCAAAATACTTTAACAAAGACTAGTTTTATAAGAGATAAGATTATCGCTATTTTATTAATATATTTTTTCTTTTGTATAGAAATGCAAATTTGTTCAGAAGAAAATAGAAAATGTATATCGGGAAGAAAGAAACGGCCAACGTAAACGCCCATTGCTGATTTGAAAAGATTAATCCTTTTTATTTATACTTACCAATTGTGTTTAAGCAAAGCAAGTGACGCTGCCACATATGGCATCATAAAATACAAGCTGAACTGATGAGCCTTTGAGAGATTTCCAAATAATTCAATGACATTGAAAATTATTATCGATAAACCTATTACTACACTTTGTCCCACTTCTAAACCATTTACGCCAGCTAAAATTTCAAAAATTCAATTAGATAAAAAGGAGGATAATTTCAACATACCTAATATATTAATTGCATTTGTACAGAATACAGCCAGCATTCCCATATATAGATAATAAAAAAGTCCTATGTCAACACTTGTACCAAACATGTCTCTTAAAGGTTTAGGCACTATCACAGTTGTTGAGTTAAAGCTTACATAGTAAACCATTAAAAGAGGTAAGGAAGCAATTGTGGGAAGAAGAAGCTTATGTCTCCATGGAACATCCAATACATCATCGGCAAATCCCAAAAACAACATACAGCAAATTGAAAGTAAAGCTGCTATATATTTTACAAACTAAAATGTTAAAATTAACTTATGACTAATAATTTTTGGTCAAATAAACAAATAAATGCATTGTTTACTTTACCTCATCTTGTGGGAAATTTGCTTTATATAATAGACTATTTCCAAAAGGAACTGGTATAAATAAGAACATAGTAATTAAAAAGGTGCATCCTGTTACTACACCTAATGATTCAGGGCTATAAATGAGAGTTGTTTTGAGAAAATGTTTAGTGAAATAAAAAAAAGTTAACCTTACATTTTGTCGCTTGTCGTCTTGCTCATATCGATTCCAAACAAGTTTGCTTTTATAAACTTGTCCTTTAGTCGAGGTATCAGTCTTACTGTTATAATATAGCATATTACAGCCATAAAGAAATTTATTACTAAAGGAAACAACATTTTTCTTAAATTTTATCTCATAACTATCAACTTGACAACCACGTTAACCGCGTCCCGCGTCAAATATTTGAATATATATCTTCTTAAGAACATTGTGGCCTCAACTGCCTCCAACTCTAAAATATGACGGTTTATAATGGGGATATAGGGAGGATATGACTCTTCACTTTGGTCCACATTTATATGTTATCGAAGTTTATAAGATATAAGATTATTATTATAGTATTATATGATTTTCTCCAATATTTTCTCATTCTGATTTTTTTTGATGTTGTCTTTCGAAATCTTCCAGAGATATAGACTTAACTGTTTATCTCTGGATATTGGATATTATAACCTGTGTTATAACATTAACAGGAATTTACTTACACAGCCTGCGCAGAACTCCGATGAATTTCTGCTCGTATACTTCTAATAAATCTTCATGGGCGTCAATGCATCATCGGTCATCAAATTTAAAATGTTTTTTATATATTTATTTAGAATGTATGCGGTTTAAATTACATTTCTCAGGTGACAAATGTGACAATAGGCTGGGTGCATTACAGTTGATTTTTAAAATTTTGATGGAAGCGCTCATGGAAGCGCTCGGTATGGCAAAAATCAGAACTTTCGGCCTTTGTATTTGATGTAGTTATACTATACTGCCTGTGGCATCATGTTGATCGCATTGAATAAATAATATTAAAATCGTGGCTTATTTTTCGTATACGTTATGCAATGGTTATGCACATATAGTTTCACTTCAAATATAAGGACATATTTATGTTTTCCAGTAGAGAAGGTTTATATAAGCTTAAAATTCCAGTTATTGGAAAACATAAACGTAATAATAATATTCGTATACTTTAACAAAATTACTGTAAATTATTATATAAATACGAATTGCTGATTAGGTTCAAATTTTTTTCTCTCCTTAAATAAATTTAAGCGTTAACATTATTACGCATTTGCTATGGGCGTTTGCATAAAAGTGTGTATATTGTTACAGATTCCGTGGGTCCAGTAATTTAAACTCACGATAAAATACTTAACGAATTTATTTCTTTGTCACTCTGTACACACAATTTATAAATACACAATTTATGCAACTACTATTACTCTAAATTTCAGGCACCTTCGCCAATTAATTCACAATTTAATACGCGGTATTATCAAACTTCAAAACTGTCCAACTGCCAAGCGCGGGCCTTTATATACCCCTACTGACTGTTTCTCGAACCTTCTATAATTTTCGATACTTTTCTGCCATCTACCAGTAAATTCTATTGTTTGATTCGCGTACTTGTCGACTTGATTAAGAGATGGCGCCTCATTAAAATGTCTTCAGATGTAGGCAACCAGCAATACCGTTATAGTTACTCGCTTCTCCGACAAATGGCGCCACATACACCTTGACAGTATTTTGGGTGGTATTCGAGAAAACTTGCAGGCTATTGAGGAAACAGAGGAGCAGGAGAAAGTAGGAACAAAGCACACAGAAAAAAATTTGAAGAAAAATTATGTATTAAAACAGCATATGTCACTTTTTCAAACATGTCCTTTAAATCTTTCAATTTAATAGCTGTTAATAAGAAGTCTCACTTCAAATATGCGCACATAGTGCACACACTGTTCTTTTTTACAGCATTAAGTATTTTACTACTTAATATGCATTGGGAAATTCTAGAAAAAAGGATTTAAATTTAAATTTTGCAAATTGAATTCCGTGTTCGTTACGGCTTGTTCGTCCACACGTCCGATATAGGTTTTACCGGCTCATTTCGATCTATTTGCGAACACTAGATGCAGATTGAATCTGGATTTAAACGCGTTCGACAAAAGGAGGAGCGGAAGAAATGTCCTGGATGCCGTTCACTGCAAACGCCACTTGGCACGTTCCAGTTTTATCTAAGCTCGCTATACGTGTGTACCTACGAAGACATCCAATTTACATGTTGATACCGCCTTATCGAAATGGAAATAAGAGTAAATATACCGGGTGGTGCATTGTCGTTGGTAACATACTTGTAACATACTCGTATATAGGAAATCCCATATGTAAATTTTCAACTGTCCGAATATTGGTTCCCTATTAATTTTACAGTGAAGTGGTAACTATAGGCTTTAGGCTTTTGAAGCGAAACTTCTTTAAGCGAGTTGGGAGTAAAAATTCAAGGCCGTGCGACACTCGGCCTTGAAAGACGGCCGCAAGACGGCCGTGACGCGCCAGAGGAAAAGTGATAGCGGCAGTGTTGCGACAGCTATATACCCCATTCGGGGGTAGATCTACCCCTTTGTAAAACAATTTAACCCCGCTATCTTGTCATAATCTACCCCGATGAAAAATAAAGCTTGTGGCAAAACTGTGTAACAATCTGTGCCATAGGTACCCGGCGAAGAAAATCACTATAATAAACTTGATATTGTACGAACCTTAATTGTGTGCTAGGAAGTCAATTTTCATGCATAATTTCATCGATAGGTTTGTAGCATTTTCATACTGTATCATATTTATTTCAAACCAATAATCAACGAGAATATTCGTAAAATTTATTAAAATTACACTAAATCATTATAAATAATGAATTGTGTTTATAACTGAACTATAATTTCTGTATTATTAATCCGGTAAATGATGGAGATAAATAATTGTAATTGATTAAAATTTTATTTTAAGATGAAACTTTTGTTAACAACATTCTAAGAATTCGAATAATGAAATTAATGATTGATTAATGAATTGAATAATGACAAGACAAGTGACATCTATCTAAAAAATACAGCGATTTAGAGTGACAATTTGGTTATGTAAAATTTAGAGTGACAATTTTGATTAGGCAAAAGAATTCCTGGTTGCCTAATAATTAACATTAATTTAAAAATCAATCCCCAACATGAATAAGGAACAAAACATTTAAACAAAAACATACCACAGACTATACAAAACAAATTGTTGGTTAATATTATTTTGGTTTAATGGCTACAGCTGGCAGGCTATCCCGCCGAGTGATAGAATTATCGTTTTTTCATAAAAAATTAAAAACACATAAAATTATACAGCTAGAATACGGTTTTATATTAACTCCAATTTTTTTTTAAAGTGAAAGTTTTTTGAAAAAGCAATTCATAAGAAAATATATATCCTTCAAATCCTTCAATTTAATAGCTGTTTGTAAGAAGTTTTACTTCAAATATGTGCACATATAGTGAACACATAATTTTTAAATGTCTGCGTATGCTGAATACAGATGCCAACTTTAAAACAATTTTGTACAAGCCAGTTTTAAGTAGTTTAACAAAAACTGCATCTATTTTTGAATTAAAACTGAAGTACACACAAGCAAACTTATATGGAATCATCTATTATTTTTCATAATTTTTGAAACGTATGAAAATTGTGTGTTTATGGAATAAAACTCAGTCCTTACCAATGACTTTTAATGAAAAATAATCCATATAGCAATAAAAAAAAATCAGTTCCCAAAATAAACAAAATGGTATTTTTTGGTTTCTGGAACGAAATTAAGATTTAAATTTTTAATGGCCAAAAAGCAAAAATAAAAAGAAAATTGATAATTTTAATATTCCTTGTTGTCACCTCTAGCCCTTATGCAGGCTTCTATTCTCGCTGGCATGCTTCTTATTAAATTATCAACGTTGTCTTGGGGTATGTTTTCTCATTCTGCTAATGCTGCATCAATAAGCTATGCGATATTTCCTGGATTGTTTCGATGAGCTCTCACCCTTCTTTTGAGCTAGTCCCACAAGTGTTCGATAGGGTTTAGATCTGGTGAACATACAGGCCATTCCAAAACTATGACACCTTCCGTTTCAAGACATTCTCTAGTCACTCTGCTGGTATGGGGAGGTGCACTATCGTACAAAAAGTTTTAATTATAACCAATTGCAGCTCTCCAAAGACTAACGATTGAGCACCGAGTCAACATGGTAGTAACAATGGAGTTTTTGCTCCCAGTATAATACCTCCCCAGAACATTATAGTTCCTCCTTTATATCTTGGTACAGATTTGGCAGCCTGAAGTCGCGCTCGTCTTTCTGGAGCTCTGAGAACCCGAATTCGATGGTTATCTGATCTTAGGCCAATTCTGGTCTCATCCGAAAAAAGAATATTTTGCCAATTCTCAGTTGTCCAGTTTTAATGTTGAAGGCATCAATTTAGCCGGTCAATTTTCTTTTGCCGAGATAACTGTGAAATCCGTAACTCTCTCCTACTGCTGTAAAATCCTCGAGCACGAAGCCTTTTTGTTATGGCTTCAACTAAAACGGTCACACCTGTAGCTGCCAGTAGTTGTCTTTGTAGCTCTGGATGAGAATCATTGGGATTTATTCCAGCAATTTGGCCCACAAGGCGGCCTTGTTGTTCAGTTGTGACTCTGGCGACTTTGTCTGGGCCTATCCTTGCATGTTCCTAATTCTAAGTACTTTGCATATGTTTTCGATACAACACCCTGGGTAACGCCTACTATCTCTGCTACGTCCCTTTGGAGCATTCCTTGTTCGGTGAGAGCAATAATTCTTCCCCTCTATACATCTGTTAATCCAACATAAGGTATTTTTATAATTTTTTGGATCGAATGAAAATTACCGGACAATCGTGATTTTACTACTGAACACAAAATTCAAAAGAAAATAAATCGCAGCAGTCGTTTATTCTTTATTATCATGTTTATTTACAACAAAAAGTCTTATCTTAAAGTCGTATACCAATTTTTATCCTTGTGAGAAATTTAGTCAGAAATAAAGAGTGATTCCGTATATGTTTGGTTGTGTATATATCTCTTCCAGTCGTGGGTAGAAAAGAAAGAACAAAGAAAAAAATATATTTAAAATATAGACAATTACAACTATAGTATCTATTCTTTGATACAACTATTCAAGAACAATTTATTTTTGTTTCAACAGGTAAGTATGTCTATAAAAACCGTTGACGTTCTGTTACAATGCTATGCGTTTATTTATATAAAAAAAATTCTTGGTCATCCCGCAAAAATAATGGAAATAAAAATTCAAAAAATGGAAATGTAGAAAAGTTTCATTTGCATACCTGAGCATTAGCGCGCGTTATTGTCTAAATAGCGAAATAATTAGAATTTTAAAACGGAAAAGGCCAAGCATACTTTCCCGTAGGATTCTTTCGTAGGAATTTGCTAATTTCATGCCAAAAATTTTTAATTAAAGGCCAGCGAGGATTACGAGACGGCGCGGCGCGAAAAAACCAAAAGAGATGATAATTAGTATTATACCGGTGGTTATATTTTATAATTATAAAAAAAATATTTGCAATTGTTATAGCAAGGTACAGGGTGGCTCGAATTCGACGCTCATCATTGGGATTTCGGAAACCGTAAGAGATACAGGATCGGTTAAATGGAGACAAAATTGCGCAATTTGATGCTCAATAAAATGCCGTATTGCATTTTGAAAAATTCCGAATACTTCCGAATATATTCGAAAAAAAACCGGAATTTTCAATTTTGTTTTCTATTGTTTCCTGGCTTTATTTGTTAAGATAACTTAAAATGAAAATCACATTTCCATGGCCACTTTTCCTGCTCTATAACTCTGTGTGATTAAATATTGACTCTGACGTTTCGGCTTCGGGCGACCATCATCAACTTAATTTTTTTAAGTACGGACCTGATTTTTTTTTCAATTTAATTAAATCCTTTCATCACTCTTAAAACACTATATATAGTCACTTTGATATTTGCCGACGTTTCGTATAGAAAATTCCATCACCAGAATATTTTATGCAAAAAAATAAAAAAAATAAATAAAAAATGCAATACGGCGTTTTATTGAGCATCAAATTGCGCAACTTTACCTCTATTTAACCGATCCTGTATCTCTTACGGTTTCCGAATCCCAAGGATGAGCATCGAATTTGAGCCACCCTTTACATTATACTCGTAGGCAATATAAAATGCTGATAAAATAGCCTACTGCCCAATATCAAATTTAGATCGAATAATCAGTGTTCAAAATACAGAAACCGAATTTCGGGGTTAATAGATTAGGTATTTAAGAAAGGAGGCAGATTTTCACAAATCTAAGATTTGTCAGCATTTATGGGACACAGGTCACAGAGTATCAAAAATTATCAAGAAAGAAGCTATACAGAGTCTTAAATAAGTGCAAATATTTTCAGGCGTAGTAGATCTCGATAAAACAATTTTTATTAAAAAACATATTTTCTCTTTAACGTTTTTCAAATAAATCTAAAATAACCGAGATATTTTACTTTGAAAATTTTCAAAAACATGATTTTTTGCTAAAATTTTGACAACCACTGGATATTTTCTGGATTTTCTTTCTTCTAAATTTAATCTACTACTTACCTATGTTACCATATTATATTTAACAAATTATATTTTTCTACTAAACTAAAAAAAATCCAAATTTTTTTAAAAAAATTCAAATTTTCAATTTTTTTTGCGAAAAAAAACGTCATAATCGTGTTTCTGGGGTCGAAATATACTACCCCTAAAAATATTTGAACTTATTTAAGACTCACCCTGTATTTGATACAATCTAATATAAACAAATTAATTTCTTAGGCATTCGGAGAGGTTAGTAATGTATGGCTATCGCTTCTTTGATCTTTAATTAACATAAAATATAAATAAATATAACATAAGATAAAATTTAAAAACAAATAAAAATAGTCATATACAGAAAGTTTGTGTTTTTTTTGGAACTTGTTTGTGGTCTTTAAAGGAGAATGCCATGATCAAATCAAGGTACCTATACAAGGCTATAACATACAGGGTGGGTTTCCTACGATGTTCTCTATGGGAGGGGCTGAGTTCCAAAACTAGTTTTATCCAAATTCGTTAATTTTCAATAATCGCAAAAAACGAACAGCAATTTAATTAGTCAATATTTATTAACAATACTTTGTCATTTGCTAATTTAAGCATTACTTAGATATTTTACAAAAGGAAAAATAAATTTATGCATAATTGCACTTTTTACTAAAAAAATAAAATTGGATAAGAACATTTTTGTTGCAAATTAATGAATTAGGGCAGTTATGGAACAAAAAAGACGGGATAAAGAGAGTTTTGGAAATAAGATATATACAGGATCAACTACTTTTTTAATAATAAAGTGGGTTAATTCTAAATGTAAATGTTTTATTGAACATACTATTTATTGAAAGAAACGTGTTATTAACAAATTATTAGACAGTATCTTACACAAATTAAAGTTGGTTAAATCATACGGTCAATTCATCACTTAATTCTGTTGGAATATCCTGAATTTCTTCCATTTCTTCTCGAATCTCGTCTTTGTCTGGTCTGGATAGAAGGTTCTTGTAGAAGTCCAATTCACCAAGCTCCATCTAATTTGGTCCAAAATGCTGTTTGAGAAGTTTATTGACATCTTCTAGTTTCTCCTTTTTTACCGGGACCTTCAGTGGAAGCAATTCAGGCTTAAAATGGAAATTATTTCCTTTTTTGAGGAATGGTTTAAAGACACCTAAATCACTTTTGTATGTTCTTTCCCCTTTAAGTAAAATAGTGTTTTTATCTTTTATCAATTTTAATCTTTTTGCTGGCGCAAACTGGAAATGTAACTGACCAGGTGCTTTAATATTTTCAGCTACACATGTTTTAAAATCAAATACAGGCACGTCTTTACCAAGTATTTTTACTTTTCCGTATTTAGAAAATATGTTTATATACTCCTGGGGATCAATTATGGTATCCTTCCTTTTAAGGTCTTTTTCTAATCTTTTTTTGGTAGACCTTTTATTTTCTCCTAAAAATATAAAAGTAAACCAATCAAGACCAAATTTTCTATAGTAATAGCCGTTAAAGTAATGTTAAGATTTCACAAAATAATAATACTCTGGAACAAAATAGTCTTTTCTCTGGTTATTAGGATTCGATCTGGTCTATTTCTTATCAATTATTATTAATTTCATGATTATATCACTTTAAAAATGAATTTAACACTAAATAAATATACCGGTTCTAATACATTCGATATAATACTCATCATTAATCAGTTACTATTATAAAAATTTAGGTATGAATGTTATATTAAAAAGGCCTCTAATTATCTCAGACACATTAACTTATACATACCTCTCAACCTTGGCTTTTTCTTTACTCCAGCTTTTATTTCTATTTTTCCGCCTGCCCTTTCCTTCATGTAACACGACCGTTTCATTGTTCATTTTGCTTAAGAAACTATTGAAAAATATATCGTTTAACACTAAACGTTTATAAAATATATCGTGCTTTGCCTGAAATTGCATCAATGACTAAAGAAAGCACTATTAAAATGAAGATAATAGGGCAAATCGTCACATGCATGATATGACAAGTTTTGCTACCAATATACGCGTGGATAAGATTAGTTTTGGAACAAATGCACGACTTTAGCATGTAAATTATACAGGATAGAATGAGTTATGCCACAAAAATGATGCTGAATATTGTGCAGGGCTGCCAATACTAGACTATAGATACTTTTACTCAAAATTACCAAAAATGGATAAGACGAGTTTTGATACTCAACCCCTCATTGGGTATCTCGGAAACCACTGGAAATAGAGAGTCGGTTAAATGGGGAAAGAATTGCAGTTTCGTGGGGTCACAAATATGCGTCTTTCAGATTTTTGAAAAAGTTCATGTCTTACTAGATATTTCATAAAAAACAAATTTTGGCTATTTTAAAAATTGTCCCTAATTCCATTATAATCTATTTTAGACAAAAAGTTTTCAGATAAAAGTTGTAGATAATCAATCATATCTCGAATGAGTTTGTGTTCTCCGATTTTTTCTAAAGCCTGTCATTTTTGACATATGACACAAACATATGGAAACAATAGTTGGCTTCATAAAAAGCGCCATTTTTTAAGCTTTTCAGCGATATAAGCTATAATATGTTTTTTTTTTCACAAAATTACTGAGTTATAGCCAATTCTTATCTTTCTTGACTAATATCACTTAGTTGGTATGGTGTTCTTATTTTGTTATGATTTATAACTTATTAAGAGACAAAATATATTATTAAACGGCTCTTTACAATTTACATTACACAAACTAAAACTTAAAAAAAAATAATATTACTATATACACTTTAAGTTATTTTAGAAAATGTTCAAAAAATTGTTTTGAGTACATAAATGCATCTTTTTAAAACTGAATTTCTAGCTATTCTCACAGAACGACCGGTCGACTTAATTAAACTTCTCCTGTACCATCTCTTCGAGTGCCTCTTTTAATTCATAAGTTCTTTTGTAAATCTTGTTGTTAATCATACAGCATAAAAAAAATTAAAATGGATAGGTCAGGTGATGAATTTAACTTTTCTAACATGTCTTGAAAACCGTTCTCTAAAAAACGTAAGTAACGTTCACCGGTCAAAGTATTCTCGAAACTGTATGGCCAAGAAAAGTTGAACTAATAATCCTACACGCTTTTCTTTTTTGAAAAATTCTTATTTAAAATTTTTGTTTATTTTAATTTACAAAGTCTGGATGTGACAGTTTCACATTTCTGAGAGCAACGACGATTGAACTTGTTTCCATGGCTAACTAAGTGAAATTATTCAAGAAAGATAAGAATTGGCTATAATTCAGTAATTTTGTGAAAAAAACATATTATAGCTTATATCACTGAAAAGCTTAAAATATGGCGCTTTTTATGAAGTCATGGCCAACTATGGTTCCCATTTAAAAAAACAAATGTTTGTGTTGCATGTCAAAAATGACAGGCTTTAGAAAAAATCGGAGAACACAAACTCATTAGGGATGTGATTATTTACAACTTTTATCTGAAAACTTTTTGTCTAAAATAGATTATAATGGCATTAGGGACAGTTTTTAAAATAGCCAAAATTTGTTTTTTTCGAAATATCTAGTAAGCCATGAACTTTTTCAAAAATCTGAAAGGCGCATATTTATGACCCCACAAAACTGCAATTCTTTTCTCATTTAACTGACTCTCTATCTCCAGTAGTTTCCGAGATACCCATAGAGAACATCGTAGGAAACTCACCCTGTATATACATAGATACAATAAGATATACAAGTATACAAGATATACAAGTGCTATGTCCACGGAATCTTGGAACTCCCTGTATATTTTGTAGGTCCTACTTTGGAAAAATAAATTCACCAAAAATTGTTTTCTCAAAAACTATGCGATGTGGCGTTTTTTACAAGGGGCAAAAAATGTAAAGTACGTCTACTGGATCTGTCCCTATGAAAGGAATGTAAAACAGAAACATTTAAATAAACAGCAAAACGTATTTTATAAATCGGTACCTAAATAGAAGCGGGGAGAGTACACGTGGACTTGACGAGTATGTCACCGCAAACCACTCCACCCACTCATTTCATTGGCTACTTGCAAATTTGTCGAATGTTTATGGATGGGACGCGTTGCCTAATTTTTTACAAGAAACATCGAGACAATATGGTTTCCCCCCTTACGGATAGCCCGTAGCTACAGAACGGATAGACGTACCGAGGGACAACCCTATTACTAAGACTTCGCTATCCGTCCGTCCGTCTGTCACAAAGGTCTATCTTATGAACCGTTATAGCTAGACAGTTGAAATTTTCACAGATAATGTATCTATGTTGCCGCTATAAGAACAAATACTAAAAACAAAATTAAATAAATGTTTATAAATAAAAAAGTACTTTTATTAAAAATTATCTTTTAAGTAAGAATTTTACATAGAATCTTTCGAAGACTTTTTTTAGAAGTCTTCGGTGGCCGCGTGATTAAAGCATTAGGACTTTACGCTGCTATGACGTTGGAGCCGTAGTAATGCAGGTTCGAATCCTAGTCAAGGCGACTTTTTTTTGAATCGTTTTTTTTAATTTTTACATATTTTTCCATATTTATTTTTACTTTTTACATATTTATTATCGATTAATACAATTTTTAGTAGTGTTTCTTCATTTTTTTTAAATTACTTACACGCATTCAAAATTTCAGCTAAATCGGAAAAAAGTTTATAATAATATAGTGTCTAATGTTCTATAGATAATGAATGGTACAGAACCCTTCTTGCGCGAGTCCGACTCGTACTTGACCAATTTTTTAAAAGTTTTATGTCCTCTAGCAGACAAACAAAGCACTTTTGTCTAGAACTAAATTGTGTAGTACAAGGGTAGTACTAAATACATAGTAGTTCTATGTCCACGGAATATTTTGAGACACCCTGTATATTCAGATAATAGTATGTAGACAACAACCAAAGATTTGGTAAATAAAAAATAGCATAGAAACATCGCATATTCCTTTAAATAAAGAGAGTATAACGTAGTATACTATATATGCCGAATTTTATGTTGAATCCAATTCTGTACAGAAAAAGGCCACCCTGTATATCAAGGATCAGTGTAGCTTCAGTAAAACGCATTTCCATTCCAATGTCGCAGCAGTATATCGATGTCGAGATGGAATGGACGGAACTCCGCAAGGCTAATGGCAGAAGTATGTAACCGGACAAACAATATTCCATCGAGATTTTAACGACGGAACGGGCTTCATAACAGACGTCATGGCAGTTAGCACGTCTCTTTGTTACCGCACCGCTTTAAGTAACAGAATATGTATTTCAAACTAATATTGCTGTTGTACAGAGTGTCTCTTTTTAGCCGTTTTTAAACGATCGCAAAGGTGAGTTGCTGAAAAACAGTGTCCCAATTTACGGACCACCAAGCAGCGCGAGTGCCGCGTCGCGTCATGCCGGTCGCGCCATGTCATATCAGGTCATGTCATACGCGATACACCATTAACTCCTACAAAATATAGATATTCTACCAGGACTATGATTTTTTGTTCAATTTTACATACGATTGTTTTTGGTTGGGTTTGGTTCTTCATATTTTATTGAGTTGTATTTCCAATACACTAATTAAAAACTACTGTGGTAAAAAAAATGACCGCATTGGTAAGGGTAATAGAAAACTCAAAACCTACTTAAAATCAATATAGTTAGCTAACTTATAGATGCAAACTTTGGAAAATCAAAATTTCATTCGAAAAATTCAATGATGAACTGCATGATGCATTACTAAATATAATTTATTAATGTTATGGTATCTTGCTGTCTGAGAATTTCAAAAATAAGCATCAATTAAGAATTTAGATTCTACCTAGTGTATTTCGAACAGTTAAGTGCACTTACATATATTTATTACCTACCTGCTTACGTACTTAACTACCATTTGAATTATTTTATAGATCCTTGCTCTTATATGTTTATATAGATTTATTATTACATTAATCCCTAAAGCTACATTAATAGCGACGCAAATGCGACGCGACGCTCGACGCTCTCAGCCCGAATGTACCTTTAGTAATAGGGTTCCCGTTTTTACCCTTTGGGTACGGAACCCTAAAAATAAACCCGAACGTGATTTAAAATTTATTAAGCTTTTTATGAAGATTATTGTCAAATGTCATTTATAAAGGATAATACTGACGTAAAATTCCATATTTCGGCCAACTAGATTATTAGAGCATATAATAGATTTTATGCGCCTCCATAACTTGACGTGACAAAAAATGTGTCTTGGAAGTCAGCTTCGGAAAAATATCTTTTTTCCCTCAAAGAGTATGTGAGGTGGCGTTTTTTAGAAGAGACAAAAAATGTAGTAAATACTACATGGACCATTTTATGAAAAGAAAATCTGTTGTCATTGCAGTTGGAAAATGTATACTAAGGGCTGGCAAAGGTTAGTCTTGGCTCGAAATTTCCGTATGTAAGAACAGTACAATGTATTTATAATGTACTGAACAAAGAGAGGACAGTAAACACGTTGCCAAACGTATGAAATAACCGAGAAACTGTGCACATTGCTAAGAGACGTGGAAGGGGATATAGCAGATTTGTCGCAGTTGACCGGTCAACCCAGTCAATACCTACCTCTGTCAGTGCTTAAAGTTCTAGGGAAAGGTGTACGTCATGCGTTTAGCTTCACGATTTAATTACGTCTCGTGATACTTGATTTGTTTATTTATTAACGAGTCGTTGTAATTTTCTCTATAGCATGAATTTTTTTAAGTGCAAGCTAGAAACACTTGCATTTTTGGTAAAAATAAGTGGAATTGAGTGGGTGTTCGATAATGGTCGCGCTATTAGAACTCTGAATTCAAAAATCGATATCTCGAAATCTATTAGAAATAGTAGATTGTAGTTTTTTCAAGAACTTTGTTAATATTTCTGCTGTATTTTTTTTGTAGACAGTATGTGAAAATCTTTATCAATAAAAAAATTACACGATTGCTGAAAATTGCTATGCTCTAAAAGTAAAATGGATGGATTGTTTACAATTTTTGAATGGAAAAAACAACCTTATCGAATTTTTCTTATGTAAACATATTGTAAAATATCCGATCATAAAAATAAAAAAAAAGTTTCAATATCTAAAATGGTTCTTGAGTTATGGCCTGTTACGTGTTAAAAAGTTGATTTTTTAAATTATCGCGATTACTGACGTTTTCTCGTTATAAAAAAATGACACCCTAACGATATCCTTATAATTCCATTTCAGATGCTTAGAAACATGTCTAATGATTTTATCTAGTTATCTGTTGAAAAAAAGTTTTTTTAAAAATAAGCGGTTTGCGATCGTGATTTTACTTTACTTGATAGGGAAAAGCGTATCGGCAACGCCGCAACAGCACACCGTCGCGCGTCGCATCCGTCGGTCGCATTTCTCTCACTCCGACTTAATAAGGTCCTATGCGATTTACTTCCACACATGTAAATGCCGACCCGAAAGTAACAGTTGCCAGCACGGTATACTAAAATTTATGCAGGAGTGAGAGTAGTTTTCACTCTTACCGCATTTTTTCTAGATTTTTGTAAAAGTCGAATGTTAAAGTATTTAGCAAAATATAAATACTCATTCAAATCGGATAATAACTGTTCTTAAATTATCTGTTGTTCTATTAAATTATCTCTAATGGACAAACGAAGCACTTTTAACACAATGGACTTATTTTTATTCCAAAAATACGTAGTTGTTCTATGCTCACGGAATATTGGGACACCCTGTATAATAAGAAATAGCATAGCAATACCACATAATATTTCTTTAAATAAAAATAGTGTACTGTAATTTATTTAATTATAGTATTATTATAATAGTATTTTTATGTTTCCATGATGTTATTTCTGAAAAATTTGAATCATCTTTTAATAAAAAAGAATTTATAAACTTTTCTCAAAAAAAACTCAAACGAAATGTTTTTATAGTTTTGACCATCCCTATGCTTATACTTTTAATTTTACTTCTAACCTCCAACCTCCATGCCAAACTCCGCAACAAATTGTCGAGGACGAAGGACATTTTCAACCCATTTAACTTTACAATAATTTCGACAGAGCTGGCTAAAGCCGAACGCTGGAAAGATGTAGTTTGTCCTGCTACATACTTCTGCCATTAGGCGGGAGAGTCTCTTGTACCCCACTACTTTCCACAGGAAACGAAATGCTACTGTTGCTAATTCCAACTGGGATACGTTCAGTGTAGTATAATTGTTACAGAGAGTATATTTATGTCTCTATGATGGAAAAGGGTACATAATGCCTTGCTTTAGGATTATAGTGTGGGAACATTTGGGATAAATTTGTAGCATGTCAAGTTAGGCAAGAAAGTCGTTGGTATTGCGATACAATATTTGTGATTCAATTATCAAGCTTAATTGGAATCTTTATGCGTAAGTATACTAAAAACGTCTTCTGTTTAATTTTTAGTTAGTAATATCTTGATAATATCGTAACATAGGCAGTATATTAAGTATACAAGAAAGAAAACCCAAAAAAGAGCCAGAGTGATTTTCAAAATTTTACCGAAAAATTATTTTTTTTAAATTTTCAAAATAAAATATCTTCGTTATTTTGGACTCACTTGAAAAACGGTATAGAGAAAATATGTTTCTTTTATTGAGATCTACCAGCTCTGAAAATATTTGCGCTTATTTAAGACTCACCTTGTATATCACCTCATACCATAATATAACCTTTTTCCGAGGGGTGTCTCACTATTGGAATTACATTTACATTTTCTGCTGTCTCTGGCAGTCGTACGGCAGTCGCCTTTAATAACTAGATGGCAGTCATAGGCAGTCTTCTTCGCAGTCATTGGCAGGCGCTTGCCAATAACATGATATTTTGGCAGTACATGTACATTTTTTACTCAAGTGAGACACCCATCGCTTTTTTCCAATTATGTATTCTTTTCCTTTTCATCCTTAGGGAATCTAAAAAATCGCATGATTCCCTTTGGCTATAGTGTTTGCAATCAGCAGTGGGACTCTGTAAGCTCCGTAGCAAGAAATTTCTTGCCGAGCTTGTTATTTTTATACGATTGATGAGTCACTAGGCACGAAATATGTTTACAGAAGAGGTACTGCTGGTATCAAGCACATCATAATTTCATAGACCATTTTATAAACTAAAATTATATAAATAGTATTTGTGGTAAGTAATTCAAAAATAGCTAAGATATCTTAATGAGTTCTGTCAAAACAATAAACAACCAATTTAAACTGATTTGTAAAGGTTATCAACATTATATGATATTATGTAGTAAACGTTTATATACTTACTCAGAAAACACATGATTGTCCCTTAAAAATGGGCCTTAAAGAAAGTGTTGGTATATTAAAATGTGTAATATCTGAAATTTTTGGATAAAAAATTCGCGTTTATGTATTGAAAATATATTCGTGTTAAACATAGAATAAACAACAAAAATAAAAATTCTTTATAGGTACCTACTGAATATGCCGTATGATCGAAAAAAGTCGTTTTCGTTGGATTAGAAATGACGATTATTGACATTTATCACAATATATTACTTTTCATTTTCAAGCCAACTCTGACGCCGTTCTTTGTTTAATCATATAATATTATATTAAATTGTTTAATGATAGAAAATCCGTATTATTAACGTACTATACCCAAAATCCGTAAATCTACGGATTAATCAGTAGTTCTGTCAACACTGCCTCCGGCAGTCACTCACTCTGTCGACTAAAAGCAGAACTACGTTACAGTAGGTATTCTTTATCCGCTGCGCTGTAAACGACTATCAGCGCGCAGCGACGCAGTGCTAAACTAAATTTCGGAATTCTCGGACAGGCTGACGGTAACGCCAGCTATATCTGGGACAGGTTTTGTGCCACAAAATCGCCCACAAGTTTGCGCATTTTCTTATTTCTTCAATTAATGGTATTATAATAAAAAATTAAGAAAAACGAAATTAACTCGGAAATTAAGCTTTGCTTGGAATCAGAGCCGTGACCTTCAGGCCAACTGACGTCACACTAATCGAACGTATATCGCTGAGCTTAAAAATCCAAGATGAACAGATCAGAAAAAATACACACACAGCGCTGCCAGATTGTGATGGATTTATGAGATGAATCTTAAATTAAAATTGCCAAACGATATATTCATTATATAATTTTTTAAAGAGTTTGACGTTTTAGTTTTAATTTAATAACTAATATTTTAGTAATCAATTGATTTATTTGTTTTATACCTTATTTTACTTATTACATATTGGCAAAAACTAGTCCATTATGAAGATTATTCTAAGCGTTATTATGGGTTATTTATTTATTTATTGATCTACATCTTAGAACGCCATGCCATAAGTAGTAATAACAAGTAAAAGATGGTATAAATGCGCAAACTAATAATCACAGAATTTAATAAAAACTAACGTAGAAATAACTTTGAAAGTGGTTTAATGTGCTTGTCAATCAAACTTACTTCTCAGACTGCAGTCAAGGGTAATAAAGGACCTTTATTGTAACGTTCTCGTTCAAGATAGTTTATCAGGGAAGCCACAAGCTCTTTACTTCGACTGTTTAAATGCTTCGGCATATTTTCAACACACAAGAAATGCAATACAAAAACTCGAAAATTTTGTTCTTAAAAGAACTGTTTGTGCTTAAAAGTACAATTTTTAAAAAAGACTATGAAAATAGGCAAACAAAACGAGAATTACTCAAAAAGATTCAATAACCACACGATATTATACAAAATAATGACTGACATTAGGATAATTGTTAAACTAACCTAACAACATTGCTGAAAACGGCGCAATGTGACCAACATAGCGATAATAAAATTCGGCTTAAACTAATTTTTGCAGCTTTAATCTAAATAAAATATTTGTTACAATCATTCATTTGCTCTATGAAGTAAAATGAAAAGCTGCTCGGTATCTTAAATTATACAACAAATTTAACCATTCTTGCCAACATTTCATTTAGTCAGGTTTATAGACTTTAGTGTCAATGTCGTGCATTGGAAAATGTTTTGCGATTACAATAAGTCTAAAGCTGTTTATATTACAAAGCAAGATCTGGAAAACTAAATCTTCTTAATAGAGAGCAAAATGTTCGCCGATAATAAACGGCAAGATAAAACTCTTCGGTCAGCGGCATAGAGGCTGCCATTCTGCGTATTATCGCAGCGAAACAAAAGCGAGCGAGCACCGGCATCGCGATAAAAAGTTTCGCGATTAGGGTTTGCGTTGGGCCCCAAAAACGGAGCCCCGAAAACTTGTTAACTGCGGCCGCGATAAAACGACATGTTGTTTGGACGCGCGCCCATCTAATATCGGCGAGCGACGAACAGAGATCTCCATTTTAGATCTGGGGCGCGAGGCGTTTTTGAACGATAAACGAGCTAGAAGAGGATAGAGAGAGAGATGGTTTTAATGTTCGATCTGCGATCTTTCTGATGAGTTCTGTTTATCTGATCGCCGGAATGCGAGCCCGTCTGCTCGGGATTAGTTTATCATCTTTTCTTCTCTGTGACGTTTGGTCCGCTGCGCGCCATTTTTGAAAGACAATGGGGCGCTACCAAGAGCTAAAAGATGAGAAACGAATCGCACAAATGGCTTGACGGAGATTAGAAGAAAGCTTTTAAACAGAAAAATTGGCGCCGGGAGGCATGTATAGCCGCCGATACGAAAATATGTTAATAAAAAGTTGGTAGGCAGTTCTTTTAGTTTCAAAGTAAAGGAATTTTTCCAATTTTTTTTATCTTAAAAACTGCGACTTTGATTTTGATGTTATTACAAATTTTGTTGCAAATATTATTCCTAATCTTAAATTGAAAACCGCGTTTCGCTAGCTGCTGTAATTTTGGAGTTACAATTTTTTAAAATTTTTAACCCCCTCCCATACCCCCTTACCAACCCCCCACCCCCACCAAAAACTAATGGCCAGAATCTTGGCTGCCACAGTATTGTTGTGCCAAATTTGGTTAAAATAGGTTTAGCGGTTTTTGAGTTATCGTGTTACAGACGGACAGACGGACAGACAGACACCATGAAAATATTTTGTATTTAGGTCATTTATGACCCAAATAACTCATTTTGAGTGAAATTAAAAATTTTCTTTTTTTTTCCTATTGTAATAGTCTACCATATCTATTGGTATGATCGGCTAAAAATAAAGACAGGTGAGAGATTTATATAGTTCTATAAACTCTCCCATAAACTCCTTTTCGTTTGACATTATTTTAATGTCTTATAAATAAAATAACAACAATTATTCAAAACGAAAAGACGGATACAAGTAAATAAGGCACGAAATTCGCTGCTACAGACATGCGCGGGAGTAGGCGATTGAGTTAAAAAGTTGGAGTGTCGTTTATACGTTCATACATTTGCGCCAACCACAAGCAAATTATCTGGCCGCTCCAGATTCACACAAGTCAAACATTTTGGCCTGCGCAAGTTTCCCAAGTAGCATTTTCACGACTTGCGACCACATGTTTACTAAACAAAAGCATTGGATTAGTTACAAAAAATAGTTAGCTCCGTACCTTAAGTATTAAAATAAATGTAAACGTTGTTGTAACGTTGTGCTGACGTTGAACTAGTACTACAACAAAGCAAAAGCTTCTGCGACGTCGAATAAACGTTGTCTTGTAACCTTTTTTGCTTAAATGATCTTTAGGTGATTCGGACAACGTAGTTACAATGTTGGGCAATAAAGAGTTTTCCGACGTCACTTTCAGGACCTATTCCAATGTTATGCAAACGTCGCGCGTCGTCTATTTTACTAATTCCAACGTTGTTTAGATTTCCTTATTCTTACGTTGGTAGGACTTCGAGCTACTACCTTTTTGCAACTGTATTGAACCATAATCTTAAATCTTAAATTTTCACTTCATTGTTGAGTGCTGTTTTTATTTTTATAAAAAAAAACTTAATTAAAATGGGACATAAGAAAGGTACATATAAAACTAAATTTAAATATATATCGACATATTACCGATATTTTTATCCACTCCCTCGTTTATTTAGAATACAGGGGGCGGCACAAGCTAGACTCTAGGATGACTAAATTAGACAATCTTGCGACTAGTATACTACCTGTTAAGACTGAACCGCGACTTTATTAGTCCAGTATGCGACTACTCGAACTACTCCATCTTAATCTCCAAAACAACAAAGTGAAAGCCGCCATGTTGTTGAATAAGAAAATGTTTCGTTCCTAAAATAGGAATTACTGATTATTGAATACATTAACTTGAAATATTTGACCCTAAACAACACGCGGGAATAATTTTTTCGACTGCCAATAAATTATTCTCATTTTACTAAAAAAAAAATCAAGAAATTTTTTAAAACTTCTTTAATTTTATGGCCCATTAGTATTTTTCAAAGTAGAAACAATACATTTATCAATAAAGTTGTTTGCGTTTAACTTTTTTGCCTTAGGTAACGAGTTACAGAGACGGTTAAAGTGTTTCAATAATTATGATCTTCAAACATCCTCCATACTAAATACTTTTGTTTTGTTTTCCTTTACTGCCATCTGGCATATGTCTCTAACTAAATCATAAAAATAATATTTTTACTATAATTATCCCAATTTAGGATAGAACGCGTCTTAGACGCCATATTATTATAGTTTTGTATTTTTGTGAATTAGGATTTTAAACAACGTTGCAGTTTGTACTAAATTAGGCTGCTAGCCAACGTCGGTATCTAACGTCGTTTCGACCCAAAAATTATTCTCCAAACTAGTGCAGACTAGGGTTGGTACGAGGTTGTGCCGACGTTGCGCCTTGACGTTTGGTCGCGTGACACAACGTTGTCCCGACGTCCAAATGCTGCTTGGGTTGCAATTTCGGTTTTCATGCAACAAGTTACTTGTGCAAATCGGACATGCACAAGCCAATTTGCGCCAATTGCATGAGCGTGAAAACTCACCTTAATATAGTTCAAAATTGGTGCAGTTAAGTTTGTGAAAACCAGTTTGCACAAATTAACTGAAAGACTGAATTCCCCTTTATGCCAGCAGATAATATAATTTAAATTGGTCTGCAAAAAGAATAAAAATTCTCGAACCCTGGCACCTTTCCTGCTTATTACATTAAAATTAGAGGAACAAACTTCTACGCTAATTGAAGCCAATTCCATTATATCGAGGATCTGAATGAAACTTAAGGCAAAATTTTAGGTATTTTCCTTCCTGCTTCTTACATACCGTAACGACCTATTGGCAAAATATCTTTTTCACACCTTCGTGAAAGAGTAGATGACACCCTTAGCAAGGCCACTCGAATCCACTCGAATAGTGAGGTATATATGAAGCGAAGCCAAAACCTAAACAGACGTATCGTATTGAATAGCGTTCTTTCTCCGAAAGAATCCCGATAAAAAAGCGGCCGTCAAAAGAAGAATACTTAAGTGTCATATATCGTCAAGTTATGAGTTTGAAATATTATCAGTTTGGCCCAACGGTATGTTAGTGGGCGTATGAAAAAGTATGTTATATTTTTTTGTTTGTTGGATATGGAAGAGTATCAGATATTATTTTGTTAAAAATATGTATAAAAATAAAAAAAAATATACCGGCTGCGTCTTAAAAGTGGCTCACCTCTATACTTTTCTTTTTTATTCAGATGAAAAAAAAAAACGAGATTTGGTATGTTAGTATATGACATAAATTAGGATTGATTGACGTATTCAATTGTTTTTGGTCACTTCCTGTTTTACCGGAAATTACTATAATTTTTGTTTTTTAAACGACACCCTCGGTATTTTTTTACTTAATTCGATAGAAAATGACACTCTCAATAGAATAACGTATCATATGATAACTTTTGACATTTTCTCATATTGTTTATTTGAAATTGTAACATGCGGTTCAGACTGACAATTTGACTCGAAATACCAAATTATTCGTAAAAACATGCTTTTTCCAAATATGTTAATGGGCCACCCCTGTTTCATTTGAAAAAAAATGGCATATGATTAAAATACGATTTGAGCCTCTTTTCACCAGCCAGGACAAGACACGAAAAACATTAAATGATCAAATCTATTTTTCCAAGGCTCCTTGCTTAAAAATTAGTGTTTTTAACACAGCCATAGAGCACTCTAGATTGACATTTAAAATTCGATTCTATTTAAGCAAAAATGTGAAAAGTTGACATATGATATGTCATTCTATTCAGAGTATCATTTTCCATGGAATAAAATAAAAATATACCGAGGGTGCCATTTAAAAATCAAAAGTTGTAGTCCTTTCCGGTGAATCAGGAAGTGACCAAAAAAAAAATTGTATCCGTCAGTCAATCCTAATTTATATTATCTACTGGTCTTTTGAGAGAGAGAGAGAGAGAGAGAGAGAGAGAGAGAGTTTAGTATGTTACGAGTTGTTAAAATGTATTTGACTGTTATGCAGTGTTGGTTTATCTTAGAATGTCCTATGCGTAGTCTAGTCATTACGCTCAGTTTGTTTCTGGATACTAACAACTTAACCTTTTCATAGTAGTTTTTCTTTATTTCATATAATTTATTATCGTCATTTAGATCCCAGCCCAGTTGATACAGACTTCTGAAAAATTTTATCAAATCTGCGTCCAAATACTCTTTCCAAAAGGCCAAAAGGGCCTGGTCAGCTTTCTCGTTTCCAGGAATGCCCTTATGAGAAGGAATCCACATCCAAGTAACTAAGCATCCCTTTGATGTTATTCTGTATAATAATTGTAACACGGAGTGAGTAGAAATTAGTCAATTTCTTTTCAGCAGATAAAATATAGGCCAGATAGATATTGACTTAGGGGATAGCCATAAAATCAGTTGATAAAATTCTCTAGATGATTTGAAGTTTCTTCAAGGAATCCCAATATGTTTTAGACTTTTCTTTGTTTGATAGGTAAAAATTATATTCTGACCAAAACAAAATCCTTGACAGTGATAGATGTGTCTGTCATTTTAATTCCAAAATAATTTATTTTATTTTACAAAGAAATAAGTTGGTACAATTGAATTGAGAGAGAGAGAGAGAGAGAGAGTTGTAAAATTTAGACTCATCAAGCACCAGGTTTTTTTAGAGTCTATTTAGTATTGAGTGGGTTGAGGTGTGTTTAGTTTATAAATCGGCTGAATGTATTATAGAGTGAGGTTGTTTGATAGGTAAAAATTATAGTCTCTCCAAAACAAAATCCTTGACAGTGATAGATGTGTCTGTCATTTTAATTCCAAAGTAATTTATTTTATTTTACAAAGAAATAAGTTGGTACAATTGAATAATACTGAAATATGGTCTGTCATTTTTGAAATAAACCAATAAAACTACTTAAAACAACAAGAATAAGACGTATCACGGATTTATAAATAAACCCATCCATAGTTAACTTAAAAAATATTAGAAGCTTTTTTAATGAAATAAATGGCAAAATAAAACACTAAATCACCACAGTACACCAAAACAATAAACTTAGTTTATAATCATCTGCTGATGATGCTAACATGGTTACCGAAACACGCGTCCAGTGTAAAAGTAAAAGTGTTTTGGTGTATTGTGGTGATTTAGGGTTTTATTTTGCTGTGTAACACCAAAGATTCCAACCCTCAACTGTAGTAAAATAAATGGATTAGTATGGGGACGCCATCTGCTTTTTTCTGTGATCGTCTGTCGAAACTTTACCTCATAAAAAACAGAGTATAATTTGTCCTGTTCCATTATATTCGGTTCAAGGAACAAGAAGATCCCGGAATGGGACATTACAATCCAAAATTTAGATTCTCCAGCATCGATTTTCTCCAGCACTGATCCCGGAGTTAACGTTTGACCGTATTCGTTCGTAAATCTCGGAATGAGAAGATGAAGAAACCAAGAGAATGGCTCTCGCATTCCTGCAGAAACATAATAATAACTTCTCGGCTGTATCGGTTCTAAGCGCTTTGCATAATGCATCTTTCAGTTTTAGTTAAAGTTCCGCTGGTGCCGCGGATAAAGAGCGGGATTTAAGAGATTTCTTACAGACTCAACTTTATTTCAGGCGTCTGTTTTGCATTTTGGCGAAGGCTTTATCTAATCTAATTGTGATTTTAAGACGACTTAGATTGCTGCGGATAAATTTAAGAATTTTAATTTGAATTTTGGCAAATACGAAGACCTAAAAATGCAATAAAATGGACCAATTCTGAGCAATTGTACAATTAGCGATCTCATGATTCATAGTCTTAAGTTGTTTTCGAACTCCTTGGATAGATTTCGAACTCCTAAGAATATACAGGGTGGTGCCCCTCATATCTGCCGCGGAGGCTCCAAGGATAACGACGAAGTTTGTATTGAAATGAAATTTTGTGAACATATGTAGATTAATTCAGAGCACTTTTTAAAAATATAAAGAGTTCTACAGGGTGTCCCTAAAAAAGTTACATATTATATCAAAGTTGTGTTTTTTGTAATGGAACACCCTATATCGGGTGCGTCTCAAAAGTGGCTCACTCCTATAACTTTTTTATTTTATCAGCTAAAAAACGAGATTTGGTATGTTAGAATATGACATAAATTAGGATTGATGGACGTATTTAATTCTTTTCGGCCACTCCCTGTTTCACCGGAAATGACTACAACTTTTGATTTTTAAATGGCACCCTCGGCATTTTTTTGACTTTATTCGATAGAAAATAACATTCTTAATAGAATGACATATCATATGTCAACTTTTGACATTTTTGCTTAAATCAAAATTAAATTTCAATCTAGAATCCATGGATGTGTTAAAAACACTACTTTTTAATTAAGGAGCCTTGGAAAAATATATTTGATTGTCTAATGTTTTTCGTGTCTTAGCCTGGCGGGTTAAAAGATGCCCAAATCGCATTTTTAATCATAATTCATTTTTTTCAAATGGAACGAGGGTGGATCATTAGCATATTTAGAAAAAACATTTTCTTATGAGTAATTTGGTACCACACACTTGGTACTTCGAGTCAAATTGTCATAACGACAATTTGCATGTTGCAATTTCAAATAAACCATATTCGAAAATGTCAAAAATTGACATATGATTGTCATTCTATTCAGAGTGTCATTATCTATCGAATAAAGCAACAAAACACCGAGGGCACCATTTAAAAATCAAAAGTTGTAGTCATTTCCGGTAAAACAGGAAGTGATAGAAAACGATTAAATACGTCAATCAATCCTAATTTATGTCATACCAAATCACGTTTTTTTATCTGAAAAAATACAATGTTATAGGGGTGAGCCACTTTTGAGACGCACCCGGTATATTAATTAATTTTCGGATTTTGGGAGAAAAACAAAGGTAAAATTCCCGAGTCGTTTAAAAATCAAAAGTTGTAGTAATTTCCGGTGAAACAGAAAGTGACCGAAAAGTTTTATAAGAGAAGTATATGACTAAAATGTAAGGTTTTTGACATTTTAACATTTTCTAAAAATAAAGAACAATTTTTAAATTACAATAAAAGCTACTTAAATTGGAATTTATCCGGTATAGTCTAATATGCAGTTAAATTAACTATTGTACTTTAAATCAAATTAAAACTTGATCCAAAACGTTATACAGAGTGAGACAAAATTATTATTGAATATTGGCCACCTTTAAAAACACCCAGTATATTATTCCGATATTCAATGGAGAATTTATGGCTCATTCTCTCATTTTGTGACAATAGACGCATGTTTTTTTAGATTTTGAGTTTGGTATATAAAAAACAAGACTTTTTCAATACACCAGAGAAAAAATACAGTGATATCAGAAAGAGGATTGTCCTCTGGAATAGAGGACAGTCGGCAACACAAATTGAAGCCCCTGTAGCTACGAACCAAAGCAGAATCAAACCTATGTTAATATGAAAAATAACTGTTAACTATAACGTGAGGAATCTCCCCACGAGAAATGGCTTCAAACACACATGTTTTTTGAAATACCCTGTATACCCCCTATCACTTTTATATTCTACCCCTCTATAGCACGTTAACAATACCCCAAATGATACGGCCTTGTTAGTCTAATCAAACTCGGGAACAGCAGTCGGCCCAAGCTTGTTTCTTAGCTTATATCTATGGCTTATATCCTTTCTGGCGCAGCAGCGGCATAGAACTGAAGGAGTCCTAATTATCGCCGGTCGGTATCCTTTGAAAACGATGACTAAAGCTGGATCCTTTTGTGTAGCCTAATAATTATCTGGCTCAACCGGAAGCAGAAGATATAACAGAGTGCATCCCAATTAGCTATGAGGACGGCGCTCATCAGTATTTGGCGAAGTTAGAAACTCTAAGGGTATTATAATATTAAAAATTTATATAGCTTCACGGAAATGTGACGTTAATACTGTATATAGGGTGTCCCAGGCTGAGCGTGCAATAGAAGTTTCTAGAGAACTACAATATCTAGATCGGAGGTTTTTTGCACATCATTGTTTCACAACGAGATCTATCGATTAAAAATATTTTCAATACGGCGGCTCTTTCGGAAGTTGACAGCAACTCTTTTATTTTAAATGGGTGCCCCATTTTTTATTGCATACTTGAACTGTTTGTAAAATTTTATGAATTTTGATATTAAACACTCTATACCTAACATTAACCGTTTTTGAGAAAAATATATTTAAAATTATCGGACGAACAAAACTGCCTGTCAAAAATATGTGAATAGTCTAAACGTCAAATATAGTGATTACTACAGCCACTGTGCCATAAAGCGAAGACATATGACTATATATTTCAAAAATTAAATTGTTCGAATGTCAAATAATAATGGCCGCAGCTGTCATAGAATTGAGCGATTAAAAATTATCGTAAATCATTTTTTTCAAATGGAAACCCAGTTTTTTTACCTCACTAGTGAAAAGACTTTTCAATTCGTTACTTTTTGATTATACATGTTCCTATACCTGAAATAAATCGTTTTTAAGTTATTTAAAATTTAGTTTTAAAGCGTATATATTTTTCTTGATTTTAACCAGTAGCCTATGACTTTAAACGTCAAGTGAGATAAAACAATAGATCTGGTCATATCATATTGTGTCACTTTGTTCAAAAAGCAGTATATTATGGATCATCATTTTCAAGCATAATTTTCAACTTTCTCCCGTTTTTTTATCATACGGTATTTATTAATAATATCAACTATTAGATATCAGTAAAGAGCGAAAATACGAGATATTTTTATAAATACACTTTTTAAACTCTTAAGGCAGGCGGTATTTATAATATAGGAAATTCAAATAATTCGTTTTCTGACAGATGGAAATAAATTGTCTGAATGTTTGACAATTAATGTCAAAGAAAACTAGATAAAATCAAGAAAAATATACGTTTTGAAACTAAATCTTAAATAACTTAAAAACGATTTATTTTAGATATAGGAACATGTATAGTTAAAAAGTAACGAATTGAAAAACCTTTTCACTAGTGAAATAGAAAAAGTGGGTTTCCATTTAAAAATCAATGATTTATGCAAATTTTTTAATCGCTCGATTCCTTGACAGCTACCGCCATGATTATATGGCGTTTGAACAATTTAATTTTTGAAATAAATAGCCGTATGTCTTCTTTTTATGTCGCAGTGGCTGTGGTAATCACTATATTTGGGGTTGTATGTATTTTTTAATGTCACATTATAAAAAAAATTAATATATTTTTTTCCAAAAATTAAAAAAAAAAAATGGGGTGTCCCTTATCACTTGTGGGTATAAAAGGTAGAAAACCACCTATTCTCAGACCTACTGAATATGCATATAAAATTTATTCAAAATCGGTCAAGCCATTTCACTTATTAAAAAATAGGGGTTGATGGTAGAAGGAAAATTTAGGGTTGTATATACTTTTTAATGTCAAATCATAAAAAAATAAAATTAAAAAATTGGGGTGGGCCACCCTTATCACTTAGAGGTATAAAAATAGATAACAACCTATTCTCAAACCTACTGAATATACATGCTGTAATAACTATGTAATGTACTGTATGATCGAATAAAAACGGCGTCAGCGATGGCTATATGAAATGACGATCGATGACATTTCCCATATAATTTTACATATAAAATGACAGTGATCTTTATGCCTTCATTTCATGATGGCTATAAAATGACGATCGATGACATTTCCCATATAAAATGAGAGCTATCTTCATTTCATAGCCATCGCTGACGCCGTTCTTATTCGATCATACGGTACTATGTAACTGTGATACAAGAATTTTATATATTAGATGTTATTTGAGTCCCATCATGAATTCATTCTACTTTATTTTCAAGGCTTTATATTTCTCTAATTACGAATTAAAATTCTTAAATTCATCCTCAGAAAAAATTCTAAATTGTCTTCAAATCGCAATTAGCAAAATGCAAAACAGACGCCTTAAACAAAGTTGAGACTGTAAGAAATCTCTTAAATCCCCCTTTTTATCCGCGGATCCAGCGAAAATTTAACTAAAACTCAAAGATGCATTATGCAAAACGCTTAAGACTGATAGAGATGAAAAGTTATTATGTTTCTGCAGAAATGTGTGCGTCATGCTAGGAGAAGCTTATCCTTCTAGTCATTCCGATATTTACGAACGAATACGGTCAAATGTTAACTCCGGGATCAGCGCTGGAGAAAGTCGATACTGGAGACTCTAAATCTTGGATTAAAATGTCTCTTTCTGGAAATTTCCCAGATCACTTGGAATGAAATGAAACAAGATAGATCTATTTACTCTTATAAAATGGAATGTGTTTTTTGAAATTCAGTTTTAATCATCTGCTGATGATGCCAAGATGATTAGCGAAACGCGCGCCCAGCGCAAAAGTAAAGTATTTTGGTGTATAGTGGTAAATTAGTGTTTTTATTTTGCCAATAAATAATTATTTGCTAATAAATTTTAGCATATTTTTAGCCGACCATGCCAACAGGTATGGTAGACTATTAAGATCGGCAACAAAAAAGTTTTTTTAATTTCACTCAAAATGAGTTATTTGGGTCATAAATGACCTAAACAAAATATTTTCATGGTGTCTGTATGTCTGCCCGTCTGTCCGTCTGTAACACGATAACTCAAAAACCGCTAAACTGATTTTAACCAAATTTTGCACAAAAATACTGTGGCACCCGAAAATCTGGCCATTAGTTTTTGGTGGGGGTGGGGGGTTGGTAAGGGGTTATGGGAGGGGGTTAAAAATTAAAAAAGTCGTAACTCCAAAATTACAGTCAATTTAAGATTAGGAATAATATTTGCATCAAAATCAGTCAAAGTCGCAGTTTTTGAGATAAAAAAAATTGCTTTTTATTAACATATTTTAGTATGGGCGGCTATACGTGCCTTCCGGCGCCAATTTTGTTGTATGTTGTATGATACGTTTTATAAGAAATCATGCATTGAAATATTATTTTCTTAATAGTTCATATATAATACAGAAAATATACCTTCTATACAACCAATTTCTGTTCAAGGAGCATCATTATGCTAACAAGAACCAATTATTATTTAGAGGCTTGTTAACGTTCTATGGAAACTGAATGTAAAATCAATGAAGGGGGGAGAGTTATATTTCTCTTCCTAACGAGACGATTTGAAGGAGAATGAATTTTTATACGACGATTTTTTATCCGATCTTATCCATTTTTTGAGATTCATTAGCCTGTAAAATTTCAATCACAATATTTTTATACAAGGTATTTTCTAAATAAGGTAACGTATTTAAAAAAAAATAGTTAATTTTATTAAAAATAGAATAGGATAATACATAATATTTTATAAATGAAATCGGCCATGTTTTTAGAATACTGTTGCCTCGTTGTTTCAGATTCGTTTATCAGATTGTATATTGTTGCGGACCTGTGTGCACTCAGCCTAAGGCTAAGAATATAGTGGAGCGATGAGGATAGCGGCAACCAAGCAGCGCGATAACGCGTCGAGCAAGCCTCGAGGTGCTAAAACATAGTAGAGCGGCGAGGAATAGCGAGGTACTCGTACTTGTACAAATTTATTATTTTCATTTGCTTATTGATAATTTAAAATGTTAAAACAGCGGCTAAAATTCTGAACAGTAGTGTCGCAAACATTTGTTACATGAAATTAAAAAAAAACGGAGAAAGTGTGACAAGTTTTATAAACTTTACGAAAATTTCCACTTCATCTCATAACTTATTTAAAATGTACAGGTTATGGTGATTACTATCTTTCTGATCTCATAAAATCTCTCATTACAAATACTAGATCTATTAATTTTTGGGAATCTATCATTTTTTACAGCGCGACAGAGAGACGACAACAAAATTATTTGAATCGATCTCGCCGCTCGATCTAACCGCTCGCGCTCGAGCAGATCGCTTTACTATGTTCTCACGTACTTGTCTTCACAGGTTTGTTTCGGACGCGATGTCGCGCTGCTTGCTCGCCGCTATCCTCGCCGCTCCACTATGTTATTAGCCTAACCCGTTCTAATATGTCCCGCCCCCATATGACCTTAATATCGCATTAAAAAAGGGACACCGCAATAACTCAGCCGATCGATTGTTCTCGATCGAACATTCGAGTCCCACTGGAATGGAGACGTACATACTAGAACATTCTAAATCTTCTCTATGCACCTAATGATCTAATGGATTATTCGAGAAGTGTTTAGCTGTGGGTATATAACCTGAAGCATGTGAAAAGGAGAGACAGAAAACAAATAGAGTCGGGGACGCGTACAGTTGCCGCGCTAAATACAAAATAAATTCCTTCTAGATAAATAGTTTGTAAATAGTTCTTTAAGTATTTTATCGTTATTGTTTTGTTACTTAGCGTAACATAAATTGTGTTTAAACAAATTAGACTTTTTATGCACACGGAACCGACGAAAAACGTAACAATATTTTAAATTTATCACAATTCTGGTGTATATGATACTTATTTATTTTATTATGAGTATATCGATATGAACTATTTGTGAACTACTTGTTGTTTTTTATAATAATTTTGTTTTGCTTATTATTCCTAATTTATTTTAGGAAATGCGTCACAATTAATAATATTGGGTGTTTTTCAAGTGGCTCACCCCTATAATTTTGTCTATTTTTTCCAGAAAAAAAGAGAGATTTTTTATGTTAGTATATGACATAAATTTAGGATTGATTGGCGTATTAAATTATTTTCGGTCACTTCCTATTTCACCGGATCGCCATAAATGTATATAGTTGGACTTGAAATACCAAGTGTGTGGTACTAAATTATTCGTAAAAAACCAAACCAATTGTTCCATTTAAAAAAAATTGAGATATTATTAAAAATACGATTTCGGTATCTTTTAGCCGGCCAGGACAAGACACTAAAAACATTAGACGATCAAATCTATTTATCCATGACTCCTTGATTAATGTTTATAACACTTTAGATTGAAATTAAAAATATTTTTTTTTAATAGAGAATGCCAGAAGTGTTGTTTTCTATTAAATAAAGTAAAAAATACTGAGGGGACTATTTAAAAATCAAAAGTTGTAGTAATTTTCGATAAAAGAGGAAGTGACCGAAAACAATAATTGAATACGTCAATCAATCCTAATTTATGTCATATACTAACATTTGGTCGCGATCGGACGATAACAACTTTTGACGTTTCTTACCTCAAAATTAACTGTCACAGTGAGACGTGTCGTACACGGTTAAGTTGGCCTTTATCCAATCTATTGATATACCGAATTTGATTTAAATCGGACGATCTTTTGATTTGATTCATTGATGATGGGGTTTCGTAGTGCACCAGACGGCATCAAAATATGAAAAGATGGGTCTCGAAGAGAACATTCCGAGTTTTAGCTTCCTAGTTAACATAGGGCCCGAGTTACGACGCTCCAAAGACCCTTCTCAACTTCCTCATTGACTTATCATTTTCTTTTCTCGCTAGCCCGTGTCGTGTTACGGCCTTTAATTTTTACTCCCATCGCGCGTTTCACTTCAAAAGTATATAGCAAACCAAGAATTAACAAGAGAGATTAGACGGAACAGAAAAACTCGATTTACATAACTGAAATCGTGTAATTCATACTCCCAAACGTAATTATCTTCTCTATCTAAATATTTCTCTAGTTCGTTTCCACGCGGACCGGCTCGGGCGTAGTGCAGGGTCCATCAGGAGCCTGTTTGTTATAAATCCTGCGCTCTGGCTCGGGAAATAATGGTGTTGAATTTCCCAGAGAACTTACTAACTCACACCTGAGACGGCAAACTTATGGCCCGTCTAAATTAAACTGTCTGAAACAGTGTCGTCTGTTAGCGCGCACGAGAAACGCCAGAAAATAAGGGAGACGAAGGGATGCTGCAGCTTGACTTGTCAGGCTCGTTCTGAATTGAAGCGATCTCGGCGCGCCGTTTGAGATTAGTTCATAATTAACCGGCAAAGCTCAATTAATTGTTGGTAAGTAAATTAATACACCGGTTGGGAACAAATAAATGCGAATATTTAGTATGTTGTTTTTTTAAAAATAAGTTTTTTCATATATTTTTTTTTGAAGTGAAACTTCTTTACGCGCGATGGGAGTAAAATCTGAAGGCCGGGAGTCGGCCTTGATTGACGGCTGCGGGACGTGACCTTGTCATAACACGAAGGTCATGCGCATGGCACAGGTTATGGTTGAGAATTGTTTTTTAGTTCATTTAATCTAATAATTACTAAAATCAGCAGTACCAAAAAAATACTTAAAAATAAAAGATAAAAATCCAAAATATTTATTATCTATTAACATGGATTTGAACGATAATAGGTAAGAACACTAAATTGATTCGAATAATGCTAACATTTGCCTATAAAGTAATGTAGCTATCTTAATTTTTATGAAAATGTTACATCTGGTTTTTCCCATGTAGTCTTTAAATGGTCTAAAAATCAGCAGGAATGACCCATTATACAGTAAAGACACTATCGTTGAATCATTGGTAGGTCTTTTGTGGGCATTTCGCAAATAAAATCAATTGTCTCTTCAAAAACTGAAAATGCAAAACAGATAGTAAACTTTATAAATAACTATACAAATAACCACAACCATATTTTAACCAATATTTTATTATCCTAGGCCAAGTAAACAATCAAAAATGCACTTTTTATATCTAGAATATTAATGGGTATACGAAAAAAACGACTAGCTATATATGACTAGCTATATATGACTAGCTATATATGACTAGGTAAATAAAGGGGGGGATGAAAGTAGTAGGAATTAAATGTATATTATTAGTATGAGGAGGAGGAGGAGTATTATGAGGAGGAGGAGGAGGAGGAGGAGGAGTATTTTGAGGAGGAGGATCTCTCATATTCTATCTACTAGCAAAATAACTAAGCTGTAACATCTCTGGGACTATGGTGCCTCGAATAACGTTAACATTATTTGCCTATAAAGTTATATCGCTATCTTAATTTCTATGAAATGTTTAATAAAAATTAAAAAAAACATTATAAAATTATAAAGCTAGAATAGTATACGGTATTATATTATCTATATTTTTTATAATACATATTTAATTATTTAATTATATAATTAATATAATATTATTTTATTATTATAATATATATTTTTTTGAAGTTTATAAAAAGTATTCATAAAAAATATATATCTGTTAGCTGTTGTAAGAAGTTTCACTTCAAATATGCGCACATAGTGCACATACTGTTTTTATTTAGATTTGTCCGTCTGTCCGTCTGAGTAATCCATTTAGGTACCTCTATCCACGTGCCGAGTTTAGTTCTAATCGATCTATAATTAACAAGAATCCTAACGATTCCGTCCATTTAGAGTCATCGGTTACGTCATCCTGTGACCCGTCCCCAATTATGCCGAAATCAACACAGATTTTTGATTTTTTTAATAAAATTTCATTTAAATCAGACGATTTTTTCGCCACTGATGATGGGGTTTCACAGTGCACAAAACGTCGTCAAAATATCATAAAAAGATGGGTCTCGAAGGGAACATTTCTAGTTTCATATAGGGCCCAAGTTACGACACTCCAAAGACCCATCTCAACTTCCTCATTGACTTACCACTTTTTGGATCGTTACCACTTTTTTTGTGACGCTAAATCATGTGTCATGACCTTGCATTTTTTCACTCAGTGCGCGTAAAAAGGTTTCAGTTCAAAAATGATAGACCATACTTTAATATGATTGGAAAAATTGAACGATGAACGGTACGAACGCAAATGCATATGTATTTTAGTTTGTGTTATTACGTGTGTTTTATCTTTCTTACAGGGTGCTCCGAACTGTATTCCGGAAACTTGGGCAGCAAGTTCTGCAGATAAAAATAAGTAAAATAGTTCGTATAAATGTTCTAAAATGTCTATTTTTGGAGATACAGTATATAGAAGTTTGATTTTTATTTCGGATTTTTTCAAATAAATTTTGAACTAACGTATATATTTGAATGAAAATTGTTGTCCGAAGAGTAATAACTTTTCGTCCGTACATGTATGAAACTACTGAGTAAAAAATAAAGGTCTCTTGTTAAAAATCGCTACGAGTAAAGGTACATTCAGGCTGAGAGCGTCGAGGGTCGCGTCGCGTTTGCATCGCGTCCGCGTGTCGAAATGGAATCAATTCTCTTAACTTAAATTAGACCGTTCAGGTAGACAGCATCGCGTTTGGCGTTGCGCTAGCGTCCTCTGAGCGTCGGGGTTCGAGTTCAATGGGGCGGACGCGACGCAAACGCGACGCGACGCTCGACGCTCTCAGATTGAACGTACCTTAATGGTTCTCCAGATATTTGAAACCGAAATGATCTATATCTGTCATTATAACCAAAAAGTAAACATGTTGATTAAATAGTTATTAGACTGAAAAAATAAATTTGAAGTATTATTGTGTCAAAAGTTCAACAAAAACTGTTTTATCATAATTTTTTCTTTAAAAGAATTATTGTTAATTTAAAAAGAGAGTTCCCAAATTTATCATTTCAGTCAAATAATATATAGTGACATATATTGACTATTTTTATTTTAAATATCTTGAGAAGGGTTGCTCGTAGCGATTTTTACCAAGAGACCTTTTTTACGTAAAAAACGTCGTAAATGTTTATTTATATACTCAGTAGTTTTAAACAGATACGGAAGAAAAGTTTTTAATCTTGAAAAAAGTTAAAACACATGTAAGTGGCGCTCCCTACAAATAGGAGTCATCGAAATCAAGTTTTTCATGTCGAAAAACACCCATCACTAATTATTATATAAACATCGACCATAGTTCGGATATTATTTTGAAAAAAAAAAACGAAATAAAAAAGAAAGTTCTACACTCTCTATCTCCTAAACTAGACATTTTAGGACATACATTTCAACAAACTTTTTTACTTATTTTTATCTGCAGAATCTGCTGCCGAAGTTTCCGGAATACAGTTTGGACCACCTTGTATAAAGAATAATTTAGGTTTTATATTTAGTGTTTTTAATAAAGTAATATTTTTTATGGACATTTTTTAATTGCTACTTCATCGATTGCAAGAACAAGACTAAAAACCTTTGTAGATATAATGACTTATGAAACGAATATCAAGCTATCATTAAGGAATTATTTTCTGCTGTATTTTCAAACGAGACAATTGTTGACTTTTTAAATAATATTTTTTGTAGAATAAAATTCTTGTTTATGAATTCGCTCTTCCGCTAGACGGATCCCCGCCGTCTGTTCCTTTTCTTCTCTGCGAGAACAATTGTCACTCGACTTTCAGAAACAAGTGGAAAACAAGGACGAAGCGCATAATTACCGGAGGCAAATAATTGGAAATTACGTGGAGGAGGCATTCTCGCGACAAGCGAGCCTTCCACGTTAGAATTTGCCTTAATTGCCAATTAGGACGATAGGATCCGTCCTATCGGAATGGCGTCGATTGCCTACGGAAACTCGACATACGACCTGCGGGGGAAATAATTAATAGTGCTGTAATTTACGTAATTTTCGCACAAAACCAAATCTCCTGTCGTCAGTGTGTATGATATGGAGCTGCACCCTTTTAGTTTGCAGCTGTTTAAAAGTGAGTCAGAGATTTGTTGACTATCTTTTCAGAGTCTATTACGCTGTACTGTTCGGGTCGCTCTCAGATGTCGGGTAAAGGGGGTGTGTGGCCGAAGGAAATATATATTATATTTCAGAAATCTGCCTAAAGTTTAACCCGATCCTGTCGTGTTAAGACACACCTAAAATTCCAAACACACGTAGGTACTTTGATTAAGGCTTACAAATAAAACCATACAAATTATATATCGTTGTATCACAAAACTTCAATATATTTCCCTATTGTAACGGCATTTTAAATGAGTCTTTATTTTCAAGAAAATTTAGTCCAAACATAATGTATATTTTGTTTATGTTTGACCATCAAAATCTTAAAAATGGAGAAGCTATCTAAAAATGTACCACAATACGGATATAGTATAATCTTTTATCTTTAATTTCCTTCTTTTGTGTAAACATACCTAGCCAGTTTTACATAAAACGTTAAATTAACGCTTAATTCTTTCTATTGACATAATCGCTGTCATTTTATATGTGAAAATATATGCAGAATGTTTTCCACCTGTCGTCGGAGGCAAAAAACAAAGAAATAGAAGAAAGGATAGTTAATATGTCTAATTGTAAAGTTAATATAATATGTATCCATAGAAAAAGTATTATAATATTAACTTAGTACAAATATCTTTTTATTTCCGTTTCAGTGGCGAAATATGCAGGCTTTTTTCAAGAAGCAAAAAAAACTAATTATGTTGATATTTTTCACAATTTTTTAGGATATGAAATACATATTATTTTAACGTTACTTTGAATGTGGTAGACAATAATTCAGTATTAAAACTAAAAGAGTTTTGTACTTCCATTGTCTTTATTTATTTTTATTTTGCTTACACAATGTTTCGGTCAAAAGTATCGCTGTCCGTTATCAAAAGTATGAACTAAACTAAACCCTAAAACTATTTAGTGGAATTGTTGGGTGTAGTCAAGCATGAGGTTTTCCACTAAGAATACCTGCATTGGAGCGTTTTATGAGTGGTTGCCATATTGTTGAAATTTCCATACTTGGATTGCTAAAGATTTTATTACTGTTAGAAATGAATACGGCCTCTTTAATTTTGCGCTTTTTCCAATGGGGTTCTTTGTGGACAACCCAGGCCTTCGACCATTTTATGTTGTGGTGCTTGGACCACACATGATCTCCAATGTCCGCCTTCATTGTTTTACCTCTTTGTGTATGTTATTTATGTCAAGTCGTATATGTAGTTATGTCTCTCCAATATACGACTCACCGCATTCGCAAGGTACCTGGTAGATTCACTCTTTCTCTTGGTTTGATGATTCAGGTTTTGTTTTTTTTTGGACAATTTTTAGAGTAGTCCCAGACACAAACAGTTTTAATTTTATATTGTTTAGATAATCGCCTGATCCTCTCCGATGTTCCTTTAACATATGGAATCGTTGAGAGAGAGAGAGAGAGAGAGGGAGAGAGAGAGAGAGAGAGAGATTTTAATATTACTTAGTTCAGATTTCAGAGATTCTTGGTCACTGCATAAAGCATGGGCGCACTGTATAAGGGTGAATGCTCGGCTCTAATATGTAGGCTCAGTAGTTTTAGGATTTATTTTAGTTCACACTTGATAACGGTCAGTAAAACTTCTGACCGAAACTTTGTGTAAGCAAAATAAAAATAACTAAAGACAATGGAAGACTCTTTTAGTTTTAATACATATTATTTTGACAAAAAACTATGAACAAAAAAGGTAATATCTGAATTGATTAAAATGTTCATCCATATGACAATTACTCAAAAAGAGTTTTCATTAAAATAATAACTTTTAAGTACGCCATCATTTTGAGGCCTTAATACGAATCAGTTCAAAGCTCGACAAGTACGAAAGCTTTATTGTTTTCGTAATATCGGCATGTTACAGTCGAATAATTTCCAATGCGGAAGCGACGGAAACTGTCAACTTGAGAACACAAATCATAGAGACTTAGCTCCTATCGTTTCTGCCAACAAAGATGAGAAATTGTGTCAGTTTCAAAGAAAATGCTACTTTATTTCCATGTAGTCTTTTAGTTTCGTAAATTTACTGAATAATTAATAACTTTAGAATAAAGAATAAAATTCCGCACTGTTTTATATCGTACTATTTCAAAATATCACCACTAGGGTCAATCGGGGTAAATGAAAACGGTTTTTTCAAACATTCATATTTTAAAATTATCTAGATAAGGTATAAAATAAAAGTTTTCCTATGGATGGCGGTACTTTCTCGGCTTAAAAAATAATGACAATTTTTGTCGAAGTAGAGATAAGGATTGTTTTAATGTGTTTCCATTTAGCCCATGAACATTTTCATTTACCCATCATATTGGGGTAAATAAAAACAACTTGATTTGACCATGGGGTATATCCTTTGTATGTTTTTGAAAAGTAAAAAAATAAAAATTTTCAAATAAAAACAGTTCATTCATGGAAAAGACAAAAGTAGCACAAAAAATAATTCGTTCACTTAAGGAATACATGAGAATGAAACGTATTGTGATATTTGAATAGATAATTTGAGCTGTTTTCATTTACCCGTAGTTTCCCTTTGCTCGGACTGACCCTATTGATTAATTTGGACAATTGCGTTTATTGGTGAATAATTATGTTAGAAAATGTCAGATAAAAAAAAATAATGAACTAGAAGAAACAGTGGATGATAAATATTTTTTTATTAATATAAAATGGAAAAACTAAATTAATGTATATCAAAATACTCAATATTTTGTCTAAGGTGTGATCTAACATTAATTTGTTAGAACTGTGATTCTTACTTTGGACTATTGTACTAAGAAATTATAAGCTCACCTTACTCATTTTCAGAGAACATCAATTTAATGCTAATATTTGAACTAATAACACGTTATCCAGTAGTTGAGATGGAATGTGTACTCTCGCTAATCCTGCGTTTAATATTTACACCAAATATATTATGCGTAGAGTAATGGAAAAATGAAACAAATCCGTGGGAGTAGTAGATAGAGAGGCAGAAGAACAAGGAAACTGCACTGGTTATCGCTCTGTGTGGTTATCGCTCAATGAGGAATATGGCTTGAAAATGCAAGATATGCAGGAGTCTTGTACAAGACAAAGACCAAAAGAGTATTGGTCCTGATCTGGTATTTGCACTAAGTTTAAGTTCCGGCATCATTTAAGCTATAGTTTTGAATTTTAGGAAATGCTCTGATAATATCAGGAAAGTCTGATAATATCAGAAAAAGCTAATTAGTATTAGAAGAAAGAATGGAAAGTGAAGAAACCCTATCAAAATAAATGATATAACTGGGTTGATGTTTACGAAAAGCTCTTCAGCAACATCTCATCTATAATTTAGTTAATCTAAGGCAAAACTAATGTATTCTATTTACAGGAAAATAGACGAAACGACGCCAACACTTTCGAGATAAATGGTTGTGCGCCGTGGAGAAGCATTATTCGACAGGTGCGCTGCCTCGCGTCTCTCGTTCCTACGCCATATTTCAAACCGGTCGGTTCCCATTGTCACTGGCGCGGCCCACTTTCTAAAATAGACCGCGAAATTCGGGAAATACAGTGGAAATTACTTGAAACAATTGCCGCGCCGCTTCCATTGTCGCCCATAAATATCTGGGACGAGCGCGACACTTTCTGTCAGCCTCGACTCCGTAGAAAGTAAATGTTTAATTTACTGTATTATTTCCCGTTCTATGGACGCGTGTCGACGTAGATGAATGTGTACGTGTTTTCTGGCTGGCAATCGATAACCAGTTAATTTCCTTTCGTTCGTATTAATATCGCTCGTGTTTGGCGACGATACGCGCCGGAGGTTTATCTAGAGACACTCTATTTGCAGCCATTCTCGCTTCTCTATTCTGTTTATTTGCTCGAGGCCATTGCGCTGTAAAAGAGAAATATATTTGGAGAAAAAATACGAGAAGGCTGAAGATACTGCATATACCGCATGATCGAGAAAAAACGGCGTCCAGTTGGCTGGGAAATGACGGTCGATGACATCTCCTATATAAATTTACATATAAAATGACAGCGATCTTCATTTCATACCCATCGCTGACGCCAATTTTTTCGGTCATACGGTATAAGCGATACCAATTCAAGTTTTAGCTACGTAATCGAGGGCGCGATTTTTAAATTCATTTTTACACCCAGCGTGCGTAAAGAAGTTTCACTTCAAAAATGCAAGACATGCAGGAGTCTTAGTACAAACGATACGCGCCGGAGGTTTATCTAGAGACTCTATTTGCAGCCATTCTCGCTTCTCTATTTTGTTTATTTGCTCGAGGCCATTGCGCTGGAAAACAGAAATATATTTAGAGAAAAAATACGGGACGGTTGAAGATAGGTACTGCAGCGATACCAATTCAATTTTTAACTACGTAATCGAGGGCGCGATTTTTAAATTCATTTTTACACCCAGCGCGCGTAAAGATGTTTCACTTCAAATATGCAAGACATGTAGGAGTCTGGAACAAGACCGAGACCAAGATTACTTATTAATTACAAGACAAAGACTAAAAGAGTCTTGGTGTTGGTCTTGTATTTGCTCATCGCTATTGCATAATGCTAAGGTTAAGTTCCGGCATCAGTAAAGCTATAGTTTTGAATTTTAGGAAATTTTTAAAAGTCTGATAATATCAAAAAAGCTAATTAGTATTAGAATATACAACGGAAAGTAAAGAAACCCTATCAAAATAAATAATATAACTAAGTTGATGTTTATGAAAAGCTCTCTCAGCGGCATCTCATTTATCATTTAGTTAATCTAAGGCAAAACTAATGTATTCTATTTACCGAAAAATAGGCGAAACGACGCCAACACTTTCGAGATAAATTGTTGTGCGCCATGGAGAAGCATTATTCGACAGGTGCGCTGCCTCGCGTCTCTCGTTCCTACGCCATATTTCAAACCGGTCGGTTCCCATTGTCACTGGCGCGGCCCACTTTCTAAAATAGACCGCGAAATTCGGGAAATACAGTTGAAATTACTTGAAACAATTGCCGCTTCCATTGTCGCCCATAAATATCTGGGACGAGCGCGACACTTTCTGTCAGCCTCGACTTCGTACAAAGTAAATGTTTAATTTACTGTATTATTTCCCGTTCTATGGACGCGTGGCGAGGTAGATGAATGTGTACGTGTTCTGGCTGGCAATCGATAACCAGTTAATTTCCTTTCGTTCGTATTAATATCGCTCGTGTTTGGCGACGATACGCGCCGGAGGTTTATCTAGAGACACTCTATTTGCAGCCATTCTCGCCTCTCTATTTTGTTTGCTTGCTAGAGGCCATTAAGCTGGAAGAAAGAAATATATTTAGAAAAAAAATACAAGAAGGCTGAAGATACTGCATATATAAGCAATAACAGTTAAACTTTTAGTTACATAATCGAGGAGGCGATTTTTAAATTCAATTTTGCTCCCAGCATGCGTAAAGAAGTTTCACTTCAAAAATGCAAGACATGCAGGAGTCTTGCATAAGACCAAGACTAAGACTACTTATTGATTACAAGACAAAGACCAAAAGAGTCTTGGTCTTGTTTTTGCTTATCACTATCGCATCATGCTAAGATTAAATTCCGGCATCAGTAAAGCTATAGTTTTGAATTTTAGGAAATTTTTAGAAGTGTGATCATATCAGAAAAAGCTAATTAGTATTAGAAGAAAGACTGGAAAGTGTAGAAACGCTCTCAAAATAAATGATATAACTGGGTTGATGTTTATGAAAAGCTCTCTCAGCGACATCTCATCTATCATTTAGTTAATCTAAGGCAAAACTAATGTATTCTATTTACCGAAAAATAGGCGAAACGACGCCAACACTTTCGAGATAAATGGCTGTGCGCCATGGAGAAGCATTATTCGACAGGTGCGCTGCATCGCGTTTCGTTCCTACGCCATATTTTAAACCGGTCGGTCCCCATTGTCACTGGCGCGGCCCACTTTCTAAAATAGACCGCGAAATTCGGGAAATACAGTGGAAATTACTTGAAACAATTGCCTCGCCGCTTCCATTGTCGCGCATAAATATCTGGGACGGGCGCGACACTTTCTGTCAGCCTCGACTCCGTACAAAGTAAATGTTTAATTTACTGTATTATTTCCCGTTCTATGGACCCATGCCGACGTAGATGAATGTGTACGTGTTTTCTGGATGTCAATCGAAAACCAGTTAATTTCCTTTCATTCGTATTAATATCGCTCGTGTTTGGCGACGATACGCGCCGGAGGTTTATCTAGAGACACTCTATTTGCAGCCATTCTCGCTTCTCTATTCTGTTTATTTGCTCGAGGCCATTGCGCTGTAAAAGAGAAATATATTTAGAGAAAAAATACGAGAAGGCTAAAGATACTGCATATAGGTATAAGCGATACCAGTTAAACTTTTAGTTACGTAATCGAGGGTGCGCTTTTTAAATTCATTGTTGCCAACCATGGACATTGGAGTTTAAATTTCCAGCTGGGGATTTAGGTGGTAGAACTGCTGTAAAAAATGTCAAGTTGCCGCATTTATTTATTGATTTCCCGACATTGTCATTCTTTTTGACACTTTAATTTTGTATTACGAGTTTTTGCTTTAAAACATTGTGTTGGGATATTTGAAGATTAAACATTTTTACTAGCAGACCTTGCAGTCGAATATTGTTCTTTTTAGAACCTCTTTTGGTGCGAAGTGGTACAAGATAGCTTAATAGCCGTTGAAAAAACTGATCATAACCTTATTAGAATACTTTGAGCGGGAAAGCGGTAGTAATGGCCCTTTATGTCCTTTAAGTGCTGCTAAGGAGGTGAGTTTTGTTGATGTAAATAATGACTGTTTATTTTTGTTTCCTAAAATATTTGGATTAAAAGAAAATATGTAAAAATGTGCCGGTCAAGCTTAATCACAAGATGAAGGGCGTAGAAGTTTCATTTTTATTTCGATTTTTTTCAAATTATTTCTGAAGTAACGTCAATATATAGATGAAAATCGGCGTTTGTGAGTTTTTTTGGCGTGAGCCATTTGATTTCGATGTCAATATGACTCCTACTTATAGAGAGCGTCACCTACTATATGTTTTAACTGGTTTGAAGAGTAATAATTTTTCGTCCGTATCTGAATAAAACTACTGAGTGAAAAAATATACATTTCCGTGATTTTTTAAGTAAAAAAATGCCCCTTGGTAAAAATCGCTACGAGCTACGAGCAACCGTTCTGAAGATATTTAGAATGGAAATAGTCACTACTTATTATTGACAAAAAATAAACTTGTTGAGTAGATAGTTATATAGTTTATTTATTTTTTTTTATTATATATAGTTTATAGTAGATAGTTATTTGACTAAAATGATAAATTTGGGAACTTTTTATTTTTATAAATTAATCACAATTTTTTCTTCGAACAGTGACGATAAAATAGTTTCTGTTGAACTTTTCGCACAAAAACTTTAAGATTGTTGTCTAATAACTATTCAGTAATCATGTTTAACTTATGTCAATGATGACAGGTATTGATAATTTCGATTCCAAATATCTCGAGAACCATTTCTCGTAGAAATTTTTACCAAGAGACATTTTTACGTAAAAGACGTCGTACTCAGTTTGCCTGCGACCTTGTATCCTCTTACTCATATTATTAATTCTTGCCTGGAAACAGGATATTTCCCCAAATGCTGGAAGGAGTCTATTGTTTGCCCAATACCGAAAGTGAAATACCCTGGTAGTGTTACCGATCTGCGGCCCATAAGTTTGTTGCCTGTCATGTCCAAGGTACTGGAGAGAGCAGTGTATGCTCAGATTAACAACTTTCTTTTAAGAAATAAACTTTATCCAGTTCATCAATCAGGATTTCGTGAAATGCATAGTACAACTACAGCCATGTTGAACTTGATAGATAACATTTTCAGGGCTCTTGATAGGGGTATGGCTGTTCTGTCCGTTTCTTTGGATTACTCCAAGGCGTTCGACGTATTGGACCATGATCTTCTGTGTGCTAAGTTGCATTATTTGGGTTTTTGACGAGCTGTCTCAAACTTTCCTTGGAGAGTATCTTGCTGATAGAACGCAGAGAGTAAGGTTAAATGGTGGTTTGTCATCCGCCGGCAGAATAATATCGGGTGTCCCACAGGGCTCCATTCTAGGACCACTACTATTTCTGATATATACCTTCGACATTTTTGATAGTGTCTCTAATTCCCACGTACAATCATACGCCGATGACACGCAGCTTCTCCATTATTTTGATCCAGTAAATTCTGATACGGCTTCTCTTCTATTGAACCTAGATTTGGAGTCTATTTTAAAATATTCTACTGAACACAATTTGAAAATAAATGCCAATAAAACTGAAGTTCTTTTGTTTTGTTCAGAGAAGAAAAGAGCAACTTTACAGCGAAGCATAACACTAAGATTAGCTAATGAAAATCTACGCTACTCAGCTTCCGCTAGGAACTTGGGACTATATATTGACACGCATCTTAGGTTTAAAGAACATATAAAGAAACTTTTGCAAACAACTTACACGAGAGTCAAAATATTATATTCCAATAGATACATTTTAAACTTTAACTGTGTGAATCCCTGGTACTGTCTGTTTTCAACTATGCTAATATTGTTTTTTATCCATGTTTGGATCTGGTTTCTAAAAACAGATTACAGTATGTACAAAACGTTTGCTGTCGCTTCATTTTTGGTCTGAGGAAGTTCGATCATATCTCTGCTCGTATTAATGAATTAAAGTGGCTTAAGATTTCAAACACTGTCAGGCTGCATTTCGTCATGTTTCTGTTTAAATTTCGTAGCACATCCACCCCTATATATCTGAGTGAAAAACTTATTCCTCGTAATGTCATGCATAATTGTAATATAAGACACCATAATCAATTGACCATGCCTCAACATAGATCCGCCCTTTTTCAAAGAAGTTTTACCTATATGGCCGTCACTAGTTACAATTCCCTTGATAATGATTTTAAACAATGTAATTTTGGCCAATTGCGAAAAAAATATAAAATGTTTCTTTTATCTTCACAGGAATGATAATGGTTTTGTATTTTTGTTTATTTTTAAAATTATTTATTATGCCATGTGTATAAGAATTAACTATGTATATTTTTTAATTTGTTAGTTTATAGAACATATTTTTTTGTCTTTTTGTCTTTTAAACGTATTTTTCAACAAATATCTTCTGGCAGCTATGGGTGGTTAAATGTAAGAATAACTTTTTTTGTTAAATTTCGCCACCCTTGTTGCATGATGTGTAATAATATATGTAATGTTACACATCTTTTTTTCTTCAATAAAGACGATTATTATTATTATTATTATTATTATTATTAAATGCATATATTTTCACTCAGTAGTTTTATACAGGTACGGACGAAAAGTTATTATTCTTCAAACCAGTTAAAAAAATATGTAGGTGGCGCCCTCTACAAGTAAGAATCATATTGACATCAAAATCAAATTTCTCATATCAAAAAACTCCGACATGCCAATTTTCATCCATATATTGACTTTACTTCAGAAATTATTTGGAAAAAATCAAAATAAACTTAAAACTGTAAACTGTCCCATGTATCTGCGAAACTAAGCATTATAGGACATACATTTATACGAACTTTTTTACCTATTTCTATATGCAGAACACGCTGCCGAAGTTTCCGGAATACAGTTCGGACCACCCTGTTATAATAATAGAAAGCTATTTACTAATAGAATGCTCAAATTCCCTATAACATTGAAAGCCGAAATAAACACGAAATAAAACGTGTTTATTTTCTATTTCCCCATTAAACCAAAAGCATTTTCAGGATTTTTCAGGGTTCAACGAGGCAGCTAGAGAAAAAAAGGGAGGGAGGCATTAAGAAAAACAATCCTCCCCGAAGAGAACGGATAGGACCATAATGGTCCGAAAAAGGGATATAAATGTAAAAGATTTAAAAGAAAAGAGTGGAGTCAGGGGTCAACCATAAAATAATGGAGGATCCTTGCCGGATAACGAGTAAGATATCTCAGCCGAAGACGACAATGGTCGTATTTATTCAAAGGATAAAATGGGATGCTGCAAAAACGGGAACGTCTTTTAAATTTGGGCGACAGAAGAATATTGGACTGCGAAAATTGGGAAATTGTAAAAAAGATGGTGTTATATTGGCGACAGTGAATGCTGAAAAATAGCTAATGATCTGGATGTATTCAGATTCAGATTATCTATAAAAGATATTTAAAAAGTCGAGAATTAAAAAATTAACATTTTTTATATTTAGCGTATTTCAAATTTTTTTTCTACCAACGTTAAAAAATGACAAGGTTCGCGAATTGATAGCAATGTGCGAAGTAACACTTTTTTTTCATTTTCCTCCGTTACCATGACACGGTGCGGAAACTATGATGTTATAGCGTAATTGTTATTAAAATATGGGTAAAAATAGAAAAAATTGGAATAAATCGCAAACTATTAAAAATAGGTATATGACATACTTAATAAAAGTTGAAGAGTTTTGTAAAACCTACCAAAAAAAAATGATAATATATAGGGTGTACCATTTAAAAAATTTGAGATTTTTTAATTTGAAGTAGTTGAAGTTCATAAATATATTTTGAACACCCTGTATCATTTAACTAAAATGTCTTTTCTTATATATATATATATATATATATATATATATATATATATATATATATATATATATATATATATATATATATATATATATATATATATATATATATATATATATATATATATATATATATATATATATATATATATATATATATATATATATATATATATATATATATATATATATATATATATATATATATATATATATATATATATATATATATATCTTTTCATCTCTATAAAACTCTCCTACCAAATTTTGGTACTTTAACTTCAGAAACAATGATACTACTGACAATTTTTTACTACACTGCAATTTAACATTTGTTTAAACAAATTTAAATATTATTGTTACCCAAATTTAAATATACTGTTAGTTTTAGGTATATAACATTATATACAAAAAGTTAGGGAATTTTATGCAGAATCTAAAAATAAAATAAAAAATATGGTGTTGCATTGAAAAAAACATATGTTATATCCGCCACACTTTTTTGAAGCACCTTGTATTATATATAATAATTTTAACATGTGTACCTTAACCTTTCCTATAACTTTTGTATTTAAAATAATACTAAACTTTTTTATAAACCTCGAAACAAACGAGATAATGGACTTTACTCTATCGTTGACTCACCCTGTACAGGGTCTCCCATTTTCGTGTGTTTTATGGGATTTCTCGTTTATGAGTAGAGATACAATGATGCGATTTTCACATTACTTTGCTACTTTTTTATAAAACTAAATATGCTACACATAGATTTGTCCTAGCCTCCTTAGTTCCTAAAATACAGGCCGAATTTGTGATGCGCAGAAGTGGACAGATGTTGAATACAGATAAAATGCGCAATTGTAAACGCAACGTCTACCGGCAGCCAGACGGTCCGCACTCTGTCCAGGAGAGCATAGCAAAAGACATATTAAAAAACCAGCTTTCTTAAAATTCTCTCTCGAAAACGTTGCTAGCTCTTATAGGAAATTCAGCGAAATCTTTATAATAATAATAATAGCTCCCGTATATAGCGTTTAACGCCTTGGGAGTAGCAAGGTACAGCTTGCCATGCTAGAGCCGTTCGGTGGTTATTCCATTAAAAATAGTCGGCTGATGAACTGCCGACTGTAGGATTCGAACCCAGAATCTTTAGATTGGTAGACGAGAGCTGTACCTTTCGTTTCGCTAATTCGTGTAATTCAATTGTTTAATGCGTTTAATTTCTCAAGTTTATTGGCGAAGTTCTTATCTGCCTTATAGGACAAGCCGACCCAGAACAAATAAACGTAGGACCAAAAAAAAATTTAAAGATACAAAATACACTAAAATTTGCGGGGTCTATAGCGAAGCAAAACAAAATGAGTAACTCCGCCTTCTAACTAACTCGTTTACGCCGGAGCAGAATAATTTATATTCCCCGGGCACCAAATAAAACTACCTCCTCGGCAGGGTGTTAGTTTATGAACGTTAACGTTGTTAGCGCCGGGAGTTGTGCCACGCCGCCCCCCAAATAAAAGAAACCAAACCTCTCGTTTGTCTGCATTCCCGTTTGTTTTGCATACTCGCTGCGTATGTGATGGTACAGAGGGAATGAAAGAGAATAGCGAAAAGGTTGCTATGGCATTGCCAAAACAAAAAGTCAGAAAGTGGCCGAAAAAATTGCTGCCATATTTTTCTATTCTGTCGTCGTTATGGTGCAGATAAATCCAATGTGCTTCATTTATTTTAATTAAATATTATTAAAAACTATAACTATATGTATCTATATTTAAAACCAATTAAATTTTTAGTTACGTAATCCAGGCCGCGATTTTTGAATTCATTATTGCCAACCGTGGATATATTCGGCGCCGCGCCGCCTCGGGCTGACTAACTAGAATTTAAATTTCCCGCTGTGGATTCAGGTGGTAGCTCTGCTGTAAAAAATGTCAAGTGGCCACATTTATTTATTTATTTCCTGATATTGTCATTCGTTTTGAAACTTTGGTTTTGTATTACGAGTTTTTGGTTTAAATAAATAGTTTTGTGATACTGTAAGCTTAAAAGTTTTTACTAGCAGATCTGGCAGTCAAACATTGTTCTTTTTAGAACCTCCTTTAGTGCCTTAATAACCCTAAAAAACTTATCGCAAATTTATTAAAATACTTTGAACAGGAAAGCAATAGTAATTGCCCTTTAGGTCTCTTAAGTGCTTTTAAGAAGGTGAGTTTTGTTGATGTAAAAAATAACTGTTTATATATTTATAATTAATAATTTTTGATCATAAAACATTTTGATTAAAAGAAAATATATAAAAGTGGGCAACGTTGTGCCGGTAAGCTTAATCACGCGACTAAACGTTTATTTGATATGAACCTAGATCTAGATCATACCTATACAGGGTTGTTCACCACATACGACACGGAGTATTGTGGCTAAACGATGATATTTTTACAAATTGTAAGTTTGGGGTTCGTTGAAGGACTATTAGAGATACAATTTAAAAATATTTTTACAAGATACAGAGTGTCCGAAATAAATAAAAAATATCAAAGTTGTATTTTTTTAAATGGAACACTCGTATATTATTACATTTTTAGTTTCTACGATTAAAATAAAGGTAAATTTGATTAAGGTTTATTATACTTAAACCTTACCGTTTTTGAAATATTTTTAATTTTGTGAAATTGCAGTAAACATTTTAAAGATTTCTCCAAGGGTATCAATGTTTTTAATACTAAATATTTAATGAAGTTTATTTATTGATCAGTTATTGTGTTGCAATAATAAAAATAATACTACCTTACTACCTTACGGCAATAACTTCTTTAATTTAAATGGAATGCCCTGTATATTTTAGGAGAATCAGATGCACAATTAAATTATCTATCAAATTGTATTATACCATTTTTTACATATCCCTTCAAGTTTTCGTAGAAAATGCATTTTCTTTTAATTTAGACCTCATTTATCAATATATCCATGGAATATTGACATTTTAGATTGGTTTTAAAGCAACAAATGTACAAAATGTACAGATTAGTAATATTATCGTTTTTAGCAAAACGATAATATTACTAGCCCATTTGAATGCAAAAAGAAAACTATTTAAATCTTGATAAAAGAGTATACCATTAATTAAATATAACACCATTATTTCCGCCCATATACTAATTAATTACATACTTAATTGTGTTCGTTAATAAATTATTATAAATAAATGTGGATTTGAGTCAGAAATCAATATAATAATAAGTTATCAAATTAAAGTCTCTGTTGTTATAAATAAGCATTTATTAAAAAATGAAATATCATTTTTAAGGTGTTACTTTTTATTACACTGTCTAATGCCCATACAAAATTCAGTTTTTTAGTATTTGGAGCAATTATTATTAATCAACTCAAACAGTCAGTTAATGTAGTTTGAATACTGGAATCATATTAATTGATCCTCTTTAACAAATATTTAAACAGTTTTTTTTTATTTTTTAATGAAATAAACGAATTATATCGACAATATTAGTATCTGTACTCTTTAAAAATTTGGTACATGTTTAAAAATAATCTAAAATGTCAATAGTCCATGGGTATATTGATAAATAATTTCTAAATTACAAGAAAATACATTTTCTACGGAAACTTAAAGAGATAGGTAAAAAATGGTATAATATAATTTGATAGACAATTAAATTGTACATCTGATTCTCGTAAAATATAGAGGGTGTTCCATTTAAATTAAACAAGTTATTGCCGTTTGAAGCTAATAATTATTTATAATAAATTTTTAGACACTCTGTATAAAGTAGTATTATTTTTATTATTGCAACACAATAAATGATCAGTAAATAAACTTCAGTAAATATTTAGTATTAAAAACTTTGATACCCTTGGAGAAATGAAGCCTTAAAATTTTTACTGCAATTTCACAAAATTGAAAATATTTCAAAAACGGTAAGGTTTAAGTATAATAAACCTTAATCAAATTTACCTTTATTTTAATCGTAGAAACTAAAAATGTAATAATATACAGGGTGTTCCATTTAAAAAAATACAACTTTGATATTTTTTACTTATTTGGGACACTCTGTATCTTGTAAAATTATTTTTAAATTGTACCTCTACTAGTCCTTCATCGAACCCAAAACTTACATTATGTAAAAATCTCATCGTTTAGCTACAATACTCCGTGTCGTATGTGGTGAACAACCCTCTATACTTACGTGGATAAATCAACGCCATAAATTTAGCATTAAAAAATATGTCTCCAACATCACGACATGCCATTTTCGAACCTTCTTTATTGCACTTATGAAACGTTCAATAGGTTTGTCTTTCTCGAGGACCTTACTTTGTGCCATGCGCATTAAAAGTTGCACGTATTTCCAAAATAATCACAATTTTATACGGTTTAGCTTCATTCAAAACCTCCCAATTAGTGGAATAAATTAGTGGTTTCAATTACACTTTATACTTTTTAGTTTACGATCATTCACAATGTCTAAAAAACACAATTAAAATTAATAGAATATCCTAGCAACAGCTTGCGGTAGTCTGTTGTATCCATAGAGAAAGCATAATATTTAGCTTATAAAACAATAAACTTTCGATTTCTAACCAAAATTGTTCTTGACGGGTGATAATCAAAGGCCAAGTATAATTAGTGGAAAAGTCAAAAGTTTGTTAAGTTTTTCCAATAATTGAAAATTACTACCACTAATTATGATGTTCTGAATGCTTACATTAAAATTAGGTGAACAAACTTCTACGCTAATTGAAACTACTAATTTATTCCACTGATTTCGAGGTGCTGAATACAAAACATCCCCCTTTAGAACTTCGTCTGTCATGTTAAGAAATGAAAGTAAATAATAAAGCGCCTATCGTGTTTGTTCGCACGCTAAAAAATTCAATTAACGCCGGTATATATTTTTAATATATTTTTTAAATTTATATTTTTTTAATTGTAAAATAATATATGAAAATTTAACATTTAAATGGAATATATTACATTACAATTATTTCAATTACAGGATTACAAGCTTGTTTTCTAACATTTTTTAAATAAAACGAATTATAAAATTTCAATATATGTATATTTGTCGTGTGAAAAAAGTAAAATATAAAATGGACAAACGCTTACTTACGTTGCAATAACACTTCCACTTTTAGTTTTGCAATCCAAACGCAATATTTCTATTTCGCAAATAAAAATATCCGACAAAACTAGAATCACTGAAACTTCCGCGACAACGAAAAGTGAAAAATATAACGGCACTTTTTGTTTTGGACCTGCATATCAACATTACGCTGTACCATTATGTTTTTGTTTTTGAAATAATATAAAATATCTAATTATAACTTATAAATTTTAATATTTTTACATGGTTTTAACTATTTCTGAAATTTCTGACAATAACTAGCTTTTTGTTATCAAGATGACATTTTAGACGGCAACTGACTATATGTCATAATATTTGAATTTTAAATATGTATATAATTTAAATTAATATAATGCAACTTATTTGTACTAAGAAAACATTTATACATTCACAAAATACAACAAAGTCTAATAATATAGCTTGAAAACAATGAATATTGAATTAAAATTAAAAAAGCTAAGCCCGACCCCTTGTGTCAAAATTAGATGATTAAATTTTCACAATTTTTACACCATTTGATGCCCGGTGGCGCCTCTAGTGTTTGTTCGGGCGGTTGGTCTTTTACTCCCGCTTATGGCCATTAGAGAAAAAGTTCTAAAGGGGGATGTTTTGTGGTGCTGAATGAAGCTTTAGAAAGTACAAATTATACATTGTTATAGAAACCAACTTTTCGTTGTCATCATATTGTCATAATCATATGTCATAATTTTTTTTCCATTGTATAACGACGCTTGTTTTTTGCGTTTTTTATTATAAAAATTGTATTAGTTACTCTTTTATCGACCGCTTCTTTATAGCCAAGGATGCAAGTGTGTTCAGTGACAAGTTAACCCAGATATGCCCAAACAAATTTTGTGTCTAAATTTAACTTAAATTCTTGTTAGTTGGATACCTCATGGCACAAAACAACCAACAAAAATTGGGAAAAAAATCCTATGGTAGTGGGTCCATAAATAATGGGTGTCCTTTTAAAAGGACAGTGGGCAATTAAAACATTTTTTTTATTTAGAATTTATTTTATTAAAAAAAAACTAAAATAAAATCACAAAGTAAAAACGACAAAGAGTTCTTAATTATGGACGAGTATGATAAGTAATGAAACAGCGCACATGAAGTGTTACATTTTCGGCATTTTGTTGACACTTTTTTATGACACACCCTGCATCTCGTTTGTTTATCTTGCTCTTCAATTAGGTGATCCAATCTGTCATACCTCGTTTCCACGTTTTCCAATGGTGATATTTTAAGCCTTCTACATAAATTAAGCCCCCTGTCTTCTTTATTACTTTGAATAAGAGACGTGGCAACATTTCTTCGGAATGCCAAATGATCGAGTTTGCCTCCCTGTTTGCGATGAAGTTGCTATGCGTTTTGCTCAGCTGCATCGAGTAAGTGTGTTATCAGGGAAAAATACCATTTTTTGCCTCTAATACTGACACGATATAGGCTGATATTTTGATCGCTCCGATCCACACCCCCCATACTGATGTTATATTTTTTTTATATTCTGTGGTTGTTGCACAGGCATTCTTTTTTTTTTCTTTTTGAGAATAGCGAGTGACCTGATGTAATGGAAATACGCCATAATAATTTGAAGCCATATGCACCATATTATTATCGGACCACTTAACAAGAACTATAGAATTATCTTTGGATGTTCTAAAATCAAAATCTCCTCGATTTTTCTTGAGGTCTGCATCAGACGCCAACTGACAATTTCCTAGCCGATTTTTTCTTATAGTCCCCGTAGCCCTCACGCCTTTCTCTGTTAGGGATTGTATTAGGGGCAAAGTGGTGAAAAAGTTATAAAAAAATAATAAATATATACTAATAAATAAATACTATACGGAATAAATACTGTACGGAAGTTCTAATTTCGAACGTAAAACATCAGTGTACTCCAATACAACAGAAGGCCCCAACCCTAAGTTTTTGTAGCAATCCTTGATCTCAGATTTTGCGCCCTGATATGGTTCATACCAGATTATATATCCAATAGCTGAAGCACCAACCCATAGTTTATACCCATACCTCAATGGCTTGCCTCGTATAAACTGTTTACAGCCGTGACGACCGAAGTAAGGTACCATAGCTTCGTCGACGCAATGAAACTCATCAATAGGGGCAAAATCAAGAAATCGACTATTTATTTTATCAAAAAAGGGTCGAACCTTAGCAAATCTATCGTTCTTATCCAAATTATTGTTGTCGCAACAATGTATGTTTGACAAAATATGTTCAAAACGGTTTCGAGCCATGGAATTAGACACTATATTATTATGACAATCAGACGAATTTTCCCAAAACATTCTGCGTCTTGGAACCGAAACATAACCACTCAAGAAAAGTATTCCAAAAAAAACTTTGATTTCTTCTGGGGTAATATCGGACCTTTTGTTTTTACTAGCTGCGTAGTTATTAGTGTAAAAAACAAACATGTCTATTATCTCCTTGTCAAAAAAGTTTTCAAATAACTGTATAGGTGAAAGATTGTTCGATGGCAAAACAAAATTGGGCCATTCAGTTTCAAGACGTGCATTTTTTATGTCGAATTTTTCCCACTTGTACGTTTTTTTCTTGAACTCGTCATAGTGCCTTTTAGACAACAATCCTTTACGCAACTCTGACAGTGGGATTTTGTCTTCATCTTCCCATTCGTCGTCGGAATTATGCGCGAACAATTCGGCTTCTACTCAAAGCTGAGCAGTTGGTAAATTGTTGACGTCGACAACGTCCTCATCGCCCGAATCTTCATCGCTTAAAACTTCGCAGTAGTTAGTTGGTGGCATAATTACAATATCCACTGGATTGATACCGAGGTCGTCTTCGTCTTCTTCCAAGACCGAAAGAAGATCAGCAAGCGTGTCTCGCCTAAAAAAATGCAGTATATTGGCCCACTGTCCTTCTAGAAGGACACCCGTATTTCCACCCACGTGGACGCAAACAAAATGCAGATATGAACATAACCTTATTTTAATAATGTAATGACACTATTTATTAACTAATTTTAAAACCCTACTGGATGATTATGCCTTCCAATTTTAAATAAACTTACCCGCTTATTCTGAAGTCGTAGTGAACATCCATAGCGCTTACTAAAACTCAAATATTCACAAAAAAACGTTCAAAAAACGTATTGGTTCATACTAAACATACAGTTTATAGCTTAAACACGAAAAATAACATAATTCCATCTAACGGGAACCGTCTGATTTATGATAAGCGTTGTTAAAATAGAGACCTGTAAAATGTCCTTCTAGAAGGACAGTGGGCATATCTGGGTTAATTTTAAGTTTGTGCAATTATATTTCTATTTTTTTTTGTTGGACTTTCTAAATACTCGTAAAAATGACTAGAAAGTGTTTGGTGTATGAAAGTTCTAACGTAAATGTCCCCGAATTATTTTTTCATAGACAAGTAAAGTATTTAGTTGTTCTTTTATTTATATTAAACAACATGCATACTTTCTGTTTAGATTTCCTAAGAATATTGATATTCGTACGGAATGCACTCACCAAAAAATTAATACAAAAAAAATAATAAAAATACATTTAACCACTCGAGTGGTTAAATGTATTTTTATATAATTTATATAAAAATAATTAATTTGGGAAATTTTTTTATTTTTTTAATTCAATCATAATTTTTTCTTGGACAAAATTATGATAAAACAGTTTCTGTTGAATTTTTGGCATAAAAACATTTCAAATTTATGATTTCAGTCTAATAACTATTTAGTCAACATATTTAATTTATGTCAATGATGACAGGTATTGATAATTTCGATTCCAAATATCTGGAGAATCATTACTCCTAGCGATTTTTACCAATAGACCTTTTTTTCGTAAAAAACGTCGTAAATGTATATTTTTTTACTCAGTAGTATGATACAGGTACGGATGAAAAGTTATTACTCTTCATACCAGTTAAAAAATATGTAGATGGCGCCCTCTATAAGTAGGAGTCATATTAACATCAAAATCAAATTTCTCATATCAGAAACTCACAGACACCAAGTTTCATCCATATATTGACGTTACTTCAGAAATTAATTGGAAAAAATTGAATAAAAATGAAACATCTACACCCTGTATCTCCGAAACTAAGCATTTTAGGACATACAGTTATACGAACTTTTCTACTTATTTTTATCTGCAAAATATGCTGCCGAAGTTTCCGAAATACAGTTCGGACCACCCTGTAAATTAAGTGAAATTAATGGATTGATATGGACGTCATCTGTCTTTTTTCTGTCATCATCTGTCGAAATCTTACCTGAGTAAAAAACAGAGTACCTATAGTAAAAATCCACTGATATGCTGATTTTCTTCCAGTTGAAAGGAACTAAAAATTCTATCATATGCTATACAAGATACAAAAACATATTGCCGTGACGAAGACAAATGTTATCACAGTTAACGGTCGTTTTGTTTAAGTTGATCCCTAACGGGTATAGGGCAAAGGACCCGGGCAATATACAAGAGTTGTTTGTCTTGCCGGCCTTCCTTAATGATTTCGGCCCGGCCCGGTCCTGTCTCGAGGCGCCTTATCCAGAATACATCCAGGCTGGTAAATATCTGGCGCAAATAGCGCGTACTCGCCTTAATATCCCGAAGGTGCAGGAGTTTATAGAAGTGTATAAACGCGGAATTTCAATTAACAACGCTCCAGGCAACCGTATACCAGCCTCGTTCCAAACAATAACCAAAATGTATATTTAGAGTTTTGTCTATAGTTTAGTCATAGCAAGTTGGAAGAATTGTTTTCTAAATGGAAATTACAGGGAAATAAAGGTTAGTTCAATTTCTTCTTTTTTCAGCATACCTTATTTCATTTTTACATTATTCTTTTTTAAGTAAGTTTTGTATAGGCTTAGTGCTTTTCAACCGATTTTTAAAATTCCGACATCAGCGCTTGGAACGACAGAAATCAGAACTATGCAGCCAATTTTATTTCACACCGTCCAGGTTGATCACATTGAAATAACCAATGACTAAAGAATACAAGGACATGTAACGCCCATATATGAGCTGCAGCAGAATTAGTGACGTTAGGCGCCATCATTTTGGAGCCTACGGCTAAGTCACTACCTCATCAACAGCGACAATTTTAACGATTTTTAATAATTTGTTGTGTGTAGTGAACTTTGTATAAACTTTATTACAATGGTGATGTGTTCAGCTTTCAAGTGTAAAAGCCGCAACGATAAGAAACAGTCCACTCCACCTTTTTAGCGTTTTCTTATTGAATTTGGTAATTATTTTTCTGATACTATATGTACTTGATATGTGCTATATGTCGATACTAGTTTTGTACCTTTTGTTACCATTTTAATACGTTTTTTTTTCGTAATTAATTAGTATGATACCACCTCCTACACCATAGGCGTAGTCCAAGCATTTATCAAAAATATAAATATCGCTTCAAACAGCTAAGTTAAGAAAAATATAAGGCCACGGCACTGTTTGGTGCCATGGTAACAATTTAGTCTCGGATGTTATGTCCTTGTATTCTTTAAGTCATTGGAAATAATACTTCAATTGTTGCTATGCCATAATACACTCACCGGCACGAAAAACGGGCACCTTATAATTTTGAAGTATTTTTTAAACTTTAATATATTTTGTCCCAGTGGGCCGATTTTTAGTTTTTTTAAGCCATTTGTATCGAAATTATTTGACTCTTTAGTATCTATTTTAAATTAAAAATTAAAATTTCCATCTGTCAATCACACGAGGGAAGACAAAATGTTGATATATCGGAGAAAGTTTCAAACACCCTGTGGAATATATTAAGAAAGGAAGGAACTTAAAAATCATTTTTTCATCTAGAGATGTCTTTTCTTGATAGTTTGTTTTTTGATTCATCTCAATAGCTTTATTTTTGTTGGGGATATTCGCTTTTGAATAAGTGTAACAGTAATAACAGTAACGATTTACAACCATTTTAGTATTGATTTTGGGTCCTTATCGACACACTTATAAAAAGTGTTTTTTTCAAACGCCACAAAGCTTAGGCATAAAAATAAAGCACTTAGGTGTAAAAATACAAAAATATATTATTAAACTGACATAAAGTGTCAAATTCAACGAGCGTAACCATAGTTTCTCGATATATAACTTGTACATACAAGGTATGACTTTTAAAATTTTTTATATTATTTGGAACGTTTGAAATTATCTAAAAATTATTTCAGGCGTTTGAAAAAAAAAATAGCATGATGATGTGGTTCGGCTGTATCAGAGAGAACACTAATAACTAAAGTGAGAGAGACCGGTCAACGTTAATTTTTGAAGACTGTGTTAGTGGCGCGGCCTTTGGCGTCTAACCCGAACTATGAGCGCATTATCGATATAGTAGGTTGCATTCATACCTATATACTGGCGCCAAAAATTTAAAATTTGTATATTTGAACCGAATCGTAATCTTTCAAATTTATAATAAGAAATCTTCGTAGTTTTTTTAGATTTTGTTGACAACGAAAATTTATTATTAGACTTTAATGCATTAAAACTTATAAATAAAATACAGTGTAGGAACATAATAATTTATTTAACTCCATACTCCAACTCAAGGCTGCAATCTTCGGTATCTTTTTTATCTAACTTGGTTGGGAGTGAACAGGGAAGCACGGTTGGGAGCTTGCACAGAGTATCAGTAGGTATCCCGTAGGTATTCAATGTTTTTGATAGTCTTTATTCTATAACAAGAACCTAGCAGTTAAAGAAAATAATTTGTATTACTGGAAATAATACCAGGTATAACATCTAGTCGTTCGATAGGTATCAAAAAAGAATGTGATGTTTTAAATTAAAAAAATTAAATTCGCAATGTACGATTATTATGTGCATATTACTATTAGGTATGTTAAAATAATTACCGGGTCTCAACCACAAAACAAAAATTACAAAAATGCCGAATAAACCAAGGAATAATCGTGGAATCTGAAATAATCAATAATGACAATAATCTTCTCTTCTGACCAGCTAAAAGAACAGGCACATACAGTTAAAAACAATTTATTACTCCGATTTGCTCCGATTATAAACAGATTTTAGTTATCTCCTTCTAGAACTAGAAAAAGCTACTGACAATCTAATTAATCCTGTCAAATGTTTAACTTGCATAGTTGAAAACTTCCTTTTTTGACCGCCTAAACGCTATGCGCGTCTGGGATGCGCGGTGACAAAATAAACTTGTCTACGAAATGCCCTATTCGACAAGCCCTCTCACTTTAGTTATTAGTTTCTCTCTGGGCTGTATGTCAAACGTACATCAGCCTCGCCACAGAAAGTGTAATTTTGACTCCTAATAAAAATATACTGTTATTGTTTTTGCAATGTCACTGTCATTGAAAAGTCATATTATTATTGTTTATTGACTTTAACTCTAGTAGAAATGATTTTAAGTTCTGAAGTGCCGGCTATTGCTGCTTTAATTGATCAGGTAGAGATCAACTTTTGGACTTACAACTATATCAGCTAGAGTAACTGCCCAACAGAATAAGATGTTTCAAAGTCAGTAACATTACATAAATCACTAATTAAAACACTATTTTATAGGTTTGTTGAGTAGGACCAAAAGCAAAGGCATGGTTTTAACGTACAAAATACGAAAAAATGTTAGTCTTCCTCAAAAGCGCATATCTCCAAAAAAATAAAGCTATTGAGACGAACCAATAAACAAATTATAGAGAAAAGATTCTACCTTTTTTTCTCGAAAAAAACCTCATAGACGTGTTTGGAGGTCAAAATGTTCTACCCCTAAAAATATTTGCACTTATGTGCTTAGACCCACCCTGTGTAGGTATCTGTGTTAAAGATAATGTCAGTCCAAGAGTTTTATTTATAATTCATCAATGTCTACCACTTTCAAACAAAGTAGGCTCCATCCATTAGTTCTGGCAGCAATAAGAGCAAATGTTTTATTTTTTTTTGTATATAGATAAAAGAGTTTTTTTTAATTATGTCCCTAATTGTAACTCATATTAATAGGTTTTTATTAAATTAGTCTTGAAACTTATATTTTTCAATTTCCATACCATTCACAAGTAACTTTAAATATTAATTATCGTGAGTTAATGCAACAACATAATAAAAATAATTTATTTCTATTCCTAGATCATAATATGATAGTAAATATTATATACTTACGTGGATAAATCAACGCCATAAGTTTAGCATTAAAAAATATGTCTCCAACATCATGACATGCCATTTACAAAACTTCTATTTACGATTATTAACGAGTATTTACTGGTAAAAATGACTAGAAAGTGTTTGGTATGTGGAAGTTTTAATATAACGGTCCCCGAGTTATCTTTTCATAGGCAAGTAAAGTATTCAGTTGTTCTTTTATTTATATTAAACCACATGCTTATCAATATACTTTCTGGTTAGATTTCCTAAGAATATTGATATTCGTATTCTTCTAACTGTATTTTTATATAATTTAATTTTTGTGACAGTAAACATTCAATTTATTGTTAAATAAATGCATTTTAAAATTAATGTTCAAATTTGGTGCGTGGGCGATAGGTCCGCGACAAGGATAGATAGTGTAGAAGCACTGCATGTGCAACAAAATAAGAAGATAAATTGAAGTCATTGATATTTTTGCAACAGTTTCCATAGTGATTGACTTATCCACGTAAGTATACAGGGTGCTACAAATTCGAGGTACGAGCATTGGTATCTTGGTAACCGTAATAGATACGAATATGGTTAAATTGGGGCAAAGTTGCGTACTGGGATGTTCACCAAGATGCCATCAAAAAAGTTTTGAAAAACTGATTTTTTTCAAAATCAATTTTATTTTTTCCTGTCGTTACTTTTTAGAAAATCAAAAAACTAATTGCACATTCTCATAGCCACTTTATTATGACTATCTGATAGTATTTATAGATTTTCAAATTAGGTGATAATTTGTGAGATACAGAGGCCAACTTAATTTTTTTAAATACGGACCTGCATTTTTTATTCCAGGTTTTGAAAAAAATCGGTCTCGTGAATACAATCATATGCCACACTTTATACTTTTTTTTTTGTTTTGGATACCTTAACAACAACAAAACTATTTAATTATTATTTAAAATAAGTCCGACTCTGGTTTCTTAAATTATTTAATCTGACTATATTCATTGGAACAATATTGATCAGCTCTAATTAATATTGAATAAGGAAAATCGAGCCAATTGGAAGATTCAAATGAATAATATCCACGTCAGAAATTTAAAGATATTATTTTTAACTTTTTTTATTGTGAATTTTAAATCTCGGTGTGCGATCTAATAATATGCATAATATTAATCGTAGTTATTATAAATAAATCAACTTCTACAAACTAGTTTCTAATGTTCTACATGTTTGAAAGGGTTGCCACCCTCCCTATTGCACAAATTTATTTTTTGCTCAATTGTATTTATAGCTCTTTGAGCTTTCTTCTTATACTTTCGATTGCATTTTGTAATCTTTATTGTAAATGTTGAGATAAATTGATTTCACTTTTACAAATGACGTCAAATAATGTAGCCCCTTGGCGATTGGTCCAGGAACCTCGCTTGACATTATACTGTTCTACCATTTCCAATCCATCTTCCGCGAAAATTATTTGATTGTTTATTTTATATTACATTGATATTAATTATTTTATATTATTTTATTGCATTTGATTTTCCGTATTCAATGTTTTACACCACGTCATTGTTAAGTTTGAATGCTTATCTCAATACTGTAACGATGAATAGATTAAATATTTAAAAAAAACAGAGCCGGACTTGAAATTAGTTTAAATAAATTGTGTTCAAATGTTTAAACAAAAAAATATATTAAGTGTGGCATATCATTGTACTCAGGAGACCGAGTTCTTTCAAAATTTGAAATAAAAAATGCAGGTCCGTATTTAGAAAAATTAAGTTCCCCTCTGTATCTCAAAAATTATAAGCTAATTTGAAAATCTAAAAATTCTATCAGATAGCCCTAATAAAGTGGCTATGAGAATGTCCAATTAGTTTTTTGATTTTTTAAAAAGTAACGACAGGAAAAAATAAAATTGATTTTCAAAAAAATCAGTTTTTTTCCAAAAAACTCAGCAATCCTTGAAATTTTTGAAACTTTTTTGATGGCATCTTGGTGAACATCCCAGTACGCAACTTTGCCTCAATTTAACCATATTCGTATCTATTACGGTTACCGAGATACCAATGCTCGTACCTCGAATTTGTAGCACCCTGTATATGATCTAGGGTTCTATTACGCTCTAAAATATCCAATTTATTCAAATATTATCTAACACACTATAACTAATATTATATATTTAATTAGTCTTTGTACTTAAGTTATACTACATCCTTTTGTAAAAAAGACATTAGTCTTAATATGTAGAAGGTGCTAAAATTTCCAGAGAAGTGTATAAACAGGGAATTTCAATTAACATCGCTGCGAGCTTTACTCACATTCCGCAGATTATTGAACAATAACAATTATGTCTGCCTTTAATGTTTTCCTCCACATCGTCCCCCATCTTCAGACGTTGTTAATTTACGTCATCTCCATTTCTCTACTGTTGGGGTGGGTTTCAATTATAGAGATGGGAAATTGTCATAAAACATCGATATATGACTGATACTTTAAAAATACAGGGTTATTCACCACATACGACACAGAGTATAGAAGCAAAACGATTAGATTTTTACAAATTGTAAGTTTTAGGTTCGTTGAAGAACTATTAGAGCTACAATTTAAAAATAATTTTACAAGATACAGAGTCTCCCAAATAAGTAAAAAATATTATAGTTGTATTTTTTTAATTGGAACACACTGTATAATTATTCCATTTTTACATTCTACGATTGAAATAAGAGTAAATTTGATTAAGGTTTATCACACTTAAACCTTACCGTTTTTGAAATATTTTCAATTTTGTAAAATTGCAGTAAAAAATTTATAGCTTTATCTCTCCAAGGGTATTAAAGTTTTTAATACTAAATATTTACTGAAGCTTATTTATTGATCAGATATGTGCAATAATAAACAAAATAACTACCTTATACAGAGTGTCTAAAATTTTATATTAAATAATTACTATATAGCTTTAAACGGCAATAACTGGTTTAATTTAAATGCAACACCCTGTAGCTCATCCCCCATTAAGCCAAAACCGACCCATATTTTTCTTCAATATCAAATAGAGTAATATGATGAAGATGTAAACGAAACGTAGTATCTAACTTGGCAGGGTGGGACCGTGTGGCATCGTCGCTACATAGCCTACCCACCAAATTTGGTCGCTATAACTACATCAATTTTTGACGTTCCTTATGTCAAAACTAACTGTCACAGTGACACGTGTCGTACACGGTCAAGTTGGCCTTGGTTCAATCTATCGACGTATCAAATTCCATTTAAATCTGACGATTTTTTTATTTGATTCATTGATGATAGGGTTTCATAGTGCACGAAACATCGTCAAAGTATCATGAAAAGATGGTACTCCTCGAGCTCCATCTACATTCGGAGTTTCAGCCCCTAACTTGATTTTACCAGGTAAAAATTAGATTGAATTATTTATCGCGGAAAAAACAAATCCTAAACAGGGACTATGAAACACTATTAATAATTAAATATGACATTCCCAGTTCATAATGATTGTTTTAATATAGAAATTCTGGTTTAATATAGAAGTAGTTTTAAATATAGAAATTACTCCATATCGTTATGTTAAACAAATCGATACTAGATTACCATCTCTAATTTTAATTGTTATCATTGACAGAATCTTAAATCTGAGGTCGATTAAATTTTAAAATTGGTGATTGGTAGCTTAACGTAACACAGCTTAATTTAACTGAGCAAACAAATGTAAAACAAGCTATCCGAGATTGGTTATGAATTTCATTAAAGCTGTTTATATGTGTTAAATATTTGTGCTATAATATTACCTAAAACAAAAATTTAGTGTAATTATTATACTATTAACAAAATATAAATTAGTTAAAACAGAAGATTTTAGAAAAAAAATGAATTAATTTTTTTCATCTTGTTCCACCAAAATTCTAAAAAATTCCTGAGTATAACGAAGTATAAGAGATATTTTCTGGCGATTTTTAGTGAGTGAAGTATTTCACAAATAATGTTAAAAAATGAAGATCTTAATTTTCTTTCCTCCGCTAAAAATCGGCTTTTCGTTTAAGAATCATGATCATAGTATTTTTTCATGTCTTAGACTTCTAAGAATTAGAAAAAAAATCATCATTAATTGATTTCGAATTTATAAAAATAAAAATAAAATTGAAAAAACAGGTTTTTTTGAAAATCTCCAAAACCGTTTGAGTTAAAGAGCTAAAAATTTAGGTGAATTATTTTGATTCGACACCAAATCGATTACTTGAGTGCGAGTTAAAAAAGCCGCGGGGCAGATTTCCTATTATACAGGGTGGCGCCACTCATACGCCGCGGAGGCTCCAAGGAGAACGACAGTTTGTATTGAAATGAAATGTTGTGAGCATATGTAGGTTAATTCAGAGCACTTTTTAAAAATATAGAGAGTTCTACAGGATGTTCCCAAAAAAACTTACATATCAAAGTTTTTTTGTAACGGAACACCCTATATATTAATTCATTTTCGGGTTTTGGGAGAAAAATAAAGGTGAGTTTTATAAGAGAAATATATGACTAAAATGTAAGGTTTTTGACATATTTAACATTTTCTAGAAATAAAGAACAAGTTCTAAATTGCAATAAAAGCTACCTAAGTTGGAATTTACCCGGTATAGCCTAATATGTAGTTAAATTAACTATTGTACAATCAAATTAAAACTTGATCCAAAAAGTTATACAGGGTGAGACAAAATTAATATTGAACATTGGCCACCTTTAAAAGCGTGTTACTTTTTTATTTTAAATGGAACACCTAGTATATTATTCCAATATTCAATGGAGAATTCATGTCTCTTCAAAATACTATTAAGGTTGCCTACCCCTTAAACAAAGATTTTCCTAGATATTTTCATTTACATGATTTGATCTGAGTAGATCTTTATTATTTGATAAAATCTAGCTGGCTGTGATATGGTCTGACGTTACTTCAACATAGCTGTCTAATTAGTCCAACTTTAACAACTAGTTATCATTTTGTGTCAGTGAAAACAAAAAAAAAGAAATCTCAAAATTTGCCGAAAATGCAAACTTATCCTACATCAGAAAGAATTGATATGATTCTATTAGTTGGTGAATGCAGTGTGCATTCACAAATTAATAGAATACTTGCTAGCTATACTTAATAGAATAAATGCTCCTGATTTTATCTAGTCTGGGTTTTTGGTTTGGTTTGGTTTGGGGATATGTTAAAGACAGTGTTTACAAAACTTCACCAACTATTGTCGACAACATCAGAGGAATTATTGTAGCTTATGCTTTTCGAGGTAGAACTCCACATATGCCTTTTAAAATGAAAATATCCTTTTGAAAAAATAATCATTTTATGCAGTTAACAGGAAAGGAAGCATTTTGAGCATTTGATCTCATCTAGCTAATTTTTGTCACATAATTATAGGTTTATATCTAGTTTTAATTCTGTAATAATTAAAATATGTTAAAACGTGTATCTTTTTATTACCGTTGAGTATTTTACTATACAATCTTTAATTTATGTTAAATTAACAAAAGGTATATCACACAGCCACCCTAGATTTTTTCAAACAAATAAGATCTACTGACGCAAAACCATAAAAATTAAAATATCTAGTATAACTTTTCGGGTCAAGTTTCAATTTGGTTTAACATACAATGGCTACTGTAATTAAATATCAGGCTATACAAGGTCAACGAAAATTTAGGTAGCTGTGAAATATGTGAAAATCCTTAGATTTTTGGTATATGCTTCTTTAGTAAAACTCACCTTTATTTTTTTCCTAGAATCCGAAAATTAATTAATATATAGGGTGTTCCGTTAGAAAAAAACACAACTTTGATGTGTAACTTTTTTTGGGGACATCCTGTATAATTCTATATATATATTTTAAAAAAATGCTTTCAGTTAACCTACATATGCTGCTAATATTTCATTTCGATATAAAGTACCGTTCTCCTTGGAGCTTCCGCGGCGTATGAGAGGCGCCACCCTGTATTAATCCGGCTATACCCTTTCCAGCAAATTAAAGCTGACGAAGAAAAAATGCTATCAACTATAAAACAAAACTAGAAATTAGCTCTACATGAGAGAGCCGACCGGTGGAAACAACCGGAGATAAAAACCATTATTCTTATTTCCTTTATATCAGGCACTACACAGTGCGCTAATTTACGCCAGCACAAGATTTATGTGTGTTTGTCCCCATATTCGTGAATATAAACTAGGTTGGAGGACCAGCGGCTTATCTACAGTCCGCGTAAGCGTAATAACATTGAAGAGAAAGGGAGGTAGAGAATATAACTTGGTATCGTTTTGCATACATTTTCAAAAATACGAAGTAATAGAGTAGGTACGCTCAAAAAATGTTGATAACGCGAAGAGTGTAAAAAAGGTCTTTCCTTTTTTCGTTGCCTTTAATCTAGACTAAAGTGACATTATTCTGAATAAAAACAACTTATTTTATAAATAAGTCTAAATTTTGAAGCAGAAGTTTTTTTTATTGTAAATTAAAACACTAATTCATAAGGAGCCCGGTGCGGTGGCGTAAAGGTACAGCTCTCGTCTTCCAATTCAAAAGTTGTAGATTCGAATCCCACAGCCGGCATTTCATCAGCTGACTATTTTTAAGAAAATAAAATAGTTTGGGTACCTAGGTCGACTCAGTCTTAAATGAGTACTTGGGATTCACAATCCTGAGGTAATAATAGGCGGTTGAAGCGTAATGCTAGCCATATTACCTTACTTGTATACCGAATGGCTCTAGTATGGCAAGCTGCACATTATATACATATAGGCGTTAAACGCTAAATACGGGAGCTATTATTAATATAAAACACTAATTCATTACAATACACCAAAACAATTTACTGTTCCGCAAGACATAGTTTTAACCATTTGAACACAAATTGCTGTGTTCGGTGCAAATCTAAATTATATTTTACATGACAGTTAAATAATTGATTAGTTGTAAGATAAATTCGAAGTAAAATGTGCTAAACTATATGTCTTATCGCCGTAAGCAGAACTTTGATGAAAAAAGGGCATCTCTACTTGCAATAATGTTATTAAAATGTCCCTGCAAAATATGTAAAATTAGCGTTAACCATTAACCTGAGGGATCAATTTACTATAAATGAATGTTTTTATTCGCTGAATATGTTTTGTTCTGTCACGCGTTTTGGCCTTAGCTTGGCTCTTTTAAATTTCAAAAAAAAATAGAGAAGAAAAAAAAAATTAAAAAAAATAAGAATAAAAAAAATATTATTAAATTAACGATTAAAAATAAATATTTCTGGAATTTGCAGGGGTCTTATTATTATTATTAATAATTAATAATATAATTATTAAATAAATAAAATAATCAACCAAAAATCACGAATTCATCAATTCGAGAAATTCAGATATCGATAAAAAAAATGAATAGATTTAAATTTTAAATAGAGATAAAGAGAAACTATGTCAGCTGTTTTAAATTTACAAAAAAATTAAAGAGAGAAAAAAAATTAAATATTGTTTTATCTATATATATATTATTATAGTATGTGAAAATTTATTCTAATATAATGTTAAAAAAATGTATCTACGGTCAGTATTTGTAGGCACCAATGAAATTCAAATCGTAAGAGAAAAACATAAAAAAAATAAAAATTAAATTGTACGATACCAAAGAGTTGATTATCTTCTCAATCAATATCTTGGATAGATACCGTCGGCTGTCAACTGTCAAACGTCGACTGTCAACTCCCCCAGAAAAGTAAAATGGATACCAGCAAAGAAAAAAAACTGCTCCAACAAAAAAACTGGTTCAGAGAAAATGTCTTCAACACAGAAGAAAAACTTCTTCGGTCAAGACAAAAAAACTTCTTCGGTCCACATAAAAAACCCTACGGAGAAATAATATTATAGTTTCTCCATAGTACGATAAATACCATAAAAAAATATATAGTATAGTTTTGTTTAAGAAGAAAAAAGTGGAAAGACATGTATTAATTTAAAAAAAATAGGCTTTACCTGCTAACTCAGGGTTTTCTATGAATCCTCAAGTGATCAAACTTAGGTCTTCCCCTGGATGGAATGGGGTGCTCGATGAGAAAAAAAAGGCGGGCTGCTTGGTTGACCCACGTTAGGTTTTTGAGGTGAAAATCCCGTCACCGGTAAACTGTAGCACCGTCCAAAAAAACAAAAGGTAAGATAGGGTGCTGCAGTAATTTTTGAGGCACACTCGAAAATCCCCACAAGGGTAAAAATCAAAAACTTGACTAAATACCGCGAGGCCTCTGTACCTCACACTAGCTGAACTGTGTAACCAAACCAAGGTAGTTCCAAGAAAAACGAAAACCTTTTTTGCAACAAAGAAATAGCCACATAAAAACACGAGCCCTTGATAAAATATGGATTGCCAACCATGAGCTGAATAAAGACATGAAGAAAAAGTTATATGTTAAAGGAAAATAAAGTTAATATCAATAATTTATATAATTAATAGAATAAATAAAGTTAACGAGATTAATGAAAGTTATATAGAAATTTGCTTATCAAAACATTCAAAAATTAATAAATAATGACAATCTAGAGATATTGCGCATGACTCACTTGCCGGATCGATACGATATTTTTAAGACAATTATACTTAGAAAATTTTACTTAAAAATTAAAATAGAGCAACATAAATTTAATGAGTTTAACTAAGTGACAATAGGCTCATTAATTATTGTTGATTAAATAAAATACAAAAATATATAATCAGTTTATTAAAGTAAATTTTGGGTTGCCTAATATTTAATGGTAATAAAAATATAAATAAATATTTGACGTTTCATTTCAAATATTTCTAACCTATATATTTAGCTGTATTTAGTCAATAAACAGAATTAACGGCGGAAAGAATTATTTTATCTATTTTGGCTAAAATAAATATTAAATTGTATTAAATCGAACTAGTTTTGTGCTGTTATGAAGTGCGAAATATGTTTAGTTATAAATAAGGATGGAATAATTACTTTTGTTGACATGCAAGTACTATTTCTTTATTCTTGGTTCACTAAATTAAACTGATCGATATTTCAAACTAATAATAATATCTACTAACGTTAAATTATTGAATAAAAAATAATAAAATAGTTTAGTGAAACTTTGGCATGTTACAGTTCTAAATTGAATAATATTTTTTTTTAATATAAGGCTAAGAGTTTAATTATAAACTGTTTTCTCAAACTCTGTCTGCCACACCATTCTAGAGATTTGTAGGTAATGTTATAGTAGTTGTCAGTTCGTTCCTTCTTCATCTCTAACAGTTTGTTAAGAATTCTAAGATTCTTCTTGGGTAGATACTTTTATAAGTCGTTTATTTCTTTATTGATTAGTTTTCGATGTAGTCTACGTTTATTCACGTACTTTATAAATAAATTATATAGTAATCCTATGACTAAGAAAATTAGAATAAAATTCAAAGAAATAAACACAAAGAAAGTATTTTATACTAAAATAATTCTGAAGTAAAGAAAACTAAGAGAGAATGGAACTATCTAGAAAATGTCTTTTTAAGTTTATCTTTAAATGCAGCACTGTGAAGATTTATCATTTCTGCTGGTAAACAGTTGTAGAGCTTGGAAATATTAAATAAGAAAATCTAGTGAACAATGCTGTTTTGTGAGGTGGTGGAGTAATAAGTCCCTTAAATCTAAGGTTTAAGTTGTGGACATCTGTTCTGAATTTTTTATTCACCAAGTATGGAGGACACTTCTTAGAAATAACTCCATGAAATAAAACTAATGAATGCATCTCACGTCTGTTTTCCATATTCAACCACTTAGCTTCTTTTAACTTATGCGAAATGGGATCATATTTTCTTATACCATAAATAAAACGTATGCAGCTTTTTTGAAGCTTCTCGATTCTATTAATGTCAATTTTTTCCAAACATGGTCCATATACCTATAATATTACAGTAGTTAGTTGAAATGGGATAAGACAAGTAACTTCAGCTAAGTTTATCTTTAAAAGCTTACGAAAGCTGATATTTTTCAAATGTTTTGTAAGTTAAATTATTATACAAACAGTGGTATCATTTTATTTTTTTCAACATATAGAAGGAATCTTATTAACAAACAACATCAGAATAACCAACAAAAAGAAGACGCCTCAGAAGTTCTCGTGGGAGAAATAGGAAATGCGCCTAGAGATATAAACAATTAAAAACGGTAAAGGTTTAACACATCTAATCACAGTATAAGTATAAAAAAGGTGTTATAAAAAGTTTATATGATAGGGCAAAAATAATATGTTCAGACGACATTTCACTAAACAGAGATGTTACGGGCGAGAATTAAGGGGCTCAGTTCATTAGGGTGAGTTAATGTATCAGGACTGTGGGCACTCACCTTTATTCCCGTTCTGGACTCGTACTTTTTGATTTTTTGCTTGAACAAAACACTTGAGGATAGCGCGCGCTTGGAGGTGTACACTGTGTACTCGGCCGATCTTGTCACTCTCTCCGTACTCGACTACGGCTACGTACCCACTAAGGGTTTTCGGGTAAAGGAGGGGAGGAAGGGATAGAATCCAACAAGAGATATAAACCATATAAAAAATATATTAATAAAAAACGACTATCCACCATATTTTATTGACAAACATTAAACGAAATTCAAACCCCAAATCATAGACACACTGATAACAATACGCAATATATACAACAACTTACAATTCCATACATACGAGGCGTTTCGGAAAAAATAAGAAGGATAGGAAAACAATATAACATACGAACATCTTTCAAAACACAAAATACACTTAGATCCATTTTATCACATACTAAACCAATGAATACAGAATAACAAACGAAAAATGTAATATACCAAATACCATGTGAATGCGATAAATTTTACATTGGTGAAATATTTATATCAGGGGCCGGATAGTGAAATAGCAAAAACGGTTCCACCGTTTCCACGGAAATTTCAAATAAAATAGTTCCAGCCTCGGACGCTAGGTGGTAGTGCAATTAATTTTTAGGTTAAGAAGTTGCTACTAGTTATTGCCAGATGGCGTTCAATCAGATTTTTTTTTGTAGTTTCCAAAGTTTCCAACGGCCATTATCATACTATTGTCAAATTCTCAAAAAATATTGTCGTTGTCATAGCGCCAATCATCAAAAATGATTATCAAAACGTTTTTCAAACTATAATTTGTTATATGTGTTTTTATTAGACAATTCCTTTTGTATGTGTCCCTAAAAATATAATGTAAGTCTTTTATTTTTGCTATCAATTAAGTACCTATTTATATTTACTCCATTTACAAAACTTTGGGCGTATTACGTTGGTCTTGTTTTATTATAATTATCGATGTTTAAATATTTGACTTATAAATAAAAACTTTACATAATAAATAATATTTCGCATGTTTGGCTTTAATTTTATTTAATAATTGTATAAATTATACTGTTAAATCTTATTTTTTACACATCACAACGATACTTGTTATTAGTATTGTTGAATTTGTGTAAAAAATAAGATTTAATAATCAAATTTAATTATTTTAGAGCAAAATTCAATAAATACGCTCATTTGAAAAGCCCGCGCTTCGATCCGTTTAAAACAAGCCCTACTCAATAGATGGCGCCACTTCTGTAGGACCATTTTTCAGTATGGCAGAGTCCATTCTTTTTCTAGCTAGGTATATTCTTTGGACTATATCTAGACCCTTAAATGTTTAAATGAATTAAAGAACATAAAGATTATTTACGAAAGGGAGATTGTCACAAATTTAAAGGATACATTAAAATACGCAACCAACCGTCCAATCAGATGAAAGAGGGTACGTACCCTATCGTTGAATATTGTGCAATCACGTGATGCTCATGTCGTATGACGGTTAAATCTTTGGTTAGAATTTTTGTTGTTGTTTTTACCTGTTTTTACAGTTTTTACTTTATTTTTCTATTTACATCAGATTTATATTTTGTAATTGCCTATCAGACAATACGTATTTAGAAAAATAATAAGAATTAGGATCGTGTTTTTTTTTAAATCCTGTATATTAATTGGAACCCTTGATAACATTACTGCTTTTGATATAAAAAGTGCATTTTTGATTATTTACTTGGGCTAGGATATTAAAATATCGGTTGGATTGTACGACATAAATAGATGTAGGTATGATTATTTATATATATGTATGTATTTATAAAGCTTACTATCTGATTTGCATTTTCAGTTTTTGATCAGATATTTCATTTTATTTGTGAAATGCCCACAAAAAAGCTTCCAATGATTCAACATCAGTGTGTTTGCTGCATAATGGATCATTCCTGCTGAATTTTTAGATCATTTGAAGACTACACGGAAAAAACCAGATAATATGTTACATTTTCATAGAAATTGATAGCGAGACAATTTTATAGGCAAGTGTTGCATTATTCGAGGCACCATCAAAGAAAGCAATAATAATATGCTTAGTCCCAGAGATATTACAGCTTAGTTATTTTGCCCTACAGGAGAAAAACCAGAGTAGTTCACTCGTAATTGCATTTTCTCGGCTCCAGTTAAAATGAACAAAGCTGGTTTTTCCTGTGGTCTTCATTTGAAATAACGTAAATAAATGTTTATACATATGTATGTGATGATTAAATTGGTGTTAAGGAATAAAAATGTTTTTCGATATTAATATATACCTATATATGTATATTTATTTTGAAATAAATTACACTTTTAACAGTTTAATGGAGTTTTTAAAGCCAGTTATAATATTTATATTTTAAAAACTTGAAATCATGTGGATGTAATCACGCATTAAACCACAGACTAACTTATATAAGTCAAAAAGTAGATTTTAGTGTTAACTTTATATAACTTGTAAGTAAAATAATAAATAAAACAAATATGAAAAAACCAACAATTCTAATGTATATATTAAAATACAGTACAATAATAGGTATCTGATACCCTCACTTAACGTAGAATAATATTCTACCCAACTCAATACTATGTCCAACATGAGTTTCAAATATATCGGGCCCTAATCGTTCCTGAAAATAATATTTTTTTACATTGTTATACCATATTCTAAACTATTTAATATTTCAGTCACTTAAAAAGTTAATTTGTATTGAATAATTGTCTACCATTAAAGCAAATTTGGACTAGTATTTTTAATGGGCATATTCTGTGTATGGATATAGGTACTTCCTCCAGATTTTGGGTTCAACCAATTTATTCTTAAAACCTGAAACATCTACGTATAAAAAATAGACAGGTTACTAATTATAATAAAATTTACCCTTAGAATTATACTTCTTTAACAAATAATTTCCATTGGTATACTTTTCCATGACAAGTATCAACTTCCTAACATTTTTAATTGATGTAATACTTCCTCATGATGCGAAAAGAAAATCTTTTCTTTAGCACACAAAGGACAAACGATATGTTGGCTTACTTTCAGATTAGTTACTTTTCCATAGATATCCTCATGTCAATTCAAAGACGATGAACATGAAAATGATCATCACATGAAACATCACAAACTAAAAACATAATAAACAAGTTTATATCGAATATAGAAATAAGTTTAGTGTTCTTACCTATTGTCGTCCAAATCCACGTTAATAGATAATTAATTTTTTGGATTTTTATCTTTTATTTTTAAATATATCTTTCGAACTACTGGTTTTAGTAATTTTTAAATTAAGCGAACTAAAAAGTCAAAAATAATAAACAATTCTCTTGTCAATTGTCAATTTTCTCCAGGCACCGAACATTATCGATAACGCACGATCTACGACGATTACTCCTTTGATCTGATTGGACGGTTCAATGACGGTTGGTTGCGTATTTTAATGTATCCTCAAATCTAAGATTGGTCAGCATTCATGGGACACAGGGCACAGAATACATTTGAATAACGCCAAAATTATAATGAAAGATGCGATAGCCTCTAAAAGAAAAATAAAAGAGGTTTTTTTCATACAATCAAATAAAAATAAATGTACTGCTCATGCATCTGGCGATGTTAGTAATGTATGGAAATCGCTTCTTTGATTTTTAAACAACATAACATAAATAAACATAACATACGTAAAATTTAAAAATAATCATACAGAAAGTGGGTTTTTTTGGGTTTACCTTATTAAGTAATTGTTGACAGGTAGTAATTGTTAATTTTGAAGTTTAACTTGATATAATGTCATTTTAACAAAACGTCAATGGTTTTTGTAGACGTATCTGTTTTAGAAAACTCGAATAGTTGAATTTAAATATTTTAAATAGTTTTTTCTTCATTCTTTGTATTTTTTTTTGCTTCCGACAACGGAAAGAGATAAACTTTCCGAAACGTTAAGTATTTTTTTGTTTGTTAGGCAAATTTGTATAACTACAAACCTAACTTCTGGCAAGTAGTTTCCGTTTGGGATTAACGCAGAAGTGTTTACAAAAAATAACTATTTTATTTTGTAGATTTTCTTGCAGTGGCGAAATAACCATATAGGAATTTTTGGAGATATAAACAATCTAAAAGCAGCAGGGAACGACAGACTAACAGCTGACACTTGGAAACTACTAGCAAATATAATCAGCTGCCTAAGGAGAAGACATATACCGCATGAATGAAATAGCACCAATATAATACTAATTCAAAAGAAAGGCAGCAAATAAGGCATCAGAAACTATAGACCAATAAATCTACTACAAGTAACATACAAAATATTCACAAAATAATAAACAACAGAATACAAAATGGACAGGTCAAGCAGACTTTAGAAGCGGTTTAGGCACAATTGAATAAGCTGAAAATGATGTTTATAAATTGTGGTATTTTTAAACAAGCAACTGAAAATAATTTAAAGAAAATATATAAAATATATCCCGAAATTATAGCTCTTGTAGAGGATTTCTTTCTCACAAGAAATGGTCGGTAATAAAACGTATAATAAAAAGGAAAACATAAAAACGGGTTTTATAAGGCGTATTAAGGGATTGACGATGACTTTACCTTATATGGATCCTCGTTCGGTACATTATTACAACACTGTTAAATTTAGTTAGTATTGTAAAAGTTATGTTTTATTATTGCTTTTTACGATTTTTGTAATAATTTGATTATGGCATTAAAGAAAGACAATTTCTATTTATTAAACTATAAAAAATATAAAGTTAAATATACTAAGCTACAAAATTATAGCACGAATTGCATAGATCCAAACGTGACAAATGCATTCATACCCTATTTACATTGAGGCACTGGCGCTGGAAATGATTTTCAAGCATTTGGTTCTTCAATACTTGGGGTATATTCTTCATTTTTTTTTAAATAATTATGTCCTATAATGTATTTCTCTGTGGTCAACTAGTTTCTGACCACTTAACTTGGCGTTGACTTTATAGGACGTGATCTTTAGGATTAATTTCTAAGTTAGATTTAAAAACCATCATACTAAACTAAAGGAAGAAACTTTGTAATAGTTGTTGCTTGTAACTTTGTAATAGTCTTTGTTGCTCTCAGTGGTCGGGTAAAGCGGGTGTGTGGCCGAAGGAAATATATTATATTCCAGAAATCTGCCTAAGGCTTAGCCCGATCCTGTCGTGTTAAGCCACACCCAGAATTCTAAATACACGTGCTTTTATTAAGGCCTGATTAAGGTTTGCAGAGCTTTAGCATTTGCCATAAAATAGCGAGCAGTTTGTTACAAAACCATATAAGTTAGATATTACTGTAATCACAAAACTTCAATCTATTTCCGTTTTATAACGAAATTTTAAATTATGTCTTTATTTTCGAGAAAATTTAGTTCAAACATAAGTAATATTTTGTCGATGTTTGATCATCAAAATCTTAAAAATAAAGAAGTTGTCTAAAAATGTGCTACAATAGAATAGTCTAAAAATGTGATTAGATGCATATGAAAGCATCAGAATTAATAAATGTAAAGATAGTATGAACAGAGTCAACGGTCCAATTCCTTCAAGTTCTTTGTTCCTACTACTCTAGTGGCGGAAATCTAACTGTTACGCTCAGTTGGCTCTGACTCGGTTGGCTAGATTTTGCCACGCCCACTCGGGGCCCACTGAGCGAGTATATAAACGCTCACCTTGTAGATTGTACTTTAGTTTATAATCATCTGCTGATGATGCTAACATGGTTAGCGAAACGCGCGTCCAGTGTAAAAGTAAAAGTGTTTTGGTGTATTGTGGTGATTTAGTGTTTTTATTTTGCTAAAAATGTGCTATAATCCTTTATCTTTAATTTTCATCTTCATTTGTATAAAAATATCTAGCCAGTTTTACATAAAACGTTAAATGCCAAACGCTTATTATGATACTTTTCGGACTAGTGAAATGGACTCTTGTAAAATGGACTCTTTGTAATTTCTGGACAGATGCACGTTATTTGACGATTTATATCACACTCCATGCCCGCCACTGTTAAGCAAAACCTATAAATTCTCCACTTTTCCCAAAGTTACTTCCCTTGGTAGCGGGGTAACGAGAAGTAACCATCGACAATGGTGGCGTCTTTGTGTCACCGTTGTTCCCCGTTGCCCGAGCCTGGGATGATTTATGCACCAGAGTTCCGATAAGAAAATGAAAATTTTGTTTTGTTTAGACGCCCCGGCTATAGATAAACCAAGAAGCTATATTTGTCGAGAAGCAAAGGGGTAAGAAAATACATTGGGGAAGATTAGAGAATACAAGAATTCGGGAATACAAACTGTCATGTTCAAGTTAAATAATGCTTACGATTTCGGGAAAGAGTGTTTCTCAGAAAGGAAAACTTTGTTTTTATAATTTAACTAATGATATTTACAGTGACAAAGAACTTCATTTAAATGAAAATTAACGCTTGTAATATTAAAATTTAAGGGATTGTAAAACAACACGTAAAAACATGTATTAAAAAATATTATTTAAGTGTTATTGTTAACAGTATGATATACATACAGGGTCGCTTTTATGTATGGAAACGGTCGATTATTAGGTAAAATATAGGAGGTACCGCAAAAAGTTAAATATAAAAGTTATAGAATTTTCAAATATCTTATTAGCGAGTAATAAATTTAAGTATACAGGATCGTTTATAAGGTCGTGGCACATCAAAGTTTCACTTTTTTAAATAGAACCCCCTGTATATTATTACGTATTTCAATTCTTCCTTTAATTCTAAACAAAAATCGAAATCACACAATGTACTTCAAACCAACCGTTTCCGAGTTATTGACTTTTGAAAATATCACTTAAACAATTCGATTTAATTAATTTTGATGTGTTTGGTTTGATTTAATGATGCCATTCTGCCGAAATGGGTTTTTTAAATTCCTATTAGCTACTAGTAAATTTAAGTATACAGGGTCGGTCATAAAGTTGTGTCACATCAAACTTTTTTTTTTAATAAAACCCCCTGTATATTATTGCATATTTCAATTATTCTTCCTTCAATTTTAAGCTATAATCCTAATACACAATGTACATAAATTGATGAATTGAAATGTTTGTAATTTCGTAATTTCCAGACTTGATATACTCTCATTTATCTATACTAATATCACAGATAACACATCTAATATATAAAATCCTTAAGTGACTGACATACTGATTAATCACGATTCTGCTCAAACCACTCAACATAAGAAGCTCAAATTTGGTATACATGTTGATTCTAGGGTGTAGAGGTTCGATAAGAAGGGATTTTTCGAAATTCCAGTTCCAAGAGGGTGAAACCACCCCTCAAATATTACAATATTTTTTATTTAAAAAACGGTCAAGTTTCCGAAAAAACGCTTAAACACGTATATTTTATTTTGTTTTTTTACATATTTTAAGATTTTTTAAAAATATATACAAGGTGTTTCGAAAAATCTGGTCATTGATTAATCACGATCCTGCTTAAAGCGCTTGACGTAAAAAGCTGATTTTTGGAAAACAGATTGACTTTAGGGTGTAGAGGTTCGATAAGGAGGGATTTTTTGAAACTCGAATTCGAAGGGGGTGAAACTATCCCTCAAATATTAAAATAATTTTTATTTAAAAACCGGTGAGTTTTTCGGATATTTTATTTTGTTCTTTTACATATTTTAAGATTTTTTATAAATTTATACAGGGTATTTCATAAAATATGACCATTGGGTAATCACCATTCTGCTTACACTGCTTGACGTTTAAAGCTGATTTTTGGCAAACGGATTGACTGTGGGGTGTAGAGGTTCGACAAGGAGGGGTTTCTCGAATCTCAAACTCCAAGAGGGTGAAAACGCCCCCCAAATATTACAATATTTGTTATTTAAAAAACGGTTAGTCTTTCGGGAAAACGCTTGGACAAGCATAATTTATTTGGTTTTTTTACATATTTTGAAATTTTTTAAAAAATCATACAGGGAGTTCCAAAAATTTCTTAACCACGATTCTGCTTAAACTGCTTGACGTAAAAAGCTTATTTTTGGCAAACGGATTTTTCGAAAGTCAAATTCCAACGAGATGAAACTACTCCTCAAATATTACCAAGTTATATAATAATATCGCCATATTGTTTTTCTCATGCTGATAAATGTGAGAAAATGTTATCCAGTTTGTATGTTAATGGAAATTCTTGCTTTGCTTTATCATCACCATTACAAATGATTAATTCGACGCGAACGAAGTCGCTGGTACACGCTAGTACATCTATAAATGGTAACTTCAGTACTAATGTCAAATATTATTAAGTGCCACAGTTTCGGCAGAATGACATCATTAAATAAAACTGAACATATCGAAATTAATTAAATCAAATTGTTTAAGTGATATTTTCAAAACTCAATATCTCGGAAACGGTTGGTTTGAGGTACATTGTGTGTATTTCGATTTTTGCTTAGAATTGAAGGGGGAACCGAAATATGCAATAATATACAGGGAGTTCCATTTAAAAAAATGAAACTTTGATGTGCCTCGACTTTATGATTGACCCTGTATATTTAAATTTATTACCCGCTAATAGATATTTATAAACCCTATAACTTTTATATTTAACTCTTTGCGGTACCTCCTATGTTTTACTTAAGAATCGACCTTTTCCATATATAACCCGACCCATGCGACCCTGTAGAGCATGATTTCTGCTTACATCTGGTTTGTATATCATTGTTATTTTTTTACAGTAAGATATGGTCTATTGATATTTATCTGAGGACAGGACAATTAGGAAGCCATTAATAATTTCATAACACATACAGTAGAAATGTATGTTTAATTTATTTGTATTTTATGAATTCCTGAGATGGGTCTACCCTTATAGGTACTGTAAATAATTTTCATTTGAACATTTTGCAATTATGCCTTTCAGTAAAATGTAGAAATAAAACTAAGAAGTTTATATTAGAAACATTTTCCAGAAACTCGTCTAATAATACAGTCATCTGCGTTTGTAATTTCGAAGTTATAGTATTCCCTTCCCGTAACTAAACGAGTAAATTTTCGTTAGACTTATAATAAGACCCTCAGCTGCCGTCATAATAGCCCTACCGCCCTTTCATTCTCATTCCACTGCCTTTATCCCGATAAGGACGTACGTGTGGACACGAAAATTTGTTCATGTTGGCCGAAAGGACCTCTAAATTCCGGCAAAACTGCTCCCTTTGTATCCTTGGGCCATCGTCACCGGTCTTACACATAAAGGAGCCGAACAAACTTATCTCGTTAGCCATCTATTTGCCTACGGAAAAGCGGAAATTATTAATTTCGCCTTGGAACACTACGAATATCCAGTAGTTTCCCGTTTCTGTACACTCAGTGTGCAATTTCCCGCTATGCACAAATATGTATTAGCCCTCTGCGAACCTATCATTTGAGGGCCGCCAGTAAATCGTTGGCCTTTTCTGGGGCCTCGTTTTGTGCGCTCTCTGTGGTGCTGTATTATTCGGGGCGGAGTTGTATTATTAACCGCGTGTTTGGCCTAGATAAGGTAAGAAGGTATTGTTAGAAATCGTCGATAAATATTCAAGAAAATGGTAGTGAATAAGAGGTTATTTACTTTTTAACGTGTTCTTAAAGTCTAGCGTGGATAATAGAACTGTATGAATATGTATGACCAAAAGCATTTACATTGTAGCTACTTTTAAGTAATTAAAGTATCCTTATTATTATTTGATTTGCCATAATATTACTGGTGGTCTGTTGTAGACTAATTCATTAATCAAATCAATATTTTTATTAGTTTTTTAAATTATTTTTTTAGGTTATACATGTATTAAAAGATTATTTTATGTAAGAGTTATTGTTAACAGTAGAAATATAGCATGTTTTCTGCTTACATCTTGTTTCTATATCTTGGATACTTTCTCTTTGTAAAGTAACATTTGTTTATTTATATTTATCTGAGGACAGGACATTTAGGAACCCATTAGTAATTTCATAACACATGCAGTAGAAATGAATGTTTACGTTTTTGCATTTTAAAAATTCTTGAGATGTTTACCGTTATACTGTAAATAATTTTTATTTGAAACATTTTGCAATTATGCCTTTCAGTTAAATATAGAAATAAAACTAAGAAGCTTATATTAGAAACATTTTCTAGAAACTCGTCTAATAATACAGTCATTTACATTTGTAATTTCGACGTTATAGTATTCCCGTCGTATAATTAAACGAGTAAATTTTCGTTAGACTTATAATAAGACCCTCAGCTGGCGTCATAATAACCTTACCGCCCTTTCATTTTCAATCCAGTGCCTTTATCCCGATAAGGACGAACGTGTGGACACGAAAATTTGTTCATCTTAGCCAAAAGGACCTCTAAATTCCAGCAAAACGAGGCCGTTTGTGTCCTTGTACCATCGTCCACGGTCTTACATATAAAGGAGCCGAACAAACTTATCTCGTTAGCCATCTATTTGCCTAGGGAAAAGATAATAGAGCTGTATGAATATGTATGTTAAGAAAGCATTTATATTGTAGCTACTTTAATAAGTAATGAAATTATCTTTATCAATATTTGATTTGTCATAATCATAGATTTAGTAAGAACAGATATAACATTTTACATTTTAACCCGATCAAACAATCGGATGTTGACGACGTACTGTAAAAACCAACTGAGATAGAGAAGGCGACATTGCCACATATCAAATTTGCGCCTATCTACTTAATTTGATTTGCAGAAAAGGTGACTTTAAAATCTTCACCGGATATCAATAAACCTCAATTTATTAATTAAATTAATAGTTTATTTTTAAAGAAGCATGCGTAATAATATGTTATTAACCAGAGGATATATTATACGCGTTACTATTAAAGGACAGTTTATTAATGTGCTGAAACGTCTAGAACTATTGGCAACGTCGCTGCTAGTCTTCCAGAATGAAATGAGCCGTCCGTCCCACCACCCCTCGCGACGGCCATTGGTCCGTTATAAAGTGTTTGAAGTCGGAATCAAGCCCGAAGTGAACTTTTCAGTGTTTTTCAGTAGTTTTTGTTTTTGTTTAACGTACTTTTGAATCTGCGAATTTTCATTATGGTACGACAGTGTCAAGTGTGTGGAAAAATATGCTCAAATTACCCGAATTTGTTTTTTCACAGGTAGGTATTGGTTTTTCCGCCGTAATTGTACATAGGCGTCCCACAAGGGAGCCTCTCACAATAATTTCTAATTAGGTATATTGAATTTTGATCTATTAAATCAAGAACGTAGTAGCCCGTAGTTGAATTATAATTCGTCTCAATTACTAACTGTTGTAGATCATAACAAATTTGAATGTAAACGTTGCATTTGAAGCTTCATTATAAGCCAGAAAGTGACATTTTTTTGATCTCTTAAAATTGCATCATATTTTGATCATTATGGTATACGATATTCTAAAGGAATTTTGCTCAACAAATAAACAAAGGTGTTTACCCGACCTTTTTTATATTTTATTGCTTTACAGCGCTTTCAGATGGAGCGGAGCGTCCGCAACTTCGAGCAAGTACCATGAGTTTATATGAACAATTTCACATGGGCGCGTATGCTCCATCCGACGGAGTTCGTCCGACGGCTATCTTGAAAAAACACGACGGACGGTCTGTCGCGGACGAAAGTCAAATCTTGTCTTATATTTTCAAAAAAACACAATTTTCTCATTAAATATTGATTTTAGGTATAGGAAGTTATTAATAATATAAGATTAAACAACTATTACACAGTACTTCACAGGAAGTAATTGTTTAATTTTATGTTGTTTACAGTAAACAGTTTTAAAAATTATTTGAATTTAGAATTTTGGGAGGGATTTAAGAGAGGGTATTTCTAAAGTTGCCACCGTTGTGCAAAGTAGAAAAAGGACATTGTACTATGAAACAACAGGACGAGTGGGGGGAGGGGGAGGGGGGGAGGTGTAAGCTATCACTTGCGAACTAACTAAATCGTTACTAATTACTAATTTTGAAAAGTTCTTTTTAAGATCAAAAAAGGTAAAACTAAAACCTAAACTATCATTTGAGATTAAACGGGAAGTTCTAAATAATGTTGCCTATTCTAAACAAGAAAAATTTATTTATAAGGTAACATCTCTAATTAAAGTTGGACGAAAAGAATGTTTCTGTTTGCTGTAGGTAATTTTCTCAGGGAAATACGTAAACAAAAATGACTTTTTAAGTCAAAAAAAGTCAAAAGGACAAGTTATTCCAACAAAGGACTGCCCTTTTCAAAAAAGGACAGGTGGCAACCCTAGGTATTTCTGGAATAGAAATTTAATGTCAAATCTATAAATATATTTTGAAAATATGTTCCGGCCACCTATGTTTACAAAAATGTCTAAAATGTGCTTTACCATTGCCTCCATATGAAAAAGAAACGTTGCCAACCATTTAAACATAATCTAGAACTGTTTCGGCATCTTGAGTCACCCTGTAAATATTCAAGTAACTGAAAGTTTATATAGAAGTAACTGAAAATATTTATATTCTTTAAACTGTGCTGAAAGTTTAAATTGAAAATCGACGTTGGAGCGATTTTCGAAAACTACTAACACAAGTATATGTGGGATATTAATTATATTATTATATTAGACCTTATAACAAAAGTCATCTGAAAGTGTTAATGTAGTATATTAATATGGAGTAAAAATTTTACTAATTACTTTACTTTTACTTTACTAATTAAATTCGTTCCAAAAAACGATACGCCACTGGCCATTAGAACAATCCAAATGCGCCTAGTTGCGGGGTCGGAAATTTTAGATTTCTCTGTCTCTTCTGTCCTTGTTTGACACATTGGAATGTTTGATACACTACCAACGAGTATTTATGAATGAGATGTTCGGTCTATCTCTTATCTTAATAGTTTTTTAACTTTATTTTAATAGTTTTTTAACTGATTTCTTTTTGATTATAATTGTTAACAGTAGAAATATAGCATGTTTGTGCATAAAAATAAAATAAAAGTTACTTTTAATAAGTCACATTCGTGACCCAAGTTTAATAAATTGACCGGCTGAGAAGCACCTTGCTGTATTTTTGTTGTGAATTTTAGTTGTAATAAAAATTTTATTGTCTGCGTGGATATGCGGGAAACTACTTATTTAGATTAAAGTGTAAAGATGAAAAGAAATTTCTAAATCGGATTTTAAAAAATATAAAATTCTTTTAGAAGGTTGAGCGGTAAAAATTGAGTGCATTTTCTAGTAGAATTAGGATCATCTTTTAATATTTTTAAAGCATTAACTATAATACATTTTTTATGTTTTAATATACATTATGGTTGTTGCACTTTGATGAAAGAAATATACACTTTTTAAGCTCGCAGAGTTCTAAAACCATTATATGGGTTACTATTTCTTTAGTCACAGGGTTGTAAGTAATATTCGTCGGCTTTATGACGAAAAGGCGTATCTCGATTTTTGGCGATTTTGAGATGTCAACGTCATGACATGCCCAATAGGTCATATTTTAACATAGCGAATTTGCGCATCTCAATATTGTACCTTTTTCATTTTATATTCGTTGGAAAATTTGCCCCATCTCAAATACTACAATTCTTCGTTATGACGAAGAGACGTATGTTGAGATAGGGCTCTTTGTTATATCAATTGTTATACCTATTGTTATACTACAAGAAAGATGGAATTTGAGATAGGTCCTTTCGTTTTAAGTTATGAAAATGCATGCGAGAGAAAATCACACCATTCTACCTAATTATTTTCTGATGGTTGCTTGGGACAAAATAAAACTTCTATCAAGGCAGCAGCTCTCTTTTACAGTGTGATTTTGAGTCTGTTTTTTGCCAAGAACCATTGTTAGAATGAGCTAGACTCTGCACATAGCTGTATCGGGTATGCAAAAGATTGTCCGAGAATAAATGGCCGAAGAAAAATTGATCGAAAGCAAAACAACGAAAAGAAAATTGCCCTAATGGAAAAATTCCCGAAATTATAATTTCCTTAACCAAACCAATACCAAACCAAACCAAATACAATAATTTTTATCTCATTATCATTGTCAGGCCATTGGCATTGTCATCCCTGTCAATTTTTGGAAAATTTTATTTATTGTGCCTATCTTAATAAGGTGCCTATCATCATCTTGCATAAACACGTAGAATGGAAGTCGAATTTGTTATCATTGAACAGGGAAAACAGAAACTGTTAGTCCATAGTTATTTGTGTCAAAAAGGCACGAATGAAGAAACATGTTTTGTTTTTGTTTAGTTTTTTTTATTAAATGGACCGTGAGTTTAAATGCCTTGTATTAATGCCCTCAATTAACTGAATAATTACTAAAAATATATTAATTAAAAAAATGTACTTTTGTATAAAAAACAATATTATTAAAATAAGCTAGATAAGTGTACTTTAATTGATTATTGTCTTTGCTTCTGGAATGAAAATTGTCTTTGTTTTCAGTTGATCTAATCCAACGCGAATAAAAGTATTTAACACTTTACCATCATTTTTAAATTTATTTTACATGGGCGTATGTATACTATTCGTTCGGAAATAAATTTATTATCATTATAACAAAAAGGCCTATCTCTATTAAACAACTTAAAAGAAATTATTTATTAGAATTTACGCACAATTTATGTTCAGAACGTTTCCTCAATGTCTCCGTTGAAGTGTTAATACAAAAACACTATTAAAAAATTAAAAACTTTACATTTATTGGCCAAATAAAGTAAATGATTTTCTTTAAATAGCTCTCCTGAAAAGTAGCAAAAATCGAGATACGCCTTTTCGTCATAAAGCCGACGATATTATTCTAAAACTTACATATTATGTAAGTTTATAAATATAAGTTTATAAATACATAGATAAAACAAAGAAGTTTAGATTGAAAAGTGTCCATAAGGACAATGTAATTACTATTTGGCGCTATTCTTACAACGGTCGCTCTCAAAAGCTTTTAATAATTTCGGAGCGGTTCGGCTTTTTGTGGAATTATGTCGTCAAATATTGTTTATTCCAGTTTATTATTTTCTTTTAATTTTTTAAATGAAATACATGGTGTTGCATATAAGAAACTTTATTTTATATAAGGACATGTATGAAATATCTATGAAACATTGGAAACCGGCCTCATGCCACGATTCACGATAGTTTTTGCAGATCACAGTTCACAGAGCTTTTTAAGTTTTTAATGCCACTTTTTCACAATTATCACGGATTTGAGTATATAAAATACACACAAGATAGCAATAGTTACTTTGAAAATGGACGCTTTAAACACTTTTCGGAATTTTTTCAATGAGGGCCGTTTAAATTTTAAAATTTTTTATAATTTTTGATGATTCTGATGATTCTGAATTTAATTTTTGATGATTCTGATGATTCTGAATTTGAGAAGAGTAAAATTATTTCTGTTCTTGTTTGCGGTTGTTCTTAGCAACCGCTATAGCAGCGCCCTACAACGTATGCGCTCCAAAACAATTATGAGTTTTGGCGGCAAGCCGAGTATTCCAATCTAAACTTGTTTTCTTTATAATATATGGTTTTAGAAGTAAAATACTGACAAAATGCTTAACCTACAATTTGTTTTACTTGTTTTATGATGGCTCTGCTACAAGGCAATCGCCAAAACCTACAATTTCTACTTAAGTTTTAGTCAAAATAACATAATTTATAAAATATTTTTTTTTCTTTAAATTACCGTGAAAATATCGTTCACAATTCCGGTTTATCAGTGCCGTTCTAATTTTATTCAAAACGTATAAAATTATTATGTTGTAGGGTAGATTTAGTAATTTGTTTTTTTTTTATTTTACGTTGTCAATAAATGTTGGTAGTTATTAAGATTGTTATAAAAATATACAATTCTAAAAAAAATAGATAAGTTATAATAATTATTTATTAACACAAACATCGGATACGCTACTGAAACAGGTAAGTTAAATTAACGTATTTAAATTCTTTGACATCTAATCTTTGACACGTAGTCAATAAAAGCCAAAATGCAAGAAAAAATATATAATATAATAATAGCTCCCGTATATAGCATTTAACGCGTTGGGAGTAGCAAGGTACAGCTTGCTATACTAGAGCCGTTCGGTATACAAGGAAGGTAATGTGGCTAGCACTACGCTTCAACCGCCTATTATTACCTCAGGATTGTGAATTCCGAGTACTTATTTAAGGCTGAGTCGACCTAGGTACCCAAACTATTTTTATTTTAATAAAAATAGTTGGCTGATGAAATGCCGGGTGAGGGAATCGAACCCACACCTTGAGATTGGTAGACGAGAGCCTGTACCTCTACGCCACCGGGCACCTAGAAAAAAAATTTTAAACAAACAGAAAAAATATATAATTAGTTAATTTTAAGTGAATTTCAAAAATGATCGGTTTACTACACGTATGTATATTACATAGTCACTTGCTAGCGAAAAGTTATTCCATTATTTCCCCCGATTTTTGACCGAGATCTACCGCACGCTACACAACCAACTATTTTACAGTGTTTTTCGATAAATCTCAATAGTGTCACTGTTAATTTAAGTTCTGCTACTGTAGCGTTTTATTTTTCTTTTTATAAAATTCCAAATTTTAATATTGCTGGCGCCATCTATTCGCTAGATGTTAAACTTCATTCAGTACAGGTAGCGGTTCCTTTCCATAAAAACAAATTTCATTCAGTATAGACGATAGAGTTCACTTAATTGCCTTTGGTCATATGACCTGTCAATTCGAAGACTTCCGTTTTGCGAAAGGAGGAAGGAGGCTTTTTCCGAGAGATTGAGATCAGAAAAAAGACGCGTGGTTCAGCGTCCGACGAATCTCAGAGAAAAAGGGCTTTCTGAAACACTTTTCCTAACAGTAAAGGCACGGGTATCCAAAAGTGGAGATTTGAAATCCTGTAGAATATACTGTTCAGAGCCTAGTTCGTGTTTTTGGCCTTTTCCTGGAATAAGATCACAGTAAGTGTATCTACCATTTTGTATCGCCATGTCTAACTAAATTTTATTTCAGTTATTCCCGTTTTTATTTATTTTGATAATGTTTGATTGTGCATTACTGGTTTGGATCAGCATATAGTTTGGCTATATTTTGGAATGTGTACAGCTGATTTTCAGACCGTAAGTTATTTTTGGTATTCGGTGACTGTTCTGAGAGTTTTTTTATATAGAGTAACTGGCGTATAAGAAATTGACGTATAAGTAATTGGCATATGAGTAACCACTTTTGAGACAGTATTTATGACTCTACATTTATTCTACTGATATCGAAGACTCCTGCTACTATCGAAGAGTCTACATCCACTTCCGTTAGTCTGGAGACTGCCTGCCTATCTGTTCACTACGTCATAAATTAAAAAAAAAATACAGATAAGTTCTAAGTTCAACACACAAGGTATTCCCTAAATTTTTTTTACTTTGAGATAATATTTTGAATATCTCTGTGAATTGTTGTCATTTATTCCATATATTATAGTCAAAATTTACCTTTTAGTTAACATTATAAGTCATGCTTTGTCCTTAACGGTACGTTTTACTTCAGTATGATCTTTTATGTGAGAATCGCTAACACGGATTCATTTTTGAAGGTTATTGTACACGATTTGTTTCGAAACATCATCGTATTGGTACTTACATAAATTTCACCTGTTTATATATTACGTAGTATAGTATACTGAAGAGAACTTTAACTAAATTTGAGTTTACTTAAAGCAACTAACGATTTCATTGGGATAATTGAAACTGGGTTTAAACTGATTGATAATTGTGTTCGTTTTTAAATAAATGTTCAACGTAGGATAGTTATATCTGATTTTATTCTTGATGAACATAATAGACCCTTATTGCTGTTGATTATTTTATTTTAGCTATTTCATGATCAAATTTTTCTTACTGGTTTCTTACTTTACCTTTTCATACCCAAAGTAAGTGGCGCCCTTTTTACTGTCTTTGACCATTACTATTTGAATACTTAACATCAATTTTAGAATCTTTGCAGCCTATGCATTATTACTTTTATTTTATTATTTAACAACATTATTAAGTCACCACAGGTCACAAGCCTTACCTACGAACCCAGCTCTCCTCTAACCCTGAGCAACGGATACATTTTTCTTTCTGTTTGAGTGATGACAGAAAAAGTCGTCACACTACAAAAAAATCTTTTTAGATTTATTACCTCTAAACAACTATCAGTAGTAGAATAAATAATACATAACATAAAATAAGCTCAGTAAAGACCGACAAATCCACAATATTTCAAATCAAATTCAAATGTGTCAAATGAATCGTCAAACAGAACTGTCAAGGATCTCCACCCTCTTTTCCACCCTAGAGTCCTCTTTCCGCGTCGACCATGTATTAATACATGGTTAGCATTAAGGTTGATTCTTACTATACACTATACCTTCTGTTTCCATTCCATATCCATTCCATATCCGTTCCGTATTTTTTATTGTATTGACGCTATACGTAAGCTTCCGTTCCGTATCAGTTCCATACTTTTTATTGTACAGGGTGGCTCGAATTCGACGCTCATCATTGGGATTTCGAAAACCGTAAGAGATACAGGATCGGTTAAATGGAGGCAAAGTTGCTCAATAAAATGCCGTATTGCATTTTTATTTTTTATTTTTTTTTTGCATAAAATATTCTGGTGATGGAATTTTCTGCCGAAACGTCAGAGTCAATATTTAATCACACAGAGTTATAGAGGAGAAAAAGTGGCCCTGAAAATGTGTTTTTCATTTTAAGTTATCTTAACAAATAAAGCCATGAAACAATAAAAAACAAAATTGAAAATTCCGTTTTTTTAATATATTCGGAAGTATTCGGAATTTTTTAAAATACAATACCGCATTTTATTGAGCATCAAATTGCGCAACTTTGCCTCCATTTAACCGGTCCTGTATCTCTTACGGATTCTGAAATCCCAATGGTGAGCGTCGAATTTGAGCCACCCTGTACAATTTATATCATTACGAAAGTTTTATTTTAAAAATTTGTATCTTTTGAAAAAGGTAATAGATTTAATTAAGAGGTGAAAGAATAAATAAATATCAGCAAAATGTTAACAGAGCTGGTACAAATGTAAGAACTTGACAACGCTGTTTCCGATACGCTTCAGTCCATCCGCCAAAAAATGTACGGAAGGAAAGGATATGGAACGGAAGGGAAATGGAACGGATAGTGTGCATTGTCCTATTCATTTACATGATATATTTTATGTAAAAGGAAGGGAAACGGAAGGGAGCTGATATGGAAGGTATAGTGAGAATCAACCTTTACTCCTTCCTTCCTTAAGCTTGATTTTCATGCATCCGTTATACGTCGATACCTTGGTCCGACGGTGCCCTGATTAGTCATAGCGTTTTCGCGCCACTTTTTATCCATAAATATTTTACTTCAGGCCTATGCTGCAGGCCGTCCACGGACCCGTTCATACGATAACGGACGTTTTGGCACTTTTGACAAATTTAATCTAACCTTAATAAAAGTATAAGTAAAATAGAAATGCAATAAATTTAAAAACTGCGTTATTTTCTAAATTTTCTCACCAGTCAAAGTCTTTAAATTCTACCAATAAAATTAATATCGTATCAATGCATCGTCGGACAACGGATGCATGAAAATCAAACTTTAATCTTTTTATTCAAAAGTTCACGATGATAAAAAGGTTTGAACATTTAAATATATCGATGTTTTACCAATATAAAATTTCTCATATTTAGGTACATCATAAGCGTTTCCACATTGACAAGACAATTTTTGATTGAAAAAGATCGAAGATATTTATTGAGACATTTCCGGAAAATTGCAAAGCGGCTGTCTCCCGGTAGAATTTTCCGATCCTTCACGATAAAATGCACAATCCTGTCCCCATACGGAGCGGCGGGCAGTTTTCAACTCCGTAATGTACTTCCTATTAAATAAATCACCGAGAAACCTCGGGATAGAAGTAAATTTGCCGGTTTTACAGTCCCAGGTCAGCCCGAAATCGAAGCGTAATTTGGCACAGTCGTGAGACAAATTCGTCCCTCAAGTATCGCATTTGCGACCTTTTTTACGGCCAGATCCACGGAATCGATCGATTCTCAATCTTGTTAAAGTCGTAATGAGACTGACATGAGAGCGACCAGTGACGGGTTTCTTAACGAATTGACCGACTGTCATCTATTTTGGGGTAAGTTACTTCCGGGTAAATTAACAACCTCCTCTGCTGGATCTATTGTAATGTTATATTACTACTACTACTATTGCACGTCATCAATCATATCGACATTGACACTAAAGTCTATAAACCTGGCTAAATGAAATTTTGGCAAAAATGTTTAAATTTGTTGTATAATTTAAGAAACCGAGCAGCTCTTCATTTGACTTTACAGAGCAAATGATTGTAACAGATATTTTATTTAAATTAAAGGTGCAAAAATCAGTTTAAACTGAATTTTATTATAGCTATGTTGGTCACATTGCGCCGTTTTTTGCAATGTTGTCGCTTATTATTTGACAATTATCCTAATGTCAGTCATTATTTTGTATAATATCGTGTTGTTGTTGAATATCTTTGTGAGTAATTCTCGTTTTTTTTGTCTATTTTAATAGTCATTTTTTAAAAATTGTACATTTAAGCAAAAACAGTTCTTTTAGGAACTAAATTTTCGAGTTTTTGTATTGCATTTCTTGAAATTTGTGTGTTGAAAATATGCCGAAGCATTTAAACAGTCGAAGCAAAGAGCTTGTAGCTTCGCTAATAAACTATTTTGAACGAGAACGTGGCAATAAAAACTACTATACAAAGTTTTGAATGCTAAGCACATTACACCACTATCAAAGTTATTTCTATCTTAGTTTATATTAAATTCTGTGATTATTAGTTTGTGCATTAATAGCACCCTCTTACTTGTTACTACCATTTATAGCGTTGTAAGATGTACATAAATAAATAAAATAGCAGGTTAGTCGTGACTGACTAAGTTAAGAAAAAAATTAAAATTTAAGTGACTGCATCCTCACTTAAATTTTGAGTTTTTTCTTAAATAAATAAATAAATAACCCATAATAACGCTTAGAATAACCTTCATAATGGACTAGTTTTTGCAAATAAGTAATAAGTAAAATAAGCTATAAAGCAAATAAATCTATTAATTACTAAAATATTACTTATTAAATTAAAAATAAAACATAAAAATCTTTAGAAAATGGTATAATAAATATATTGTTTGTCATTTTCAAATTAAGATTCATCTCATAAATCCATCACAATCTGGCAGCGCTGTCGCCATCGCTTTTCACTCAAAGTTGATTACGTGCATCGGAAATTGTTTTGCGATTACCATAGATACATGTCCTTTACTGAAGTATTTACATTCAATATTATTACATTTTCTTTGTAATATGTGCCAATAATTACAATAAATTTGGAATATTATTAAAATAAAATTAGGCATAAATAAGGCAATAAACATTCTTAACAAAATTATTTGAGAACAGTGATGGGCAAATAAAATTCTTAAACCAATCCAAAACCAATCAAATAAGCGATATGGCTATCGTTTCGCATTTCTAACCTTTACAGAGAACTGAGCAATACATTTTTCTATATTTGATTGCTTTAAAAAAAATTCTATGTGCGCATATTTGAAGTGAGACTTACTAATAAGAAAAATTGAAAGATATATATTTTTTATGAATGAATTTTATAATTTTTCTTTTATAATTTTTATTAAAACACTAACCTAACCCGGCCGGATAGTCCTGGCAGCTGTGGCCATTAAACCAAAATACTCCTACATCTATATCTCTGACTACTACTAACTGCTATTAACCAACAATTTGTTTTGTGTGGTCTGTTTTTGTTTAAATGTTTTGTTCATTGTTCATGATAGGGATTTATTTTTAAATTTATGTTGATCGTTTGGAAACCAATAAACTGATAGAATATGTATTTCTATTGCGTAATTAAAATTACAGTTGGGGGTTGGAACCTTTGGTATAACACAGCAAAATTCAAGCAAAACGCGTGTCCAGTGTAAAAGTAAAAGTGTTTTGGTGTATTGTGGTGATTTAGTGTTTTATTTTGCTGTTTCATTTTACTTTTTGTAATCAACATTGTCACTCTAAATGTTACATAACCAAATTGTCACTCTAAATCGCTGTATTTTTTAGACAGATGTCACGTGTCTTGTCATTATTCAATTCATTATTCAAATTCTCAGAATGTTGTTAACAAAAGTTTCATCTTAAAATAAAATTTTAATCAATCACAATTGTTTATCTCCATCATTTACCGTATTAATAATACAGAAATTACAGTTATCAAACAATTCATTATTTACAGCGATTTAGAGTAATTTTATTAAATTATACGAATATTCTCGTTGATTATTGGTTTGAAATAAATATGACCTCCTATGAAAATGCGAGTAACTAACTCACATTACGACAATAGTCACCAAAGCCATTTCGTCATACTGAAAATAACCTTATAAAGTAATGATAATTAAAAAAAATTGCAAATTGTTGGTAGCAAGATTATTTCGCTCTTAAAAATTAACCAAGTCGTGTATTTTCATGATCCAAAAAACAAAATGGTCAGGAGACATGGTTCTGACCGAAAAATAATATTTTAGGAAAACATGCTGACGAAGTGTTTACACAGGGTGTTTTAAAGTTAGAGTAAAAAACAACCATTCGATAAACCCTGTATAATAAAGCCCAATCTAAAGCTTATAAAAAACTGAATTACGAATAAAACTGAATTATTGTCTCGTTGGACAAACTATAGATATGAAATACTTTAAATTACAACATACCAAAATCTGAATCGGGCTGATTTGAATTTCCATCTCCATGGCCTCTATGGGGCCAATCGTGCATCACGTGGTCATCTACGTCATTGATGTGAGGGTCCGAGTTGTCCGATTTGTCCGATTTGCGGGACTTTTCACTCAATGGACTCCTATCGGACTCTAGAAACTCCTCCCGTAAACATTGAGGTACCTAGAATTGAAAATTATTTTTATAAATTTAAATTTATATTTGGTTAGTGCTCTTGTAAAATAAAAAAACAAAAATATTACTTAATTAGACTCTGAATTTTTTTTTCAAAAAACTATTTGTTCTTACAGTGCCCAAGAAAAATATGTTTAAACTGCTGCGGGTTTAAAAAAAATAGTTTGCAAAAAAAAATCACGAAACGGGATAAAAATAAAAAAAATAAAACAATTTAAAATTGAGGAAAAACTTTTCCGTTGGGTTTTTTTGCATCTTAGTGTAGACATTTTATAAATAATTTTGTCTAGTAGGGTGCAACTTCTCCAATAGTACTATTTGGATTCGTCGATACTGGTCAAAAATTGATGAAAAACATTACAAGTACATGCGAAAGGTTGTACTACTCTCTGAAAGAAGAATCTTTAAATTATAAATCAAAATAAAAAATTGTTAAAGTAATCCACAAAGTTTTCTGTTTACAAATCATAAAAGCACATTAATAGGAAACTCGATCTTTATTTAATCCAATAACTGCTTAAAAATTTGTAAAATTAGTTAGTTTAGTAAAAATCTAACGAAGCATTAAAATAAGCTGCTAGGAAATATATTCGTAATTTTCTTCTGGCTTGCTCCTTCTCGAATAACTTATTCTGGCATATTCCAGTTGCTCTATTAGCGGCCAATAGGGTGTCGTAATAAGTGCAAGCGACCACGGTCTGCGCTTTTCCAACTTTTCACTTGATTTACGACCTCTGGAATCCTTTCGTTCCATAACTGACTCTTAACGTACGAGCCTGATAAAGTTTCTGGACTACCGAATTTAGTTTTTGCCAAGAGCAGAAGTGTTTTTAATTATTTTTTTTATGATTTAATAATTTTCTTTCAAAAATTGTTCAGAAATATTGACATGGGTTGTGATATACTTGTTGGTAACCTTGTTTATACAAGGGTAATAACTATTTATTATTGTTGTGTGTTTTGAGAGCATTTTATCCGAGCAATAAAGTTTAAATACGAGGATCTATAGTTCATACAAATAAAGTTTCAATTACGTCATTAAGCTTGACCGGCACAGCGTTGGCCACTTTTACATATTTTCTTTTAATCAAAATATTTTAGGTAAAAAAAATAAATTAAATATAAATATATAAACAGTTATTATTTACATCAACAAAGATCACCTTAACAGCACTTAAGGGGCATAAAGGGCCATTACTATCGCTTTCCCTTTCAAAATATTCTAATAAAGTTGCGATAAGTTTGTTACGGCTATTAAGCTATCTTGTACACTTCGCACTAAAAGAGGTTCTAAAAAGAACAATGGTCGACTGCCATGTCTATTACTCAAATGTTTTAATCTTAAAGTATCACAACACTTATTATTTTATAAAATAATATCAAACAAAATTTTATAAATCAGAAAGATTTCCATTAAAATTTAATACCTAATAAACTACAATATTCCAGTATATTATGCTGATACAATTTTGGACTATACTTATCGATTTATCTTTCAATTCGTAGAATATTTACATATTATTTTAAAAGCATTGCCAGCGAAGACTAAATATACTCAAATCAGTGAGGTTGAAATATAGTATCCCTATATTTATAATCGAGTTTAAAATATAATTATATACAGGGTGGTCCGAACTGTATTCCGAAAACTTTCGCAGCATATTCTGCAGATAAAAATATGTCAAAAAGTTCATATAAATTTATGTCCTAAAGTGCTTAGTTTTGGAGCTACAGGATGTAGAAGTTTCATTTTTATTTCGATTTTTTCCAAATAATTTCTAAAGTAATGACAATATTTGGATGAAAATTAGTGTCTGAAAGTTTTTTGACGTAAGAAATTTGATTTTGATGTCAATATGACCCCTTATAGGGACCATATGGCCCCTTAGACTTTGATGTCAATATGACCCCAAAGAGACCTTTTTTACGTAAAAAAAAACTCGTGAATGTATATTTTTTACTCTGTAGTTTTATACAGGTACAGATGAAAAGCTATTACTCTTCAAACCAGTTAAAAAACATGTAGGTGGCGCCCACTACAAGTAGGAGTTAGATTGACATCAAAATCAAATTGCTCAGGTTAAAAAACTCACAGACGCCAATTTTCATCCAAATATTGACGTTACTTCAGAAATTATTCGGAAAAAATCGAAATAAAAATGAAACTTCTACACCCTGTATCTCCGAAACTAAGAATTCTAGGACATAAATTTATACGAAATTTTTTACTTATTTTTATCTGCAGATATGTTGCCGAAGTTTCCGGAATACAGTACGGACCACCCTGTATACTGATGATCGTTTATAATACACGTATCTGTTGAAAAAAAAAAACTAAAGTGTTCTTGAATCTTGAATATCTACTGTGAAAGATATTTTAAATAGTATTTCTTTTGTTCTTTTGTGTTTTTTTTGCTTCCGACAACGGGAGGAAATATACCTCCTAAAACGCGTTATTTTATCAACAATCCAATCAAATCAATCCAAGAATATATATTTTATTTCATAAAGACTGAGTCTACCATGGGAATGTTTAAATCGTCACCACCCAACAAACGAAATCTCGGGCAAAGCAGAAAACAATGAGACAATAACCAGGAAAAAAAGCAAGAGGAAACCCAAAAAGCTTTTAAGCACAGTTATCAAGATCGGCAGAGGGTCCAAAGTATTCTTTTTAATTATAAAAGGACCAACTGGGGAATAAAAAAGTTTTCAACCTATTTTATCAATGTCACAATTTCTTTGAAAGTTAAATAAATTAACTTTAATTTTAATTGGACTCTATCTTTCTTTTCTTAATTTAATTTTATTTTTGCTTTTCGAGAGTCGATTGCTTTTTCACGTAATTAGCGGCTATAAAAGGGTTATTTTCCTTTTTATTTCGGGAGAATCGGGTCTTTCGTGGAGCAAAATGGGATTTTTATTTAATTTTATTAAATGCCCTTAAAACGTAAGTCCTCCATTCTAAAAACTGTTTCTTTTTGCGCTTAGTTTTTCTTTCAAACTTAAATTTTTTGTCTAACTTAGTTTATTTATGTACTAGCGTGTACCAGCGACTTCGTTCGCGTCGAATTAGTCATTTGTAATGGTGATGATAAAGCGAAGCAAGAATTTCCATTAACATACAAACTGGATAAAATTTTCTCACATTTATGTTAGCATGAGAAAAAACAATATGGCGATATTATTATAAAACTTGGTAATATTTGAGGGGTAGTTTCATCTAGTTGGAATTTGACTTTCGAAAAATCCGTTTGCCAAAAATAATCCTTTTACGTCAAGCAGTTTAAGTAGAATCGTACTGGACCACCCTGTATGATCTTTTAAAAAATTTCAAAATATGTAAAAATACCAAATAAATTATGCTTGTCCAAGCGTTTTCCCGAAAGACTAACCGTTTTTAAATAACAAATATTGTAATATTTGAGGGGCGTTTTTACACCCTCTTGAAATGTGAGATTCGAGAAACCGCTCCTTATCGAACCTCTACACCCCACAGTCAATCCGTTTGCCAAAAATCAGCTTTAAACGTCGAGCAGTTTAAGCAGAATCGTGATTACTCAATGATCATATTTTATGAAACACCCTGTATAAATTTATAAAAAATCTTAAAATATGTAAAACAATAAAATAAAATACACGTGTTTAAGAGTTTTTCCAAAAACTCACCGGTTTTTAAATAAAAAATATTTTAATATTTGAGGGATAGTTTCACTCCCTTAGAATTCGAGTTTCGTAAAATCCCTTCTTATCGAAACTCTACACCCTAAAGTCAATCTGTATTCCAAAAATCAGCTTTTTACGTCAAGCGCTTTAAGCAGGATCGTGATTAATCAATGACCAGATTTTTCGAAACACCTTTACCTTTTTTATTTTTACACCTATACATTTTTAAAAAATCTTAAAATATGTAAAAAACAAAATAAAATATACGTGTTTAAGCGTTTTTTCGGAAACTTGACCGTTTTTTAAATAAACAATATCGTAATATTTGAGGGGTGCTTTCACCCTCTTGGAACTGGAATTTCGAAAAATCCCTTCTTATCGAACCCCTACACCCTAGAATCAACCTGTATGCCAAAATTGAGCTTCTTACGTTGAGTGGTTTGAGCAGGATCGTGATTAATCAGTATGTCACTCACTTAAGAATTTTATATATTAGTATAGATTTTGTGATTTAGAATTTTGTAAACTAAGAGTTTGCAATTCCCAAGCTTACGAAAATATATACATGAGAGTTACAGAGCTATAGTCTGTCCAACGACAAAATCCTTGACAGTGATAGATGTGTTTGTTATTTTAATTTCAAAATAGTTTATTTTATTTAACAAAGAAATAAGTGGGTATAATTGGGCCGTATATAAGGAAATTAAAATGAGTGACAAGTGATTACTTCAAAATATTGTGAAAAAAAAACTGTATAAAAATGAAAAAATCTAATCGAGTTATTATATTTAAAACAATTATCCCGGCTTGTGTTAATACGTATAAAACAAACAAGGATGTATTTTAAACAAAACACCACATAACAAAAAAATATATAAAAAAGAACTATTTCTTACTTTCAGGTTTCAAGAAACTTTCTGCATATATTATTATATTTATCAACATAACTTAATGTACAAATAAAAAAAAATATTGCACAGGAATAAATAAAACACAACATAAATAAAATTAAATATTAATTTGAAAGTTGATTAATTAACTTTAATCTTAATTTTTTTAAGCCAGTACTTTTTGGCATTATCTTTCTGCAGTACTAAAATATATTATTTACCTATTCTGTGATGTCGTTATTTTACAACTACCCAGGTTTTTAGTACCATATGCGAGATGGTTTACAAACTTTATTGGTGGTAACTTTACTAGTGGCTCTAAAACTCGCTGTCTGGGCATCGAATATTAACTATAAACTGTGCTCTGGCTCTACAGTTAATTTTCCCTCGATTTTTTATCCACTTAACTTCAAAAGACACAAAACACACGTAATAATACGAATCAGCACGTATCATCTCCCAAAACACAGGTTATTTTACATAATTTGACACAAATTATAACCTATAATTTGGTAAGACTTTGACAAGCCTCAAAAATCTGAAGTCGAGTTCATACGCGTCTGCGTCCGTGCATCATTCATCGTTCCGTGGCTCCAATAATACCGTATGATCAAAAAAAAACGGCGTCCAGTTGGCTGGGAAATGACGATCGATGACATTTCCCATATAACTTTACATATAAAATGACAGCGATCTTCACTTCATAGCCATCGTTGACGCCGTTTTTTTTCGATCATACGGTATTAAAATATGATCTGTCATTTTTAAAATAAACCAATAAAACTGGTTAAAAACAACAGGAGACGACGCCATAACGTATTTATATACTAAGGGCTGGTAAAGGTTAGTCTTGGGGGACCTATGTAAGAAGAGTACAATGCGTTTATAATGTACTGAACAAAGAGAGAACAATAAACACGTTGCCAAACGCACGAAATAAACCGAGAAACCGCGCACATTGCTAAGAGACATAAAATGGGATATAGCAGATTTGTCGCAGTCTACCGGTCGACCCAATCAGTACCTTTGTTAGTACCTAAAGTTCTAGGTAAAAGTGTACATCACGCGTTCAGCTTCACGATTAAATTAGGTCTTGCGATACTTTATTTGTTTATTTATTAATGAGTCGTAACAACTATTAAATGGAAGGATTTGAAGGATATGTTTGAAAAAGTGTAGTTTCAAATGTTGAAAAATTAATAAATTAAAAAATACATTTTTTAGCGTAAAAAATAGTTTTTGAAAAAGAATTTGTTTAAAAAGATTATTTGCGGCGTTTGAAAAAAAATAGTATATTCTATTTGGAGTAAGATTGACTTTTTGTGCCTCGCCTGTATGTTAAACGTATATACAGCCTCACCACGAAAAGGCCTCACCACGTCATTTTTACTCCTAATAAAACAATATACCTACCATTATACGTGTTGGGGGTACGTGTTGTGCGAATCAATTTGACCGCATTTTCAAGCTCCAGAAGAGAGCTGTTCGATATTCACTGGAACTAAATTACTTGCATAACATTGGCCTGTAGCAAAGAAACACAATGTAAATTAACTTTTTACAGGGTGTTTCAAAAAATTGTTTCACGTTGAAAATGACGATGATAATGATTTATTTTTACGCCATTTATTTTTTTAGGATAACAAATAAAGTGTCTCATTTGAGCTTTTTCGAAACCCTAAAAAGAAAACATTACTTTTATTAATAATTAACTAACAATTCCGAAATTGCAACATTGAATTAATTAACAGATCCCTGACCATAATGATTTAATGAGCGCTTTACACAATGCAACGATATTTAAGGGATAAACTGGAGTTAGAGAGGGAATTCGAGCCACGTACTCGTTAATCTCTCCAACTTTGTTCGAATCACTTTTTGTTCGAAAAATCAGCGATACTAACTATTGTTTCCCTACTTTTAATCCAGCAAATTTCAGTTAATTTCTTCTATACGAGATCTATGCGAAAAATAGAGGTAAAATTCAGTATACTGAATATTCTTGTCTATAAATTGCCATAAAAATGCAAAACTTGAAAACGTACAATGTTTTATTTCATAGTGTTGGGATAAAAATTAACAAAAAAAAATGTTTTCAATAATGGAGAAGTTTTTGGATATTATAAATATTGTTTTTTTTTCAAACGTTACAAAAACATTAATTTTTGCGACGTGATTGACAATATAAAAAAGTCATTTTAATGCCTAGGCATAAAAGTTGACATAAAGTCTCAAATTCAACGATCGTAACTATAGTTTCCTGCTCGGTTTGCTGTTAACTCATAACATAAGTATGTCCCCCGATCATCACACGAAATTTAGTAAATAGAAAAACTTCAATACAATTTTTGATTTTAAAAACTTAATTACGCCTAGAGAAATTGTAGTAAATAAAACTGTAAGATTAAACTGCGGTAAACCTTAATCAAATTGAGCTTTATTTGCGATTTTTATAGTAGAAGTTGATCACGAACTATTAACACGATTTAATCAGCAATATTTCCTTTTATATTAACAACTTCTTTCAACTGATTTATATTTATACTTCGCTCTCTTTCTTTATTTACTTCCATGACAATACCACGCGCTCTTGCTAACCTCCTCTCGAACAAAAATCCCTTTATTCATTCATTCTGTTTTTCCTTCGTGGAGCACAAGCACAAAGAAATTAGTCATGAATGAAAGGCGAGAGATCTTTCCCTCTGGAATTATCACATGAAAAGCTGTTGACCGGCTTTTACGGATGAGATAGACTCTTCAAGAACAATGAAGAGCCGGAAGCGCCCGCTTACGATTTTTTTTCAAAGAATTCTTTGTAAGTAATAATATTTTAAAAAATGTTTTTTTGGCGATATTTTTATTACTCAAATAGATTATTTTATATACAGTGCTGGCAACTCTTACTTTTGGGTCGGTATTTACATGTGTGGTAGAGAGTCGCTGTTGCAGCGTTGCCACATTCTGCTGTGATACAAGTACGCCCTTCCCTGTCTAATGTAGTAAAATCGCGGTCGAAAGGCGCTTATTTCTTTTCGGAAAGATAACTACATAAAATCATTAGATATGTTTCTGGATTTCTGATATCGAGTTATAGAAAATCCTTAGGGTGGCCATTCCTTTTTTAATAAAATAATGTCAGTAATCGTGGTAATTTGAAACTCAACTTCTTAACATATAATATGCGATAACTCTAAAACTACTTTGGATATTGAAACTTACTTTTTTTTATTTTGAGGTTCGGATCTTTTACAAGATGTTTAAATGAGAAAAATTTGACAGGTTTGTTTCTTTTCCGTTCAAAAAATTTAAAAAACGCGTCCACTTTTAGTGAATAGCAATTTTCAGCAATCGTGTTTTTATTTGTAAAGATTTTCACATACCTACTACTGTCTGCGAAGAAAATACAGCCAGAAACGTTAAGAAAGTTTAAAAAAAATATAATCAAGTACTTCTAATGGATTTCTAGATATTAATTTTTTAATTCTAATAGCGTGACTACTGTCTAGCACCAACTCAGTTCAACTTATTTTTACGAAAACTGGTAAACGTTTGAGCATTTTAGAGTCGTTGTTTAATTTCCAACTTGTATTTAAAAATTTACAAGCTATAATGAAAATACAACAACGATTCGTTAATAAATAAACAAATAAAGTCTATCGAGACGTAATTAAATCGTGAAGCTGAACGCATGATGTACACCCGTCTCTAGAATGTTAAATACTAAACACAGGCTCTAACACAGGTACTAAATTTCAATTTATAATAGCTTTGTTCATGTTCTGCGATTCTGAACCGTCCTAGAACTCTGCAGCGCATGCGCAATTGAAATAATTTCTTTATATTTCCTTCTGCGCATCGTATCACAGTTCTAGGACGGTTTAGAATCGGTAATAAGAAAACCCCAAAGTAAGCTAAAATTTATCAATTTATACAGCCGACCGCTACGAAACCAATGAAACTGCCTTATCCCCTTCCACGTCTCTTAACAATGTGCACGCAGTTACCCGGTTTATTTCATACGTTTGGCAACGTTTTTACTGTTCTCTCTTTGTTCAGTATATTATAAATGCGTAGTACTCTTCTTACATATGGAAATCTCGACCCAAACATAAGGCTTGCAAGAAGAAGTATTTTTTATTAATACAATATGTAGCACTTAAATGAAATAATTAAATTCGATACAATATAACTAAATACAGAACAAAATCTGAACAGTGTAAAAAATCAATTGAAGCTGTTGTTTTTGGTTTATACCTATTTTCTTCTTATTCATTAGCCGTTTTTATCTCTTTTTTAATGTTTTACATCAACACATTTGTGCACTTTTATTTACGAGTAATTTACATCTATCGATTACACTGCATTAATGTTATTCAACAGATTTATGTACACGCCTGTACTGTTTTGTTTAACTAAACTAGCTATCATATTACAACGACAACTTAATGGCAACTATATCATGTGGTAGGTTGTTAACTGCACAACGGTATCGAGTGGTTTTGTCCTGTCAAACTAACGTCACCACACTTTCCTTGCTATGAATCAGGTGCAGTACATTTACATCCGCCTACAACGACAATTTTCCGCTGCGGCAGACATCCTGAGTTGCTGTCCAATATTAATTTCAATATGATAGATAATCAGCGGGCCTGCCGATACAACAATGGGCCATTGTCCCTTGAAAGGCACTCCGATTCAATAGAGAAACTGCTGGATAGGGTTGGGGGAAGGCACGGGAGCCGCTAAATGGCGGCTGCGCTTGACTTTGCATAACATAATGTAATTTCTTGCCCATTATATCGTCTCTTTACATAATTTTGGGTGTACAAATAAATGTTTGTTATGGTATGTACACATTGGTGCGCTAGGCCGCGTTAGAGACCGCGCTTTACTTTTATTGTTTTAACGAACATCCCGCGATCCATAGAAATCCCGCAAACATTCATTTAGTCTTATCATAAATCATGTCTCTATCGTCCGAGAAGAACTACGCAATTTTAGTGATGAGTAGTGCGGATCTTTAAACACCCTATTAATAAACAATATTCAAAGAAAATACACATAGTCACTGATAAATGCGCGCCGAATCCCAATTGAACAACGAATATCCCGGCCGTCCCAATTGAATAACGAACGCAAAAAGCGGAGCGTCGAAAAACCGACTGGAGATGGTTCGCGGCAAGCAGTTTGCGTGCAGAGCGCGCGCAACTTGAAAACACGTATGGCAAAAATGCAGGCGAATCGATGCGCGCATGCCGAGCGTTCGTAGCTTTTTTCGTTTTCCTGTTATTACCGTTTCTGAACCGTCCTAGAACTGTGATGCGTATGCGCAGAAGGAAATATGAAGACATTATTTCATTTGCGCATGCGCTGCAGTGTTCTAGGACGGTTCAGAATCGGTAATAATAGGAAAACGAAAAAAGCTCGTGTGTACGTACCGAGGTACGTACCATTAGAACTATACTTTTTGAAGCGAATCTCCTGTACGGGTCATGGGAATAAAAATTCAAAGCCATGACACATCACGGCCTTGACCTTGACCATGCCTTGACGCACGAGCTAGCGAGAAAAAAAAAGTTGTAAACATCGCGCAAACACTAAAAAACATTTGATTTAAAGATAAGAAAAGCATTATAATAAACTTGATACTGTACTTGGGTACCAATATCGTCTGGCTGTGTGCTAGAAAGGAAATTTTCATGCATATTTTTATCGATAGGTGTGTAGCTTCTGAATAACGGTCTAGGTAAAGCATTTAGCTCATTTGCTAGCTCAGAATTAGAATTATTAAAGTTAAGCCACTCGCATTTTCATTGGAGGACATTTTTATATTTATTTCAAACCAATAATCAACGTGAATATTCGAATAAATTAACAAAATGACTGTAAACCACTATAAATACGGACTGTTGGTTAGGTTTCAAAGTACTTTCTCTTCATAAATAAATTTAAGCGTTAACATTATTAGGCATTTGCATAAAAGTGTGTGTTTTGGGTGCTATTCCACAAAAATTGCAGGCTATTGAGGAAACAGAAAATGTACAGATTACAGATACATCAATTTATTAATTGAAAATAACATTTACAACAGCATGATATGTCACTTTTTCAAACATGTTCTTCAAATCTTCCAATTTAGTAGCTTGTTAGTAAGAAGTGTCATGTCAAATATGCGCACATAGTGGACTCACAATTTTTTTTCGATATATAATGAGTATCTCTAATAAGTCATAAGTAATGATTTTTTTACATTTATTCCGAGTTTATTTCTTAAAAATGTTTGTATTTCGCCACTGAAATTTTACGGAATGTAGAATGTAGAATGAGTGAGAGGGGGGTTATTCACTGCGACCTTGAAGACCTATTGTGCCTCCCTTTCCCTTCCTTGAGTCATCACACAGTCTATAACCTATAATACCTCTGTTGTAGAGGGTACAGGGTATTTCCTATCCTCCTCTGACAAAAGATGTTCTTCCTCCGAGGGTACACACCCGAGTTTGGCCCTCCGTGCCCTTCACAGTCGAGGAGCTTAGACTAACAGATGAAGCTATATGTAGGTTCTGCCAATCTGAAAAGAAGAAACGACAGAACACATTTTATGTAGGTGCGACAGCCGGGTAAATGTGCGGTTCTCGGTAATAGGCCATTGCCAGGAAGCTACATGGAGGGTTCAGTCTCCAAGTTGCTAAACTTTGTGAAAAGGTTAGGACTGGAGAATATAATCTAAGGATCAGAAGAGGACCGCAATAGATCTGAGAAGGTCGCAGTGGATCAGGGCGAAAGTACCACCTCTAAGAATCTAATCTAATCAGAGATGTAGCTGGCGTTACCGTCAGAATGCCCGAGATTTAGTTCAGATCTGCGCCGTTGCGCGCTGATACTCATTCATAGCGCAGCGGGTAAAGAATATATACTGTAACGTAGTTCTGCTTTCAATCGACAGAGCGGGTGGTTGCGGAAACAGTGTTGCCAAAGTTACAGATTAATACGTAGATTTACAGATTTTGGGTACAGTACGTTAATAATACTGATTTTCTATCATTAAACAATTTAATATATTATATGATCAAACCAAGAACGGCGTCAGAGTTGGCTTGGAAATGAATATCGCTGTTATTTCATATGTAAAATATTATGATAAATGTCAATAACCGTCATTTCCAAGCTAACTAAACGGCTTTTTTCGATCATACAACATATTCAGTACCTAATCATTCAGTAAGTCAAGTAATCAGTATTTAAAGGTAAATCAAATTAGACTTGTCACGAATTCGACCATTACGTTGCGTATCATCCCAATTCTTTCAATCGACGGTTATATACCAGGATACGTCGTAGCAAACAAATCAATAAAAAATTCATTAAAAATTAAATAAAAATGTATGTCGAATGAACCAGGGAAGTTATCGCCTGACAATAATGATAGACATAATGGAAAATACAATTTACCTGTAAATTAAAATAAAGCATAATAACTGTCATCTATTTTCTCGTTGGACAGACTTTGATTACGTGTTTTTCCTCGCATTAATTATTAATTCTCAAAAATAATTGAGGATCTTATTTTCATGAATTTTACTTAATTGTTTCCTAATTGTATATAGAGTGATTCACGGCGACGGCACGTTAGACGTTTATGATAGATTTTTTTTGAAAATTTGGATTTTCATATAAAGGCACCTGCTCCATCTGCCTAAAATATTTTCAGTGTTACAATGTTGCCGCATCATTAGAAAAGTGGTAGCATCTTATTTTAAATGAAACACTCGGTATATTATTACATTTTTGGAAACTACTTTCATTTCTCATAATTTTTCTATTATACTAACCTATACTTATTTGTAAAACTTTTTGATATAATAAATAAAACATTATGTAATTTTTCAGAAACATGATCTTGAATAAGCATTGGTAAAATTTTGAATTGGACATTTTAAAAGGTGAAATTTGGGTTATAAATTCTATGTCGATATTATTCTATCAACAATATAGATGAATACTTTATGTCGGTTTTCTTTAACCTCTAAACCAAATTTCAACTGTTAATATGTCGAATTTATGATTTAACCAATGCTTATTCAATTCAGATCAAGTTTTTGCCAATTTTTCACATGTATTATTTTTTATCTCGAAAACTATTATAGATTGGTATAGGTTAGTATAATAGAAAAATTATCAGATATGAAAGTAGTTTCGAAAAATGTAATAATATACCAGGTGTTCCATTGAAAATGAAAAAGATGCTTATGCTACCACTTTTAGTATCAAGCAACAACACTGTAATACGGAAAACAATTTAGACAGATGGAGTAAGCGCGTTTATGGAAAAACAAAATTTAAAAAAAAATCATTACGGGTTCTCCATAAACCTCTAACGTACCACGGCCGTGAATCACCCTGTATTTATATTTTTGTTATGAAATAAAATGATATCTTCTAGGAATGAATCTCTAGGAATGAAATGTATTTCATTTGAAATTTTTATACGACGTTTTGGTCAAATATATCAATGATGAAGAATGCATTTTTCTCAAAATTTATTATTCTTAAAATGTCAATAATAAAAAAGTTTTTCCTCTAATTTCGAAGAAACGGAACAACCAACACCGATTGACTACGTGAGAAAACTGCATATACAGCCAGAAATTAAAGCCTTCCAGCGAAAAGGAGTTATAGTATGTGATATGAGGTGATTATTAAATAAATCCAATTGTTTCATTTATCTAACAGTATTATTGTGAATAAGGTCAAATAAAAGTTTCTGGAAACTGAACAAAAATTCTAAGTGAGAAAACTGTATTTACAGCCAGAAGTTAAAGCCTTCCAGCGAAAAGGCTAGCGAATTGCAGTCATTTATTAACCCACCTCGTCTCTTTTTCTCTGTGGCCGCACCGTTAATCCCTGGAAATTAATAAAACGCGGTAGATGTCGCCACCACCGTCTAATCTAAGAAAGCAAAGTGCCGCGTCGCCGACAAAATTGCCCAGCCTGCATAATATACGGCCGGGGGCACCGGCACGAACTTAATCTTTCAGTAAAAAGCTGCCTAATCTGTGGCCTGGGTCCCCAGGAGGTGTTTCTGCAACGTCGACGAAATTTATCGCTGCAGGTAGAAGGAGGTCAGAAAGAGGTGGAGGTGGCTCGCTCTTTTTAGCCTCTTTATCGCCTCTTTTCTCTAATTTTCGCAGGACCTTATCAAATATTCCATTTGCGTTTTTCAACGTAATTACAGGGTCAGCGGTCTACGTGGTTGGAGAGTGGTCATTTACGAGAGTTTGTTAATTTGGGTGCTTGACGTATTCCTCTCGAAAATGAGACCTTTTCGTCGTAGCCATGATGGAGTCGTAGTTTTCGGTTGTAGAAAGATTTATTATTAAATGCTCTTGTCTTGCGTGGATTCATAAAAATATTGCGGAAATTGTACGTTAACTTATTTAGTATTATTTTACTTTTGCAAGTACTATTCAAGATTCTCTCTCTGGTCATTTACGAGAGTTTGTTAATTTGGGTGCTTGACGTATTCCTCTCGAAAATGAGACCTTTTCGTCGTATCCATGATTGATTCTCGTAGTTTGAGGTTGTAGAAACATTTATTATTAAACATTGCTGTCTTACGTGGATCCATAAAAATATTGCAGAAATTGTACGTTAACTTATTTAGTATTGTTCTACTTTTGCAAGTACTATTCAAGATTCTCTCTATCCGTGATCGAAAATACAACTCAAAAACAGACACGATATGTAGAGGTTATACGCATTTGACTGTACAAATTGCTTCGTGACTTTGCCATTGTATTTGAAGTAGAAAGAGTTTTAAAAATTATTTTTCCTTTTGCATTTCTTGTTTTAAGAAATCTTTAATATTTGAAGAAAGTACTGGATACGATGATGCTCCTGATGATATGTTCCATCCACGTACGAAGATATGGGTGGTTTCTGTGGTTTCTTGAACACCCTCTGGTGTTTTAACCAGGAGGTGTTATTGCAGTGCTCCGAGGAGTGTTCCTTTATGGCACACTGCATCGTTGACATAATGAGTTGATTATTCCTAATTTTTTTTAAATTTAAGTTACTTGAGAATGGTTCGACTGAGAACTTAAATACTGTCCAGTGTAAAACAAGAACCTGCAGATATGGCGGACAGAATGTTGTTTCTTTTTTGATCATAAATCTGTCGGAGTTATAGTATGTGATATGAGGTGATTATTAAATAAATCCAATTGTTTCATTTATCTAACAGTATTATTGTGAATAAGGTCAAATAAAAGTTTCTGGAAACTGAACAAAAATTCTAAGTGAGAAAACTGTATTTACAGCCAGAAGTTAAAGCCTTCCAGCGAAAAGTCTAGCGAAATGCAGTCATTTATTAACCCACCTCGTTTCTTTTTCTCTGTGGCCGCACCGTTAATCCCTGGAAATTAATAAAACGCGGTAGATGTCGCCACCACCGTCTAATCTAAGAAAGCAAAGTGCCGCGTCGCCGACGAAATTGCCCAGCCTGCATAATATACGGCCGGGGGCACCGGCACGAACTTAATCTTTCAGCAAAAAGCTGCTTAATCTGTGGCCTGGGTCCCCAGGAGATGTTTCTGCAACGTCGACGAAATTTATCGCTGCAGGTAGAAGGAGGTCAGAAAGAGGTTGAGGTGGCTCGCTCTTCTTAGCCTCTTTATCGCCACTTTTCTCTAATTTTCGCAGGACCTTATCAAATATTCCATTTGCGTTTTTCATCGTAATTAAAGGGTCAGCAAGAACGCGGTCTACGTGGCTGGTCATTTACGAGAGTTTGTTAATTGGGTGCTTGATGTATTCCTCTCGAAAATGAAACCTTTTCGTCGTATCCATGATGGATTCTCGTAGTTTTAGGTTGTAGAAACATTTATTATTAAATGCTGCTGTCTTGCGTGGATCCATAAAAATATGCGGAAATTGTACGTTAACTTATTTACTATCATTTTACTTTTGCAAGTACTATTCAAGATTCTCTCTAACTGTCACTTAAAGTAAACAGTGTGACTAAAGGTTTAATTGGTATAAACTATAGACGTGACGCAAGGATCTGCCGGGTGATTGTTGACGGATTGGTTTACATCAACTCGGCTAAATAAAATTTTATTTTACGTGGATTTTTCCCAAACTGATATAAACCCCAAGCCGGCCTTAATTTTGGTTCTTGGCCGTATACTAAAAAAACACGATGCTGCGTGAATTTCCAAACCTGTTAACTCACATTAGCCGACAAAAAAATAAATAATCCATTACCTACTATATTCTGTTTTCGTTTCGGGGAACTAAACGCCCACTAAACGGACATTAATTATTTTCTAATTCCCCTAATGGACTCATGTGTCATCTGGTTAATTAAAAACGTTAATTATTGAAACAAACGAAAGAGCAGGAGTCCGAGCTCCGAAGGACTCAACTTTAAGTACAATGGGAATGTTTAATTTTATAGTTGAGTGACGTCAGTTCAGCTGTCAGTTTTCTATGACGTTGACGTGACGGTAATAGGCTTACTATTCATATCACTATTCTATTGTATTGTATTTAGAATGATAATGAATGTAGTATGATTTGGTCATCAGTACTTAAAAACAGAATATTTAAAAAATAATTGTGAGAATGACATTTTATACAGGGTGTCCTAGAAATAAGTGCAAATATTTTAAGGATTGGTAGATCTGGCCAAAAGAAACATATTTTCTCTTTACCATTTCTAAAATAAATTAACTTTAAAATTTTTTAAAAATAATAGCAACATTTTGAGAGCCGCCACGCTGCGCTGGCTCGGCGTCGCGTCGCCTGCGTTCGACAATCAATCGAAAATTATCTCGCAATTACCTGGATCTCGGTTTGATCGACGCCCAGTGTTGACACATCAACTAGAAATATATATAAAAAAATTGGTCAAGTGCAAGTCGGACTCGCGCACGAAGGGTTCCGTACCATTCATTATCTATATAACATTAGACACTATATTATTATAAACTTTTTTTCCGATTTAGCTCAAATTTTGAACGCGCGTATAAGTAATTTAAAAAAAATGAAGAAACACATTACTAAAAATTGTATTAATCAATAATAAATATGTAAAAAGTAAAATAAATATGTAAAAATTAAAAAAAAACGATTAAAAAAAAGTCGCCTTGACTAGGATAGCTTTAACCACGCGGCCACCGAGGACTTGAAAGATTCTCTTTAAAATCCCTACTTAAAAGATAATGTTTTGTGAAAGTACTTTTTTATTTATAAACATTTATTTAATTCTGTTTTTAGTATTTGTTCTTATAGCGGCAACATAGATACATTATCTGTGAAACAACAACGGACGGACGGACAGCGAAGTCTTAGTAATAGGGTTCCCGTTTTTACCCTTTGGATACGGATCCCTAAAAAACACTTGGAAAATTCAGGTTAAAAGTAAAAAAACTTACCAAACATTAGAAAACGGGACTCTGGTCGATGTAATTAGGTTTTATCACTTTAACCTAAAACTGTAACTCTAAAATAGTTTATTTTGATTTATAAAGAAATCATTTTATTGCATTAACGTGTGTGGTAAAAAGATATATAAAATATTAGGTACCTATTTAAAAAATAACTATTTCTTACTTTCAAACTTCTTCAACTTTGGAGAAAATCAGCTTTTAATTATTTTCATTGAAACAGGAACCACCCTGTATATTACGCTATAGCTCACAAATTGGTTCATTTACATCACGTTTTCGACAAGTGATTTTAATTTAATAACAGTATAGTAATAAATGCAGATTTGTTTTCTAAATTTAGCTATTATTACTAAAACGATTCTATAAATTCGATGCTATCTAACGTTCAGTTGATTGGGCATTCTGTTTATTTTGTTCGTCCAGCTTTTGGGTTTATATCAACAACAATACGGCTTTTTGCGAGGATTTAATGCATCGTAATAAAATTATACATAATTTATTGTTTCCGATTATATCAACAAGCCATATAATTTTACCATATATTTAGAGATTATATTTCAATTAAAGCTTATAGTAAAATTAGTATTTTATTTGTTAATTGTTTATTTTTATTAATCAGAAAATATTTGTTGTCCCCATGAGCTGTTTTCTACCAGATCCAGGATTCAGGATTACACAGTAAATGTGTACTCTTATATTTTAAAATAAGCTACATATAGTTCATATCAAATAAACTTTTATACACGTGATTAAGTATGACCGGTACAACGTTGCCCACTTTTACATATTTTCTTTTAATCAAAATATTTTAGGACACAAAAATTAACTAATTATAAATATATAAGCAGTTATTATTTATGTCAACAAAACTCACCTCCTTAACAGCACTGAAGAGACTAAAGGGCCATTACTACCGCTTTCCCGTTCAAAATATTGTAATAAAGTTGAGATGAGTAGAACCCTGTTCCGCTTCATCATCTCTATATTGGTCGTCCAATACTTTTTCTTCCTGGAGATTGATATCGTAGCATTTTTTGTGAAATTCTATCATCTGTCATTCTTTCTACATGTTCCTTCCATTTCTTTTTATATACATTTACTTTTTTTTCTAATGGTTGTATTTTTAGTCCATTTCTTATTATGCTATTTATTATTCTATCTTCTCTGCTTATTCCTTTTATTTTTCGTAAGAACGTCATCTCCGTTGTTCTGAGTTTTTGTTCTTTAACTTTTGTGGTAGTCCAGGCATCACTTCAATAGTACAATATAGTACTATCGCAATATAGTCTGTCACAATATAGTATCGGTACCGCTAATGTATTATATTTATAGTGTTACTTGCGTTTCTAGCCGTGCTTTGTTTTTGCGATAGTCCCACATATCCATCAGCCTGCCGCCCTAGGCAGCTGCCTATCTTGCCTAATGGATAAATCGGCACTGCACTGAGGGACCAAACCAAAACAAAAAGACAAAATAACTACTAGAGCAACAAAAGAAGCTAGTGCGCATAATTATAGGTATCATCACTGGAAACTGCCCCATGGGTGTAAACCTAGTGAGATGGAAGATTTCCAACGACGATTGCTGCAGAGAATGCGGAGGGGAAGAAGAAACCATTGAGATCAAACATCAACGTATGACGCGGATGCATATAAACTAGGATAAACGTGGCATTGTGTATGTGGTACAAAATTTTTAATTAAAAATGTTTCTTCTTTTACCGCCACATAACTCTTACGTAACGGCGAAACGCATCGCTCCGAATGCATCAAACAGTTCATAAAGCACAGAGATAACGAAAAAAGAGGTAGAGGAAATAAAATAGTAAAAAATCCGGCCGCCAAAACACAACGTCGGACAGTTTCGGCAACGCCATCGGTGTCTCTTGTCGCCCAGTTTTTATTTGCATGAAAACTCCGGCCGGAAGCACGTTCGAACTTGTCCTTTTTTCTCGGCCGCCTCGATGCAACCACTCATTTTTTTCTGAATTCGCAATTCCTGCAGTTTTACTGCGACGCCTGCAAATAACAAAATTGGGTTTTTTGTTTGTTAAAACTGTGGATCATTTATACTTATGTGGATTCATTTATCATCGTCTTTCATATTTCGTTTACGCCAATGTACTTTAGTAGTAGCCAATGTATAGTCTAAGAGCTAGCAAAGTTTTCGAGAAAGTATTTTAAGAAAGCTGGCTCTCTGATATATCTTTTACTATGCTTTCTGGAACAGCATGTAGCCCATCTGGCTGCAGATACCCGTTGCGTTCACTACTGCGCATCGGAAGAAGATCCTATATGTATATTTTATTTAGTCCGTTAAATTCTAGTATTGAATATAAATCGATCAAGTCTCCATAGTGCCGCGTGTAGAATTTCCGACTACGAACCGAGGATTCAGAGTTCGAGACCGGGTCAGGGCAAAAAAATTTTTATATTATTTTCATTTATATTCTGATAGTAAAGTATTAAATATTTGTTTTTTTTGAATCACCAGTATTATTTAATACTTTACTATCAGAATATAAACGAAAATAACATAAAAATGTTTTTGCCCTGACCCGGTCTCGAATTCTAACTCCTCGCTTGATAGGCGGAACCTCTACGCGCTGAGCTATGGAGACTCGCTAGGTTTATATTCAATACTAGAATTTAAAGGACTAATAAAAATAGAGGACCTTCTTTCAATGCGCAGTAGGAAACGCAACGTTTACCGGCAGCCAGACGGGCCGCATGCTGTTCCAGAGAGCATAGTAAACGATATATTAAAGAGCCAGCTTCCTTAAAGTACTTGTTTTTCCGACGTTGCTAGCTCTGGTACTAGTAGTTTTTGTTCTGTTTGATACAATATTAAGCTTGCTGGATTCCTAAAGTTATAATCCCATCTGGAATTAGGATGTCCGCCTATTTCTTACGCTTCTAGGGTACCACTTTGGGATTCTTGTGATCTTTATCTATTTTATCCAACAATCAGTAATCTTGATTTTTTTTGTTGATATAAGGCATACGTCGACCTTTGTATGCGCTAACTGTGTGACACTTTTCGACTACCTCTACTCTTGGATCTCTAATTTACTATTCATATGCGTGAACGAATATTCATTTTGATTTTGTTTGACCAATTTATTGATCGATAAGTTTTGAATGGATCAAACATTTTCGGTTCAACTGAAATTGGTCTATTTAAATTGAAAACGTGGTTCACAAGCATATTTTTTTCGATTTTGTTTGATCAATAAAAATCGTTTAACTGGACTGGATCAACAAAGGATTAAAAATAGATGGAGAATATCTTAACCATGTAAGATTCGCTGACGACATAGTCCTAATTGCCAATAGTCTTGAAAAACTACAAGCACAAATTAATGAACTAAATACTGCCAGCAATAAAGTGGGTCTTAAGATGAATTTAGCAAAAACTAAAGTAATGTACAACGAACTAGTGGAAAGAAAAGACATGCTAATAAATAACACAACAATGGAAATAGTAGAAGAATATATATATTTGGGACAACTAATACACCAGGTTGCAATCTCTACTACCAGAAATCAACAGAAGAATTAAGTTAGCATGGAGTACTTATGGAAGAAACTCAATCATATTCAAATCTAGAATGCCACTGCATCTAAAGAAGAAAACATTCGACCAATGTGTACTACCAGTCATGACCTATGCATGCGAAACCTGGACATTTAAAAGGGACATCATAAAGAAACTACAGGTTCAGTGGAACGAAATATGCTGGGAATATCCAAGAGAGACCGTAAAAGAATAGAGTGGATACGACAAAAGATCCAGGTAATAGATGTCATCCACAGAGTCAAATTCCTCAAATGGCAATGAGCACGACACCTTACAACATTACAGCATGGTACCCAAGAGGAATTAAGAGACCTAGAAGAAGACCGAACCTGAGATGGGACCATGATATTAGGAAATTAGCAGGGATAACTTGGGCCCGCATAGCCAACAATGGGCCCAACTACAAAGAGAGTACCTAAATATGTTAGGGAGGCTACACCATAATTGGAAATGGTTAAATAAGCTGAAAATGATGATGATCTAGTTATTATTATAGATAGACACTAATTTCACATAGGCAAATTTACATCCAAAAGAGATTAGAAGTTATTTTTTCATAATTTATAGATCTATTGTTCCATTTTCTGTAAATTATAAAATTAAAATAATGAAGTTCAACATAATAATTTTATTTCATATTTCAGAGAGCATTAAAGGTTAATATGGAGGCACCAACTAAACTTAACCCAACTTGATCGCTTCTAAACTTCATTATATTTCAATCACCGGCTTAAATGTCATTCCCACATGGTCCGCATCAAGGTGGATGACGAGTTGTCAGTTGAGGGCATGCGATCTAAGGGTCCGAAATAATTAAATCAGGGTGGAAATTCTCCAGTGGGGGGATAAATCTTATTATGACCTAATGAAATGCGGTTGGGAGTTGGGTATTTCTTTTTCAGAATTAATGTCGATCAGGGGAAGAATATGGGATATACAGGGTCAGGCAAATGTGTGTCAGGCATCTGTAACTCCTAGAATAAAAAACTTGGGAATTTTGTTTAAGTGCAAACCTAAAATATGCATTAGGGTGTATTTCAGGAAAATATTTTAACTTCTACAGAGTGGCTCAAAAATGTGTGAGTGGATTGGGATGATTTATTTTAAATGGAAAAACTTGTATATTACTGTATTTAAGAAATACAGTTGCTCTACATACCAAAAAAAATGTATGGCCAAAAAAACTGGCGTTAGCGATGGAATGGAGATCGTTGTCATTTTTTATATTGAGAATGTTATCGAACGTCATACCCCAGCCAACTTGACGCCGTCTTTTTTTAGATCATACGGTATAACACAGATTAATCTATTAGATTTGTCTTTATTTAGATCATACGGTATAACATACGGTATAACATTAGATCATACGGTATTACTACTGATACTACAACGCACTATTGCCGGACCCTGCACACTTTAGAATTTTGTTGTGCTTGTTTGGACTATCCTCAGTTTGCTACAATAAAGTGTTAACAGGTCGAAAGTGTGTGACTGCACGGCATATAATAATTAATAAAGGCACGAGAACACGATAGTGTACTTAATTAGGAAAGTAATTGCACCTTAGACGTCCATAGAGCAAATTGAAACGTTAATATTGCGATAACAGAGACCCCCTATCTCGAATAGTATCAACTATGCTGCTATTTTTAATGCATGTTAAACAAGTATGTAAAATTGGTCATTATAAACTTTCTTATTTAGACAAAATTAAATTTAGCATTTTATAGAAAACTATATGGAATATTATTAGAATAGTTATTTATGGTACTAGTGGGTTATCTACATATAAGTCACGCTGGGAAATGTTTAGCTGAAGGGTTAATTTTTTTAAGTGACTTATATGTTATAACACGCGAGTGCCATAAACATTTTTATCCGACAGCAGAACTGTTTCTTGTCCAATCTCTAAAGAATAATTGATTTAAAAGGACCTACCAGTTCTACTTTCATTGTTGCAAATTAGTAAATTATCAGGGTGTGTTTATGTTACAATGCAATATATATGTGCGTTTTGTTTTTTTGTAAATGATAAATAGCATCAATAATTTGTCAAGAATGCCATCCAAAAACAACATCCTGAGCAATACACTGGCCATTGTATGAGAAAATCATCCGCTACTACCAAAAAAAAAATCTTCTTTTAATGTTAATGTTAATTTGAATAATTAATTGAATTAGTAATTTATGAATAAAGCTTAATAATTTCTATAAAATGGTGTGGCCTTGAAGTTATAACACACTAGTGTGTTATAACTTCAAAAACTCACGCGTGTGTTATTATTTATTATATACATGTGAGTAATGTCTGTATAAGTAGTGGCTGTTGTATAAAACAATTAAAGTACTACTAATCAAATGTTGGTACTGCATATAACTAACCAAAAAAAGAAAATAGCGAAAATACCAAAAACTTAACAAGTTATAAGTATTTTTTGTTTGGAGCTGAAGGATGGAGCTGAAGGTTTGGTAGGGTATATATAAATAAACAAAATACAAGAAGCGGAAAAAGGGGCCAAAAACCCTACATATATGCTTATTCTCTGCATTAAGTTCATCAGACTGAAGGGAACAGCCATTCGACGACCGGTTTCGGAGATTTATCTCCATCGTCAGGCCGACTTTGCTGTAACCCCCTTTTTTTTGGCCCCTTTTTTGCTTCTTGTATTTTGTTTATTTATATATACCCACCAAACCAAACCTTCAGCTCTATCTACGGTAACGTGGATGAAGCAAGCATGTGTGTCCAGTAGGCCGCTGGTTTTAATTTTGGCGGTACGATCTGTGATTGTCACAACTACCTCAGAGGGCGAGAGCATCTAGCACTCTCCATAGTAGTACGTTTTGTACTCAAATGCTATTCTCTGCTTTTTGTTTGTCAGATTGAGGGTTACAGCAAAGTCGGCCTGACGATGGAGATAAATCTCCGAAACCGGTCGTCGAATGGCTGTTCCCTTCAGTCTCATGAACTTAATGGAGAGAATAAGCATATATGTGTGTGTAGGGTTTTTTGGCCCCTTTTTCTGCTTCTTGTATTTTGTTTATTTTGAATTTCTCGTTCGTTGTTGGAATTTGTGAAAGAAATAAAGCCTGTAATAAAGTATTATTACGCTGTAGTGTTCGGGTTGCTCTCAGGGGTCGGGTAAAGCGGGCGTGTGGTCGAAGGAAATATATGTTATATTTCAGAAATCTGCCTAAAGCTTAGCCCGATCCTGTCGTGTTAAGCCACACCCAAAATTTCAAGTACACCTGCTTTGATTAAGGATTGATTAAGGTTTGCAGAGCTTCGACATTTGCCATAAAATAGCGAGCAATTTGTTACAAAACTGTATAATCACAAAACTTCAATCTATTTCCGTATTGTAACGGAATTTTAAATTATGTCTTTATTTTCGAGAAAATTTAGTCCAAACATAATTAATATTTTGTTGATGTTTGACCATCAAAATCTTAAAAATAAAAAAGTAGTCTAAAAATGTGCTACAATACGGTTATAGTACAATCCTTTATCTTTAATTTCCTTCTTCATTTGTGTAAAAATACCTAGTCAGTTTTACATAAAACGTTAAATGCCGAACGCTTATTTTACTACTTTTTCGGACTAGTAAAATGGGCTCTGAAGTATAAAAACTGACGAATAGAAAGATGTTTATGATTGTTACATTTGAATCCCACCAGAATTTAAACAGGCTACAGAAAGAGCAGAAACAATATAGAAATGGCTGAACTAAATTTAGGTAAAAAAAAACAAAGCTGTGAACGTATTTTAGATAAAATAGTAGACAAGGCGAACAAAAAAGTTTATTGAGTGCCTTACAACCACATGACGAATACATGATTTTAATTTAGTATCTATTAATATTCGAAATATGCTTTGGAGGTCTTTGTTCAATAGTTTTTAATTTTTCTGAATACACAACAGAACTGAAGAATGATTGCAAACTTATTTCTATTTTACAGCCGTACTTAGATCGGTTATCGGGATGCCCGACGTTATTTTTTATTTTCTATCGGGAATGAGATGTGTTTTTGTAGTTGCATCACCCACCGACTAAAACAGCGAACAGGAGACGTAATCACGGCCTGAAAGTTTGATGACCTCGCCTCGCGTTCTGCTACTGCTATATGAAATATACTACTATTTTTTTTAAATTATACGAATATTCTCCTTGATTATTGGTTTGAAATAAATATGCCGATGTCCTCCAATGAAAATGCGATTGATTAACTCTAATAATTCTAATTCTAAGCTACCAATTGAGCTGGATGCTTTACCTAGACCGTTATTCAGAAGCTACAAACCTATCGATAAAAATATGCATAAAAATTTACTTTCTAGCACACAACCAGAGGATATTTGGTACCTAGGTTCAATATCAAGCTTATTATAATGCTTTTCTTGGCTTTAAATCAAATGCTTTTTGGTGTTTTGCGCGATTCTTACCACTTTTTCTTCAAGAAAAAAAGAAGTTTCACTTCAAAAAAACGTTCTTGTAGTTCCGATTGAAACGGTGATATTCAGCATAAACTTCTTGTTATCAATTCAATGGATGTATATCTTGATTCGTGAGTTGCATTTTTATTGCAAATTTATTTTCCATTAATAAAAATTTTTCATCTGAAGAAGCAGCAGATGTCTTTGTAATGTGGAGGTTGCTTTTAAACTGGCCGAAAACCGGCGTTCATTGTGTCCTATTTAGATGACTTGTTGGTTGTTTTTCGGCGCCGGAAATAAGCGCTGATTAACATTGCTTTCTTTGCGTACCCTAAGAGTAGATAATGTGACTCTTTTAAAATTAAAAATATAGTATAATAATCTCAACGTCAAATATGTGATTGTAAAGAGAAATAAAAACACCCTATGAAACGCGTACCTGATATATTCTTCCACCCGCCTCGTCGGAATGGATTCCCGAAAAAATTGGCAACCGAATGCTTTCGCAATAATCTCGCCAGATGGCCCATAAAATTTCATAACGCACGAAGTGAGGAGAGGATCCTCACCCCACGTGCCGAAGAGGGTAAAAGGAACGAACATATTGACGTATGCAGTCGAAATTAAACGCGCGCGCGGGGGTAGAAAGTAATAGGATGGGGGAGAGTAAATAAGGGATCGATCCTCCCGATTCGTTTTACGTTCTTCGTCCGATGCGGTGAGAAATGGCGTTTTGATGTAATAGACAGAGGCGTCAGCCAGATTACAGAATTAAAAGGCTATCTTCGATCCCTCGCTTGCCTTTTCGTGGCTTTGTCGAGGATAATGCTTATTGATGCTTTTTGAATTCATATTGGATAGAAAAGAGGCGTTTTTTCAAATGAAGAGATTTACCAGCCTGTTGCTTAAGTACATTTTTGTGGTGACATTGAAAGTGTTTCTGTTATCACAATACTATAGGGTTGTTATTTATATTTTGTATATAGCCTACAATCATGACTTGAACACATATACAAAACTTGCAGTGTACCGAGCAACATTAACTCCCACCACATTATACAGGGTGGTCCGAACTGTATTCCGGAAACTTCGACACTATGTTCTACAGATAAAAATAAGTAAAAAAAGTGCGTGTAAATGTGTGTCCTAAAATGTTTAGTTTCGGAGATACAGGGTGTAGAAGTTTAATTTTTAGTTCGATTTTTTCCAAATAATTTCTGAAATAAAGTCAATATTTCAATGAAAATTGATGTCTGGGCGTTTTTCGATAAGAGTAATTTGGGACTTGTATGTGTCAATATGACTCCTACTTGTAGGAGGCGCCACCGACATGTATTTTAACTATTTGAAGGGTAATAACTTTTCGTCAGTATCTGTATAAAACTACTGAGTGAAAAGATATACATTTCCGTGATTTTTTACGTAAAATATTTCTATTTGTAAAAATCGCTAAGATATTTAGAATTGACATAGTTAATTCATGTCATTATTGACAAAAAAAAACATGTTGGGTAGATAGATATTTGACTGAAATGATAAATTTAGGAACTTTTTATTTTTTTGAATTGATCATAAACGTTTTTACGAAAAAATCACGATAAAACAGTTTCTCTTGAACTTTTGGCATAAAAATTATTCAAATATATGATTTCAGTTTAATAACTATTTAGTCAACGTGTTTAATTTATGTCAATAATGACAGGTATTGCTAATATTTCGATTCCAAATAGGTATCTCAAGTAGCATTACTCGTAACGATTTTTACCAAGAGACCTTTTTTAAGTAGAAAACGTCGTAACTTCATATTTTTTTACTCAGTAGTTTTATAGAGGTATGGACAAAAAGTTATTACTCTTCAAACTAGTTAAAAAATATGTAGGTGGCGCTATACAAGTAGGTGGTTCTATACAAGTAGAAATCATATTGACATTAAAATCGAATTTCTTAAGTCAGAAAACTCCCAGACACCAATTTTTAGCGACATATTGACGTTAATTCAAAAATTACTTGGAAAAATTCGAAATAAAAATGAAATTTCTACACCCTGTATCTTCGAAACCAAGCATTTTAGGACATGCATTGGTACAAACTTTTTTGCTTATTTTTATCTGCAGAATATGCTGCCAAAATCCAGCTCTGGACTTCAGCAGCATATCCAATCCGGGGAAATAAATGCAAAAATTTTGTAATTTTTGCAATTTTCAAGATGTCGCCACACTCATTTTCCAATTTCATAAGTCAGCCAGACTTGCGTTTGAGTAAAGTTTATGAATGTATCAAATAATGATACATTAAATTTCAAGTATGGGAAAATAAGGGTTATGGATTTCAAAAATGTGTCAACATTTTGCATCCGCGAATTTGCAGCCAAACTAACTTTCCACCAATGAGAATGTGTCAGACAATCAAATATTTTTGACTGAAAAAAAAAACAGTGTATTGTAACATAGGAACCGTTCTACGGAGAGATCAATAATGATTGAAACATTTGGCACCACTGGTTCAGAGCATTTTTTGTTCTAGGTTTTTATTTCTATATAGGAGCTACAGATGCTCGACGCCCGCGCCCTGTTGCCAAAAACAAAACCAAACACAAACAAATAATGTAATGGCATCTTCTTGAGCAAAAAGGGTAAAATAAATATAATAGAAATTTTCCGTAATGGCTCGGAACAAGATGGAAATGGTATGCATGGTCTGTTGGCTAAACCGTCCGCTTATATGCAATAATATTTCGGAAAGGCAAAGAAAAATCCAGAGACGGTCGGTTTCCCCGCATAATATTCCGAATATGTACGTGGTTGCGAAATTGAAACAAGCTAAAGTAGTACGTTCCGCTAGATATCACAGGGATCTCTAATAAAGTATGCCTACCGTATGTCCCAGGATTGTCTTTACAAGAGGAAACACATTTTTTTATTATTCACCTTTTGAGAAAAATGCATCCTTCATAAAAATGTTTGCTTGTTCTAAAATGGTTAAATATACTGTTCCAAATTTCCACACCGTTTTAGAGAAAATTAAAAAAAGACATTAAAATATAGGCACCCCAAATTTCATTCAAATAGGAATATCAGTTTTTAAAGTACCTTAAAAAATATGTTATGTTTTTAAAGTTTCATGCCCTCTAACGCACAAACGAAGCACATTTGTATAGAGGTAAATTGTGTCCAATGAACTTATTTTGATTCCAAAGATACGTAGTAGTTCTATGTCCACAGAATATTGCGACACCCTGTATGGTAGTATAGTTCAACCTAAGAAACACGCCTATAAGTTTTTTTTTGCAAAAAAATGAAAATTAGAAATTTTTTGAAAAATTTTTTGGAAATTTTTTTAGTTTTTACTTAAAAAAACATAATTTCTTGATACTATGGCAACATAGGTATCAGATTAAATTTACAAGAAACAAAATTGAGAAAAGATCCAGTGGTTCTCAAAATTTTAACAAAATTTTTTTTTTGGAAATTTTCAAAGTAAAATAACTCCGTAATTTTGAACTTATTTGAAAAACGATAAAGAGAGAATATGCTTCTTTTATCGAGATCTACCACCCCTTAAAATACTTGCAGTTATTTCTGGATACCCTGTATATATTTTTTTTGAATGCTTTTTATAAACTTCAAATAAACTACCTATATATATATATATGATTTTTAAAAAATTATTTTTTATTTTTATTTATTATAAGATCGATAATTCTCTACATCTATATCTCTGACTACTACTAACTGCTACTAACCAACAATTTGTATTGTGGTGTCTGTGGTCTGTTTTCGTTTAAATGTTTTGTTTTTTATTCATTTTGGTGATTTATTTTAAATTAATGTTAACCGTAAGGCAACCTAAGGAATATGTATTTCTTTTGCATAATCAAAATTGTCGCTCTAAATTTTACATAACCAAATTGTCACTCTAAATCGCTGTCTTTTTTAGACAGATGTTACTTGTCCTGTCATTAATGAATTCATTATTCTAATTCTCAAAATGTTGTTTACAAATTTTCATGTTAAAATAAAATTTTAGTCAATCACAATTGTTTATCTCCATCATTTACCGGATTAATAATACAGAAAATACAGCTTCAGTTACAAATAATTCATTATTTATAGTGATTTACAGTAATTTTATTAAATTATACTAATATTGTCGTTGATTATTGGTTTGAAATAAACATCACAGTGTCCTCCAATGAAAATGCGAGTTACTAACTCTAAATTCTAATTCTGAGCTGGCAAATGAGCTAGATACTCTACCTAGACCGTTAATCAGACGCTACAACCTATTGATATCGATGAAAATATGCATGAAAATTTAGTTCCTAGCACAGTGATTTTCTAGCCGCGTATGGTAGAGATTGTTACCCAGTTGTACCCAATAAATATTGCAAGTAGGTATTGAGATCGTTAATATTGCAGGAAATTTTGTTTCGCCACCATATGATGCTGCTAAACACCTATCAGAATAAATTATTGCATTTCAAATGGTTTATTTCATTCTCCGATGACCGCCGTCCATCCGATCCTGTCCTGTCATGTTTAGCGTAAATTAATTCTAATTGGCAGCGTTGCCATGTTTTAATCATAAAATTATCCGATCAATTTGCTCTGCTCCCGTACAATCGCTCCGCGTTTCAAACGCTAATTGACGCAGACAGAAGGTGTTTGAAAAACCGAATTACTGCGCTAACACTGTTATTCTCTATTACTGTTGCGCTATACAGTGTGCGAAAAAAAATGAACATAAGGAAAAAATAGTTATTTTTAGATTCACCGGTACGAAAAACGGACACCTTAATTTTTTTTTGTATTTTAAAGTTTAATATAATTTGATTTAGTGGGTCGATTTTGATGATTTTTTAAGTAATTTATAGCTAAATTACTTTACTTTTTAGTATCTCTTTCTAAATTAAAAATAAAAGTTTCCATCTGTCAATTATACGAGGGAAAACAAAATGTTGATATTTTGGTAAAAGTTTGAATCACCCTGTGGAATATATTGAGAGAGCAAGGAATTTAAAAATCATTTTATCATCTAGGTATATCCTGTCTCAATAGTTTGTTTTTTGGTTCATCACAATAGCTTTATTTTTGTTGGAGATATTCGCTCTTCAAGAAGACACTAACATTTTTTCGTAATTTTTACATTAAACCATGCCTTTGCAAAAGCATAGCCTAGTCCACAGACCTAGTAAGTTACGGTTCCGAAGTAGGCCTTCTTGGCATTTGCTTCGTTTAATCTTCTAACAGACCGTTCACTTACATGTACGTTCCTTTGGTGTAATTCGTTATAAATTTGAAACGCTAGCAAATGGCGGTTTTTAGCGATAAATTTACAATAATGTGCGAAGGTTCCTTAACGTCTAGCATGAAGTTGTCTCGAGAAAGCAACTGCACTGCATTTCGTACACACTTAAATCTGTTAGCGATATAATTTTGATATTTACCATCTTAAATTAAAGCTACTATAGCGGATACCGCTACTGAACTTAAAACAATCTGTGCTAGAGTAACTGCCTGACAGCCAACGCATAATAATAGTATGATTTATCAATAACAGTAACATTACATAAACCATAAACACTATTTCATAGTCTGTTGACTGGGACCCCAAGCAAAGGCATGGTTTTAATGTAAAAATTATGAAGAAATGTTAGTGTCTTATTCAAAAGAGAATAACTCCAACAAAAATAAAGCTATTCATTTGAACCAAAAAAACAAGCTCTCTCGAGAGAAAGGATGTACCTAGATGATAGAATTATTTTTAAATTTCTTGCTATCTTAACATATTCCACAGGGTGTTTCAAACTTTCACCAAAATATCAACATTTTATTTTTCCTCGTATAAATGACAAATCAGAACTTTCATTTTTAATTTAGAAAGAGATACTAAAAATTCAAATAATTTAGCTACAAATTTATTAAAAGATCTCGAAATAGGTCAACTAGAACACAGTATATAAAACTTTAAAATAGAACATAATTTTAAAGTGACAGTATTTCTTGTCGGTGAATAAAGATTTTTTTATTTTTAAATGATTTCTACACAACTGAAAACGAAGTATAGTAATTAGTAGGTAGTAATATTACTACGGCGGTAAAAGATTATATTTAGCTTAGATATGTTATCCTCATTTCAATAGTATACAAATTTAAAATTAAAAAGTTTTTAATATAGTTTATTTTTTCTACAACATTTTCCTACATACGTAAAAACTGGCAACACTGTATGCCGGTTGTTATTTTCTGGTATCTGTCTGTCAACCATTAAAATACAGACCACGCAGATGAGCTATCCAGAATGGTATACCAAGTATGAAAAAAATTCTATAGGTATTTTGCCACTTGTATTGTAAGAAAAGAAGTTTAACTTGATATGTCATATTCATTTTTTTGGTGCAATAATCAGTTTGGCTTAAGACAGGGAGAAATTCCAATTGATGGTCGCCAACCCCCGATGAGGAGAAGGTACATGAAGAAGAAGAAGAATGTCGTTTTAACAGAACGTCAACGGTTTTTATAGACATTGAAAAAACGTTGAACGTTGAAAAAAAAACTAAAGTGTTCTTGAATAGTTGTAATTAAATGTCTTAAATAGCTTTATTGTTCTTTTTTTAGCGTCCGACGACGGGAAGAGATATACTTATACCAAACCAAACCAAAACGTTAAGCATTTTTTTGTTGCCAAATTTCTTTATTAGTAAATCACTGCTGAGAAGTTAGTCTCTCTTGGATTAACCCAGCAGGGTTTAAAAAATAACTATTTTATTTTGTAAATTTTCTTACAGTACCTACAAGTGGCGAAATACCCATAGGACTTTTTTGAAGAGATGAATCACCACAAACATTTCTTTATCAAAAAAATATTTGAACCATCCATTTCAAATTCCATACCATCTTCTGTAACTGTATTTTAAACCCTAGTCAGGAATTTGGTTCATAAAAAAAATCAATCAAATGAGGTTTTGTTCAATTTTCATGTATGGCCAAAACAGTGTTGTTAGGACTTATATTTCTTTAGAATGAGCTTAAATATAGCTATTTATATCCATAAAGGGTTAAGAAAAAATGTTGGTCTAATCCGTACATAATCCGACTTATGTATATAAGTAGTTTACCTATAGGGCTTCGCATTTGAAGTATAAATAAACGTGGCAACTTTCCTTTTTACCTGCTAAAAGTCTCCTTATAATTTTTCTTTTAAAGTGTATATAATTTGATATCGGAGTAGGAAGTGCTTCATTTCCATCGGTTTCTTGTTTATGCCCACGGTAATGATACGATGCACGTACACGTCTTGCTTCTTAAGGCTTCATTATTTTTGCAAAGTCGAAACACGATATTTATCCATTGATTTCTTGCGTTAGAGAGCAGATTTTCTAGAAATTTTTACAGAATTTCGGTTATCGGTTGAATTTCCTGTAAGAATAGTAGTAATATACATTGGGTCTTAGATTCTATGGTAATTATTATTAATTTTTTTCGATCTTACTGTATATATTTGATACTGTTATACCGAATGCGTCTCAATAAAATTGGCTCACCCCTATAACTTTTTGATTTTTTGTAAAATTGTTTCTTGTAAAATTTTCGTTGTGAACCGCATTATATAATTTCAAATAAACCATATGCAAAATGTCAAAAGTTGACATATGATATGTCATTATATTCAGGGTGTTATTTTCTATCCAATAAAGTAAAAAAATACCGATGGTGCCATTTAAGAATCAGAAGTTGAAGTCATTTCCGGTGAAACAGGAAGTGACCGAAAACAATTGAATACGTACATCAATCCTAATTTATGTCATATACTAACATACCAAATTTCGTTTTTTATCTGAAAAAATAAGAAAGTTATAGGGGTGAGCCACTTTTGAGACGCACCCGGTATATTAGCAATATTTATTCAATTATTGTGAAAAATAAAGTTTTAACCTTAGAAGGAAGATTTTTCGTAAACTCCTACTTGTGCGGTTTAAAATTTTGATGCAAAATCGGGCATTACGGCAATTCAGCATAGAAGAAATGTATCAACTTTTATCTTTTTTTGATACATTTGATTTGTCATTAAGCTGTCTACATCACTGTCTTACAGGTCCAGCAGTTAGTTGTAGTGTGTTGTCTGAATTTGGTCTAGCCTAAACATACATTAAAACAGAGGGATATACAGGGTGAGTCTTAAATAAGTGCAAATATTTTCAGGGCTGGTAGACCTCGATAAAAGAAACAAATTTTCTCTTTACCGTTTTTCAAATAAGTCCAAAATAACCGACTTATTATTTAAGGTTCACCCTGCCTGTCCAGATGTATGGTTTATTTTGACAAAGAATTAAGATTTTTTCAATTATTTTACGAGAAAGAACCCGGTTAGATCGATAATAAATTGTGATGATACTGAGATGTAGAATGTAGAAAAATGAATTGACGGAGACTGAAATACTCTTAGAGTTCTGTATAGGGACATAATATTTTCCTATCGAAACATAAAGGCTGCGTAATTTTAAATCGTTTCCAATAGCGACCGCAGACAACAAAGAATGCCTTTGTGTATTTGTGTTACGTTATTGAAAGTAAATATTTATTCGTACGCCGAATGTAAAAAGCGGATTATACATTGGGAATATCACTTACATTGGAATAAGCTAGCTTGAACTCTTTTGCCTTATTTTCTTCACTTTTGTGTTGTAGAAAACTACTACATATATTTTTTTTCAATATTCTTAAATCGTGGCATGCAATAGATCTAATAATCTACAGTAGTGACGTCATAAATTCTTTTTTAGCCTCTATTATCACGATGGCTATAATACATCAAATATCTTTGTTTCTGTTTGGAACTGAACCGTAACATACTTTTTTTTACAATCAATACAATTTTATAGCCTACATATTTTTATGCGTTATTAAGTTTATTTGGCACCTTGTTAAAGCACAGTGATAATCAAAAGATATGCGCGATGTGATATAGAGCCAAAAAGAAATAGGAAAAATACGTAATAAAAAAAACTAGAAGCTTTTTTGTTCGGTAGTAAAAAATGCGGTTTCTCGTAACACGCCCTCTCTGAAATTTATGGCAATGGAGAGCGTTAATATGGTCAGTTACCAGTATACTCCCATCGGCCCGATGCTATCAGCTACTAAGTATTGTTTATTTTGCAGTTTTGCCGTTGCTTTGGAGTAATTTACTGCTATTTTACATGTGACCTTTACAGGTTAACAATTATATAATTCGCGTGCTATAAGCTAAAAGTTTGTTACAAAGGAATAATAGGACAATTAGCGCGCTGAGTGAACACAGCGAGTCCCTGACATGTACTAAACAGTTTTATTTTCAGTGCATGTGTTATATTTTATTAGTTCTTGTATATCATTTAAATCTATTTAGGTGTACAGAAATTTGAATAAGTTGAAATCTGATATAGGAAAAAATATTGCAGATATTTTCATCTAAAGTTTGCGTGTTATTTGGTGTTTTGTGAGCAATTAGTTATATGTAATTGGATAGTGACAGATATTGCTAGCTTGAACTGTTTTGCTTTATTTTCTTCACTTTTGTGTTATAGAAAACTACTAGAGTTCTGTATAGGGACATAATATTTTCCTATCGAAAGACAAAGGCTGCGTAATTTTAAATCGTTTCCAATAGCGACCGCAGGCAGCAAAGAATGCTTTTGTGTATTTGTGTTACGTTATTGAAAGTAAATATTTATGCGTACGCCGAATGTAAAAAGCGGATTATACATTGGGAATATCGCTGGAAAAAATCGCAGAGAAGGACCCACAAAAACATCAAACAATTTAAATTTGCGCTCGGTCAACTTTTTTCCACGTATATAACCCTAAAAAATAATATCGGAGGGTTTTCCGATGTTATTTAATCAAATTCCCACAATGTCAGCTCAAAAATTAAATTAGATTAAATAAAATGCTACTCCTAAAATTATGTTTGCTCAGTAAATATCAATTTACCATCATTATTTTGTCCAATATGATTGACGACTACTTCTAACATATTTTCAGCAGAAAAAATAAATATATTAGGAGTGAAGTTAAAACAACCATTATGCTCCTTTATTAGGCGATAAAATAATTAACAGCGCCTTTAATTATATCAATATTAGACTATACAGATTCAATATTAGACTATATTTTAACTAGTGGTATATTTCGACCGCAGAACTTCGTATATGAGTTTTTTTGGGGAAAAAAAAATGTTTAAAATATTAAACTTTTTTTGACATTTTCCAGGAAATTTATAACCAATATTTTATTTTTATATACTTTTTGTAAGAAATCTAATTTTCTATGCTACGTTTTCTTTATCTGATGTAAAATAAACAAAAATTTCGAAAGTCCAGGCGCAATGGAATTCTGAACGTAAACAAAAACCCAAAATTCATGGTACCTGCACTTTTCAAAAAGGTTTCAAATAACACTCAATACAGTATCGCCGGCAGTGTTGCCAACTTAGCGGAATACCCGCTAGATTTAGGGGAATTTAATTTGATTTGACGGAAAACTATAAGCAGTTGCGGCCAGCGGATTTTTTAGCGGAAAACGCAAGTCCACTTTGATGCAATACTTTCGGTAAGATATGGGCTAAAAAGGTTAGATAAGTGTTGCAATGATTATATCTTACCTCTTGATGTCCTTAACAAAATAGGTACGAAAGAATGTTATGATGATAAGGATGACATGATGATTGATTTTAATATAGATCTCACTATAAATACGTGATTTGAATTTGTTATTTTATTTTTTTGAGTTGTTTTTAGATATTATAGGTAATAATGAGAATACCTAAATTTTATTTTTGTATTTCTCCGTTAATAAAGACTTTAACATATCAAGTAGTACCTTGCGATTATTTATTCAGTTAAAAATAATTTTAAATGATAGCAATAACAAACAATTTCATCAATATCATTAATGTATAATGTATTTATAAACCCAGTTATTTAGCGGAAAAATATCAAATTTAGCGGATTTTAAGCATCGATCTAGGGGATTTCATTTTTTAGCAGTTGGCAACACTGATCGCCGTCTAAAACAGTATTAGACAGCGCCAGAGAAAGAAGTGGTGCGCGCTTATTAAATTAAAACTATTAAAGTTTCTGAGATTTAATTAAGGTTTTGTGGTAGTTTTGAGTTCCATTGCCGTGCCGAATAAGAAGTTTAATTAAGGTGAGTTTATTTTATCTCACTGAGCAACTAGTAGGTTACTATTTATTGTTTTTATTGTGATATATTATATTTCTGAATCTCAGATAAATTTTAAGATAGGTGATTGAATATAAAGAAAGGGTAATTTGCAGATGATAATATTGAAGTATTTCTTTATAGTGATTGATTTATATTTGGTCTATGTGAATTTAACAGAAGATAAGAATATATTTGTGTATTAATATTATCAAATTGATCTTGATTGAATTATTTTTATTTTACTTTATTATTTTCTATATTTAGCCTTGAAGAGTAGTTAGTCCTGTGGCGTAGTTAGCCTTGACAAGTAGTTAGTCCCGTAGCGTAGTTAGTCTTGAAAAGTTTCAAGACTAACTACGCTACAGGACTAACTACTTGTCAAGGCTAACTACGCCACAGGACTAACTACTCTTCAAGGCTAAATATAGAAAATACAAACTACTTAGTTAGCCCCTGTGTGGCATTTTGATAGCATGTGTGGCTCGTTTTTTAGCCTGTATGGCATTTCATAGCCTGTGTGGCATTTGATAGCCTGTGTGGCATATTTTTTAATAGTCTGTGTGACTAGCCTGTGTGGCATTTTGATAGTCTGTGTGGCTTGTTTTTTTAGCCTGTGTGGCAATTTGATAGCCTGTGTGGCATTTTAATAGCCTGTGTGGCATTTTGATAGGCTGTGTGGCATTTTGATAGCCTGTGTGGCTTGTTTTTTTAGCCTGTGTGGCATTTGATAGTCTGTGTGGCATATTTTTTAATAGTCTGTGTGACTGGCCTGTGTGGCATGTTTTTTAGCCTGTGTGGCATATTTATTTTAATAGTCCGTGTGACTAGCCTGTGTGGCATTTTATTATTTTATTTAAACTTGTATTTTTAGGTTGGACTATTAATAAATTATTCAAGTACCTGTTTAATTTTAAATTCACTTTATTTTAATAATCATTTTAAGTAACACTGTTGCTCACACCATGTTTTTTCTTTAATTGCAGGTAGGTCATCTCGGTAGCCAGGTCATACAAGGCTAATGTTGCTATACAACATTTGTCCATTATCAGCGCCCAGATCAAAGTTGGCTCTTGCTATTAGTAACGGACCATCTATTGGTATTATTTTTATTTTATATTATTAGTTGTATTTTATTATATAACATTCAAGATCTTTCAATTAGTTTTAAAGTTTTTATTTTTATTTTTGAGTTGACCGCTTGAAAAAAAAATGATTGGCCCTTACATTTTAAATACAATCAAATTGTCGTTATTTACCATCATATCAAGCATGTTACAATTTCTAATAAACCATATGCGAAAATGTCAATATTTGACATTATATATATGTCATTCTATTAAGCATGTTATTTTCTATCGAATATAGTAATGAAATACCGAGGATGCCATTTATAAATCAAAAGTTCTAGTAATTTCCGTTGAAACAGACAGTGACTGAAAATAATTGAATACGTTAATCAATTTATGTCATATACTAACATCCCAATCTCGATTTTTATATGAAAAAATAAAAAAAAATAGGGTTGAGTCACTTTTGAAACGCACCCGGTATAAATCCCATGAACTGTTCATGAAAAAGTAGGATTTGAAATTTCTTTTTTTATTCTTGTGTTATAAAAAAAGTTCTTTGCACAAACCTTTGATAAAAATCAGTGATATTTGGATACCAATATATCGTTTTAGGCTAAGTTTGTATTAATATATATTTTTTTCCCTTTTATTTCCCTGTTATGAAAAAGTATAATAAAACATTAGTATGAAAATGAAACATTCATATTTCATCAATATTTTAACATCCCACTATATGCATCAAGTAGGCAGTTATGACATCAAAAATTCTTAGGTTAGCTTAGTCGCAATTATCTATATTCTTACCTCTATTATCAAGATTGTTATGGTACTTCAAATATAAAACTTTGTTTCTGTTTCGAATCGAACTTTGACATATTTCATTTTAACGATTAATAAAATTTTACTGGCTACATATCTATGGGTGTTTTAAGTACATTTGGCACCTCGTTAAAGCACCGTTATCACCATTCGATCTGCGCAATATGAGAAACACATAGAGCAATGGGGTTTAAAAAATACATATTAGAAAAAAGCTAGAGGCGCTTTGTTAAGTCGTAAAAAACTCGACTTCTCGCAACACTCCCCTTTATAAATTTATGGCCACGGAGGTCAAAATAATGGTCAGCTACCAGTATACTCCAATCGTCCCGATGCTATCAGCTATTAAGTATTGTTTATTTTACAGTTTTGCCGTTGCATAGGCGTAATTTAGTGTTATTTTACATGCGGCCTTTACAGGGTAACAATTATATAATTCGCGTGCTAAGTTAAAAGTTTGCTGCAAAGGAATAAGGGGACGATTAGCTCGCTGAGTGGACACAATGAGTCCCGGACATGTACAGTTTTATTTTCAGTACAGTACAGTTTTATTTTCAGTGCATGTGTTATATTTTATTAGTTATTGTATATCATTTAAATCTATTTAGGTGTACAGATATTTGAATAAGTTGAAATTTGATATAGGAAAAATATTGAAGATATTTTTGTTTAGAGTTTGTGTGCTGTTTGGTGTTTTGCGAGCAATTAGTTATAACTGGTTACTAATAGATAATGTTAGTTATTACTAATAGATAATGCTGGTTATAACTGGATACTAATAGATAATAACTAGCTTGAACTCTTTTGCCTTATTTTCTTCATTTTTGTGTTGTAGAAAACTACTACATATAATTTTTTTCAATATTCTCAAATCGTGGCATGCAATAGATCTAATAATCTACAGTAGTGACGTCATAAATTCTTTTTAGCCTCTATTATCACGATGGCTATGATACATCAAATATAAAACTTTGTTTCTGTTTGGAACTGAACCGTAACATACTTTTCTTTAACAATCAATACAATTTTATAGCCTACATATTTTTATGCGTTATTCAGTTTATTTGGCACCTTGTTAAAGCACAGTGATAATCAAAAGATCTGCGCGATGTGACATAGAGTCAAAAAGAAATAGGAAAAATACGTAATAAAAAAAAACTAGAAGCTTTATTGTTCGGTAGTAAAAAATGCAGTTTCTCGTAACACGCCTTCTCTTAAATTTATGGCAATGGAGAGCGTTAATATGGTCAGTTACCAGTATACTCCCATCGGCCCGATGCTATCAGCTACTAAGTATTGTTTATTTTGCAGTTTTGCCGTTGCTTTGGCGTAATTTACTGCTATTTTACATGTGACCTTTACAATTATATAATTCGCGTGCTAAGTTAAAAGTTCGCTACAAAGGAATAATGGGACAATTAGCTCGCTGAGTGGACACAATGAGTTCCTGACATGTACTAAACAGTTTTATTTTCAGTGCATGTGTTATATTTTATTAGTCCTTGTATATCGTTTAAATCTATTTAGGTGTACAGAAATTTGAATAAGTAGAAATCTGCTTTAGCAAAAATATTGCAAATATTTTTGTCTAGTGTGCGTGATATTTGGTGGTTTGTGAGCAATTAGTTATATATAATTGGATACTAACAGATAATGCTAGCTTGAACTGTTTTGCTTTATTTTCTTCACTCTTGTGTTATAGAAAAGTACTACATATAATTTTTTTAACATTCTTAAATCGTGGTATGCAATAGGTATATCTACCGTTATGATGTCATAAATTATTTTTTAAGCCTCTATGATCACGATGGCTATGTTTCTTCAAATATAAAACATTGTTTCTGTTTGGAACTGAACCTTAACATAGTTTTCTTTTACGATCAATACAACTTTATATCCTACATATTTTTATGCATTATTAAGTTTATTTGGCACCTTGTTAAAGCACAGCAATAATCAAGATCTGTACGGTATGAAATAGAGCCAAAAAAAATAGGAAAAATACGTAATAGGAAAATTAGAAGCTTTTTTGTTCGGTAGCAAAACTGTTTGCTTTATTTTCTTCACTTTTGTGTTATAGAAACCTACTACATATAATTTTTTTCAAGATTCTCAAATCGTGGTATGCAATAGGTATATCTACAGGTATGACGTCATAAATTCTTTTTAGGCCTGTATGATCACGATGGCTATGATACTTCAAAAATAAAACTTTGTTTCTGTTTGAACCGAACCTTAACACACTTTTCTTTTACAATAAATACCATTTTATAGCCTACATATTTTTATGCGTTATTAAGTTTATTTGGCACCTTGTTGCACAGTGATAATCAGAAGATCTGCGCGATATGAAATAGAGCCAAAAAGAAATAGGAAAAATACATAATGAAAAAAACTAGAAGTGTTTTTGTTCAGTAATAAAAAACTCGGTTTCCCGTAACACTCCCTCTTTGAAATTTATGGCAATGGAGAGCGTTAATAATGGTCAGTTACCAGTATACTCCCATCGGCCCGATGCTATCAGCTACTAAGTATTGTTTATTTTACAGTTTTGCCGTTGCTTTGGCGTAATTTACTGCTTTTATTTTACATGTGACCTTACATGTTAACAATTATATAATTCGCGTGCTAAGTTAAAAGTTTGTTGAAAACGAATAATAGAACAATTAGTGCGCTGAGTGAACACAACGTCATAAAGTTATTTTTTTAAGTTTTTAGGAACATAATAGTTATGTATGTCCTTAAACATTTTATTTTCAGTGCATGTGTTATATTTTATTAGTTCTTGTATATTATGTATATCATTTAAATCTATTTAGGTGTACAGAAATTTGAATAATAAGGAAAAATATTTAAGATATTTTCGTCTAAAGTTTGCGTGTTATTTGGTGTTTTGCGAACAATTAGTGATAACTGGATACTAATAAATAATGCTAGCTTGAACTGCTTTGCTTTATTTTCTTCAATTTTATGTTATAGAAAACTACTAATTATATTTTTTTCAATATTCTCAAATCGTGGTATGTAATAGGTATATCTACAGTTATGGCGTCATACATTATTTTTAAGCCTCTATTATCACGATGGCTATGATACTTCAAATATAAAACTTTGTTTCTGTTTCGAACCGAACCTAAACATATTTTTCTTTTACAATTAAGACAATTTTATAGCCTACGTATTTTTATGCGATATTAAGTTTATTCGGCACCTTGTTAAAGCACAGTAATAATCAAAAGATCTGAGCGATATGAAATAGAGCCAAAAAGAGATAGAAAAATAGATATTTTTTTTAAAGTTTGTTGCAAAGGAATAATGAGACAATTAGCTCGCTTAGTGGACACAGTGAGTTTATGACATGTACTAAACAGTTCTATGATCAGTGGATGTTTTAAGTATATTTTATTTGATTTTATAAATCATTTAAATCGCTGTAGGTATATAGAAATTTCAGTAAGCTGAAGTTTGATATAGGAAAAATATTTTGGAACTGTTTGTCTTAAAGCTTGCGTGTTGTTAGGTGCTTTGCACAAACCTTTAAGGACAATTTAACGATGACTAATAGATAGCTGTAACTTGAATTGTGTTATTTTCTGTCTTTCACTTCTATGATAGGGAAAAATATCAATAAATATTAGTAATAAAATAAAACTATACATTCTCTCATTATTTTTAAAATACTGGTATGTAATAAGTATATCTACAGTTAAGACGTCATGAATTCTTATGTTGGGCTTCTATTATCACGATGCTTATTCTACTTCAAATATAAAACTTTGTGTCTGTTTTGAAGCGAACATACTTTCTCTTTACGATTAATAAAACTTTATGGCTACATATTCCTGTGTTATTAGGTACATTTGGCATTTTGTTAAAGTAGAGTTATGACCAATCGATCTGCGCGATATGACATACATATAGAGCAAAAAAGAACTAGAAAAATACATATTGGAAAAAAATGGGGTTTTAACAAATTATCATATAATTCGCGTATGAAGTTTATTGCTTGACAATAAAGGAACAACTAGCACTTGGAGTCTTTGACAGCTACTCTATCTTTTTATAGCGCTACTTAAATTGAATTTAATTCTACCTGTACATTAGTTGTAATACAATAAATATAAACGTTGATTAAAAGACTGATTTGATTTCCCCTTACGTCTCAAGTGCTGTACGGTGGAGACACCAACCGTTCTGCGGTCAACGCATAAAACACTTATTTTCTTTAATTCGGCCAGCGAAGGCATATCGAAGACGGTGTGGAACTGAAAACGACAGTGTTGCCATATTAATGTGTGTAATATCTGTAATACGTTTGACGAATATATCTTTCGATGAAAAATCCGCGTTTATGTAATAAAAATTTATTCGTGTGTGTAAAACTTGGAAAATAAGTTCGTCATAATAATGCTTTTATTTATTCATTATTCTAATAAACAATATGCCTTCCTTCGGAAACTCTCTATTTATTTAGCTAGTAATGCTAAAACACTCTATTTTAAAGTCGATTAGAGAAAATAGTATGATTCATTGGCAAGCGATGTAAATATTTGTGATCAGGTAAAATTGTGATGTAAGAGGAGGCTTAGCTTGCCTGCGGCAGGTCAGTAGTAGACTGGCCAGCCGGCTGTTGTGTTGGGTTTTGCATAGAGCTGATATTTGGGGGTTGAGAGTCTTTTGACTATAAACGTTGCAAGTACTGTAAGGCAACGGGTCGTTTGACCAAAAGAAAACCTCTTGTGACGTCTTGCCTTCGAGGTTGGTCTTGAGAGTTTGAGGTCTCCCTTGTCTTCTCGATTGACACGATGCGGCGTTGGGGTGGGTAGAGAGACTAGTGAGGTACCCCAATTAGCTTATTCGATTGGGATGCGAATCCGTTTAGCGGCAGAATTGCGTCCGGGCGAAGCCCCTATACTATTTCAGGCGACACTAGCTAGTTGTTGAAGATTATTAACCAATAGATCCGAATAATATTTGAATTAGATGGAAGATATGAAATGTGATATATTGAATAGAATGTCAGTGATGTCAGTGGTTAGGGGGCGGAGTACCCCCGGGTGAGTCTTACTATTTAACTATCAATTTTATCCAGATCAGTAAATGTTTGTTTTGTTATTTTCATGTACAATGAGAGAGTGCTTGCCAATGACCAACTAAATGGATATTTGAGGTGAATTTGCATTGTGAGACCCGGTTGAGTAAGCCCCAGAAAATAGCGATTTTGTAATAGAACATGTTAAACATAGAATAAACAAATTATAGGTACTGAATATGTCTTATGATCGAAAAAAAGTTGTTTAGTTGGCCTGGAATTGGAAATAACGATTATTGACCTTTACCATAATATTTTACATATGAAATAACAGCAATCTTAATTTCCAAGTCAACTCTGACGCCGTTTTTTGTTTAATCATATAATATTATATTAAATTGTTTAATGATAGAAAATCGGTATTATTAACATACTGTACCCAAAATCCGTATATCTACGTTTTAATCCGTAATTCTGGAAACACTGTCTCCGGAAACCACCCACTCTGTCGACTGGAAGCAGAACTACGGTACAGTATTCTTTATCCGCTGAGCTGTAAATGAGTATCAGCGTGTAGCGGCGCAGATCTGAACTAAATCTCGGACATTCTGACGGTAACGTCAGCTGCACCTCAGACATGTTTTGTGACACTAAATCGCCCATAAGCTTGCGCATCTTCCTATTCCTTCAATCAACAATTATACTAATAAATAATGTATTGTTTTATTAGGAGTAAAAATGACACTTTTTGTTGCGGGACTGTACGTTTTACATTACAGGTGAGACACAAAAAGTAATTTTTACTCCGAATAGAACATGCTATTTTTTTTCTAACATCGCGAATAATTTTATAAACAATTTTAAACGTTCCAAATAGTATAAATTACTATTAAATCTATAAAAAGATTTAATAGTAATATCTTGTACCGTATGATCGAATAAAAACGGCGTCAGCGATGGCTATGAAATGAAGATCGCTGTCATTTTATATGTAAATTTATATGGGAAATCTCATCGATCGTCATTTCCCAGCCAACTGGTCGCCGTTTTTTTTTCGATCATACGGTATATATTATACAGGGTTGTTCACCACATACGACACGGAGTATTGTAGCTAAACGATTAGATTTTTACAAATTGTAAGTTTTGGGTTCGTTGAAGGACTATTAGAGCTACAATTTAAAAATATTTTTACAAGATACAGAGTGTCCCAAATAAATAAAAAATATCAAAGTTGTATTTTTTTAAAGGGAACACCCTATATATTATTACATTTTTAGTTTCTACGATTAAAATAAAGGTAAATTTGATTAAGGTTTATTACACTTAAACCTTACCGTTTTTGAAATATTTTCAATTTTGTAAAATTGCAGTATAAATTTTAAGGCTTCATTTCTCCGAGGGTATCAAAGTTTTTAATACTAAATATTTACTGAGGTTTATTTATTGATCAGTTATTGTGTTGCAAAAATAATAACTTTACTACCTTATACAGAGTGTCTAAAAATGTATTTTAAATAATTACTAGCTTTAAACGGCAATAACTTGTTTAATTTAAATAGAACACCCTATATATTTTATGAGAATCAGATGCACAATTTAATTGTCTATCAAATTGTATTATACCATTTTTTACCTGTCTCTTAAAGTTTCGGTAGAAAATGCATTTCCTTGTAATTCAGAACTCATTTATCAATATACCCCTGGAATACCGACATTTTAAATTAATTTTAAAGATGTACCAAATTTTTAAAGAGTACAGATACTAACATTGTCGATATAGTTCATTTATTTCATTAAAAAATAAAAAAAAAACTGTTTAAATATTTTTTGTTAAAGAGGACCAATTAATATGATTCCAGTATTCAAACAACATTAATTAATTGACTGTTTGCGTTGATTAATAATAATTGCTCCAAATACTAAAAAACTAAATTATATATGTGTATTAGACAGTGTGGTAAAAAGTAACACCTTAAAAATTATATTTAATTTTTTGACAAATGGTTATTTATTACAACAGAGACGATTATTTTCATAACTTATTATTATATTAATTTCTGATTTAAATCCACATTTATTTAGAATAATTTATTAACGAACATAATTAAGTATGTAATTAATTAGTATTTGGGCGGAAATACTGGTGGTATATCTAATTAATGGTATACTTTTTAATAAAGATTTAAATAGTTTTCTTTTTGCATATAAACGGGCTAGTAATATTATCATTTTGCTAAAAACGATAATAGCATGTACATTTTGTACATTAAATTTGTTGATTTAAAAACAATCTAAAATGTCAATATTCTATGGGTATATTGATAAATGAGGTCTAAATTATAAGAAAATGCATTTTCTTCGAAAACTTGCAGGGATAGTTAAAAAGTGGTATAATAAAATTTGGTAGACAATTAAATTGTGCATCTGATTATCCTAAAATATACAGGGCATTCCTTTTAAATTAAACAAGTTATTGCCGTTTAAAGCTAGAAATAATTTAAAATAATTTTTAGACACTCTGTATGAGGTAGTATTATTTTTAGTATTGCAACACAATAACTGATCAATAATTGGACTTCAGTAAATATTTAGTATTAAAAACTTTGGTACCCTTGCAGAAATGAAGCCTTAAAATTTTTACTGCAATTTCATAAAATTGAAAATATTTCAAAAATGGTAAGGTTTAAGTGTAATAAACCTTAATCAAACTTATCTTTATTTTAATCGTAGAAACTAAAAATGTAATAATATACAGGGTGTTCTATTAAAAAAAATACAACTTTAATATTTTTATTTATTTGGGACACTCTGTATCTTGTAAAAATATTTTTAGATTGTAGCTCTAATAGTCCTTCAACGAACCCAACACTTACAATTTGTAAAAATCTAATAATTTAGCTACAATACTCCGTGTCGTATGTGGTGAACAACCCTGTATATCGAGAAACTATCTTTATGGCTCGTTGAACTTGACACTTTATGTAGGTTTATAGTTATTTTTTATACAAGACGATAAAATAATATTTTATCATCGACCGATTATAGTCGATAAGATTAAATCACGTGCGATGAAATCGCGAGTGAATTAATTTCGGGAGGATAATGAAATTTATCATCATGTATAAAACAATATTTTTTTTCCATAGCGAGTTACGTTTTAAAAAATATTCAGAAATTATTATTTCAAGGAATTTATTACGAGTAGAAAAAATATTGTGCTGGGTTGGTTTCTATGTAATTTGACAAATAAATACAGCTATCTCTTTAGTTGTCAGTTTTGAGCCAATATTTTTTAATTCTCTTTCGTGTCGATTGCTGATTGAATTGGAGCCAGAAATGGCTCAAAACGAAATAAGTAAATTAACAACAGATATTCAGGCTGATGCGACAAACGCCATATCCAAACTCATCATCATCATCTTCATTTAGCTTATTCCGTCCACTGCTGAACAAAAGCCTTCCATAACTCTAGCCATTCCTTTCTACTTTGTGCCACTTGAATCCAGTTTCCAGCCACCCTCTTAATATCATCTGTCCATCGACTAGGAGGTCGTCCTCTACTTCTATAGGCTTCGTGTCTCGGTCTCCATTCCACAAGTCTCTTTGTCCACCGTCCATCTGTCATCCTAGCCACATGTCCTGTCCAATTCCATTTAAGACGTAAGACAGATATCACCGCATCTCTTACTCCTGTTCGATTTCGTATTGTATGATTGGGTATTTTATCTCTGAGTGTAAGTCCCAACATGGACCTTTCCATTTTCCGTTGCATGACTTGTATTCTATGTATGTTCTTTTTTGTCAAAGTAAGCGTTTCAGCTCCATACGTGAGGACAGGCAAGACACACTGGTTAAAGATCTTTCTTCTTAAACATATGGGAATGTCAGATCTCAGTATATGCCTTAGTTTACCGAATGCTGCCCACGAAAAACCCATTCTTCGTAGAATTTCGTGGGTCTGATTATCCCTTCTAATACCGATCTCATGCCCTAAGTATTTATATATATATATTATATATATATATATATATATATATATATATATATATATATATATATATATATATATATATATATATATATATATATATATATATATATATGCACTTATTCCAATTCCAAAGGTATGTTATTAATGTTTAAATTTCCACTCAGTACTAGGTTTGTCATGTATTGTGTGTCTTTGACAAGTTAATTTTCAACCCGACTTTTTCCGAAGCATCATTCAGCATATCCAGCATATTCTGTGCCTCCTGTATGTTGTCTGTTATTAAAATAATGTCATCTGCAAAACAGAGATGATTATATCCAAACTACTTCCATTTAAATCCCGAATAGCTTATGAAAAGAATACAAAAATTTTCAAACATGGAATCATTTTAATTGACTGAATCATTTTAATTAACGTTTTTTAACGTGCGAGAAGAAAAGTTTTTAACCTATCCTCGCTGTTAAAGTATCGTTTAATCTACCCTTGCGGTTAAAGTACTATTTTATGTACTGTTTTTGATAGATATAAGATATAAGGCAATTTTAACAGTTGATATGGAAAAAATAATATATAATATATTTCCGTACTTTTATGCTTCGGCGTAAAAGTGCTTTACTTTTATGCCTAGTCGTTACAATGACTTTTTTTATTTTCAACCACGTCACAAAAACTAATAATTTTGTGACGTTTGAAAAAAAAAATAATTAATACTTTTAGCTATTTCGTTCGTTTTAACTGTGAAAATATTTAACTACTTAGTTTAAAACAAAAATTAATCCTAAGGCCGTAATTCCTGTAAGATGCCTTATTATCTAACTTAGCGGATTATTACAAAGTTCAACAGCGGCGGAGAGAAAATTTATGCCGTTCCTCTTTAGTTAAACAGATAACTATGTGTTTAAAGGGAGCTCGACAACGTAATGTAAACTTCTAAATTTATAATTTGGAGAAAATTAATATTTAAATTCCAGCTAAATATTTTTAAATAGTTCTATTTGGTGGTATTTTATGTTATAACATTTAACATCATTTGAAATACGACTACGCGATGTATTTCGAATAATAGTATAATGTTTAATTAGGAGCGAAAATGACACTTTTGTGACGAGGTTGTTCGTTTGACGACATTACAGGCGAGGCACAAACAGTAATTTTTACTCCGTATACAACATGCTATTTTTTTTCCTAACATTACAAATAATTTTTTCAACAATTAATTTGAAACGTTTCAAAAAATATTAAAATATTTAATAGTAATACACTTATGTAATTATACAGGGTGTTCCAGGCTGAGCGCGCATTAGAAGTTTCTAGGGAACCACAATATCTAGATCGGAGATTTTTTACACATCATTGTTTTATAACGAGATCTATCGATTAAAAATATTTTTAATATGGCGGCACTTCCGGAAATACCGGAAGTTGACATCTTTCTTATTTTAAATAGGTGCCTCCATTTTTTATTACATACTTAAATTCTCTGTAAAATTCTATGAATATTTATGTTGAACACTCTATACATAACATTAACCGTTTTTGAGAAAAAAAAAACACAATTTAAAAAAAACTACACGTCAAAAAAAATTGTATGGCCTAAAAGTCAAATTAGTGATTACCACAGCCACTGTGACATAAAGAGAAGACATGTGGCTATCTATTTTAAAAATTAAATTGTTCAAATGTCATATAATAATGGCGGTAGCGGTAGCTGTCATAGAATTGAGCGATTAAAAAATTATCATAAATCATTTTTTTCAAATTGAAACCCATTTTTTTTTATTTCACTATTAAAAAAGTTTTCCAATTCGTTACTTTTTTAATATACATGTTCCTATACCTAAAATAAATCGTTTTTAAGTTATTTAAAGTTTAGTTTGAAAATGTATATTTTTCTTGATTTTCTATAGCTTCCTTTGACATTAAGTGTCAAACAGTCAATGGAGACAATTTATTTCCATCTGTCAGAAGACGAATTATTTTAATTTCCTATATTATAAATACTGCCTGCCCTTAAGAGTTTAAAAAGTGTACTTTAAAAAATATGTCTCGTATTTTCGCTCTTTAGTGACATCAGATAGTTGATATTATTAATAATATACCGTATCACGTATGGTTGAAAAAAAAACAGCGCAAAGTGGGCTTGGAAACGATGATCGATAGCATATTGCTTTTTGAACAGGGTACCACAATATGACATCGCCAGATCTATTGTTTTACATCACTTCACTGTTGACTATATCCAAATACTTAACTCATTAAATGACTCAACTTTTAAATGGTCCTTTGTGCAAATTTTTATGTGTATAATCCAGAGGTGGAGAAGGTTTATATAAATGTTTACTAAAACTTTACCCACATAGTTGATGAATTTCAAAAATCTCTTCTAATTCTTTCTGTAGAATTTCATTCTTCTAGACCAGATAGTAAGGAATTTTCATACAACAAATTCTTCTACATAATTTTACACTCTAAGAGGATGAATTCCCTAAAATCACTTTGCGTAGCTAATTCACAAATCACTAATGTCATTTAAACGAACCTTTGTGCTAATATTTATGTATCTAAAGCTAATGCGGCTCAGAGCTAAAGTAAATCTCGGACAGCCTGACGATAACGCCAGCTACATCCCGGATATATTTTACTTATTTCTTCAATCAACGATATTATGTACCGACTTACCCTCGTATCCCACTCTGTCGGCATCAGCAGCGGTGGCAATAGTTATGCTGTGAGCGTCCAGACGATCCGTCTTCCGCCATCTCTAATCAGCCGGTTATCCCGCAATTGGACTTAATTGGAGTACGGAGCGGCGAGCACTGTCCTTCTTAATGAGACCGAATGGCGTTTATAGGGGAAGGCGGGCCGTGGCTGGCATAGCGGACACCGTAGCCAAAGCCGAACAAAAATTATGACCGAGTGCGCTATTGTCACGTCCGGTTGTTTGAATTAGTCGGTGGTTAATTCGTCAGGCGGCGATTTCGTACGGGTATTTGTTCCAACGGATCCTATAGAAGATGACTAAACATTTAGATGATAATTTCATCCTCTTCCAGTGGTTAAGAATATTTTTTTTGAATATTTACCTTTAATTTATTATAATACGTTGGGTATGATTTAGTTTTTGTCAGGCAAAGTATATTTTTTTTATTTTGAATGACTAAAATGTTTATTTCGGTTCCTTTTTTGTCAATAAAGTAAATATGTATTAAAATGTTGCTTGTTACTCTTTAGCATGCTAAATTTTACAATAAAATATTTTAAGTTACAGAATATTTAAAAAATATAAATGCGGTACGGAATACCCTGCGCGCCCGGTCGTATGATTCTAAAGTACGCGCCGAGGGTTAACCTAATCTAAAGGCGCATTCTCACGACTCGTTTACTTGGTAAGTACGCCAATATTTGCGTACTTGGCAAGTGTTCTTACAATCTCCACTTTGTAAACAATATTGGCAAATGTGGCTCTCACACGACATGCCCATTTCAGCAAGTATGCCAGCACAAACATTGTTTAAATCCTTGGCAAGTAAACAGTATACTCGTAGTGGCATTCATGAATACCGGTCGTCCCGAAATTGTCGTCGCTCGTGATTCTTTTTTCTTTTTAAGTCCTTTTACTGTACACTGCAATACGATTTCTATGTTCCTTAGGTTTGGTTATAATCATAGCAGCATAATCATCCATATGAAGGGCGTATAAATCCATAAATTCCAAAAGAACATCATTTGAAGACTACACGGGAAAACACAGCTTTGTTCATTTTAACTGGAGCTGAGAAAAATGCAATTTGGTGTTTTTAAAGAAATATGTGATTTTCGGTTGAATAATTAGAAAAATATATGTTACTAACTAATTCTGAATGATTAATATTATTAATTAACGTCATATTCTAAAATACCGAAATAAAAATGTCAAAATACAAAACAAAACAGGAGGAAAACCAGGGATGTCCAATTAAAGGTTGTATAAAACCTAAAAATCTAAACTATTATTTTTTTGTTGAAGAAAAGAGTAGCAAGAAAATAATTAATATTTAAGTAGGTTTTTATTAGAATACATAAATTTATTACATGTAATACTGATTGTAAGATGCATGCTTGTCGCCCATGAGTAAGGACATCTCTGGTTTTTGCTATTTACGCGTGGACTACTCTGTTTTTTTCCTTGTACGGCAAAATAACCAAGCTGTCATATCTCTGGGACTAAGCGTACTATTGTTTTCTTTTTTTCTCGAATGGCGTTAACATTTGTCTATAAAGTTGTATCGCTATCTTAATTTCTATGAAAATCTGACATATCTGTTTTTCCCGTGTAGTCTTCATTTGTCCACTACATTTATTGCTGTGTGAACGATTTAGGTATGGCGCCAATATTGAAGTTATTAATGTAAATTTGATATTATATAAACTATTATTGTTTTAACGTTTTAAATTATCCGCAATTAACTCGAAAAACAGTACGATCCGGAAATAAACGGGACATACTATAACAGTACAATTATTTGCACAGTCGGTTTTTACGCCTCGGCAAGTATAGCCAAGGCTGGCCAAGTCTACACTTGGCAAGTGTATGAATAATTGTGATCCTTTGACTCGGGCTATGTTTACTGACAGAGAGTGGGAACGCGACGAGTGACCAAGGAAACTGTTCTCACGACATGCGACATGGCAAGTATATACCAATATCAAATGTTTGTCAAGTACACGAGTCGTGAGAATGCGCCTTAGAGCGCTTGCACACACACCGGCAAAATCGGTGTATGAGTTGGCGCCGGCGCCGGCGCGGCGTTGCACACGTTCCAACAGTTGTATTTAATTCTATTGTATTTGCCTGTCCACGACTATTTTACCGGGTCGGAGTATATGTGAAGGAGCTAATTTATTTGTATCACAATCGAATTCAGCATCGACACCGGAACCGATTTTGCCGGTGTGTGTGTGAAAGCGCTCTTAACGCAATTACTCTGTCTGGCTCTTAAGCAATTACTCTATCTGGGAAAAATAAAAAGTAAAGTTTTTCAGACAGTCAAGAAAAAACTAAAGCTTATAAAAAATTGGAATTTTAAAAAGCCAAGCCTCAATTTATTAATATCTCACCTAAACAATGACCATTTTTACCCTTTTTATTCAACAAAATATAGACGGAAAATCCGATTTTATTCAACAATAAAACGATTAGCGAACAAAATAAGAACAAAGCCCGACCAATCGTCGATTGATTTTCGTTAGCGTTCGGTGACAAATTGGCATTTGACGAGGACGGGCGCTACGGAAATTTAACTATTCTGGTTTTGACGTATTATATCGCTCATCCAGTAATAAAATCACGAACGTGTAAAGGCTATAGGCCGATCCGTTATCGGCCATCGCCGCTGACGAATATGACGTGACTGTGTTTCTGTCAAGTCGTCTGTAGAATTAATCGAAACCTTTACAAGAAACATGATTGAAATTCCGGAGAACAATGAAAAGCGATTACATCTATAATTATCGTTGCTTAATATTAAATTTGAATAAAGTACTATTCTGGAACGGACGGATAATGCCATAGATATCGACGTATAAAGAGATGCAACAAGTTAGTTTCAGAAAGAAAGAAAGTGAATTTCAACATAACGTTTAAATGATTTAAATCTTAAATCTTTGACTTAAGTCATTTCTATTCAAGTCGTGCCATTTTCGTAAAGTCTTTAATTAATATGATGTAATTTAAGTAATTTTTATGACTTATGTTTATATATTTTATTTAAATCATGATAATCTGCGAGTTAAGACGGCAAAATGACAGCACGGCGCCGAATATGTCGATGGTTGGCAACAATGAATTTAAAAATCCTCGATTACGTAACTAAAAGTTAAATAAATAGTGTTGTGATACTTTAAGCTTAAATATGTTTACTAGCAGACCTTGCAGTCGAACATTGTTCTTTTTAGAACCTATTTTAGTGCGAAGTGTACAAGATACATTAATAACCGTAAAAAAACTCATCGCAACCTTATTCGAACATTTTGAACGGGAAAGCTGTAGTAATGTGTGCTTTATATCTCTTAAGTGCTGTTAAGGAGGTGAATTTTGTTGATGTAAATATAGTCTGTCCAGCGACAAGATCCTTGAGAATGATAGATGTGCCTGTCATTTTATTTTCAAAGTAGTTTATTTTATTTTACAAAGAAATAACTTGGTACAATTGGAACGCATAGCAGAAAATTGATATATTTAAAATATGAGTGACCAGTGCTTACTTCAAAATATTCTTAAAAAAATTGTATAAAATTGAAAAAATCTAATCGAGTTATTTTATTAAAAACAATTACATGTGTTAATACAAAACAAGCAAAGGCGTATTTAAAAAAACACCACATACTAAAAAAATATATAAAAAACATTTCCTGCTTTCAAGCCGTATTTCATGCTCAAGCAATTTCCTGCATTTATTGCTAGATTTATCAATATAACTTAAGTAAAAAAAATAATGTTGCAAAGGAATAAATAAAACAACATAGGTAGGTAAATAAAACAAACTATTTTATTAATAATAACACCTACCAAATTTTATACCTTAAAGGTTGATTAATTAACTTTAATCTTAATTTTTTTAAACCAGTACCTTTTGACATTATTTTTCTGCAGTACTAAATTCATTATTTACTTATTGTGTGCTGCTATTTTACAGATACTCCATTTTTTGGTAACATATACGAGATGATATACAAACTTTATTTATGGTTAATACAACCCTCTTGCCATAATCTCTGGTAAACTGTCTCTAGCGGTCTCTTAGCATCGAATATTAACTGTCAATATAGTCTGGATCAACACTTAATTTTCCATCGAGTTTTCCTCAACTTAATTTAAAAAATCACAAAACGCGTAATAGTACGGTCCAAAATGCAAAATGCAAAATACTTATAATTTCTATTTGACATAATTTGACACAAAATTATAACCTATTATTTGACAAGAGTTTGACAATATTATTTATAGGATTAATATATTATATATAAACCCATCCATAGTTAACTTAAAAGATATTAGAAACTTTTTTTAGTTAAATAAATGGATTGGTATGGACGTCATCTGCTTTTTTTCTGTCATCGTCTGTCGAAATCTTACCTGTCAAAAAAAAGAGTATAGTAACTGTTTATATATTTATAATTAATTTATTTTTGTTTCCAAAAAATTTTGATTAAAAGAAAGCACATTAAAGTGGACAAATGCTGTGCTGGTCAAGTTTAATCACGTGACTAAAAGTTTATTTAGTATGAACTGTAGAATAACAGTGTGGAGGCCAAGAGAATGTAGAATGTTTAGCATGGGGTTTAATCACCGCTAGTGTTTACACAAGAGTCTTGAAAAAGTCTTGCAAGACCAAGACTTTTGCAAGAAATTCAAGACAAGACTTTCAAAATTTCTTGTCTTGAATTTCAAGACAAGACAAGACTTTAATATCCCAGAAATTTCAAGAGACTTGCAATATTTCTTTAATTTAAGATTTCTTGAAAGTTAGAAATGATACATTTTTTTAAGTGATAATTAGGTCTTTGCGCAAGTTATGCCGGGTTTATACAACATTTACATAGTCGTAATCACAATCATAGTCATAATCATAAAAGTTAAACTATCCACTTCTTATAAACCTGTTGACATCTACCATGAACTTAGCCTTTAATCATGTTACCCAACTTCACTGATATAAAAATTATGATTATGAAAATGTTCTATAAACGCACATTAAAATTGCGTTGTGATTATGACTATGATTATAACTGTGATTATGATTACGACGTATGCAAATGTTGTATAAACCCGGCATTAATATTGACCAGTGTTCATTTTTTTTCTACCATAGCCAGTGTTTTAGAGTTGAGAATGAAGTAAAATAACCTTATACTTATTCTTATTCAGCTTAACCTTACTTATTCTTCAGCTTTGATTTGGCAATGGCTCGTGTTTCGTCAAACGGAGGAGTTGACGTAGTTCGTTTTCGGTCCGTTAAGATTTTTTTTGCTAAAATTAGCATCGTTGTTGTTCATTTTTCCCTATTACATTTTGTATACGACGCTTTCTATGAAATAAAATATATAAATATTATTACATTTTTGTTAGAATGCCAAATTTTTCAAGGCAAGAAATTTCAAGAGTCTTGCAAGACAAGACAAGACTTTGCCATTCAAAAAATCTGCAAGACAAGACTTTGAAAATTTCTTGTCTTGAATTTCAAGACAAGACAAGAAACTGATTTTCAAGACAAGAATTCAAATTCACAATGCAACACTAATCACCGCGACCTTACATATGTATATCTATTGCGTGTTCCTCTTTCTTCAGTTATAACGGGTTATAACTCATCATACAGTCTCAGGGCTTTAACAAAAGCCTGTATCTCCATAGAGGCCAGCTCTCCATTCTCGACATCAGCCGTTCCAAAGTTCATGGTACGAACGATCGTCGTCTCGGCGCACTCAGTGATAAGGTGTTATGGCGTTTCCCTATTTTCCCCACAGAATCTGAATTCGCCGTTGTTTCTCAGCTTCAGCCTACTGATGTGTTAGTTGAGGAGTCAGTGTCCTGTTAGAAACCCCGATTGTTTTTACTTAAGTCAAGGAAAATCTTAGATTTTTTTTTCGGTCGTAAGCTCTGAGGAACTTTTTCAAGTGTCTTAGACCGTTAGAGGGCTCCCATTCCAGGTGAACGATGGTTAAATACAGCAAAAAACAAGAGACCTATATCCAGGAGCGGATGATTGCGGATTGAGGAAGAGACATATTATAAAAAATACCCCAAAAATTGTTTCCATTATTAAGACACGCGTCAGGAAACGGTGCGTCAAACGGGTTACAAGAAAAGATCGGAGCAGCATCATCCGCAGCGTCGCACCCCTTGCCACCTGTAGTGTAAGAACGAGCCAAGGGGTGGCCACCCTTCCACCCTCATTCTCACTCGGTCTGCGCACGCCTACTACGCCGGGGGGCAATGGGGCTGCGATAGCGCGCGTTAGAGGGGGTCGATGTGTCCTCCTCGCAGTCAGTTCTTAACGCGCAATGCAACAGACAGCCGGTATATAACTGCAGACCGCGAGTCTGCGATCGCTCAGTTCCGCTCGCTCCACTCTTTAATAAAGCCGTTTGAGAGTCGACGCCGAACTTGAATTATTTGTGTCCTTTATTCAGCAGTCAAGTGTTACGATGCGTGTTATTACATACAACTGTTATGACTCTTGGTGCAGTTTCGGCCGACAGCAATAAGTCTGCCCGAATGCGGAAGTGTCCAAAAGCTTTTAAAATGGACTACGGCAGCTTGTTGTGCTGCACCGCGGCTTTTGTGCTGTACTGCAACACTCTCACGTCGGAGTTTGTCTATGACGACCGGTGAGTTTATGATGCTCAATGTGGTCGAAATATGCACGCGCCCCTACCACCCATCCTTTTTTCCTTCACATCTTTTCTTCTCCCAAAAAGTCTGAGAATTTAAAAAAAATAACATTACTAATTGATGTAAATAGGACATCAATCAATATTTTTAAATTTAGTTAATGCTGGTCAGTTTTATGTATGCACGTCTATATACCGTGTAACGTAAGGTTCTGAAGACTGTCAATAAAACAAATTGCTGCAGGAAATACTAGCTTTTTTTTTATTTTCCACGCTGATGGTTGTAGGGGTGGTTTATAAAAGTTCTAACAAAATTCTAAAATAAACTATAATTAATAGGGAACCCAGTTAAGGGTTGTAAATCAATTTCTTACCTAACACCAGGTTTATACGTCAAAATAATAAGAATCTAATATATTTGATAATAAATCCAAAACCAAAGGCTGTTAGCACTTGTAGCGTTATAAGTAAAATGGCGATCACCCGAATTCCATTATTGCAAAAAAGCGAAATTTATAAATTGAAACTACCAGGGGCCATCTATATATTAGTTTATAAGAAACCTAATGTTAAGATCCAGAAACCTGTTTTTACTATTATATTAAATTAATGCATTATATCTAATATTTCCCGCATATTTTATTAATTATGCTACATCTGCCTCCCTGCGAACTGGAAGTCGTTGTTAACAACACTGCAAGCTCGCATAAAGCTTATTCGATGAAAGTTAGGGCGGTAGAAAATGATATGCCTTCAAATGAGAAACGTGAAAAGTACCTCGTTCCACGTTTTTGTCATCCATAAGAACATACGTATCAAAACTTACTTTCTTTTTTATCCTAAATGGACCTTCAAATAGCAATAAAAACTTTTTAGTTTCCGCGCTTAACGCTGAAGAAATCGTATTGGCTCTTAACAAGACCAAATCGTTGATATTAAATGTAGGATATGGTCGATGAGGGTGATTTATCTTCCTTCTAGCAGCTCGACTTATAAGAGTTTCTTTGGCTAATAAAAGTCTTTGATTTTTATCAGACACTTTACCCACATTAGGAGTATGTACCAAAGTAGCTGGCAAATAATTTGGAGTCGTAATATTTCGATGAAGCTCGTTGGGAGAAAACCCTGTTGATTCGTGTACTACGGAGTTCATTAGTTCCGAAAAATTTTGTATTTCATACGCCCAGCGCGTATGATGTCCCGCACAGTAGACACGACAAAGACGGCCGAGTTCTCTCATAACTCTCTCGGATGCATTTGCTTGCGGATGACGAACAGAACTAAAAATAACTTTGATGCTTAGGGCTTCAAGAGTTTCCCGCCACCGTTTAGCGGTAAACTGCGACCCGTGATCTGATAAGATTCGTACAGGGCGCCCGTTCTTGGGAAAATAGTCTAGAATTAATTTATTAAGAACTGCACGACAAGTAGCCTTTTTAAGTGAATAAAGAGCAACGTATTTCGTAAATACATCCAACACTACGAGAATATACGATACACCTCCACGACTTTTAGGTAATGGCCCATACAAATCTAACGCGACGAGATCTCCCTTTCCTTCAGGAATGACAGGATTAAGCGGTGGCTTTGGCATGATGGACGATTTTGATTTTTGACAAGAGTCGCAACAACGTAGTACCTGCTTTATAGTAGAATGCATGTTTGGCCACCAAACCTCGTGTCTCAGTGCCGACCAAGTCTTGTACACTCCATAATGACCCAACATGCTATGAAAAAGCTTCAACAAATTCCCGCTGTAAATGTTTAGGGACACATACTAAGCATGGTTCGTCCGCTGCTTGACGCTTATATAACGTATCTTCATGGATCAGAAAACGTTTCTGCAATTCCGAATCTACTTCTAACTGTGAAATAATATCCGCTAATTTTTTATCCTCGCGTTGCAGCTTAGAAAAAAGACTTTAGTTTGCGCTGAAAATCAAGAGGTAACTTGATAGTAGATAATATTTTAAAACATCTCGAGTCAGATGACTCCGGGATAGTAAAGGCATCGCGAGACAACGCGTCGGCAATTATATTATTCTTTCCTGGAAGAAACTCGACGGAAAAATCATATTCTTGCAGCGCAAGTGCCCATCTAGAAATTCGTGGCGATAGAAGACGACAAGATTTTATATAAGTCAGAACTCTATTGTCGGTATGTATCGTAAAGTGACGACCTAAAAGATAAATGCGCCATCGAGTAAGAGCAAAAATACAGGCTAGTACTTCTTTTTCATTACTATGATAACGAGTCTCTCTCGGCAATAATAAACGACTAGCCCACGCAACCGTGCGTTGTTGATTTTCAACAATTTGAAAAAGATGCGCGCCCAGTCCGTATTCGCTAGCATCAACACTAACATGCCAGTCGGATGATAAGTTTGGGTGATACAGAATTGTAGCTTGAGATAATTCATGCTTTATTTTGTTAAACGCTTGTTCTTGTTCGTCTTTCCACTCCCATTTTATCTTTTTTCTTAAAAGTCTCGACAAAGGTTCACAAAAACCAAAAAAGATTGGCAAAACGATCTATCAAAATTGCACATCCCTAAAAATCTCTGTAACTGCTTAATATTTTTAGGACGCGGATAGCTGGTTATTGCCGCTATTCGCGTTGGATCCGGTTTAATTCCTTCGCTATTTAAAATATATCCCAGAAAGGGCAATTCCGTACAAAAAAATGCACATTTTTTAAGCTTCAGCGTTAATCCTACTTCATTTAACCGGTCAAAAACAAGTTTTAAATGGCTAATATGTTCATTAAATGAATTAGATATTATCAAAATGTCATCAATATAGGCAATTAAAAATGAATCGAACTCCGGTCCAAATACTCGACTAATCATACGCACAAACGAAGATGACGCAGTAGAGAGACCGAAGGGAAGAACGCGAAAAACGTAGGTTTTAGAGTCAATCATAAAACCGGTATATTTCCTTGACTCCGGTGCGAGTGGTATTTGCCAGTAGCCGTTCGTCGCATCTAAACGCGAAAAATATTTACGATTCGTAGTTCCATCAAAATTAAGTGTATTCAAAATTTGCTCTATCGGTCGCGGCGCCTCATGATCCCTCTCCATTTGACTATTCAAGCGTCGCGCATCTAGACACAGTCGTATCGTACCATCTCTTTTTATTACTGCAGCTACGGGGGAGATATACGAAGTAGCGGCCCGTTCGATAATACCGAGACGCTCCATTTCTTTAACCGTTTCATTTACCGACACTCTATATGCAACTGGTATAGGGTATGGTTTAATAAAAAAGGGATTTTTATCAATCATTCGAATTTCATGTACGTAATTTTTTACACAACCTGGCACATTAGAAAAAACAAACTTATTTTTGTCTAATAAATTTTGAAAAATTTCTTGCTCAGTTTGACTTAAAATAAAATGCTTGATAGTGTTATTTGAATCAGTATCTTTTTCCACCGAAAGAGTAGCACAAGCTAATACTTCATATTTGGGTATACACCTTAAGTTAATTTTTTCATACCCCTCGTATTCATGAAAATATTTTTTCTCAGGCAGTTTAACAATGTTACCATTCAACATACAAGCTAAAAAATTATTCTTTAAATCAATTGTAACTTGATATATTCTTAAGAAATCTATACCTAAAATAATAGGATATATGAGATCGTTAACCAGAAAAAATTCTTGTTTAAACAGATTGCCATTACAAGAAAATATTATAAGAGATTGTAATTGAATTTTTTTCTGTTTACTTTTAAATGCTCCTGTTATTCTTACACCTGTGCATGGAAAACATGGTATATCTGCTTTTAAATTCTCGGGAAAACGATTCCATACATCTTCCGAAATAGCTGAGATTTCACTACCTGTATCAACGAGAGCAGGAAAGGAAAATCCATATAAACTTAATTCTAAAATAGGCGAACGATTTGATACACTGAGATGATCGAAATTACAATTTCCATCGTCCAACAAATCATCCACCGGATAATTTTCTAAATGAATGGCTCTACTTTTGCTATCTACAGGCGAGCCAGATTGCGATAGCATATTTAGTTTTCCGGATTTTCTCCGTCTAAGATTGTATCAGGTGTTTGAATATTTGATACATTTTTTGTCGCGTTTTTATATGTATAATTCGTATGATTTACTATTTTTTTATTATACGGGGTCTGACTATTTGTCGATGAACTTTCATCAGGAGAAAATCTGCAAAATTTTTTAGTTGCACCAAAATAATATTCTGCTTGGCGCAAGCGTTCCAATACACCTTGAAAAGTTGTAGTTCCTACCAAGGTGCAAGATACACTAGGAGGAAAGTGTCGAGCAATTATCTGAATAAGTTGTCTTTCGGTGTACGGGGGCTCCAAATGTTTTGCCATAGCTACATATTTATTAAAATGATCTGTAAAACTTAAGCCGCTATTTTCTCTATATACATTAGAGTCTAACTTTATGCGAACTTCCAGCTGTTGACTGTGATTCCAAAATTGTGATAAAAAATGATGTTTAAAATCATTAAAATTTACAAATGTTGATAGAAATGCATCTGCCCAAGTTCTAGCATTATTTTTAAAATATAAATGACCCATTCCATTCAAAATAAATTGATCTACTGGAATTCCTTCGCATCTATAAATAGATTCAATTTGTTTTAAAAATCAACCGGATGTAAATTACTTCTATCATCAAATATAGGAAAATCAGACTTTGGTTTTACAATATTGCTATTTTGAAAATTATTATTACTGTTATTTAAATTTAACTGTTGGACTACATTTGTTATTATGTGGCTTAAATCTTCGGCTCTACAAAACATAGTTCGTTGTTCAGGAGCTGCCATATTGACTAAAAGGTGGGGGCGGATGGTTTGTGGTGCCTCCCTGACAAATTCCCCATGCTGGTACACCGCTAAGTGGTGCAGAAAACGAAAAAGTTGGATGTATCCTACCTTGATGTAAAGATGGAGTTGTAGGTACTGGATTGGAAGTTGCTCTCTCCCTGCTGTCCTCCGATTGTCTCGGTGGAACTGTATTCTGCTGGTTTTGGAACCGTCTTTGCAACCGGGTTGAGAATGCCGGTCCACTTCCTGCAGGAGTGTCCTGTTCCATTTCCACGTTCGTTTTTCTGGATGTAAAACCAGGATGTTGTGACCAGTCCCGCTAGTTGGGCGCCAAGATGTAACGTAAGGTTCTGAAGACTGTCAATAAAACAAATTGCTGCAGGAAATACTAGCTTTTTTTTTATTTTCCACGCTGATGGTTGTAGGGGTGGTTTATAAAAGTTCTAACAAAATTCTAAAATAAACTATAATTAATAGGGAACCCAGTTAAGGGTTGTAAATCAATTTCTTACCTAACACCAGGTTTATACGTCAAAATAATAAGAATCTAATATATTTGATAATAAATCCAAAACCAAAGGCTGTTAGCACTTGTAGCGTTATAAGTAAAATGGCGATCACCCGAATTCCATTATTGCAAAAAAGCGAAATTTATAAATTGAAACTACCAGGGCCATCTATATATTAGTTTATAAGAAACCTAATGTTAAGATCCAGAAACCTGTTTTACTATTATATTAAATTAATGCATTATATCTAATATTTCCCGCATATTTTATTAATTATGCTACAACCGTCTTACTTTTTCACCTCGTTTCTTTTGAGAATTACTCCCGAGAAAATTTTGAGAAAACTCAAACTTCAAAATTAATATACCAAATTAAGTTTTTTAACATTTTTTTTTTCAACAAGACTGTGAGAATTCTTAAAAATGATACTGATTGCTGATAGCTTTGAGAATCCTCAAAATGGAAAATATTGCTCAAAGAATTTGTTTTTTTTAATATATCTTTTGTTGTTATAATATACAGAAGAAAATCGAAACTTAAAACATTGTAAGAAAGTATTCTTTAAGTTTAACATAGTATACTAGTAATATACCACTGTTATTTTTATTTTTTGTTTCTAAAAGAGTTGAATTCATGAAATTGAGAGATACTGTGTGATATACTTAATTTTATGGTTAATGATGGTCAGTTATCGATATGCAATTCTACTGTCTCGCGTTTTGAGTTTTTCTTTAAAGATTTTTTTCCGAGATAACTTTTAGAATGCACAAAATTTGAAAATGTTTGGACAAATAATTTGTTCCTTTAAAATTTATAGATGGAAATTTAAAATTAAAACTATTGTAAGAAAGTATCCTTTTAGTGTAATCCTTCTTTATATACATAATATATACCTGGGTAAAGATATACAAAGAAAAAAAAGGGTTTAACTTAGTATACTAATTAAAACTAACCTTAATTTCTTTTAATAGTATTTTCTCAAAATAATTTTTAGTATTCACAAAATTGAAAGATGCTGATGGACAGGGTGTCCCAGAAATAAGTGCAACTATTTTAACTGGTAGTATGGTTCAACCCCAGAAACACGCTTATGAGTTTTTTCGCGAAAAAAAAATTGAAAATTCGAAATTTTTTGAAAAAAATTTGGGAATTTTTTTTAGTTTTTAGTTAAAAAACAGAATTTCTTGATAATATGGCAACATAGGTATTAGATTAAATTTACAAGAAAAAAATCCAGAAAAGGTCCAGTTCTCAAAATTTTAGCAAAAAATCATTTTTTTTTTGGAAATTTTTGAAGTAAAATAACTCCGTTATTTTGGATTTGAAAAACGATAGAGAGAAAATACGTTTCTTTTATCGAGTTGTACCACCCCTTAAAATATTTGCACTTATTTCTGGGACACCCTGTATAATTTCATTGCTGATGTTGGTCATTTATGGATATGTACCTATGCCATCTTGAGTTTTGACCTTTCTTTAGGGATTTTTTTCTAATATAACATTGAGAATATAGAAAATGGAAAAATATTGCTCACAAAAAAGTGTTTCTTTAAAATATATTTTCTGTTTTTATAATATTCAGGGTGAGTCTTAAATAAATGCAAATTTAGGGGTAGTATATTTTGACCCCAGAAACATGTCTATGAGTTTTTTTTTTCGCGATTTTTATTTTGAAAGTTTGAAATTTTTTGATAAATTTTTTTTTTTTAATTTTTAGTCTCGTTTTTAGTTAAAAAAACATAATATCTCATAATGGCAACATAGCTAGCAGATTAAATTTACAAGAAAGAAACCCCAGAAAAGATACAATGGTTCTCAAAATTTAAGCGAAAAATATTTTTTTTTAAATCTTCAATAAGTTAATCAAAGTAGTTAATCTTAAGTAGTTAATCAAAGTAAAATAACTCGGTTTGGAATTATTTGATAAACGGTAAAGAGAAAATATGTTTCTTTTATCGAGATCTACCAGCCCCGAAAATATTTGCACTTATTTAATCTAGACTCACCCTATATAACACCTGTAGGAGGAAATTGAAACTTAAATCATTGTAAGATATTTAATTTTAACTTTTATTTTTTTATTTTTTTTAAAGAGTCTTGAGAACTCATGAAATTGAGATATACTGTCTGATATGCTGAATTTTAAGCTTGATGATGGTCAGTTACCAATATTCAACTACCATCTTACATTTTCGTCTCATCTTTAATGAATTTATTCTCCTTATAAAAATTCTTAGAATACCCAACAATTAAAAAAAATAGTCAAGAATGTTCTGTCATTAAAATATAGAGGAGGAAATTATAAATCAAAATGTCCCTAAGTAGCTATTATGATTAACTTAGTATATTAATAAAATTCGAGACACTGAAATAATTTGACAAATTAATCCTAAATGTTGTAAATAACTATTTTTAGAATATACAACAGACAATTAAGTTAATTTAGTATAATTTACTTTACTTAAAAATGACGCTTTTAAAGTTCTCTACTAAATAGAACAAAATGAATGTCACGCTAATTGTAATATCTATATAGTAACTATTGTCTTTTGAAGCTAAAAATCCAACAATTCGTAGCTTAAATTATTATTTGTTTAATATGTTACAATTAAGATCCGAAATAAAGTTAATCTCAATATTACCGGTTAACTACGAGAATAACACAAAACAAAACGAAACCCTAAAATTAACTTGTTAATGTTGACATTAACTGATATTATCCCACTTCGAACTTTAACCTTATACACAAATAAAGTTTGCATCATATTATAGGCATTTTTTATTCATTGCTTTAGGTGAAATTTGACTTTTGCGATAGTTTTTGGCTGTGAAAAGGATTAAAAATGACCAAAGAAAATTTAACCTGTTGCTCTGTAGTATCTGTAAAATTTGACATTTGAAATAGCTAAAAAGTTTTTGTTGGTTTATTGGTCGAATTATGAGATAGAATATTAGAGAACGTTGTTTCTTTTTTAGTTTTATTTAAGTAATAATATAATTAAAAAAATTAATTTTGGGCCATTTAGATGAAAACTTAATAAATTTTATTCAATTGCAGGCTATTATCTTTGTAGAAACAACAATAACTATTGCTATTCTGTTTGTTGTTAAATAGCTATACAGGGTGGGTCTTAAATAAGTGCATATATTTTCAGGGCTGGTAGATCTCCATAAAAGAAATAGATTTTCTTTTTTCAAATAAATCTAAAATAACCGAGATATTTTACTTTGAAAATTTAAAAAAAAATATATTTTGCTAAAATTTTGGACCACTGGATCTTTTCTGAATTTTCGTTCTTGTAAATTTAATCTACTACCTATGTTGCCATATTATCAAAAAATCATAATTTTTAACTAAAAACTAAAAAAAAAATCTAAAAATGGAAAATGAAAATTCCAAATATTCCAATTCTTTTTCGCGAATAAATCCTTACAATCGTGTTTCTGGGGTCGAAATATACTACCCCTAAAAATATTTGCACTTATTTAAGACTCACCCTGTATAGTGCTCATATTATATTTACTTAAATATTTTGAAAACTGGAGGTGAGATCGACTGTTTTTGTTTTAAAAAATTATAAAATATTTTTTGTAATCTAGATGGCTGAAAATTGGTACGCATATATACAGGATGGATCTTAAATAAGGTCAAATATTTTAAGGGTTGGTAGATATCGATTAAAGAAACATATTTTCTCTTTTTCAAATAAGTCCAAAATAACTAAAATTAATTTATTTCAAAAATTTAAAAAATGATTTTTGCTTAAATTTTGAGAACCACTGTTTTTTTCTAGGTTTTCGTTATTTGAAATTAAATTTACAACCTATGTTGCCATATTTTTAAGATATCATGTTTTTTAATTAAAAATTAAAATAGAATACAAATTTGAAAAAAAAACAAACTCTTCTTGAAAAAAGAAACTCATAGACATATTTCTGGGGTCGAAATATATTACTCCTAAAAATATTTGCACATATATACAGGGTGTCCCAATATTCCGTGGACAGAACTACTACTAAATGGTATGGAAATTTGGAAAAGTACCTATAAATGGGATTAACCATTTTACAAAAAGCAAAAATTTTATGAAGAATGCTTTTTTCTCAAAATTTCAATAATAAAAAAAATGTTTCCTCTTGTAAAGACAGTCCAGGAACATACTGTATACCAACACCAAGATAATAATTATCCAAATCATAGATGAAATTCAGACTGGTTCAAGAAGCGAAAAATAAATTTGAAATATAAATTTAGTCAAGAGTAAGCTAGACCCCTCATAGACTACTTTTAAAATAAAGTTACTCTTTTGTTGAGTAGCTTATAAGGCAACTAGCGTGTACCCGCAACTTCATTCGCGTCGAATTAATCATTTGTAATGGCGATGATAAAGCAAAGCAAGAATTTGCATTAACACACAAACTGGATAAAATTTTCTCACATTTGAGGGGTAGTTTCATCTCGTTGGAATCTGATTTTCGAAAAATCCGTTTGCCAAAAATAAGCTTTTTACGTCAAGCAGTTTAAGCAGAATCGTGGTTAATCAATTATCCAACTTTTTGGAACACACTGTATGATTTTTTTAAAAATTTCAAAATATTGTCAAGGTCAAGGGCTAAAATGTATTACTGGTTGCCTGCACAACCGCAATGTGTCAAGAAAAATGGCGTATCCGCCAGAAATTAAAAATGTATTACTGGTTGCGTGCAAAACCGCAACGCCAGAAATTAAAAGACTTGTTCAGGCGCCATCTTTTAGTCAAGTCGAGAAGTAAGGGAATCAGACAATGGAATTGTCTGGTATGAAGAAGTACGCTTTCCGAGAATTGGGGAAATTTCGAGAAGCAGTCAATAGAGTATATAAGCCGGAGCCATCGACAACTGAGACAGTTTTTAAAATTTGAATATACCGCGTGGAAATTGAAAATCGGACAATTTGGTGAAGGAATCTTATAAATAGTTAGTTTGTTGTGTGTTATAAGTTAGTAATTGTGTATAAAGTGAGAAAATAAATTCGTTAAGTATTTTATCGTGAGTTTAAATTAGTGGACCCACGGAATCCGTAACAATATGTAAAAAAACAAAATAAATTATGCCAAGCGTTTTCCCGAAAGACTAACCGTTTTTTAAATAAGAAATATTGTAATATTTCAGAGGCGATTTCACCCTCTTGGAATTTGAGATTTGAGAAACCCTTCCTTATCGAACCTCTACACCCCACTTTAAACGTCAAGCAGTTTAGGCAGAATCGTGATTACTCAATGGTCATATTTTATGAAACACCCTGTATACATTTTTAAAAAATCTGTAAAACAACAAAATAAAATATACGAGTTTAAGAGTTTTTCCAAAAAACTCACCGGTTTTCAAATAAAAAATATTCTAATATTTGAGGGGTGGTTTCACCCCCTTAGAATTTGAGTTTCGAAAAATCCCTTCTTATCGAACCTCTACACCCTAAATTCAATCCGTTTTCCAAAAATGAGCTTTTTATGTCAAGCGCTTTAAGCAGGATCGTGGATAATCAATGACCAGATTTTTCGAAACACCCTGTATATATTTTTAAAAAGTATTAAAATATGTAAAAAAACAATATAAAATATACGTGTTTAAGCGTTTTTTCGGAAACTTAACCGTTTTTTAAATAAAAAATATTGTCATATTTGAGGGGTGGTTTCACCCCCTTGGAACTGGAATTTCGAAAAATCCCTCCTTATCGAACTTCTACACCCTAGAATCAACCTGTATACCAAAATTGAGCTTCTTACGTTGAGTGGTTTGAGCAGGATCGTGATTAATCAGTATGTCAGTCACTTAAGGATTTTATATATTAGTATAGATTGGTGCTTACTTTGACATTTTTTTAATAGTGCATAGTTACATAATATCATGTTACGTCAAAATAAATCAATTTCAGTGTATCTTTTATACGTGTCTATAAGTATTACCGCGTATTTTATGTTATATAAGATAATTAAAATAGATTAAAACAAATTATTCTACTAATTTGGTAACCAAAATGAAACGAAAAAAAAAACATTTATTTAATAGAATAGATATTCATTGCCAACTCTATTAATTTGATATTTTTATGTTAGCGAAGCACGAACGAACTCCTACAATCAATACAAAACGATGGTTATCAAAAAATACCTAATTTTTGTATTTTTTCTACATAATTTTTCTGTAAATTATTAACTAAGTGTATACTGTTAAAATTACTTTGACGTAATAAGATAATTACAATAATAAAGTTAGCATAAAAAAGTTATAGACACAATTTATAAATGTTTTTAAATATTAACTCATAATATTCTGCCATCTAACATTAAATACTTAACTAAAATAATTTCGGACTTTCATTGCTTTTATTTATTTTTTGATTAACACGCCATCAAGTGTAAACTTATCTAACTCCTAAAATTAATGAGCATTTTTCGACTGGACTAACAAAGGATTAAGAACAGATGGAGAATATATTAACCATCCAAGATTCGCTGATGACATAGTCCTAATTGTCAATAGTCTGAAGAACTACAAGCACAAATTTACGGACTAAATACAGCCAGCAATAAAGTAGCTCTCAAAATGAATTTAGCAACAACTAAAGTAATGTACCAAGAACTAGTAGACAGAAAAGACATTCGGTAAACAATACACAACACTGGAAATAGTAGAACAATTAATATATTTGGAGCAATTAATACACATCTCGGGATCCCTATTACCAGAAATTAACAGGAGAATTAAGTTAGTATGCAGTACTTATCGAAGGAACATGAAAAATCATATCTAAATCTAGAATGCCACTTTATCTAAAGAATAAAACATTCGACCAATGTGTACTTCCAGTCATGACATATGCATGCGAAACCTGGACACTTAACACGTTGAGTGCCACGTGCCCACCGGTGGTCATTCTTGAAATGAATCGGTAGACAAGGTTCTCACGGGTGGGTATCCCCTTGGTTACTTACTGCGACCAAGATTTTTTTTTCGTTTATATTAATTGTTTGCAGCTGGTATGACTTTGTACTATTTATCTTTGATGAATAAAGCTTTATTTCCCTATTTTACCTTGTTTTTTTTGGCCACCGTTGGTCACTTCAGTATTTTTTATACATTCGGAGACCAAACTCCCAAGTCCAAGTAAAATTTGTTTACATTCTGGGACCGAACTTAACATTTTTCAATGCTAAATGCACGTAAAACGTTCCCACCTGTGAGCACACGATCTTGAAATGTATTGCATCGTGTGACCACACGTTGTCCTGGCAATGAAAATCAATAATGTCCACCGGTGGTCACTTGGTCCTCCGTTGCAAAATTGAAATGCCCACCGGTGGGCACGTGGCGCTCAACGTGTTAAATTTATTTATTTAGCGTATGGCTCTAGTGCACATAAAATCACATGTCATTATCACAGCTGTAAATATACTAATAATAAGAATACGAATAAAAATTGGACATGTCAGACATAAAATGTAAAAAAGGAAAATTTAAAATATAGTACAAAACAAACTTGTCACAAACAAACATCTAGTTTTTTATATAATCAATCGCACTTGGTGTTGCTTTCAGGAAATCTCCAAAATCTCCCTCATATGCCGTTAAAGCGCATTCTTCTCTAATATGTCGAACAGTCTGTCGTAGAGCTCCACAATTACATACCGGAGTGGTGGCCTTTCCCCATTTATAGAGAGAATCCTTGCACCTGCCATGTTCGGTTCTCAGCCTGTTTAGAGTTACCCATATTTTGCGAGGCTGCTCAAAACCAGGAGGAACTGCTGAAATACATGTAAAATCCCGACTTTGTGGTGGACCGTTTTCCATACATTCGTTTATCCATGCATCATATACGTTGAACTCTGCATTCTCGTCAGTATTCCCAAGTGTTTTTGATGAGAGTGATGGCTTTCTTGAGCGGAGTCTATTAATATTTAGATCCGTTATGTCACAATGTACTAGTAGTTCCCGGTTTAGCAATATTTTCTTGTGTTCTCTATGTAAAGCCTCAAGTTAGGAGGAAGTATGTTACTTAAAACAGGCAACCAGTATGTGGGCGTAGTTCGTATAGCCCCTGAGATGATTCGCATTGTGATATTCAGCTGGACATCCACTTTGTTGACATGGGCACTATTCAACCAGACAGGCGAACAGTATTCGGCCGTTGAGTATACGAGGTTCAAGGCTGATGTTCTTAGAATGGCCGCAGATGATCCCCAGGTGGTGCCGCATAGCTTTTGTAATATGTTGTTCCGTGTGCGTATTTTTGCAGCAACCTTGGTGAGATGGACCTTAAATGACAGAGTTCTATCCAACGTAACTCCAAGATATGTGGGTTGTCTGTTGTGTGAGAGCTGTCTTCCCTCAAAGTATACTTCAAGTTTCCTATTTGCCACTCTGTTATTGAGGTGAAAACAAGAAGCCTCTGTTTTACAAACGTTTGGTTTAAGCCGTCACTTGCGAAAATACTCTGCTAGTACTGACGAGTTAAAACGGACATTATAAGGAAACTGCAGATCGTTCAATGCCCAATGCAACGAAATATGCTTAGAATAACCAAGCGTGATCGTAAAAGAATAGAGTAGCTAGGACAAGACCCAGGTAATAGATATCATTAACAGATGGACCACAAAAATTACAGCATGGTACCCACGAGGAATTAGGAGGCCTAGAGGAAAACCAAACCTGAGATAGGATCATGATATTAGGAAATCAGCAGAGATAACTTGAGCTCGCATAGCCAATAACAATGGGCCCAACTACAAAAAGAGTATTTAAATATGTGAGGGAGACTACACCAAAATTAAAAATGGTTGAACAAGCTGAAAATAACGATGATGATTTAATAATGTCCAATTTTGAAATCCAATTTTGAAATTTTATAGTGAGTTTCCATTTTGGTGGCATTTTTTAAAATAATAACGAAACTATTTTAAATAAGAACGACAAAAATCATAATTTCGACACAGAGGTAACACATTTAAAATTTTATTGAAAAAATTAACAAATGGTCACCTCGTGGCCTCGTATAAATTTTAGTGTTTTAGGGTTAAATTTTAATCATCTGCTGAAAAGGGGGCTAATATGGTTAGCGATGGGTACCTTCATAATTATAAAACAATATTTTAGTATTAAATTATCGGGGTAATGTTGATAATAAAAAGAATTGCTTCGGGTTATAGAGCATTATGACGCCATATCTCAACAATGCCCTTATGGCAGCATTAAACCAATTATTGTTAATTATAGCTGGTGATAGTTTTACGTCAGTGACTCATACGACAGTAACTTTAGTAATTAACAAAGTATCAAGTCGTAAAATAGATTTTATGGGCGATAGTTAACTATCGGTAACTCAAGTTGCGAGCTTCTTGATAATCTTGGCATGATAGACTAGCAGGATACTTGATTTCGTGATAAAAGCTATACGATAATAATTAATAAAAACAAATATAAGGTCAAAATCATTTTTAGAGTAAATTAACCTATTTTTTAGTGTTTTTTTATTGTTTGTTTTTTTTATTTAATTTGAGGTAAGCCACGAACTTAAGAGATTTCATTAGTCTGATAAAGTAGCAAAATAAGCGTTTGGCATTTAACATTTTATGTAAAACTAGCTATGTATTTTTACACAAATGAAGAAGAAAATTAAAGATAAAGGGTTATACTATATTCGTATTGTAGCACATTTTTAGACAACTTCTTTATTTTTAAGATTTTAATGGTCAAATATCAACAAAATATTCCTTATGTTTTGACTAAATTTTCTCGAAAATAAAGACATAATTTAAAATTCAAATACAATACGGAAATAGTTTTTTGATTACAGTGATATTTAATTTATATGGTTTTGTAGCAAATTGCTCCCTATTTTATAGCAAGTACTGAAGCTCTGCGAACCTTAATCCAGCCTTAATCAAAGCACGTGTGTTTGGAATTTTGGATGTGGCATAATACGACCGGATCGGGCTAAGCCTTAGGCAGATTTCTGAAATAATATATTTTTCTTTCGGTCACACACCCGCTTTACCCCTGGCAGCGACCCGACCAGTATAGCGTAGTAGACTCTTAATGATGAAATAAATTACTTCCGGCTGAATAAAAATAAATACTTTATTATGACTAGTTGTAATCTATTAGGGAAAACAGTCTTTTACTAATACGAAAATATTAAATTTTAAGACTATTCTTTCTAGGCATAAACGGCTTTTTACAAATTTGCCCTTCTTTGACGACAAATGTTTTGTGAGTGGCTGCTATATTGTTCTCCACGGGTGAATGCTCGGCTCTGGTATATAAGTAGATTTAGTAGTTAGACTAGTAGATTCTCAGTAGATTTAGGAGTTAGACTAGTTCACACTTGATAAGGGTCAGTGCTACTTCTGAACGAAACGTTGTGTAAGCAAAATATTAAGAAAGACAGTGAACGTCCGAAATTTAAAATAAGTTAAATCCTTTTCAGTTTCAATACCGAATGATTTTTTTTCTTGCTTTTGTAACAAAGACCTAATATTGAACACCTGATATCGTATGGTCAAGAGCTACATTTATTCTGTGCTCCTATATGGAATCCTGGACCCTAAAAGTGACTATACAATGAGGAAGTTTTGAAAAGTGGATGCTGAATAATATATCTTGGACGGAACATATGTCAAATAACTCCGTATTACATCGCATGAACCAAGAGGGAGAGTTTCTAAATATAACAAAGAAAAGAAAATCAGCATACTTTGGTCATATTCTAAGAAACGGCAAATACAATCTATTACACCTTATCATCAAAGGTAAAATTGAAGGCAAGTTAGGTCCAGGCAGAATACAGATCGTGAATGAGAAATATTAGTGAGAGCGCCCACCAAAGTGACGTAACATCTGACGTGGCACGTAATCTGGCAAGTAACATGTACCTAGCAAAAGTTACGTCGAATTGAACAAACGACAATAAGCACGATACAAAGAAAACAAGGTATGATCGATAGCGGCTCAAATTTCGTTCAGTTTGCGCCAAATCAAAAAAAATATCCATATTGTTCAATTGCAACTAATAAAAAAGACCCTCGAAAAGACTTAAAATAGGGAATAATTAGGACATAACCTCAAAAGTTATGTCAAATCCTTGAGCTTGATATTTGAAAACTAATTTTTAGATTTTTATGTGTCATCAGTTTGACGATTTGAAATTGGCGCGCGGAGCTTGCCGACCAATGGTGCCGTTATCACCTGTGACGTAATGACCAACCTGCGCAATATCATACCTTGTTTTCTTTGTATCATGGACAATAAGTGTGTCAGCGCACACTGAAGTAGCGCTGTCAGAAACGTGTCATTTGTACATGTGTAGCATGCCATGCCACTGCTTCAAAACTAGAACTGGTTCTACTTTTCTCCACGTTCTACATGTTAATCAAACTTGGCAAAAATGAAGGACGATCCGGACTTCAATATACGTTTTGTATCACTGATAGAGACTAAACCATGCATTTATGACCACACTCCTGCCGATTATTCCAACAGAAATAGACAAGACATGGCATGGGAACAACTTTTCTAACTAGCACGTCAAAGGATTCTTTTTTCATTGTATAAAATGCATGAAATCTTTCAGGAATATATTCAATTCCTTAAAAAACACTAAATCCACTGCTCCTTTCTCTCTTTTTACAAAAGGGGTGTATCAAATAGCGACGCTTTGGATAATTTTGGTTCATATTAATTAGGTTTACCACTGCTAAGAAATCTTCATCCTCTGAGGACGATATATTTACGCCACCGCCACATCACTTATATGTGCGCTTCATGAAAAACCATGCGACGCTAGTGCCATATCATTGCCATGTATATGCAAAGTTATATTTTGGTGGGCGCTCTCCCTAAGGGGTTGGACAGGAATGAATGTCCAAACACATTTCTTAGAACAGCAGTAATACGAGAAGAATTCGCTGCGTTTATCGCTAATCTTCGCTGAGAAGAGGCACCTCAAGAAGAAAAACTGAATCATTGTCTAACACATTGAAAGTAACTGTTTTTTCAAAGTGACTAAGGATTTGATATTGAAGAAAAAGGTGTGTCGATTTAGGCATAATTGGGAACGGGCTACAGGATGACGCTCTCGACGTTTCGAATCGATGCCCCTAAATGGACGAAATCATCAGGATTTTTCTTAACAATGGGTCGATTGGAACCAAACTCGGCACGTGGATAGAGGTACCCGAATGGAGTCCTCAGACGGACAGACGGTTATTTTAATACAACTTTTGTGAAAGTGAATCAAAGTATTTATTAATTTTTAATTTTTTACTTTTTCAATATTTTAAACTACACTTTTTAAAACATGTTCTTCAAATCTTAAGAAATTTTACTTTATGAGCTTTTTTCAATATGCGCACATAGTGCACAGACAATTTTTTTTATTAAATAACTCCGGGATGTCACTTTAACTTGAAACATTCAAATTTGTATCTAAAATATCTGTATCCTAAAAAACTTGTAATAAACCAGTTGCTTGAAAATATTTCTGTATTGCTTTAATGTCATTCAATGGCTTCCTTTAACTGCATGCCTTTTATTTTTGACCATAGTATGGTAAATTTTAAATATTTTTCTACAATTCCTCAAACAATGGAACAGATTAATTTTCATCTTTAGTGTTTTTTTAATAATGCTCGAGGCACTTTACTATAAATTACTCTCAAACAGCCAATTCTGAAATACAATGTGCGGTTTACGTAAATATTTATTTTAAAATGGAAATCAGAAAGCTGTTTTAGACAAAGCTTCGACCTCATAATATTCGCTGCACAATTGAATTATAAATAGAATGCGATAGGTTCAATAGTCTATGAAAAGGAAACATATAATATGGCTTTAAATATTTTTCATTATTAAATGAATATTTAAAACACAAACTAAATATGCTTTAGTATTGGCCATTTACATAATATAATCTACATATTTTAATTTTTTATTTAAATTTTTGGCGTCTATGGGTTTCTCGTTTAATATAGTCCTTGTTATATAAAATATTTGATTTTGATGTCAATATAACTCCCATTTGTAAGGGGCGCCGCGTTTTATGAATTCATACTATGCCGTAACACTCCAACGTGTTAAATTGCAGAAGGAATTACATAGAATTTATTTATCATAATAGTTAAAAATACTACCGCGTGTCAGCACAGAACTCACGTAGGGATTCATAAACTAACAGGCGCGTGTCTACCCTATAATTACTACGCGTGTTGTAACCTGGGATGATTTCCATTACAAATCATTTAGAAAACATACCGCATAACAACACAAAAGTATCTTTTTCGGCATAGCAACAATTGACGCGTTATCCAGTTCTTCCAGTTGCATCATACTATAAGGTACTTTGGTACCTAGTTAGTTTTCTTCTGAGTATTTCGTGTACCTAAAAGTTTAATATTTCGTTGTTTGTGTTTGTGGAACAGCGTAAAAAGTAAGGTAAAACTGTTTAGGTAGTTTGAAATAATGATTTTCTTGGAACAATTTGGTATTGCCGCTTGCATGTAAAATAATTTTTAATGACAGGTATTGATAATTTCGATTCAAAATATCTCAAGACCCATTACTCGTAGAGATTTTTACCAAGTGATCTTTTTTACGTAAAAACCGTCGTAAATGTACAGTTTTTTAATCAGTAGTTTTATACAGGTACGCACGAAAAGTTATTACTCTTCAAACCAGTTAAAAAATATGAAAGTGGTGCCCTCTACAAATAGAGTCCTATTCACATCAAAATCAAATTATTATGTCAAAAAACTACCAAACATCGATTTTCACCGAAATATTGACGTTAATGCAGATATTATTTTAAAAAATCGAAGTAAAAATGAAATTTCTACACCCTGTATCTTCGAAACTAAGCATTTTATGACCTCATTTATACGAACTTTTTTAATTATTTTTATTTACAGAATATGCTGCGTTTGCTGAAGCTTCCGTAATACAGTTCGAACCACCCTGTGTATTATTAGGTGATTATTAATTTGCTTAAAAAAGAAACTACACTCAGATGCAAAAAACGCAACGGAGAAATTTTTAGTCAAATTTAAAGTGTTATATTTTTGTTAATTTTAGCTCTATTTTCATTAGGGTTGCCAGACGTCCGGCTAAAGCCGGACATGTCCTCGTTTTTTGGCAATTTGTTAATATCCGGCCGGCTTTTCTTTATGTCCGGCTTTTTCCAATTTACGAAAAATTGTTAATTAATTTCGATATTTATAATACTAAAAAGTGAAAAGTGCAACCGGCAACCGGTCAACCATAAAAATCAAACCAATTCCATGACAAAACGCCTGGTATACCACGCGAAATACCTAAATTGTGGTATTTAATTTGTATTTTTGGCATTACTTTGGTATTAGTGTACAGAAATTTGTCAGCGGTTTACCCCTCATAATAATCCCCTTTTATCTGGTATAGTGACTGGGATCATATTTGTATAAGATAAAAAAAATAGATGTACAGGGTGGTCGAAATTGATCTGTTTTAACAGAGAAAACCGATTTCCTAACTAGATAGAGCAAAACCGACATAGATGTCATGGGATCGATTTCTGCGACACGTTTAATGGCGTAAACCGCCTGTTGATATTTTCACTGCCAACTGAGGTACTTTTTGATTTTTTTTACCATTTTGAAAATTGCCCGTAACTTTTTTATTTCGCAGAATAATAAAATTGTGTAAAAACGTTCTTAAGACACTTTTTTAAGCACAATCCAGTGGCGTAGTCAGTTTTTTTTTCTATATTTGCTCTTTTTGTCAGAAATGATAAAAAATATAATTTTTTAAATGGAAGTCATAGTTGTCTTTGAACTTAAAAAAATGATGGCGTTTAACCCTTTCCGACGATATAAAGTTATGTGTATTTATTTCTAAGAATGTGAGAAATATTAGGTTTTTTATCTTTGTATCGAAGCGGGCCTTGATTTTGTGTTGACCTACATAGTTGCCTAATTATTTTTTATCACAATTTAATATTTTATGTTATTATTTATCTGCATAACTAAAGACTTTTGAAAAGGTAAATCAACATTCTATATTAGTATTACTAATTATAATTAAAACGCCAGTGTTACAACTGAACTGAAAATGGGGAATTTAGAGAGAATTAGATTGGAACAAGCGACCCCATATCTTAGCCTGCTAGGTCCTGTGATTTAACTCCTTTCGACTTTTTTTATGGGGAAAATTAAAAGACCTTATAATATACAAGGGAAGAACCATTAGGACGAAAGAAGAATTGCAGAAGGCTACTAGGTAAGCTTTTGGACTTATTACACCAGTTCCATAATAAATATCTGTAATTCTGTGCGCAAAAGATGTTTATTGTGTATTCAATAAGGAGCTGTTTGAAAATCTTTGATGCTTTTTTTTAGAAAACTATATTCGTCACTCAAAAAATACGTTTTTTTAGTTTTGTTCTTTTTGTTTATTGTATCGATTTCAATTGTAATTATTAATACTAATATTGAATGTTAATCTACCTTTTCAAAAGTTTTAGTTATGCATATATGATAAATAATAATATAAAATATTAAATTGTGATATCGTTGGAAAGAGTTAAACGCCATCATTTTTTTAAGTTCATAGCCAACTATGATTTCCATTTAAAAAATTATATTTTTTATTGTTTCAGACAAAAAGAGCAAACATAGCAAAAAGCTGACTACGCCACTGGATTGTGCCTTAAGAACGTTTTTACAGAATTTTATTATTCCGCGAAATAAAAAAGTTATGGGCAGTTTTCAAAATGGTAAAAAAATCAAAAAGACCCCGTATCTCAGTTGGCAGTGAAAATATCAACAGGCGGTTTACACCATTAAATGTTTCTCAGAAATCGAGCCCATGACATCTATGTCGGTTTTGCTCTATCTAGTCAGGAAATAGGTTTTCTCTATTAAAACAGACCAATTTAGACCACTATGTACTTACTTGATCGGGTATAGTCTGTCCAACGAGAAGATCCTTGACAGTGATAGATGTGTCTGTCATTTTAATTGCAAAGTAGTTTATTTTATTTTACAAAGAAATAAGTTGGTACAACTGGAACGCATAGCAGAAAATTAATATATTTTAAATTTGACTGATAAGTGATTACTTCAAAATATTGTGACAAAAAAAACTGTATAAAACTGAAAAAATGTAATCGAGTTATTTTATTAAAAAACGTTATGTGTTAATACAAAACAAACAAGAACAAAACACCAAATATCAAAAAATATAAAAAAGAACTATTTCTTACTTTCACGCTTCAAGAATCTTCCCGCATTTATTATTATATTTATCAATATAACTTATGTACAAATACAAATTTGTAATATTCTACAGGAATAAATAAACCAACACAAATAAAACAAACTATTTTATTAATAAGAACACTTACCAAATGTTATACCTTAAAGATTGATTAATTAAATTTAATCTTAATTTTTTTAAACCAGTACGACATTATTTTTCTGCAGTACTAAAATCCATTGTTTACCTATCGTGTGATGTCGATATCTTACAGCTACGCCACTTTTTAGTATGTTTAGTACGATCCTTGTACCATATACGAGATGCACTTATCTACGACAAGATAGTATACAAACTTTATTGATGGTAACTTTATTGGTGTATCAGACTTTCCGCCTGGGTAGCTAGTATTTACTTTAAACTGTGGTTCTGGGTCTACAGTTAATCTATCTTTCCTCCACTTGACTTCAAAAGACACAAAACACACGTAATAACACGAATCATAATGCATCATCTTCCAAAACGCAGATATTTGACATAAGTTGACACAAAATTATAACCTGTAATTTGACAAGACTTTGACAAGCTTAAAAAATCTGAAGTCGAATTCATACGCATCGGCGTCCGTCCGTCAAACCACTAAAATTTACATATGATCTGCCATTTTTGAAATAAACCAATAAAACTGGTTAAAGACAACAAGAGACGACGCATGACGGATTTATATATAAACCCATCAATAGTTAACCTAAAAAATATTAGAAACTTTTTTTAATTAAATAAATGGATTTGAATGGAAGTAATTTGCTTTTTTCCTGTCATTGTCGAAATCTTCTCGAAAAAAAAACAGGGTATAAATCGATTTTTTCACGTTCTAGAAGTGCAAATCGTTGTTTTTTAAGAATTTTTCGACACGTGAAAAACACAATAACCAACAAAGAAGACGTACGAACTTCTGAATAAAATTTTAAGTGGCGGAACGATGATGAAATGCGAGATGGTTGACACCGCGCTGGAAAGTGGTTGGATAGGGCGACATCTGAGGCGGCCGCGTCCCTTTTATACAGCTTAACGACGATGACGGAAAATTCACTTTCAGCCTGGAAATATATTTTCCATGTAAGGAGGGTATAAAGGAGGAGAGTGTTATGGATGATTTCCCGCAATATTTTTGAAGAGGAGGAAAACCGCGCGCTATCAAAACTGTAAAAGGTGGCGATATATTTTTATGGCCTGTACACAAAATTTTCACTTCGTTTTAATGCCAGAATTTGCCAGTGAATTCTTCAAAACGAAACAATGTATAAATCGTTACTTTTTTGAAGTGACACTTTTTACGCGAGTAAAAGTTAAGCGAGTAAAAGTTCGACAACGAGGAACCGAAGCCAACAATCGAAATGCCTATCAACTGCGACACGCCAACGAAGACAGAAATACAAAAGGCTATTAAAACACTTAAGAACAATAAAGCAGCCGGCCCCGATAGCGTCCCTGCAGACCTCCTCAAAGCAGATCCTAGCACAGGAGCAGACATACTGCATCCTCTAATTACACGAGCTTGGGTATCTAACATCATCCCAGATGAATGGAAACAGGGTCTCATTATTAAACTCCCTAAAAAAGGAGATACCACTAACTGTGACAACTGGAGATGTATTGTTTTGTTAAATACCACTCACAAGATAATATCCTCTATAGTTCATTTAAGGTTAAACTCCTATATAGAGCCTACTCTGAGAGAGAACCAAGCTGGTTTCCGACCAAACCACTCGTGCATTGACCATATTAACACATTGCGCATTATCATAGAGCAGTCAATAGAATTTAGGTCACCTTTATTCTTATTATTCATAGATTTCGTCAAAGCTTTTGACAGTATCCCCCATGCGATGGTATGGAAAACTCTAAAAGAAAAAGGTGTTCCGGAAAAACTAATTAATATAATCAAGGAACTCTACAGAAACACAGAATGCAAGGATGCACAGGAGTAAAGCAGGGTTGCACATTATCGCCGCTTTTATTTAATATCGTGCTCGACAGCGTTTTGACTAAAGCCACGGCAAACATTAGGGGAGTACAATGGACTCTGATATCGCATCTGACGGATCTTGATTATGCTGATGATATCTGTCTCACAACGCAATCCTTCAAAGACATGGAAATGATTTCAGACGTCTAAAAACAGAAGCAGACAAAGTAGAATTAAGCATAAACATCGACGAAAACAAAGTCAATGCGCATTAATACAAACAACAACACTCCATTCAATGTAGGAATCAAACATGTCGAGAATGTAACAGAGTTTACTTACCTGGGAAGTATTGTAACACTACTACTACTGCCATTACTCGCTGACGAGTATTTGACACGCATCAGAAGATGGTCACGCAAGGCGTTTTCTTTCATGAGCCTTTCTGTGACTGAAAAGCCCAATACGTGATGTTATTTGTCTACCGCACTCCGGACATTCAAAAATCTCATTGTTTTGTTGCCTCTTAACTTTTTGGTTCTCGCTGTTAACTGAGTTTACAATTCTTCTCCATTGAGTTCTATTGTGAGCTGCTACTTCCCACTCATTCTGCACATTAATCCCCTTTAAGTTTTCGTGGAAAATGTCCTTGTACCTTTTGAGTTGTCCACCTGGCCTCCTCTTACCGTCTACAAGCTCACCGTAAAGCAGTGATTTTGGTATGCGGTTTTCTTGCATTCTGCATACGTGACCAGCCCATCTTAGTCGGGATTTTGTAACCATGACTTCAATACTCTCGCAGTTAGCTTTTTCAAGAACCGATACGTTTGAGACGTGATGGAACCATTTGATTCTTAAGAGTTGTCTAAGGTGTCTCTGTTGCAGCTTTTTTAATGCGTTCATGTGTCGGCGGTACGGCACCCAGGTTTCGCTCCCATATAACATAGTGGGGATTATTATTGCTCGGTACACTGCAAGTTTCGTTTTTGTGCTCAGGTCATGGTTGTAAAAAACCCTGTCTTTTAATTTCCAGAATGCTCTTGAAGCGCTGCTAATCCTGTGCTGAATTTCAGAGTCGATATTGGCCTTTTCCGAAATCAAACTGCCGAGATAATTGAATTCCGCTACATATTCCAGTAGTTCTTCTCCGATTTTTATAGCATTGTTGTGATCTTCCGGGGGAGTGCACATGATTTTAGTTTTGTCGATGTTTAGCTTAAGGCCCAAAGCCTCGTATGCCCAGGTATATGTGTTCAACATTTCTTGTAATTGCTGTACAGTTTTTGCAACTAGAGCGCAATCGTCAGCGTATTGAAGTTCTGTGATGAATTTTGTACGTGTTTTTGCCCTGAGTCTTTTTATGTTGAACAGACCGCCAGTATTGTAACAGCAAACGGTGGCGCAGACGCGGATATTGTCAGCAGGATCAGGAAGGCACAGCGAGCCTTTGGCCAACTAAAATTAGTTTGGACCTCCCGTCAACTCTCCATACAAGCAAAATTAAGAATATTCAATTCCAACGTCATACCAGTTTTATTATATGGCTGCGAGACATGGAGAGTGACAAAAATATACATCAACCGTCCACAGGTGTTTATCAATCGCTGCTTGCGGAAAATACTTAAAATATTTTGGCTAGACACTATACGTAACACCGACCTGCTTCATCTTACAAACCAACAAGAAGTAGGCATTGAAATCCGCAAAAGAAAATGGGGTTGGATAGGTCACACTTTGCGGAAACCTGATAGTAATATAGCGAGATCAGCGTTGGAGTGGAATCCCCAACGAAAAAGAAAGCAAGGACGACCTGCTCAAACATGGAGACGTTCCATACTGGATGAGCTTCAACAAGTAGGGTCAACATGGAAGGAAGCAAAAACAACTGCCAAAAACAGAACCCGATGGAGAGCTTTCACTGAAGCCCTTTGCTCCGCGTAGGAGATATAGGATCCTATATATAAAAGTTCAAGGCCGGGACGCATATTAGTAAACAGCGTCCATGATGGCGATTCGGTTCTAGGCCGAACTGAAAAACTACTATCGTAAACAGCATACGATATCGCAAATCCGTCCAGTAAATAGCATCTCTGATTCCAAATTTTAACTGCATTAATTCCTCTTATAAATAGCAGACGATATCACGAAATTTGTTGATTGGTTACTCGTAATCAGCATTCAAGATCGCAAAATTCACAAGTGCAAGATGTCTACCAAAGAATATAGTACTAAATAATATTTTGCAAAAAAAAATAATTTGTCCTCAAACCGCGAGTCTTTAAGTTAATAGATAAAGGAATTATTAGAACACATTTCGTTAAAAAAAGAAGAAATTCAGGTAAATTACAGACATTAACAAGAGTAATTACTCAAAACAAATTAACTTAAAAAAAAACAGATTGTAAATCAAAACCAAAAAATGGCTGAAATGAATAAAGAAACAGAATGTTTTAAATTTTTGCAGGACATTTTACCCAATGCTTAGAGAATGACCAGCTTTACTTCGAAAATTTAAAATAAAAACTACACTTTGTGTAGTTTTTATTTTTATATTGTGTTTGGTTTGGTTAGTTCCTTCTTCAATATCTTTTATAGTTAAGGACACATCTTTTTTAAGAAAAGTTAGGTATTAGAAATTTATATTGAGTTCTAAGGAAAATATATTATATCTCTATTTTGTTTTAAGTAATTTGCATACGTATGTAAGTTGGATGAACATAAAATATTGTCATCTGGTAATCTATTTTCTGTTGATTTCTCGACACGATTTTAGGTTTGACTTTATAGTCCTCTATAATATTGATTTTTAAATGGTATCCTTAATGGTAAATGGTAACTTTTGATTTTTAATTGGTATTCTCATAAATGGAATGACATATCATATATATCAACAATCAATTTTGACATTTTCGAATATTGTTTATTCGAAATTGCAACATGCGATTCATAACGACAATTTGACTCGAAATACCAAGTGTGTGGTACCAAATTATTCGTAAAAAAAACGCTTTTTCCAAATATGCTAATGAGCCACTCTCGTTCCATTTGAAAAAATTAATATATGATTAAAAATACGATTTGGGCATCTTTTAACCGATCTGGACAAGACACGAATAACATTAGACGATCAAATCTATTTTTTCAAGGCTCCTTGATTAAAAATTAGTGTTTTAACACAGCCATGGCACTCTAGATTGAAATTTAAAATTCAATTTTGTTTGTGGCAAAAATGTCAAAAGTTGACATATGATAATATGTCATTCTATTTAGAATGTCATTTTCTATCGAATAAAGTAAAAAAATAGCGAGGACAGAAAACAATTGAATACGTCAATCAATTCTAATTTATGTCATACACTAGCATACCAAATCTCGTTTTTTTTTATCTGAAGAAATAAATAAGTTATAGGGGTGAGCCACTTTTGAGACGCACTCGGTATAGGTAAGTATTAATAAAGTTAAAATCACTCCATTTTTTAATCACTTTTCATATACCGGGTGTTGCATCGTCGAGCGGGACATAGGAAATCCCATGTAAATTTTAATGGGGTCAATTATTGGCTTCCCTAATTATTTTGGAGAATAATTCTATTTAGGTTTATTGAAGAGCACTAAAACCCACATTCAAAAGAATAACTTTAGATATTTTTGATTAGCCCGTTTACGAGTTATCGCCGATTTCTTTTTAAATATTTCTTATGGCCCTGTATTTCTTATTTACTTATGAGCACCAGTCAAAGTAAAAGATAACTGTCAAATGAAGTCATTTCAGAAATTTATCTATTTAGTGCTTTATTATTATTATTAAAAACTCATACCTACATCGAAAATATTAGCCATGAATTACACTACCGAAGAAAATGTATTGATGATTAAATGGTATTATCAAGGAAATAGTTATCAAAAGGTGTCGGACATGTTTGCTGCTCTGTATCCGAATAGATCGATACCTGGAAAATCTACAATCGCAAGAAATATACAGAGATTTGAGACCAAAGGCACCCTAATAAATAACTGCAGATATGAAGCAAGGCAGGAATAAAGAGAAGATGCAAGAAATGATACTGACTTGGAAGTTTTATTGTGCGTGGAAGACCGTGGAAGAACGATGGAAAGATCAGCACAAGGAAACTTGAGGATGAAATAGGAATAGATCACACTACAGCGTTTCGAATTTTGAAACGACATAAATATTATTCCTTCAAATATGAAAAGCACCAAGAGCTACGAGATGGGGACGAAATACGGCGGTAGGCGTTTTGTTTTGATATGATGGAAAGAGCAAACACGGATAGAAAATTTTTAAAAAACATATGTTTCACTGATGAATGCACGTTTACCTTAAATAATGAACCCAATGTTCAAAATTATCGATATTGGGACAATGAAGACCAACACAGGTTTGTCGAAACAAGGACGCAATATCCACAGATAGTAAATGTTTGGGCAGGGATATTCGGACACAATATTATCGGGCCATTATTTCTTAGGCGAAATTTAAATGCAGAACATTATTTGGAACTACTCGAAAATCATATTTTACCTGCTTTACATGATACCGCTAGGGAAAATCAGGAAGTTTGGTATCAAATGGATGGCTGCCCGGCACATCGTACCCTGGCTGTTCGGGAATATTTGACAATAGTTTTAACTGAAACGTGATTGGCCTAAATCATACAGTAAATTGGCCAGCAAGGTCTCCTGATATTTCGCCAAATGATTTCTTTCTCTGGGGCCATTTAAAAAACAGGATATACGAGAATAAAAAATACCCAAATCTAGACGAGTTAAAAAATGCTATTTCTGCCGAATGCAATAGAATTTCAGTTTACCAACTCGCGAATGGAAGAAGAGAATTTTATGATTGCCTGGGTTATTGTCTAGCAGTCGATGGAGGAATATTTGAACATCTTCCTAAATCCTAAAGTTCTAACAATTTAATAGTACCTAAATTAATAAGTTATTGAATATTGTAATAATATTATAATTAACCTTGTAATTGATTACTTTATTTTACTTTAATTCATGTTAATTTGTATTTATAAATACATCTTTAAGATTTCCGATGTAGGAATGAGTTTTCAATAATAATAAAGCACTAAATAGGTAAATTTCTGAAATGACAACTTCATGTGACAGTTATCTTTTACCTTGACTGGTGCTCATAAGTAAATACTGGGCCATAAAAAAGAAATATTTAAAAAGAAATCGGCGATAACTCGTAAACAAGCTAATCAAAAATATTTAAAGTTATTCTTTTGAATGTGGGTTTTAGTGCTCTTCAATAAACCTAAATAGAATTATTCTCTAAAATAATTAGGAAAGTCAATAATTGACCCCATTAAAATTTACATTAGCATTATTATATTACATTAGGATTTCCTATGTCCCGTCCGACGATGCAACACCCGGTATAGTATTTTTTAGCCCAATTTTTAATAAATAAGAAATAGAATGGCAACACCGCATAGTGCTTCACATAAAAATAATGTACTATATGCAGTTGAAAATATATAATTGAAAAATTATATGCAGAAAAACGTTTTTTTTACACCACTTGACCTTACTTTTAATAAAGGAGATCGTAAATTTCTTTTACGAGCAAAGACGAATTTAACATTTAAAGTCCTCGTCCAATATTGTACAAAACAGTAGAACGGACGAACTTGTCCTACTGTCTTGTCACCCGAAACAAATTACAATCTTTATGTGAGTCGAGCATTATCGAAAACTTCCAGCAAACGATTTTCTTGTCGACGCTTCGCCATAATTAAACATTTATTGTATGCTGGTGTTCGCGCGCAACAGACATCAGCCCTTGCTGGTCTTTGTTTAGTTTCCGACCGGCCTTTCTTTGTCCGACGACTGTGGATAATGCCAGAAGTGATCTTTTTGTCCCGTTCTCTATCCAGATGCGTTCAGCGCTTGGCCCTAAGAGATGCACAAATAATTGCGCTCTTCTCGATATTCTGCTGTAATTGAAAGCGTTTGTTGTCTGGCCCGATCTAACAAAAACTACGTATTATTTGCTTTTTGTGCAGTTCTCTTTGTATTTTTTGAAGGCTGTTTTAAAATTAAAACTATTCTACGACTATTTTCAGTATTATCCTCAATCTACAGTATGTCCCCAGGTTGTCTTTACCAGAGGAAAAAAAAATTATTATTGACATTTTGAGAAAAATGAAAGCTTCATTAAACTTTTTGCTTGTTCTGAAATGGTTAATCCTGTTTATATTTTTCTAAATTTCTGTAATATTTTAGAAAAAATAAAAAAAAACATGAAGATATAGTCACAACAGCAAAATAAAACACTAATTCACCACAATATACCAAACCATTATCTTTACAAAAAAAAACCTTATGGGTATTTCGCCACTGCACACTTCTCTAAGTGTTCTCGAATAGTTGAATTTCAATATTTTAAATAGTTTTTTTCTTTATTCTTTGTATTTTTTTTTGCTTCCGACGACGGAAAGAGATAACTTTCCGAAACGTTAAGCATTTTTTTTCATTCTTAAGCAAATTTGTATTACTATAAACATAACTTGACAAGCACCGCCCGTTGAGGTTTAACGCAGAAGTGTTTACAAAAAAACTAATAACTAAAGTGAGAGAGACCGATCAACGTTGATTTTTGAAGACTGCGTTAGTGGCGCGGCCTTTGGCGTCTAACCCGAACTATGAGCGCATTATCGATATAGTAGGTTGCATTTATACCTATATACTGGCGCCAAAAATTTAAAATTTGTATATTTGAACCGAAACTTATTCTTTCAAGTTTATAATAAGAAATCTTCGTAGTTTCTTTAGATTATTTTGTTGACAACGAAAATTTATTATTAGGCTTTAAAACCTATAAATAAAATACTGTGTAGGAACATAATAATTTATTTAACTTAGTTTGGTTTTCAGTTTTTGCAGAATTCATTTACCAGGTCTTTGGTGGGTTGTGGATTGTCATGTCTTTTCTTGAACTAAAAATAAATAAGTTCAATTTTTCATTAAGGTTTAATTTTACATGCTTAACAGTTTAGGTAATCTGTTTCTGTACATGTCGTAGTGGAACCCATACTCCAACTCAAGGCTGCAATCTTCAATATCTTTTTTTTTATCTAACTTGGTTGGGAGTAAACAAGGAAGCACGGTTGGGAGCTCGCACAGAGTATCAGTAGGTATCCCGTAGGTATTCAATGTTTTTGATAGTCTTTATTCTATACCAAGAACCTATCAGTTGAAAAAAATAATTTGTATTACTGGTAATTGTTAATAATACCAGGTAAAATACCTAGTCGTTCCATAGGTATCAGAAAAGAATAAGAATGTGATGTTTTACTTTTACAATCGGATTTATCCCGTAGGTTATGCTTACCTATGTAAATTAGCAATGTACGACTATTAGTACGAGAGCTAGCAACGTCGGAAAAACAAGTATTTTAAGACGTCTGGCTCTTTGATATATCTTTTACTATGCTCTCTAGAACAGCATGCGGCTCGTCTGGCTGCCGGTAAACGTTGCCTTCCCTACTGCGCATTGAAAGAAGATTCTATATTTTATTAGTCATTTAAATTCTCGTATTGAATATAAACCGACCGAGTCTCCATAACTCAATGCGTAGAGTTTCAGACCACGAACCGAGGAGTCAGAGTTCGAATCCGGGTCAAGACAAAAACTTTTTTATTTTATTTTCGTTTATATTCTGATAGTAAAGTATTAAATATTTTTTTTTTAATCACCAGAATTATTTAATACTTTACTATCAGAATATATACGAAAATAAAGTAAAAAAGTCTTTGCCCTGACCCAGATTCGAACTCTGAATCGTCGGTTCGTAGTCGGAAACTCTACGCACTGCGCTATGAAGACATGTTCGATTTATATTCAATACTAGAATTTATAGGACTAAATTAAAAAAAATATAGGATCTTCTTCCGATGCGCAGTAGTGGACGCAACGGATATCGGCAGCCAGACGGACCGCATACTGTCCCAGAGAGCATAGTAAAAGATATATCAAAGAGCCAGACGTCTTAAAATACTTTCTCGAAAACGTTGCTAGCTCTTAGACTATATTATGTGCACTCACTTTTACTATTAGGTATTTTAAAATAATTACCGAGATAAAACTTACCTTTAAAGGAAACTACTTTTTGTCTAGATCTCAACCACAAAACCAAAATTACAAAAATGCCGAATAATCGTGGAATCTCAAATAATCAATAATGACAACCATATGACAATAATCTCTTCTCAGAAGCTAAAATAACAGGTACATTCAGTCAAAAACAATTTATTACTCCGATTATCAACAGATTTTCGTTATCTCCTTCTAGAGCAAAGAAATAGAAAAAGCTACTGACAATCTAATTAATCCTGTCAAATGTTTAACTTGCAAAGTTGAAAACTTTCTTTTTTGACCGCCTAAACGCTATGCGCGTCTGGGATGCGCGGTGACAAAATAAATTTGTCTACGAAATGCCCTATTCCACAAGCCCTCTCACTTTAGTTATTAGTGTTCTCTCTGTCTTTAGCCGCTCCTAATTTATAGATACATAATCCGTGAAATACAAAACACTTTTTCTCAATTCATACAAAATACATTCCAATTATTTCCTTGTGACATTGAAATTTTTCAATTCGAGCTTAATTAAGAAAATTGAAAACGATTCTTCGTTCATTTTATAATTAAAATAGTTCACAATATTTTGTTATTTGTTATTCTGGCAACTGTCAAAGTCGTTGACAGTTTTGGCGTAATATCTTATTAGAGAGGGTCATCCTTATGCAGATATAAAATGAACTATTTCGCGGCGAACGTTTTAAGATCATTGTGTAGAGGTAGACTAAATAAAAAGTAAAAAAAAAGACTAAAATAATTGTGTAGAGGTATGTAGTTTGCGAATGGCCTATTAGAATGATTATGTTGTGGAATTGTCTCTTGTGAGAACTAAATGAACTAGCAGAGATAAACTAGGTGTTTATGTCTGAAACTAGTTTGCGCGTATTAGTTGAAAAGAACTATTAAGCACATCTCTAAAGCCTAACAGCGCCCCTATCGGAGAAAAGGTGAAACCCACAAAACAGTTGAACATAGATAAATGCAACAAATTTAGATTGGAAAGCCCGTAAAAATTTTAGGTCGCGAAATTATTTTGGGTCGCGACCGTTATACGCGATCTGGCGCTGCTATAGCGGTCGCTAAGGACAACGGCAAACAAAAACAGAAATAATTTTTTTTCTTATCAAAGTCAGAATCTTCAAAAATCATAATAATCTTTCAAAATCTAAACCGCTCTCATTAAAGAAATTCCGAAAAGTGTTTATAGTGTCCATTTTCAAAGTAATTATTGCTATCTTGTGAGTTTAATTCAAGTTTTATTTACTCCAACCGGTGATAATTGTGAAAAAGTGGCATTAAAAACTTATAAAGCTGTGCTGTGAACTGTGAACTGCAAAAACCATCGTGGATCGTGGCATAACGTCGGTTTCCAATGTTTCATAGGTGTTTCATACACGCGTCCTTATATAAAATAATGTTTCTTTTATGCAACATACTGTATTTTATTTATAAAATTTAACGAAAATAATAATAAATTTGAATAAACAATATTTGGCGATATAATTTTGGAAAAAGCCGAACCGCTCCGAAATTTTCAAAAGTTTTGTGTCGCGACCGTTGCAAGAATAGCGCCAAATAGTGTTTACATTGTCCTTATGGGCACTTTCCAATCTAAACTTGTTTCATTTATCTATGTAGGTTGAAACAGTTTTAAAATTCGGAGTGAATGTGTTTGCCAGTTTCCAACTGCTTTTAAGTTGATACAATTAATTTTTATTTATAATTTAAAGACAAAAAAACAACCAGCACACGAAGATTGGCTTCCCAATTAGATATATCAGTCAAGAGTCAAGTGTCTTTAGAACAATAGACCAACAAAAGCAGAACTCATTCCAATATCACATACCTGCATAAGAAAGGGGCAATATCTTAAAGAAAGTGATTTTCCAGAGATAGATGTTGTTAGTAAATGCGTACGTTTCGTGAGCACTTAAGAAAATGGGAAGACATTTGTTTTCTGTATTGTGTACATATAAGCCAGGACTTGCATGTTAAGAATATAATAAATAATAACTTAATAGCATAATATGCTATTTAAATATCAGAAATAAGCTTTTTCTATTAGATAATAATAATCTATCTTTATTTAGAATTTTCAGTTCAAAAATCAAAAATTCTTCAAAAAGGTGACAACATCGATAGTAGATTATAATTAGAAGAACAAATTACAGAAAAAAATCTGGTGGCTCCTCAAATCTCAATATTTTTTTTTAATATTTTCAAACTTAAATAACTCGGTTATTTTGAACTTATTTGAAAACCGGCAAAGAGAAAATATGTTTCTTTTACCGAGATCTACCAGCCCTGAAAATATTTGCACTTATTTAACACATACCCTGTATAGTAAACCATATAATATATTAAATATTAAGTAAACCAGTGTAGATTTTCTTACAGTGGTGAAATACCCATAGGCGAGGGGTGTCTCACTCGGGTAAAAAATGTACACGTACTGCCAAAATATCCTTCCACTGCTAAGCGACTGCCAATGCCTATGAAGAAGACTGCCTATGACTGCCATATAATTATTATAGGCGACTGCCATAAGACTACCAATGACTGCCATAAGAATGCCAATGACTGCCAAGAAAATGTACATGTAATTCCAATAGTGAGACACCCCTCGCCCATAGGACTGTAGTTTTTTCGAAAATTTATACACAAAGTAACATAAATGGCCACTTAAGAACGACTTTCGTTCTGTCGCTGAAGAGTGAGAATAGAGAAGCAGTCACAGCTGTGAGGTAGAGCACGCGCCATAGATCGGAAAGAGCGTTTCCAACGAAGCTAGCAAGGCAAGAGACCGGAATAATGTTCGTTAATTCCCGCAAATGTGCTTTGTCGAGCCATCCAATCCCCTATCTCTTTCCTCTATGCTCTCGCCTGTTCTATCTGGAAAGTGAATCCTTTCGAGCTCCCAGCTCATAACTAATTAACGTTGGCGGCATTGATTTGGGTTAATCCGGACAGCCGCCGCTGGCTTGAAGATGGTGGCGCCGCGATCTCGATTCTTGGGAAACTCGTTAAGAATCTCGCTATGTGGGGTCTACGTATCTTCCTCTTATTTCGTTAAAGGGGGTTATGTATTAATTTTATTAAGTTATAGACTTCGTAACTTAACTAGGGAATCGTGTGTAATTTTATACATGCTAACATTTATTATGCCAGTCCTAAAATCTAACAACTCTTTGTTTTGAAAAGTTAGTTTAGAGAAATATTTAAAAACAAATATTATAGTTTACATTCCTAATTATATAGCTAAGTGTAATGGTTATCCTTTAGTTTTACTTGACAAACTAATATGGAAACGTAAGTACGACCTTTCAAGCGGAAAAATACAATATAATCGAAGAAAACAACGGCGTCAGCGATCATCGAAATGAAGATCGCTGTCAATTCGTAAGTTAAATTATAGGAGGAATGTCATCGATGTTCATTCATTTTAAAGTCAACTTGACGCCGTTTTTTTTTCATACGTTATATATAGTATGTCAAATTATTTTTTATTATTCGAAATAATAGGGACAATAATATACAGGGTGGCGCACTTCATTCGCCTCGGTTGATTATAAGAAAACAAAAAGATGTAGAAACAGTTTTTATGGGTATATGTGGGGAGGTAATGTGCATAATTTTAAATTGGTTTGAAATATACAGAGAGTATTGTACTACTGGAGCTTGAAAAATACAGGTATCTATCTATTCACATCCGATTTACTTTTTACATTTTATTTTATTTTTGCATTCTTGGACACAAAAAAATTTACATAAAAACTTCGTTACTTCAAATCCAACACCCTTTATTTTTGAAAGAAAATTTTCCTATACCTATCTGGCTCAGATTTTGAATAAAAATGGTTTTACAATAAAGTGGCAATCAACATGGCTGGTGTCGCAATGGCAATTTTCTAGTGACATCACCTGTTTTCAAAATCGACATTAATTTATGGACTTTATTTAAATTAATAATAAATTTAAATCGAGATGAGGCCTTAAATTATTTTTTAAGAATGTCAGTCATAAACTTCTGTGTAACGCTAGTAATAAATTACAACCATCCAGGTAATCCTTAACTAAAGGTAACAAACATCCGATACGCTACTGAAGCAGGTAAGTCAAATTGACGTATTTAGGGTACACTAACACCGACGACTTTACAGCGACTTTTGAAACACAAAAATGTGGTCGCCTCTGGAGAGTAACGATTTTAAATGGAAATCCGGTGAAGCGCTCACACGGGCGACAAACTCTAGTCGGTTTCGGCGACTGTCGCCTTGCGTGGTCGATACCGTCCACATCATTGTCGCTCGCTCGTAGTGAATCCAACTCACACGGACGTTTTTCCGACGACGGCGATGCGACAACAACAACACAACTGGACCAAATGATGACCAGGCCGACTTTTATTATAGTAAATTATATTATAGTATCTTATCTATATGATACCGACTCCAGTCATACCTTTGCATTACCTCTTGCATTACTTTGTTGCCTGCGTATTGAACGCTTCTTCTTAAAAAATGGTTGAATATTTCGACACGGAACTCTTTATAGAGGAAATCCGCCTTCTTCTTTGCATTTGGGACTAGATACATACAGCAATAGAATTGAAAAATCATTGTGCACCAAATTTTATAACAATTTTGAAGATATAGAAAAAGAAAGAGAAAAACGAGGGTGGTAGGTGTGTTTTATTTTATAGTTTTATTCAGTTACAGTTATTCAGATTTAGCATTATTATTCAAATTATAATTTGTAGTAGCTTAGGTATAGTCAAGTTCAAAAAAATACAGGGTGATTTTTAAACACTCGGGTAACGGGACTTACGGTCAAGGTAATGCCACTAAATTTTTATTGCAGCCCTAAAATAAATTGTTTATACCTTTATAAAATATGTTGATGTAAACAACGCGTCGTTGCCGGTTTGTATTACAATTTTTATATATCTTCAGTCAAAGTAATTAGAGAATTTTTCATCTTACATTCTTAACACCGGATAAAGTTTTTGGAACTGGCTTTCATTTTTATGTTCTATTATTGGATGAATCCAATAAATTCTTTTCCTGCGGTTTCGCCCTTTTTTTCGAAGCAAAAGCCACAACAGTGCTTCTTCATCAAAATTAAATTTTTGACTGAATCAAAAATTTAGTTGTGGTTCGGGTGTCGTCCATCAACTCACATGGGCGACTTCTCGACGACATTTTTGTCGTGCAGTTGTGGTTGTAACGTCGTCGATAGCTGCGACAGCTTAAAATCCGTTTTGTCGTTGGAAAGTGGTCCGTGCCGTGGCTACGTTAATTCTTTGACATCTCATTTTTGAAAAGCAGTAAATAAAACCAAAAATGCAAGAAAAATGTACAATTTGTTAATTTTAAGTGAATTTCATAAATGGTCGGTTTACTACACGCATCTATATTATATAGTCACTTATTAGTGAAAAGTTATTACACTATTTCACTCGATTTTTGACCGAGAACTACCGCACGCTACACAAACAACTATTTTACTGTTCTTTTTCGATAAATCGCAATAGTGTCACTGTTAATTTAAGTTCTGGCACAATTTCCTTATAGATTTACTACCTTTATACAACTATCAGTAGTAGAATAAATAATAAGTAACGTAAAATAAGCTCAGCAAAGACTGACAAATTCACAAAATTTCAAATAAAACTCAAATGTGTCAATCGAATCGTCAAACAGAATTGAAACCGTTTATTTGAGATTAGACATATTAAATTTGTAGAATGTAGTATTAAATTTCCTGATAAATTTTTTAAAAGGCTATCATTTAAAAAATAAAATAAAAAATTATTAAACTTCGTTCTGGCAGTAAATATAGATTGCAAAATGCCTTTTCATGTCCCATTAACCCTTGCTGGATTTTCCAAATTTCTAACGCTCGCCTCTTTGAGAGCAACTAGTCTTTCCAAGCTTAGCCCAGTCAAGCATCCTTTTCTTTCTCACTTCTCTGTCTCAATCCCCCGAATAACTAACAGCCAAAGGTCCTTTTTTCATTTTCGCCCATCCTTGAAATGGAATTCTGTCGTCTTCATGAACTCTCTCTCTCCTTCTTTGTTTAGATGGGTCGTTCTTTGATCTTCTCGTCTTGCGCCTTCGTCGAAATGGTTTACCTTTTGTCGTTTCTTGCTTTTTAATCCGCTTTAATGGTGTATTTAGTGTTGCAGATAATAACAGCGAGCGATGAACGAATTAATAGACATAAAAATTAGACATTTACATCAACAAAACTTACATCCTTAACAGCTCATAAAAGTCATAAAGGGCCGTTACTGCCACTTACCCGTTCAAAATATTCTAACAAAGTTGCGATGAGTTTTTTACGGCTATTAAGCTATCTTGTACACTTCGCGCTAAAAGAGGTTCTAAAAAGAACAATGTTTGACTACATGGTCTGCTAGTAAAAAAATTTAAGCTTAAATTATCACAACACAATTCATTTACACCAAAAACTTGTAATACAAAACTAAAGTGTCAAAACGAATGACAATGTCAAGAAATAAATAAATACATTTCAGAGGGAAATTTAATTTCCGGTTAGTCAACCCGGCGCCGAATGTGCCCATAGTTGGCAACAATGAATTTAAAAATCGCGCCCTCGATTACGTACCTAAAAGTTTAATTGGTATTGAATATATACATACATTCATTCAAACTAAATATTGCCATGTGCATAACGGCTACTGGCCAGTGCCACCTCCAATTTTATGCTCTCTGGAGATTTTGTATTTTATTTTTTCCCTTTAACACGATTATAAGTAGTATAAGCTCTCTAAAAAATATTAAAATATTTCGAAAATCATTAAACAAAATGTAAATGTATTTAAAATTTTATAAAGTTAGTAATCTCTCCAAAAAATTCTATATTTCGGGTATTTCGCAACTGCAAGAAAATCTGCAAAATAAAATAGTTATTTTTTGTAAACACAGCTGCGTTAATCCAACGGAAACTACTTGTTAGCAGTTAGGTTTACAGATATACAAATTTGCCCAACGAAGTTTATCTCTTTCCATCGTCGGAAGTAAAAAATACAAAGAATAAAGAAAAAAATTATTTAAAATATTTAAATGGCAACTTTTCGAGAACACTTCAGTTTTTAAAACAGATAATACAAAAACCGTTGGCGTTCTGTTAAAATGACATTATATCAAGTTAACCTTCAAAATTAACAATCACTATCTGATCACAATTACTTAATAAGGTAAAACCACAAAGCTTCAAAGTTTCTGTATGATTATTTTTTTTTTGTATTAAAATTGTATTAAAAAAGCCTCTTTTATTTTTCTTTTAGCGGTTATCGCTTCTTTCATTATAATTTTGGCGTTTTGTAAAAATCTCCATTTCTAAAATAATCTTTATGTTCTTTAATTCTAGTATTTAAGGGTCTAGATGTTTCCCCAATGTAAAATTTACTAACGTTAAGCATGATAGGTATGTTATTTAGGTATAGACATTTTTTATTTAAAATGCTATAAAGTTAGTAATATTATAAAGTAATATCATATAAATTACTGATATAATTCTCAGCAAACATCGCGCGCCTCTGGATATTTTACGAATGAAATCGGTCATGTCCTTAGAAAACTGCGTTATCCTTACGGTTAAGCCGTTGTTTATCAAACTGAATAGGGTGGCGCCTCTCAAACGCCGCGGATGCTCCAAGGAGAACGACAGTTCGTATTAAAATGAAATTTTGTGAGCCTATGTAGGTTAATTCAGAGCACTTTTTAAAAATATAGAGAGTTCTACAGGGTGTCCCCAAAAAAGTTACATATCAAAGTTGTGTTTTTTGTAATGGAACACCCTATAAATTAATTGATTTTCGGATTCTGGGAGAAAAATAAAGGTGAGTTTTATAAGAGAAATATATGACTAAAATGTAAGGTTTTTGAGATATTTAACATTTTCTAAAAATAAAGAACACTTTTTAAATTACAATAAAAGTTGTCTAAATTGGAATTTACCCAGTATAGCCTAATATCTAGTTAAATTAACTTAAATTTATAAATTTAATTTTTTCTTTGACCTTTTGTATATTTAGTTGGGATTTATTCTTGGTTTTAGGCCAGCAATTTAAAACATAATAATTAAAAGTTGTTTTTATTTCTTACGTACGTTTCGACCATTCTTTGGTCTTCTTCAGAAAATTATAATTATTTTCAAATACATATACACATAACAATATAAAATCATTATAAAAATTTAATTAAGTATTACACATAACATATTAAAAAACAAACAACCACATTACTAGTACATGTCAGACTCTAAAAAAAAATGATTTTTTTACAGTCAGTTTTTTTTTGTCAAAACTCTGTTTTGTGATTTAACATAGTTTGCTTCTAAGGTACAGATTTGTTTTTCATTTCAATACTAAAATTAAACTAAAAAAAGCTGATTAATATCAAGGTTTTTAACATTTTTAAAAGAGATAATTTTTTTTCATTTTTTTGCAACATTTCAAAATATCCTCCTTTTAATTAAATTTGCATAGAACAAAGTCAGTTAAAAAAAACGTGCGTATGTGCAACAAAATAAAGCATCTAATTTAAAGGAAAATAAAAAAGTATTTTGTTATAAAAGGTTTTTAATTAAAAGCTGCAATCCAATAGTTGCAAAAAGCCTCTGTTCGCGTTACCGATTTTAATTATAATGGGGACAGTTTGTTTTAATAAAATAAAAAAACAGTGGCATTAATTACAGAGTTTTTCGACAGTAACGAGTATTAAGTTAACTAGTCAAATGCAACATCGTCTACCTCTCTAGTAATTATAGATTTGTGCCGGGAATAATAAAAAACTGATCAAATTGCCGAGAGTGGATTCGGAAAAAAAAGTTTTAATTTTCAATGGGTATTTTTTAAACCAGTTTTATAAATGGCAGATAGGGGTATGTAATTTTTATATTGACATTTTTTTATACATAACAAAGTTAAATTTAAAAAAAGCCAAAAAATTGATGTAGGTAAATGAATTGACATATTTTTTTGTTAAAATTTTTCGTTCGAAAAATTATTGTTTTAGTGTCAGCACAAATCACTAATAGGAAAATCCCCTAATACAGTACTGCAAACTTGTTTTCAATTTATTTGAAAAAGAGATGCTTGACGGTGGTGAAAGTTCATGATTTGTGGAATTTATAACAATAATGAAAGTTTATCCTTGTCGATCTACTGTGATTGGATCATAACATGATTAAGGATATATTTGATATTGCATTCTTCTTCTTCTTAGGCCGCCGTCTCCCTTGGGAGGTTGGCGATCCAACTGACTATGATGGTGCGTGAAACCGCTCTTCCGAACCAACGACGCAGATCCTTAAGCCAGGTTTTGCCTTCTTCCCAATGATCTCCTGCCCTGAATTTTGCCTTCGATGACCAGTCTGAGCACCTTGATCGATCACCCATCATAATGTGACCGACGTATTGTAACTTCCTTTCCTTCACTGTTTATAGGAGCTCTTTACCTTTGCCCATCCGCCTGAGTACCTCCTCATTCGTCACTCTATCCATCCAGGATATACGCAGCATACGACGATACAAGTACATCTCGAAAGCGTTAATACGGGTTTCCAGTTTCTCACTGAGTGTCCAACTCTCAGAGCCGTAGAGAAATACTGGAAAGATTGCGCAGCCTACGTAATATGCGCAGTTCGAGGCTTAGATCTCGGCTGGAAAACAGGGTTTACATGGAAACAAAAGTACGTTTGGCCTGTGCGATCTTCGTTAAAATTTCAGTTTTGGGGTCGCAAGCGTTGTTAAGGAGGGCTCCTAGATACTTTATGGACCATACTTACCACCTTGTTGTTAATTCTGAGGACAGTCTTTTTCGGTGTTTTAGAACAACAAGTTTAGTTTTGTTAACATTGATTTGTAATACGTACAGCATACTATGTTCAACGATGCAGTCCATCATGTTCTGAAGGTGTAGAATGTTGCCAGCCAGTTCGACCGTATCATCTGCGAAGAGAATGATACGGTCGATACGATAATGACATTACAGACTTTTCTGTTTATTGAGGTGAAACTTCTTTACGCGCGATGGGAGTAAAAATTCAAGGCCGTGACACCCCACGACCTTAACACGACACGGCCTTGATGCACGGACTAGCGAGAAAAAAAAATTGTAAGAATCGCGCAAACACCAAAAAGCATTTGATTTAAAACTAAGAAAAACATTATAATAAGATTGATACTGTAGCTGTGTATCAATGTCCTCTGGTTTTCTGCTAGGAAGTATTTTTTCATGCATATTTTTATCGGTAGGTTTATAGCTTCTGAATAACGGTCTAGGTAAAGCATCTAGCTCATTTGCTAGCTCAGAATTAGAATTATTAGACTTAGGCAACTCATAGTTTCAATGGAGGACATTGTCATATTTATTTCAAACTAATAGTCAACGAGAATATTCGTATAATTTAACAAAATTACTGTAAACCACTATAAATACGAGTTGTTGGTTAGGCTCAAAATTTTTTCTCTTCTTAAATAAATTTAAGCGTTAACATTATTAGGCATTTGCTTAAAAGTGTGTATTTTGGGTGGTATTCCACAAAATTTGCAGGCTATTGGCGAAACAGTAAATGTACAGATTATAGGAATAAATTGAATATAGTATTTATATTACAACAACATTATATGGGGGTCACTTTTTCAAACAATTTTTTTTTTGTTCTCCAGATCTTCCAACTTAATAACTGTTAGTAAGAAGTTTCACTTCAAATATACACACATAGTGTACACACTCTTTTTTATGTAGATATTATAATTAACATTATGCCATTTAATTTTTATTAATATAATTCCCCATAATGTTCTTAACACGGGTAAATATAGTATATTAGTCAAAATTGAGAGATTAATTTAACACCCGCAATTCTGGACCAGAACCGTTCTACTTCCGAAGTGGAAACGAACTAAAACCGGAACTCAAGAACTTGAAGACTCCATCTGCAACCTGGAATGGGAATGCTGCAACTGTCTAAGATACTTGAAGAAATTTTACAGGATTTACAACCGAGAAAAATCAAATATTTTTCTTCACTTAAGTAAGAACAATCTTCGGATTGTCACGGGGTTTTTAACATGGTACTGTCTTCTCAGTAAACACTTCAGTATTTTGAAGCTAAGGAAAAACGGCAAATAAAGATTTTTTGGGGAAAATGGGGAAACACCAAAAGACCTCATCACTTAGAGTGCCGACAGCTATTCATGCCATAAACTTTGTTACAACTGATATCGGAGATGGAGACCTACCCTCTGTGAAACCGTCTTAAATACTAGCTTTTATCAAAGCACTGAGCCTGTGTGATGAGTTATAACTCAAAAAGCGGGATACAATAGATATGTAAAATAACCATAATTAATATAATTAATCCCCTTCCACTCATTCTATATATTCTACATTTTAGGATTCTGAACCAATGATAAAACCTCGAACAGCTGGCAATTTACCGTCCTCCTCCTAAAATTACTCTAACTTTCGACTCGTTAATGTAATAGCCAGAAATTATTATTATTATTATGTTTGAAAGCAGCCACAATCAACAAAACGCAGTATTTGTGGAAAATTACCCTGCTTTTAATTATTCCCCTGGCGATATAAATAGATTTTTTAAACCCTTTCCAATATTTTCATTTAATTAGAATGGGGTTTTAATCAAACTCGATCATTTCAGTTTTTTTTTTGTATTGATTGTTTTTATTTTTAATATATCCATATCCACTTAGATACCTTAATGAATTAACGCAAAACACATCACAAAATGTTTGTTTTTAATTTATTATTCAATTTGGTTAGTTGATTACTATAGAGAATGATTACTGAATTAGAAAAATATGCCGAATCCTCCATTATATCAAATAGTAATTGAAAATATAATTTTTTTGGTAGTACCCTATTTTCAGGCCAGATAGTAATTTAGACCTTTAAATCGATTAAAACTAAGAGAAGAAATTTTGAACCTAACCAACAATTCGTGTGTTCTGTTTTTGTTTACATGTTTTGTTCATTCTTTATAATAATTTACAATAACTTCTGTTAAAAATTATTTTAAATTTACTTCCTAGCATACAACCAAAGGATTGTATTGGTACACAGATACAATATTAAGTTTATTATAATGATAAATAGTACTGAAGCTGTGGTTGGCTCCTTGTGAAACATCGTTGAAATATTAGTATTTTAATAAAACACGCTTTTAGATGTATGAAAAAACTTTTAATAAGAGTAACTTTAACTCTACATATATGTTTCGATGTTTTTTCAATGAGTATTTACTATACAATTAGCATTTACTATACAATGAGATTATTTACTATACAATGAGTTAAATAATCACAAAATTAATGAAAACTCAATTAAGTTACTACACAGAGAAACAAAAGGTAGACGCTTAACAACCAACAAGGATTTCTAAACACATTTTATATTACCCCTATTGTAAACTCTCTGAACCCACCCCCATAGCAAATATATATATATAGTTAGAGTGTAATTAGACGATTAGTTCTTAAAAAACTCTTGAAAAAGGCCTAACAAGCCGAAACATATATGTAGAGTTAAAGTTACTCTTATTAAAAGTTTTTTGAAACATCCAAAAGCGTGTTTTATTAAAATACTAATATTATTATAATGATTTTCTTACCTTTAAATAAAATAGTTTTTGGTGTTGCGCGTGTAAAGAAGTTTCATTTCAAAACAGTTAAAATTAAGTATTGAAACGAAAACAATAATTTATATTCATATCAAAATTAATCCTAAAAATATTAATCAACAGGTTGTCTGAAAAATTCCGTATTGTTTTTCCCTGTTTGCCAAATTATTCAGGCAATATGGCGAGATCTCCGTCGGACAGGACGACTCAGTGAGGGAAAATTTATCTGAAGGAATTATCGGCGGTCAAATCGCTTCCAAATTGCAGGAAAATCCAGACAAATTGATTTAATTTGAATTGGAGACGTTGAAATGCAAGAGGCAGGCTGCGGCTATACTCACTACGGTCGGATAATAATAATTTATAACTTCCTTGTCGACGTTCTAACCGTCCAGAAGGAGAATTGTGTCAGAGGCAACTCAATAATTTATATTATTTCTCTGTTTCAAAAGGAATTTGAATTTTTCGAATTCGACAGAAGTAATTACATTTTAACAGAAAATACAGGATGTTTCAGAAAATATGTGCCATCCCTCGTGTGGAGATTCCTTACGTAAAAATAAGATACATTTTCTATATTAAAATAGGTCCGATTCTGCTTTGTTTCGTACCTACGGGAAGTCAAATAGTTCTTTTTGAAGGGAGTCTTTCTTATGTACAGGGTGTCCCATTTTGGTTGAGATCATACAGACCTGTGTCACTTTTTTGCCAAACGAAAGATGCCGTAAACAAAATTTTTATAGCCCTCTTCGTTTCTGAGCTACAGGGTCTTTTTAAAAATTTTGCAATTTGGAACACCCCTGTATCTCTGTTACTGTTAAAGGTATCGAGAAGGAGAAAACTGTTTATTGTAGAACTTTTTACGTAGAATACAGTGGCGGAGTGTGTTATTCTACGAAATGAATATTTTTAAAGATATGAACTAAAGTTATGTTTTTTTTAAATGGAACACCCTGTATATTTATAAATCATATGATCTGGCTTGCCATAAGCTTCTCAAAAATATATATATATCACTCTATACTTATTTTCACTATTAAGTGCAATATTAAAAAAAAAATTAAAAGATCAAATTTATTAGTAGGCCATGATTGATAATAAAAGAAACTAAAGAATTTATTATTAAAAGTATACTGCCATCTGTCTCTTGTTTTATTTTGAGAGCCACTAATAAATTCTTTATATATTAGAGAAACTTAACTCTCTACCGCTGTTTGTAAATCTTGGAAGCTATCGTATCGGGACTTTTAAATATTCCTTTAGCTAATTTACGTGAAAAATACTTTCAGCAAGATGGAACTCCCCCCCACAACTTAACTTACAACGGAAATATTAGAATTTTGCTAAATTATTATTTCACAAATCCATGGAATTTCTTAAATCAGTTGGAACCAATGGATCCATATGATGGTCTCCCTTATTCCCGGATTTGTCCGTTCTCGATTTCTGATTTTGGGGATTTTTGAAATATGAAATATATTGTGGCCTGGAAAATGCTTTAATAATGCAAGCTTTTAGATATTAGCAAACCCATCCCATTATAATAAATTCCGTTATAAAAAAAGAAAAATATATTCACAGATTCAGGGGTAACTGTTCAAAAGTAAAATATATCAATTCCAAATAAAATTTTAATATTTGTATGACTATTTTAGTAAATACATTTTGATTTTTTGGTATTTATCATGGCCTACTAATAAGAAAATTATATATTTTAAATATTGCAGTAAATAGTGAAAATAAATATGAGAAGCTCCTAGCAAGGCGGATCACATGATTTATAAATATACAGGGTGTTCCATTTGAAAAAACATAACTTTAGTTAATATCTTCGTAGAAAAACAGACTACGTCTACGTCAAGTATTAGGTAAAAGTTCTACAAGAATCAGTTTTCACCTTCTCGATATCATCCATAATAACGGAGATACGGGGGCTGTACCAAATTGCAAAATTTTTGAAAAGACCCTGTAGCTCAAAAACGAAGTGGGCTATGAAAATTTTGTTGACAGCATCTTCCGTTTGACAAAAAAGTGGACAGGTGTGTGCAAACTGCATCCTCCTATCTATACTAATAAAGGAGATACCGTATGATTTCAACTAAAATGGTACACCCTGTACGATGGGAGTAAAAACTCAAGGCCGTGACACGACATGGCCTTGACAATGCCTTGACGCACGAGCTGGCAAAAAAAATTAAAAAAAGCTAAAAAAAGCATTATAATTAACTTGGTACTACTACTTGGTATAATTAACTGGATACCAATATCCTCTGGCCGTGTGCTAGGTGCTAAGAAGTAAATTTTCATGCATAGTTTTAAGTTTGTGCAATTATATTTCTATTTTTTTTTCGTTGGACTTTCTAAATAGTCGTAAAAATTACTAGAAAGTGTTTGGTGTGCGGAAGTTCTAATATAAAGGTTCTCGAATTATCTTTTTAAAGGCAAGTAAAGTATTCAGTTGTTCATTTATTTATATTAAACCACATGCATACTTTCTAGTTAGATTTCCTAAGAATATTGATATTCAAACGGAGCGGTAAAATATATTTTTTATATAATTTAATTTTTGTGACAGTCAATTTATTGTTCAAATACATATATGCATTTTCCAAATTAAATTTTTAAAACTAATGTTCAAATTTGGCGCGTGGACGATAGGTCCTCAACAAGGATAAATAGAGTAGAAACACCGCGTCTGCAACAAAAAAAAAGAAGATAAATGGAAGTCGTTGATATGTTCTATATGTGTGTTCCATAGTGATTAACTTATCCACGTAAGTATATATGATCTAGGACCATAAGCGACAAAAACAAATATTTTCTTGTAATACAGTTTTTATCAAAAGTAATTGTTGTCTAACTTTTTATGTTCTCAACTCTGATTGAAATACTTTCTGATCAGACGCTTTTTCGTAATAAATTCTCCATGCCTGCTCAGCGCCACTAAAACTACTGCTATTTAAAATCTCATTAAAGGGAAATGATTTAAACATGGCTCGTCTGGAAATCATCGGCGCGAAAGTCGACATAACTTTTTAATCAAAACTTTGTGAGGGCGAGGGCAATATAAGACCAAATTTCGCCAAGGTGATTATTATCCTTCTAAACTTTTATTAAAACTTCTTTTCGAGTTCATTTTGACAATCCCATTTCCGGTTTTAATTTGCTAGAAGGTACGCGTAATTTTAAATTGTTTCTGTGCATTAAGCGAGAGCTTTATCGCAAATGTAAAATATGAAGAAAGGAGTCTCATAATCGGCAAAATTATGAATAAATTTAACAGCGTGTGACAAAACTTTCAAGATTTGTCCGTTATTATGGTAGTGTGGCCTTTATATAATTATAATTAAAATAATTTATTGAGCGGTAGGCAAAACTTGCGTAAATATAGTTTATATATAAAAACAAAATTTAGCCAGCTAAAAATAGAAATTAAGGCATCGCACTTTTATGGTAAGGGCTCTTTCTAAATTCAGTTAGTATAAATCTCTAAAAAATTAAAACTACGATATGATAAAGTTAAAAATACAAAATATTCTTCTTATTAGTCTGTTCTAAATTATCTAAAATTAGCATACAATTCAAATCTCTCTTAGAATTATCGTTGCCAGAAAATTAATATATTAAAAGAAGTATTAACTGAACAATTAAATTTTAATTAGAATTTAATAAAAAGAACAATTGCAAAATAACCACTTTTGCGATGACATCTAAATTTTATTAAAGTCTTTAGAACAGAAAGTCTTGAATCGTTAATAAAGAAAAAATATTAAAGAAAATCTAAAACAACAATTGAAAATCTTTATACCTGAAAAGTTTAGAATTTCCTAACTTGAGAATTCGATATCATTTGAGAAAATCTTTAGATAGAGAACTTACTAAAATAATTAAAAAGACCGCTGGATAATATAAAATATACACGGAGTAAATTTGACCGTCTAATTTAAAAGTCAGTACCGAACTGATCCAAAAAACTATTTTCCTAACCCTCGAAATCTTTAAAATGGGCGGGTAAAACGAATAAGGAACCACCAAAAGATAGCACTATGATAAACTTGATACTGTACCAATCTTGATGTGCACCAATATCCTCTGGTTGTATACAAGGAAGTAAATTTTCATGCATATTTTCATCGATAGGTTTGTAGGTTTGGAATAACGGTCTAGATAAATTATCTAGCTCATTTGCTAGCTCAGAATTATAATGTAGAGTTAGTAACTCGCATTTTCAGTGGATGATACTGTCATATTTATTTCAAACCAATAATCAACCAGAATATTCGTATAATTTAATAAAATTACTGTAAATCACTATAAATAATAAATTGTTTGTAATTGAACTGTAATTTCTGTATTATTAATCCGGTAAATGATGGAGATAAATAATTATGATTGATTAAAATTTTGTTTTAAGATGAAACTTTTGTTAACATCATTCTGAGAATTCGAATAATGAATTGAATGACAAGACAAGTGACATCTGTCTTAAAAAAACAGCGATTTAGTGTGACAATTTGGTTATGCAAAATTTAGTTTAACAATTTTGATTATGCAAAAGAAATACTGTTTGCGTAACGGTTAACATTAATTTAAAAATAAATCCCCAGATGAATAATGAACAAAACATTTAAACAAAAACAGATCACAGAAACCAAGTTGTTGGTTAGTAGCAGTTAGTAGTAGTCAGAGATATAGGTGTAGTAGTATTTTGGTTTAATGGCCACAGCTGCCAGGCTATTCGGAGATGTAGAGAATTATCGTTTTTTTAAATTAAAATAAAAAAAACATAAAATTTCTATTATGTTGTAAATTATATGAAAAACAAAAAGATAAAACTATGTTTGTTCAATTATTATTCGTTTTTTTCATAGCAACTGTTAAAATTGCTTTATATCTATCAAAAATAGTAGATAACATAGTACTTTAACAGCCAGGGTAGATTAAATGATACTTTAACAGCGAGGATAGGTTAAAAACTTTATTTCTTCTCGCACGTTTTTTAAATGCTTCCATTTTTGAAAATTTTTGTATTCCTTTTCATAAGTTATTCGGGATTTAAATGGAAGTAGTTTGGATATGGCGTTTGTCGCCTCAGCCTGAATATCTGTTGGTAATTTACTTATTTCGTTTTTGATCAGCAATCGACACGAAAGAGAATTAAAAGTTATTGACTCAAAACTGACAGCTAAAAAGACAGCTTTATTTATTTGTCAAATTACATAGAAACCAACGCCAACCCAGCACAATATTTTTTCTACTCTTGATAAATTCCTTGAAATAATAATTTAAAATATATTTTTTAAAACGTAACTCGTTATGGAAAAAAATATTGTTTTATACAGGACAAAAAAATTGCATTATCGTCTCCCGAAATTAATTCTAATCTTTTCGGTCGACGATAAAATACCATTTTATCGTCTTGTATAAAAAATAACTATAAATTTATTGATCTGGCGTTATTAAACAAAAAACGTCTTATTATTTGGAATGAATTGTTCCAGACAGAATACCCTTTTCAAGCTAAAAGACAAAGGAAATTTCGACGTTCAATTCGACTAGATAGAACTAGATAAACATGGATTTATGTTTTCGAGCGCTGCGATTGCTGTTTTGAATGCAAGCGCAAGCGAGGCTTCAACGTTTCTATTTTTACATCGAATCAGATCGCAAAAATGTCAACAAATTTGGTCGTGCCTCAAGCACACATGTTTCTGGAAAACTATTCTTTGACATATACCGATCAAATAGGAAACAGAAAATTTTATATAAATTACTTTTAAAGAAGCACTTTTCAAAAATGTCAGCATTCAAATAAACCTTGTTTGAAATTTTAATGACACACAACTTTATTCTTTTAAATACGGATCTGATGTAATGATCTATGATTTTTAAAATACCATATTAAAACTAAAAGAGTTGGTTTGGTTTGGTTTGAACTCAACTCGAGTTCACACTTGATAACGGTCAGTGATACTACTGACCGAAACGTTATGTAAGCAAAATAAATAAAGACAATGGAAGTTCGAAACCCTTTTAGTTTTAATACTGAAACATTGTCTACCACATTCAAAATACAATAATTTATAGCACACTTGCTTAACAATATATAGGGTCTGGCAATAGTTCGTCGGGAATCTGTAGCTCCTAGAATAAAAAACTGGGGACATTTGTTTAAGTGCAAACACAATGTATGTACTAGGATATGTTTCAGAAAAATATTTTAACTTCTATAGGGCCGGGCGGCTCAAAAAAGTGTAAGTGGATCGGAACGATCTCTTTAAACGGAACAAAAATGTATTAATATACAGAGTTATTATTGCATTTTTGGCTTCCTTTCAGATTACTTTACATAATCCTAAGATATGAGTAATCATAAGATATGAGTAAATATATTTCCATATTTCCAGAGATATTAACAAATAAAGAAAAAAAAATATATTTTTCAACCATCCATAAAAAAATTATTACTAATACAAGAACTGTCTTGAAATCTAAACTATATTAGGTATTTACTTTAGATGGTCTATACTTACTTTGCTGTAAATATCGCAATCTTAAATCACACAGTGTGTTCAAAATTTCACGCCAAACTTTCTAAGATTTTAAATATTTTTTCTTAAATCTTATAATCTATTTTCTTATATCTCTGAAATTATGAAAATATATTTACTGATATCTTAGGATTGTGCAAAGTAATCTGAAAAGCCAAAAATTCAATAAGATACAGGGCGTCATCAAAAAAAGTCATCCCAATCTACGCATACTTTTTTGAGCCACCCTATGGAAGTTAAAATGTTTACTTAAAATACATTCTCGTACATACTTTAGATTTGCACTTAAAGTTTTTTTTATTCTAGAAGCTACAAATGCCCGACACACTATTGCCGGACCCTGTATAATGATGAATACCACTACTTGAATACCACTAAACTTTGATTGATCATTTGGATCAAAATATATTATATACTGTGTTTTTTTTTAATTGGATTAGGGCCGAAAAAAAAATCAACAGAAGTCCTTTGTTTTAAATTTGTCGACGTTTCGCAAAATTTATTTGCATCTTCAGGACACTAAAAAGTTAAGAGAGCAAAATACAATCAAAAAATTTAACAAATTAAAACACATATCAGTGGAATTCCACACATATACATACAATTGGTAAAACTACCCTAATGTTAACAATTAAATAAAATATATACTCACATTTAAATCTGGACTTTCTTAGTCATATCCCACGGATGGTATATAGGGGAGTGGTATATAAAACACAAAAAAAAACACAGTATATATTATTGGATCGACAACAATAAAAATTAGATTAAAATATATTATATCATTGCAATGAAGCTTAATAATTTGATGCAAATCCACCTATTTTAACAAAAAGAACTTTTAATTTATAATGCAAGTATTAAGATATCATTTTATTGATTTTTATAATAAAGGAGATCAATCATTTCCCTTGCCAATTCTGTGTCAGTTGCACAATTCTTTTTAGATTTAGATTTTCATTAAATTGGAGTTTCCATAGGCAGAGATCTCGGAATACGAATATTTCGTCATCAATCATACGCAATGAAAGAAAAACATTCTACTTCCAGATGACATTTCCTTAGACTTTTTGATATCTTTTTTGCTTTGATCTAATTGTTTCAGAGTTAAGCGTCCTTTGCAATTTTTGTGAATGTCCCTCATATTTGTTTTAGAAATTGAAAATATTTCATTAGTTATAGAGCTTATTTTAATAATATCGATAACTTTGCGGGCGGGTTTATTTTAAAAAAAATGAAAAATAAAAGAGTCTTTCCTTCAAGCCAATCAAATATAAATAAATGTATCTATTGTTCAGGCACTTGCAGATGTATTTTAACTACACAATATTATTATAACAATAAATGTTAGTAAAAAATCATATACAGAAATTTTGAGTCTTTCCGTCGGTCATAAAGTCGTGGCACATTTTAAAGTCGTTTCATTTTTTTAAATGGAACCCCCTATATATTATTGCATATTTCGGTACTTCCTTCAATTCTAAGTAAAAATCGAAATACACACACTGTACCTCAAACCAACCTTTTCCGAGATATTGAAAATATCACTTAAACAATTTGATTTAATTAACTTCGATATATTCAGTTTCATTTAACGATGCCATTCTGCCGAAACTGTGATACTTAATAATATTTGACATTAGTTCCCAAGTTAGCATTTGTAGATGTATAAAATGAGACTGTATCAAGTCTAAAAATTACAAAATTTTCGTTTAACATTTTAATTATTCAATTAAAAAAAAAGTTTGATGTGATACAACTTTATGACCGACCTTGTATACTTAAATTTACTAGTAGTTAATAGGCATTTAAAATCCCATTACAACAGTATCACAGTTTCGGCAAAATGACATCATTAAATCGAACCAAATACATCAAAATTAATTAAATCGAATTGTTTAAGTGATATTTTCAAAAGTTAATAACTTGGAAAGGGTTGCTTTGAGGTACATTGTGTACTTCCATTTTTGCTTAAAATTGAAGGAAGAATTGAAATACGTAATAATATACAGGGGGTTCTATTTCAAAAAATAAAACTTTGATGTGCCACGACTTTATGAACGACCATGTATACTTAAATTTATTACTCTCTAATAGATATTTAAAAATCCTATAACTTTTGTATTTAACTTTTTGCGGTACCTCCAATATTTTATTTAATAATCGACCGTTTCCATACATAAAAGCGACCCTGTATATTGTGTATTGTTATCATTATGTGTATTCTGCCTATGGTTTCGTTTTTGTATTTCGTTTAATGTTTTGTCAATAAAAGATGGTGGATAGTTTAATGTTTAATTTTATATGTCGGTTTATCAGAACGTAAAAAAAGGAAAAGTACTTACATTTATTTTTAGTTTTCATTTGATGTAAATAGATGGTCAAATTGGAGGTACAGTTTATTTATATGAATAGAAAATGCGACCAAATATAGTGACATTAAATGTTAAGCAACTCAGGCAGTCAGTAACCTCGGGTAAAGGTCACAAAATTAATAGTAAATAAAAACGTTTTTCACATTCTATTCCCATAAGTAAACAAATATTTTTATCGTTCGTTCGTTTATTTCCTGATATTCAATTTATCCCTCTGAAAGATAAAATCAGAATTGAGACCATAATATCAATAACACTCAGTCGAGAGCGAAAAACAGATATATTTAAAAGTTCGAATTCAAATATGTGAAATATTATTCTATCCGTTTTTATTTTGTTGTCATTTAAAATTTTCTATTTTTTTTTTGAAAATATACTCCAACATTTTTAATTAAATGGATTTCTAAATTAACCTAATAATGCAAAATGAAACAAAATAAAAAAAAATTGCAAATAAAAGGACTGGCAGACACGCACTCGTTTACAAATATAATTTGATTATTTTTTGTACAAAAAAAAACTATAGCCAAAATAAAATGAATTATTTTTTACATTTACATATTTCCTTTAACTAAAAATGACCAAGGGTAATTAAAAACAAGTTATACAAACAATATACAAAGAGAAAAATGCTGGAGTGCTACTTAATTATTAAAAACGTTTATCAACACACAATTTTTTAATTCAGAGTTTATAGATTTCTATCTCTTGATGTATAATGTCTATTTGTTTCTCAGAAAGGAGTTACATACTACGTCAGTTTTCGTTTTTCAAGCACAGAAATGAATTTATATATGTCTGGTTTCGGATTTATTTTTAGGTTAGTTCTCCATGTCCGATAACAGCTAGAGGTGAGAATTTTAGTTCCTTGGGAGGAACTAGTTTCTTAGTTCTAGTTCCTCCAGAGGAATATTTCCTTGAACTAGGTCTTTAGCTCACAATAATTCCCGACTAACATTGACATCTCAGTTGTTTGCTAATGGGTTTCGTTATGAGTCAGAACTATTCACAGTATGATCTGTATAATTTTTATAATGTACGAAATATAACGAGACATGTAATTGTGTATGTTAAAAACATATAGGTAAGTTTTATTGCTGATAAAAAAAGTTAAAAAGAAACTCAAATCCGAGTATAAAAAACTATATCACAAATCAATTGGAGCAAATATTACGAAAATTTTACGAAAAATTGAATTTTTCCTTACTTTAAGCTTTTTTTGTTTAAAAATTCAGAATATCTACTTCGTTTTATAAGATATTTCTTAATTTTAGGGATCTAAAGTGAAACATTCCCATAAAATATTTAAAAAACAAACTAAAAATCAAAAACAGTATCCACGACAATTTTTTGTGGTAATTACGCCGGCTGTGGCAATAGACAAGACCGAATCCATCGTCGTCGCCTTGTATTATATCTTGGATCTGCCGACTATATAGACTCCCGTGAACTAGTCTTTTAATTAGTTCCTCTAGGTCCGGATCCGATAACATACAGCTGGCACTCCCCACGCCTGCCTAGCATCAATCGCGCTGGCCGATCCCTACGTAAACTAGTCTTTTATTTAGTTCCTGTAGTTCCTTTAGGTCCGGATCCGATAACATACGGCTGGCACTCCATACGCTTTCCTAGCATCTATCGCCCTGGCCGATCCATGCGTAAACTAGTCTTTTATTTAGTTCCTCTGGGACCAGATCCGATAGCATACGGCGGGCACACCCCACTCCTGCCTAGCCTCGGGCAACGTGCGCTGGCCGATCCGTCGCCGCCGCATATAATTATATGTCGGTCACAGTCTCGATCCCGAAATAGATCCTGAGGAACTAGTTCTTTGAGAATCCAGGAACTACTTCCTGTCATTCCGGGGTCGGAATAGTTCATTGGAACTAGTTCGTTCACGAACTACACACCTCTAATGCCAGCTGTACTAAAGTTTATGACACGAATGATTGTCGTCTCGGTGCACTCAGAGATGAGGTGTTCCCAATTTTACCCACAGAATCTGTATTTGCCGTTGTTTCATAGCTTTAAACTACTAAGATATTCATTGAGGAGATAGTATCCTGTTAAAACACTGTGACGATCCGAAGACTGTTCTAACTTCATCATCATCATCATTTTGAGCTTATTCTACCATTTCCAATTATGGTGTAGCCTACCTCACATATTGAGATACTCTCTTTGTAGTTCGGCCCATTGTTGTCTATTGTTGGCTATAATACGGGCCCAAGTTATCTCTATTAATTTCCTAATATCATGTTCCCATCTCAAGTTTAGGCTCCCTCTAGCTCTTTTGATTCCTCGTGGGTACCATGCTGTAATTTTTCTGGTCCATCTCTTGTCTGTCCTTCTTACAAGGTGTCCTGTCCATTGCCACCTGAGGGATTTGATTCTGTGGATGACATCTATTACCTGGGTCTTTTGTCGTATCCACTCTATTCTTTTACGGTCTCTCCTGGTTATTCCCGTTGTGCGACATGCAGTCAGTGCGACACTGCAGCCTACAGTGTTCTTACTTAATCCAAGGAAAGTATTTGATTTTTCTCGGTCGTAAGTTTTAAGAAATTTTTCTAGTGTCTTGGATACTGTTAGGGTATTCCCATTCCAGGTTACGGATAGAGTTATCCAGGTTCTTGAATCCCACTATAAATGGGTTTCTACTTAGGATGGTAAAGCTTTGCCATACAAAGAAATAGATCTTTTTTACTAGTGCATGTGTTTAGAAAAATCGACAGGTCTCATCTAATATTTAGGTTATTGGGATTGTTTAAGATCAAATCTTTCAATCACTCTTGAAATTTAGTAGCAATTAACTTTTTCATTCCTAAAGTATTGATGAATGGAGGCCTATTTCTCCCGTTCATAGAAAGTCAGGATACTTAACGAAATCAAATAATAAAATGGGTCAAGTAGGCATTCCCGTTAAATCCGAATCGCTTGCAATTAGAATCGAAGTATTATCGATCTGAAATATTTACTCTTGTAAAAGCAGTTAAACTATTATGACTCGAATGGGTAACTTCAAACTCTAATTAAAGTTGCGAAAGTTACGAAGCCTTTTTTGCTTTTCGTTCCCGATCCGTAAATAGTCCTTTTTTAACAGTTAAACGTTTGTTTTTGTCTTAGTTTATGATATTTTAAATGAATGAAATTAAATGCTTGTGAATGTGAATGCAGTTATGTTACGTGAAATTAAATTAGGTTCATTTTATGGGTTATAAAAAACTAAGGAAACCAGTCATTGTCTTTCTATTTAGTGATTCCTTAACTAGATTATTTATTGCTATATTTATTTGTTTTTATTATTTATTTGTTGGCTTAGTACTAGTACATAAAATATAAAAATAAACCTTGTTATTTGACACATTATGTTCCTTTCTTTAAAGTTTTATTCCCATTAAATTACTTGAAAAATTATGTATTTAAATATTTTCTGTACCATGCTGGCAACTCTTACTTTTGGGTCGGTATTTATATGTGTGAAAGTAAATCGCATAGGGACCTTATTAAGTCGGAGTGAGAGAAATGCGACGGTGTGCTGTTGCGCCGTTGCCACATTTCTTCGGTACGCCTTTCCCTATCAAGTAAAGTAAAATCACGATCGCAAACCGCTTATTTTTAAAATATGTTTTTTTTTTCGAAAAGATAACTAGATAAAATCATTAGATATGTTTCTGACCACCTGAAACGGAAATATAAGGATATCATTAGGGTATCCATTTTTTATAACGAGAAAACGTCAGTTCGAGATAATTTAAAAACCCAACTTTTTAACATATAACACGTGATAACTCAAGAACCACATTAGATATTGAAACTTCTTTTTTTAGTTTGGAGGTTGGGATCTTTCATAAGATCTTTAAATAAGAAAAAAAATAGTATAGTATATTTAGTCCATTTACTTTTAGTGCATAGCAGTTTTCAGCAATCGTCTAACTTTCTTATTTGTAACGATTTTCACATACTGTCTGCGAAGGAAATATAGCAGAAATATTAAGAACATTTTTGAAAAAAACTGCAATCAATTATTTCTAATGAATTTCGAGATATCGATTTTTGAATTCAAAGTTCTAATAGCGCGACCACTGTCGAACAACAACTCAATTATACTTATTTTTACCAAAAGTGCAACTAACGCTGTGTGTATAAAAAAGTGTCTAACTAGCATTTAAAATTTTACAAGCTACAGGGAAAATAACTCGTTAATAAATAAACAAATAAAGTATCACTAGACGTAATTAAATCGTGAAGCTAAACGCATGATGTAGGTACACCCTTCCCTAGAATTTTAAGTACTGAGACGAAATCAGCTATATTTAGCAAATTTAGAAAATCAGAGTAAAAACGGCAGGTCCATATACCTTCAAAAGAATATGCCATAAATTAACGTAAACATTCTTTAAACTCCGAGATTATCAGGAGAATCTGCTCTTTTACACCTTAAAGAAGACCTGCAACACGGAAACGACGACTAGATTAAAGACTCCTCTCTTCACGAGCAACCATATTTTTCAGAATACAGCAGGAAGCCCTTACTCCTTTGTCCTCCTACACGTCGAGCACCATAACAAATTCACCTGCTCCACCTATCCTCCCTCTTACACTCTATTTTCTCTCTCGGCTGGAGTTAACGATGTGAAACTTGCTCCCGCTTAAATTCGTTTTACTTTTATATCTCACCCCCCGCACCCCATCTAACGACGACATCCGGGATCTAACTGGCTCGTTAGCATGATCTTGATTCGATATTCTGGCAGAGGATAATTTTAAATAGGGTTCAAACCGGATTAGAACTGTATCGGTAACGATAGCGCTAAAAGCCTTGGAGTAGAGGGGATGAGGAAAAAGTAGATGGCAGGTGAACGTCTTTAAATTGAAGAGGTTAGGAGTGTCTTTTTACGTTAAAAAGTTTTTAGGAGGTTAGTTAAATTGTATATGATTTATTTAAAATTAAAACCTGTTTGAATCATATGATTGTTAATTATTATATAATTTAATTTTATCGGAGATACTGTTGGTAACTATTTAACGTACCTATTTTAATTCCATTTTTATCTTCATCAGCTGTTTTCAAAAATTTTAAAAAATCGTAACTTCAAAATTACAGTAGCTAGCGAAAACGCGGTTTTCAATTTAAGATTAGGAATAATATTTGCAACAAAATTTGTAATAACATCAAAATCAGTCAAAGTCGCAGTTTTTGAGATAAAAAAAATTGGAAAAATTCCTTTACTTTGAAACTAAAAGAACTGCCTACCAACTTTTTATTAACATATTTTAGTATGGGCGGCTATACGTGCCTCCCGGCGCCAATTTTTTAATACTGCATCTAAAGGAAAATTATATATATATATATATATATATATATATATATATATATATATATATATATATATATATATATATATATATATATATATATATATATATATATATATATATATATATTCTCTCCTTTCTTGGGTATGAGGTTATTAATTGAAAATGGAAACATTTTTTTTTATTATGCGACGTTTCGCCTCATCATGGTGGGCTTTCTCAGGCACTTTATTCTTGAAGCCGCAGCCGCCTTGCTACCACCAGTCTATATAGAAGAAATTTTAGAAGAAGTTTAGTTAATAACCTCATACCCAAGAAAGGAGAAAAAAAAAATATATATAAATTTCTAAAGGTTTCAGAAAAAGAAAAAAAAATAAACTCTAAAGGAAAAATTATATACAGGTCATTCCATTAAAAAAAAACAAGAAATACCACTTTATATTTTAACAATTTTGATATTATATCTTGATATTGATCTTACCTTTGTACAATTTACGATTATGATATTTGTAATAACCTTCAACCTTTTATAACAGATGAACTGTTATAAAATTAAAACAATTTTTATCAATCTATAAAATTTAAAAAAATTGTATATTATAAAATATATTTTAAATCTGAACGTTAATGTCCAAATATATTTATCTACTTGTCAACAGTTGAGAAGCAGACTTACTAAATGCATTTAGAAGGTTTGATCCTCAGTTTTTTTTGGCGATTCTATAAATTATGTACCTTGTTTGTTCTATTTTATAAATTTTATCATTTGTTGGTAAAAGTTAGTCTCACAACGTCCAAGCTTTCTACACAAAGAATCACACTTAACTTAACTTAAAAATGAAGACAAAACAAAAACTCCAAGGCTTTGATGTTTTCAAATTGAATTTTAAGCCCAAATAATAATATAAAGCAAATAATATAGCCTAAACATAAATTTCTCATCATTTCAAAATCATGAAAAAAATTTTAATTTTTTATCAAATTCTGATATCAGAAAAAGCAAACCACAACCGATTTTAATATATTACAAAATTCAGGGAAAGTTATAATGTCCGATCTCCCTTTATAGGTTTTCTTTCTTTTTATCTAAATGTGCAAAAAATCCAGACTTTCCAAACAGAAAAGTTCTCTTTTCTGTTCTTTCATTTTTTTTCATTCCTCGCACCCCAGACTAATTTTATTTACCCTTTGCTCGCATTTGCATTTAGATTCCCTCTTAAACGGATAAGTGTATAAGTTTAAACAGTAAACCAGAAGGGCGAGATTTTTTCCTTTTCGCATTTTTTAAACAACCCTTTTTCTGTTTTAATTTTGTTAGTCTCTTTTTAATTCGTGTTTTTTAGTTATTTAGAGTTATTTATTGCCGATACCTGCAGGCTTATCTACTGGAGATAGTAATAGTACAGGTTGCAGGATAATTACGCTATAAGGCTGACTTGATTTCCCCTTACGTCGCAAGTGCTTTACGGTGGAGCCCCTACTCGTTCTGCGACCAACGCATAAAACACTCATTTTCTCTAATTCGACGGGCGAAGGCATATCGAAGACGGTGTGGCACTGAAAGCGACAGTGTTGCCATATTAAAATGTGTAATATCTGTAATACGTTTGACGAAGATATTTTTTGATTAAAAATCCGCGTTTATGTATTGAAAATTTATTCATGTTAAACATAGAATAAACAACAAAAATAAAAATTCTTTTATCGGTACTGAATATTTCCTATGATCGAAAAAAGTCGTTTAGTTGGCTTGGAAATGACGACTATTGACATTTATTAAAATATTTTACATATGAAATAACAGCGATATTTATTTCCAAGCCAACTCTGATACCGTTCTTTGTTTAATCATATAATATTATATTAAATTGTCTAATAATAGAAAATCAATATTATTAACGTACTGTACCCAAAATCCCTAAATCTACGGATTAATCTGTAGTTCTAGCAACACTGTCTCTTGCAACCACCCACCCTGTCAACTGAAAGCAGAACTACGGTACAGTATTCTTTATCCGCTGCGCTGTAAACGACTATCAACGCGCAGCGTGGCAGAGCTAAACTAAATCTCGGACAGGTTGTCTAGCGGCGACGGTATCGCCAGCTACATTTCGGCAAGGTTTTGTGCCACGGAATCGCTCATAAAATTACGCTTCTTATCATTTCTTTAGTCAACGTTTGCAGTTCGGAAAAAAAATATTCGCCAGAAGTGCTCGGTTTTAAAACAAAGAAAATGAAAACCGAAAGAAACAGATCTTACGTAGCGTTTCCCTCTCTTTTTCCTACTCCATTTCGCACCTTCTGGTATGCATGGCGCGTTCTTCAGGCCATTTTTCACCTCGTCCTTCTTTTCTGCCTTCGGAATCGAGTTAAGACTGTAATGCCACCGCGTGAAGAATTTGTATGTAAATTTGAAACACTTTGTTTAAAGAAAGGAGTTGAAGCAGTGGCGTTCAACGATAACGGGTATGACTAGGATAGAAACTAACTTATGTTTTGTATTTGATATACATTTACATTTTTCTATGGTAACACAATATATAGTGTCAGAAAAAAAGGCGCATTATAAAGGATTTTTTTATTAAGTGATTAATGTTAAACTCGCTGGTTCAGCTAAATTCGTTCCGCCTTAAGGTTGATTCTCACTAATTCCTTTCGTTTCCATTCCATATCAGTTCCATACTTTTTATTGTACAAACAATTTATATCATAAGAAAGTTTTATTTTAATTAATAAAATAGAATTTGTGTATTTTGAAAAGGTAATAGATTTAATTAAGAGGTGAAAGAATAAATAAATTTCAGCACAATGTTAACAGAGCTGGTACAAATGTAAGAACTTGACAACGCTGTTTCCGATACGCTTCGGTCCCTCCACCAAAAAAATGTATGGAAGGAAAGGATATGGAACGGAAGGGAAACGGAACGAACAATGTGCATCGTCCTATTAATTTACTTAATATAATATTTTATATAAACGGAAGGTAGCTGATACGGAAGGTATAGCGAGAATCAACGTTTACAGTTGTGAATTGCTAGTTTTGTTCTGTCGATTTTGTTGTACGGATGACTGAACGATCTGTAGTGATAGAGAGCAATCGATTATGTCAACATTTGAAATTTTCTCCTCATAAAATCGTATTTTAAATTTCAATCTAGAGTGTCATGGCTGTGTTGCCATGACACTCTTGCCAGGTAGTGCGACCTGGTTACCCAACATGTGAGGGAGTGTGTGAGTTGTAACAAATTTTCTTAATGTAAGAAGAGACTTCCTTTATGACTGGCTCGTCGCCCGGTGCGGTTGCCGTCTCGTTAAGGCATTGAATTTCAAGTGTTTCTTAGATTTAAGTTTTATCAACTGTTGTATTTATTTAAGTCCAAACAGTCAACATGGGTAAAGAAAATACACATATTAACATTGTAGTCATTGGTCACGTAGATTCTGGCAAATCTACCACTACCGATCATTTGATCTATAAATGTGGTGGTATCGACAAACTTACCATTGAAAAATTTGAAAATGAAGCACAGGAAATGGGTAAAGGTTCCTTCAAATATGCTGAACGTGAACGTGGTATTATTATCGATATCGCCCTGTGGAAATTTGACGCCCCTGGACGCAGAGATTTCATCAAAAACATGATTAATGGAACATCTCAAGCTGATTGTGCTGTACTTATTGTTGCTGCTGGTACTGATGAATTTGAAGCTGGTACTTCTAAAAATGGACAAACTAAAGAGCAAGCTTTACTTGCTTTCACCCTTGGAGTAAGACAACTTGTCGTTGGTGTGAATAAAATAGGTAAACATGGATAAGCCCGTTATGAAGAAATTAAAAAGGAAGTCTCTTCTTACATTAAGAAAATTGGTTACAACCCAGCTGCTGTAGCTTTTGTGCCAATCTAGAGACAACATGTTGAGTAACCAGGTCGCACTACAAAGACACTAATTTTTAATCAAGGAGCCTTGGAAAAATAGATTTGATTGTCTAATGTTTTTCGTGTGTTGCTCTGTCCAGTTAAGAGATGCCCATATCATATTTTTAATCATATCTCAAATATTTCAAACCGAAGTGTGGTTGATTAGCATATTTGGAAAACGCATTTTTTTACGAATAATTTGGTACCACACACTTGGTATATTTCGAGTCAAATTTTTGTTATGAACGGCATGTTACAATTTCAAATAAACCATATGCGAAAATGTCAAAAGTTGACATTTGATTGAAATCTGATTTTTGATTTGATTTTTTTTATTTGATTTGAATGTATTAAGAGTGTCATTTTCTATCGAATAAAGTAGTAGTTATTGAAATATATTTACTCATATCTTAGGATTATATAAAGTGATCTGAAAAGAAGCCAAAAATGCAATAATATACAGGGTGTTCCATTTAAAGAAAATTATCCCAATAATACAATACATTCTAGAACATACTTTAGATTTGCACTTAAACAAAATCCTTAAGTTTTTTATTCTAGGAACTACAGATGCCCGACGCACTATTGCCGGACCCTGTATGATGCTCGCAATCCAAATTTCCAATAATATCCAATCACTTGTTCCCATCAAATGACATTTTTGAGAAATAATTTGCAGGAACATTTTATAATACGACTGAAATATAATGAGTGCTCAAAATAATAAATTATTTAGATGAATATCCATTATCATTAGGATCGCTTCTATTGTTCTGAAACGCGTTTAGTCGGGCGTGCACTAATTGCTGCTGCCGCAGCAACAACAGGAGCAATTCCAGCATAAAGTTTATCGTCTGAATTTGTCGAATGCCGTCACTTTCAGACGTTTCAGAGCGAGACGAGTCGCGAATTCTGAACGATTTAAACGCTACAGCCGGAATGAGACGATTTATTAACGAATTTTCGTTGAGAACGGCCCGTTTATGAATGTATTCAAAGCGAATTCTAGTTTAGGAATTTAGATAGAATCAGCCTTTTGCTATACAGGGTTTTGCAACAGTGCGTCGGACATCAGCAGCTGCTGTAACAAAAAACATAGGCATTTTAATTAAGTGCGAACCTAAAGTATGTACTAAAATATACAGGGTGGTCCGAACTGTATTCCGGAAACTTCGGCAGCATATTCTGCAGATAAAAATAAGTAAAAAAGTTCGTATAAATGTATGTCCGAAAATGCTTAGTTTCAGAGATACAGTAACACATTTAGAACAACAATAATTACAGACAACTTGACGAAGATGCTCTCTCTATCTTGACGACTAAAATGAGAGAAAACAACTGTCACTCTGATGCATTTTTTCATTGTACAGACTAGATAGTACCTAGTAGTAAACTAGGTAGTAAACTAAGTAGTACCTAGTACCTAGTAGTAAACTAAGATATATTTATTGGCCAAGCCTACAGTAAGATTAGTCATGAGACATGACTAAAACATGACTACCCGTAGACACTCGGTGTTTCTGCCTTCTGGCTTCATCAATACGGAAGGAATCAGCAACGATGAACTAGTGATCCTGAGAAAAGGAGAAGGGAAGCAAACCAGGCACAAGGCGCCATTTGCAGCCTGGTTAGGCATTAGCTCACAATTCGCAAGCGTTATCACCGAAAAACTGCTGCGGAGGCGTTCCAACACATCTCGCCGCTATCAACTTGGCACAGAGGAAACAATAAACCAAAAGATGTTATCGTGGGTACTGTAATAAAAAAGAAGAAAGAATTTATAAACCAGGCTGCAAATGGCGCCTTGTGCCTCGTTTGCTTGCCTTTTTCTTTTTTCAGGATCACTAGTTTATTGTTGCTGATTCCTCCCGTATTGATGAAGCCCGAAGGCAGAAACACTGAGTGTCTACGAGTGGTCATGTTTTAGTCATGTCTCATGACTCATATTACAGTGGGCTTGGCCAATAAATTCTTTCTACTTTTTATTACAGTACCCACGATAACATCTTTTGGTTTATTTAATATTATATACTGTTCGACTCGATATATCCTAAGGGAATAATAGAAGTGCTAGCGAAGAAGGTATCGACAGGCCTTATATAGAAGCTCTCGCCAATATACCGGGTGCGTCTCAAAAGTGGCTCACCTCTATAACTTTTTTACTTTTTCAGTTTTGGTATGTTAGTATGTGACATAAATTAGGATTGATTGGCGTATTCAATTGTTTTCGGTCACTTCCTGTTTCACCGGAAATTACTACAACTTTTGATTTTTAAATGGCACCCTCGGTATTTTTTTCTTTATTCGATAGGAAATGATACCCTGAATAGAATGGCATATCATATGTCAACTTTTGACATTTTCGAATATGGTTTATTTGAAATTGTAACAGGTGGTTAGAAATTGTAACTGGTGGTATAACGACAATTTGAGTCAAAATACCAAATGTGTGGTATCAAATTATTCGCAAAAAATGCTTTTTCCAAATATGTTAATGAGCCACCCTCGTTCCATTTGAAAAAATTAAGATATGATTAAAAATACGATTTGGGCATCTTTTAACCGGCCAGGACATGATACGAAAAACATTAGACGATCAAATCTATTTTCCAAAGCTCCTTGATTAAAAATTAGTGCTTTTAACATAGCCATGGCACTCTAGATTGAATATTAAAATACAATTTTTTATCATCCAGAATGTCAAAAGTTGACATATGATATGGCATTATATTCAGAATGACATTTTCTATCAAATAAAGCAAAAAAAATACCAAGGGTGCCATTTAAAAATCAAAAGTTGTAGTCATTTCCGGTGAAACAGGAAGTGGCAGAAAACAATCGAATAGGTCAGTTAATCCTAATTTATATCATATACTTTACTGCCAAATCTCGTTTTTTTATCTGAAAAAATAAAAAAGTTATAAGGGTGAGCCACTTTTGAGACGCACCCGGTATACAAAGAACTGAAGACAAGAGTAATAATATATAAAACTATCCCAGAGTTCCCAACTGGTAAAGGAGTATGAGGGAGAATCCCAAAGCTGTTTACAGCACCACTAGAAGAAATTTTCCGTCAACTAGACTGGAGAGATTGAGAATATCTTAACCAGGGGGGGCTAAAAGTTGAAACTGTTAATGGAAATGGGAATGTAATATTTAATTAGGTATAAAGCTCATGTATATTGCTCTGAAATTAGCATATTTTATGGGACATTCTACTCTGTATGTATTCGCTCGCAAAAAACATGTCCGCGCCGTGCGTTATTGATGTTTTTGTCCAACCGAGTACGAGCCATTAGTCCAGATAGCATTAAATATTTCACGGGCCTGCGGTTATTTATTGGAACTAATAACAAATGTTTCAACAATTTGTTTCATTTTACAGAGCCGAGCATCTCTGTTTTGCGCTATTTGTACTCGTCAGGAGCGCCAACGATTTATGAGAATTATATTAAATGTCAAACGCTGGCGAAATTTATCGTTGGTGCGCCTGTCCAGAGTTAATTCCAAAACGTAATTTACTGACTTTAGCAAAAATCTCACAACAACGTCTTTTTTAATGTTCTTTTTATATTGAGTACCAAAAACATAAAGACATAACCAGGTAATCATTGAATTAATTCAATCTTTGCCCATCTCTAATGCACATCCTGTAATTATTTTTAAGTTTTCTACACGGAGAAAACACTATCGTATCTACAAAGATAATATCACTACGCCAACTATACACTACTTTCCCCATTCCTTGACTAGGTACCTATATCAGTTCTTGAATCGTATATAATATATAGGGTGGTCCGAATTGTATTTCGGAAACTTCAGCAGCATATTCTGCAGATAAAAATAAGTAGAAAAATTCGTATAAATGTATGTCCAAAAATTGCCTGCTCACCAAGGGATAGAAGGCAATGAAAAAGCAAATAATCTAGCTAGGAAAGGAGCGAACACTCCACTAACTGGACCAGAACCGTTTTGCTTTCCAAGTGGTAACCAACTCAAGGCGAAACTCAAGAACTTGGAAGATTCCATCCGCAACCTGGAATGGAAATCTTGTAATGGTCTAGGACACTCGAAGAAGTTTCTGAGGGCTTATGATCAAGGAAAATCACAGATCTTCCTGGGTCTGAGTAAGAACAATCTTCGGATTGTCACGGGGTTTTTAACAGGACACTGTCTCCTCAATGAACACCTCAGTAGATTGAAACTAAGAAGAAACGGCGAATGCAGATTCTGTGGGGAAGATGGGGGAAACACCAGTACACCTCATCACTGAGTGCGCCGAGACGACAACCATTCGTGTCATGAATTTTGGTACGACTGATATTGGAGATGGAGAACTACCCTCTATAAAACCGTCCCAGATACTGGCTTTTGTCAAAGCCCTGGGACTGTATGATGAGTTATGATTCAAGAAAGGAGGACACAATGGATCTGTAAAGTCGAAGTGATTAACCCCCCTCCCACTCATTCTAAATTCTAATTCTAAATGTCCTAAAATGCTTAGTTTCGGAGATACAGGGTGTAGAAATTTAATTTTTATTTCCATTGTTTCCAAATAATTTCTGAAGTAACGTCAATATTTGGATGAAATTTGGTGTCTGGGAGTTTTTTGATATGAGAAATTTGATTTTGATATCAATATTACTCCTACTTGTAGAGGGCGCCATCTACATATTTTTAACTGGTTTGAAGAGTAATAACTTTTCGTTCGTACCTGTATAAAACTACTAAGTAAAAAAATATACATTTACGACGTTTTTCACGTAAAAAGGTCTCTTAATAAAAATCGCTACAAGTAATAGTTCTCGAGATATTTGAAATCGAAATTATCAATACCTGTCATCATTGACATAAATTAAACATGTTGACTATAACTAATAGTTAAAAGACTGAAATCATAAATTTGATCATCAACATCAACATTTTTTCGAAGAAAATTTCAAAAAATTTCCCAAATTTATCATTTCAGTCAAATAACTATCTACTCAACATATTTATTTTCTGTCAATAATGACATGTATTGACTATTTCCATTCTAAATATCTCGAGAAGGGTTGCTCGTAACGATTTTTACCAAGAGACATTTTTTACGTAGAAAATTACGAAAATGTATATTATTTCACTCAGTAGTTATATACAGGTACGGACAAAAAGTTATTACTCTTCAAAACAGTTAAAACACATGTAGGCGGCGCCCTCTACAAAAATGAGTCATAATGACATCAAAATCAAATTTCTCATGTCAAAAAACTACCAGACACCAATTTTCATCCGAATATTGACGTTACTTCAGTAATTATTTGGAAAAAATTGAAATTAAAATGAAATTTCTACACCCTGTATCTCCAAAACTAAGCATTTTAGAACTTACATTTATAGAGAACTTTTTTACTTCTATTTATTTGCAGAATATGCTACCGAAGTTTCCGGAATACAGTTCGGACCACCCTGTATATATTTTAACAAAAAATAATTTATATTAATATTATTAGGTTTATTAAAACGATAAATAGCTATTGAATTATTAATTATAAATGGAGACATTTTCAAGTATATTTCATTAAACAATTTGGAAATTTGTAATAGAGGTGGGTCGAACTTAATTGTTTTATTAAAAATTGATGAAGGTATACCGTAATTTAATATCCAACGTTTTTAAAACATCGATAATATTCACAATTTTATCATTATTTATTTAGAAGATTAGTAATACAAACGATCTGGTTTATATATCGGGTGTTTTTCAAAAGCTTACCGCTATAACGTTATTATTTTTTTAGACAAAAAAACAGATTCGGTACGTTAGTATATGCAGCGGCGAAGATTCCTTTGATGCGGGTAATACTTCGCATCCCTTCAAAATATTGTACTACGATTTTATTTAAAAAAGTCACTGAAATTTCCTATAATAAATTAAAATTATCAGTAAATTTATTCAAATAATTAAATTCAATTTCAATCATTTGATGTGTGTATTGGTCGAGTTTTATAGATAACGCTAAGACCTACGCTAAACGCTAAAAATAAAAATATCTCGATAGCGCGATGATGCGACTGTTCTTGTTACATCTTGAACGCCGGCGAACGCAAGCTGGGGTCAGCGAACTTTCCGCTCGCTATTACGTCTCCCGTTTGCTGTTTTAGTCGGTGGGTGATGCCGTCTTTTAAACACATCTCGATCGCGATATAAAATAAAAAATATGGTCGATGACCCATCCTGAGTGCGACTGAAGAATAGAAATAATTTACACGATCTTTCAGTTCTATGGTGTATACAGAAAAATTAAAAACTATTGAAGAAGGACCTCCGAAGCATATTTTGAATATCAAAACTAAATTAAAATCGTGTATTCGTAGTTTTAGTGAAAATGTTTATAAAAGTGACAACACTGGTTATGTAAGCCCAAGTAGCATCTATCTGACTTCGAACTAAATCTGACCTGAAGCGACGTCAGACTTTGTGCAAATTTAGGTCGGGTGCTGGTGATACGACCTGTGACGTCGTTGGATCTGAGTCGGTAAATCCAACGATCTGTCGACGTACAAAATAACAACGTACCATTTTTATTAATTTCCCAACGTCGTTCCCACGTTGGATTGCACGACGTACATATACTTGAACTAGCCCGACGTCATGTTCATATTTATAACCTAATTTACGTATCTCTATTTACGTCCGTAAATACAACTCATTAAGTAGCATTTGACCTAATGAACATCATGAACATCATGAACATAACCTAATGAACATCATGAACATAACCTAATAAAAAGTTTTTGTAAACAAACTTATGCCTAAAAAACACTAAAAAGGCATTTAGACATTCATCTACATTTTACAGAAAGAGGTCGAGGCTTTTGCAAAATAATAATAGTAGTAGTGATGTCTTGCCTCCACCCATAAATGATTTTTATTAGGAAGAGATAATCATCTGCATTAAATCAGATCTGCATTACACTGGTGCATCTTAATTTCATTTTTTAGCTTAGGTAACCAGCAGACCCCATCCTCTTCCCACATGTGAGGTTAAGCTTAAAAAAGTGGCTGCCCATTTTTTTAAGGAGAAAACAAAAACTAAAATATAGTTGCACAAACCCCTAAATCATTGATACGCAAAGTGAGGTTACGTGGCGTACGTTGGAGTTATATACGTCATAATACGATTGCCGGTCGTCCGGTTTGATGACCGGTCGGGTGAGACGACTAATGTTGGAGACCCGGTCGGAATTGGTATATTGGTAGTTCATATTAAGTCTGACACAGAAATCCGCCATTCTTAACACGTATCCGATTGTCAGCCATTTTATAATCGTTTTTTGTTTTTAAAATTTATATTCACATTTCGATTTCTAGTAGAATAATATTGATAAGGTTGAGTTTGGGGGGGAACCACAGTACAGTTTTATGATTAAACCAGCTAGAAAATTAAAAAAATATTTTGCGAGTAACTTTTTTTATAGATATTTTTATTTCATAAATCTACCTAATTTTGAAGGCGCCCGTTGTTTTCCGGAGTATTTTAATCAGATATATCAAAAAAGTGACTTCCGTTGACAAAACTGATGTCTGGATTAATGATTCAGAATTATTATAATATGAAATTACATAGGCACTTATAGTTATATTCGAGAAGTGATTATGAATCCATTTGTAATTAGGTAGTTTGGTTAGACTTTTATGTATTCTTCTTATGCAACTTTAGCACCTCTTCCTACCAAATAACGCAAAAACTGGGATATGAGATAAGAATCAACAAATATTTGAATCTTCTCGCCGCCTGTCGCCGCGCATTAATGCGAAGCACAGACCACAAACATTTAGATTGGCAACTCTCGTCATTTATCGAGAACGCGTTTTACAGCGCTCGGTGACTTGAAGACGTACTAAATCTTCATTTTTCCCGCCAGGTTCTGTGAATTTAAAATTGAATTGCATTATTGCTTTTTTACCAAACGTGAAAGAATTTTTAGTTTTCTGTAAAATATAACTTTTATTTTATAGAAAACAAAAAAACAGTAATAATTCTTTCATGTTTAGAAAAAAAGCAATATGTATATAATATTTCTAATAAGACTGATACGGAACAATAATACAAAAACCAATATGAAACACAAAATTTTTATTAAAAATCATCAAATAATACTATAGTATTATCCATTCAACATTTGAATAAAAAATAATTCGTTATATAGATTAGTACCTTACGTTATAGGCATACACATTATACAGACATTTTACATTATAATATAAACAATATTTATCAACAAAAGCAATAAAAACATTAAACTTTATAAAGGGACTTGTTTAATTGTATTTAAGGCTTTTATGTTTTACTTTATTTTTTTAAAATACTTCAAATGCAAGTTTTTTTAGAGGATCTCCTGGACTTGCATAACCCTAAAAAAATACTACATATCTATACGAATTTTTAAACGGGTCAAAAACATAAGTACACTTACCTCTTTATCCATTGGTATACTATGCAAAATCGACGATCTACTAGAGAATTTACAGCCCAACACACAGCAATATAACACCATTTTTAAAAAGTCAACACAATAACACTTCGTAACAATTACAAAAATTTAGATCGAACCACGAACAAGCCTAAAGGACGACGGGGATAGACTGAAGAATTTTAAAATTCAGCCGGTCGCCCCTCTTTTGAGCAGGTACCAATCATAAAACAGAAAAATCTTATTGGCTGTCGCTTTCTCCCGCCAGGCGACACTAGCGCACGGTGTCTTGAAGTCGTACTAATTTCGCGGTTTGACGTTTCGCGGAGAATGCGCAGGGCCTGATGCGAAGCGTCAAGAGAAACGATTCCTAGTTGGTCCGAAAAGAATTCGCGCGTCGACCGACGCGCCTCTTTGCTTGGCGCCGCCGCGTCGTACTGCGCAGGCTGCCATTAACTTAAATGTAAATTTGTCGCGCGAAAAATCTACGATTTTCTTCGCGCCGGTTCCGCTCGCTACGCTTCGGCTAAGTGCGCGAGTACCTTTAGTCGTGACTGACTAAGTTAAGAAAAAACTCAAAATTTAAGTGAGGATGCAGAAAATAATCACCACACAGGCTAACAAAACTACTTTTTCAAATTTGTCAAGCTTTCAAGAATTTTATTAACATCATTCAGGGGCTTGGAACACCCTCAAAAAGGAAATACCACTCCTGCAACTCCCAGTGGACGATATGCCAAGAACGTACAACTTTGACAAACATGTCAATGTAGTATTGAGCAATAAGAAGGATTGGAAGAGCGAAACGCTTGCCCAGCAGTTAAAAGACCATACCATAACTTGGTATACTGATGCTTCCAAAACCAATACGGGAACAGGGATCGGAGTGTTTGGACCGAGAGCTAAATACTCCGAACCAATGGGCACTTACCCTAGTATCCTACAGGCAGAAATCTACGCTATCGAAAGATGCGTACAACTTATCTTAGATAGCAACTATCGGAAACAAGAAACAGCCATCTTGTCTGATAGTCAAGCAGCGTTAAAAGCGATCAACTCAGTATCGATCAATTCGAAATTGGTCAAAGAATGCATAGAGAAGCTGAATAAATTAGGCAAAGAAAACAAAGTCCTCCTACTCTGGGTGCCTGCTCACCAAGGGATAGAAGGCAATGAAAAAGCAAATAATCTAGCTAGGAAAGGAGCTAACACTCCACTAACTGGACCAGAACCGTTCTGCTTTCCAAGTGGTAACCAACTCAAGGCGGAACTCAAGAACTTGGAAGATTCCATCCGCAACCTGGAATGGAAATCTTGCAATGGTCTAAGACACTCGAAGAAGTTTCTGAGGGCTTATGATCAAGAAAAATTACAGATCTTCCTGGGTCTGAGTAAGAACAATCTTCGGATTGTCAGGGGTTTTTAACAGGACACTGTCTCCTCAATGAACACCTCAGTAGATTGAAACTAAGAAGAAACGGCGAATGCAGATTCTGTGGGGAAGATGGTGAAACACCAGTACACCTCATCACTGAGTGCGCCGAGACGACAACCATTCGTGCCATGAATTTTGGTACGACTGATATTGGAGATGGAGAACTACCCTCTATAAAACCGTCCCAGATACTGGCTTTTGTCAAAGCCCTGGGACTGTATGATGAGTTATGATTCAAGAAAGGGGGATACAATGGATCTGTAAGGTCGAAGTGATTAACCCCCCTCCCACTCATTCTAAATTCATTCTAATTCCCATCATCAGGACAGTTTGACTGAGTCAATTAGTAAAAAAGCATCCTCTGCACATAAAAACTAGCATCATATGACATTGGAATACAAGGAAATTTCCTTTATAAAATATTAAAACACATATCCAACAACATTACTTTTTGAAAACAATTTTTTTTACTAAAATTTACTATGACTAATTACTACATTTTTGTTTCGAGCTCGATCAAACAGTGACTAAGTCACACAAATGAAAGCTTGACAAATTTGAAAAAGTAGTTTTATTAGCCTGTGTGGTGATTATTGACTGCACCCTCATTTAAATTTTAAGTTTTTATTATATTATATATAAATTACATTATAATTTTAATATCGAAAATTTATGAAATATTAAAATAACCTTCAACAAAAAGCTTTTAATGTTGAAAAAAAAACATTTTATATAGAAGATATCAGGAAATATTATTATCGAATTTACCAGTTAAAACAATTTTTGTGAAAAATAGAAACTACTCGTTTTTTAGTAAAAAAAACCATTTATGTTTTATCCATTTTAATACCCTTTTACATCAAATTCTTTTTTGTGATAAATGGATTGATTTAAGCGTAAAATATCTTTAATTAAAAACAAAGCTAGATTTTATATTTTTGTATTAAATTTTGCTTTCGAATTAAATGATAAAAAACAATCAGAGGCAAATATATATTTTTGTCAAAGAAGGTTCAATTGATAGTTTATACAGGGTGACAATTTGAAAACGAACAGTATTTAATATTGCCTCTACCGATGATAGTATGAAAATTTGGCGAAACACGTCAATTTACATATCAAGGGGGACAATTTTTGAGGCATTTCTTGTCGTGTTACTTTCAACCCCTTGACCCCCAGGGCACCCACCCCTAAAATTTTAAATAGAAACCCCTATTTCTTTTACCATTTTTGTCTTTCTAATATAATTCTACATAAACTGCATTATTTTTCTGAGAATTTTATAAGGAACACAAAAATGGTATAAGAAATAGAGGTTGCCATTAAAAATTTTAGTGGTAGGTGCCCTGGGGTCAAAGGGTTGAAAGTAACACGAAAACAAATGCCTCAAAAATTGTCCCCCTTGATATGTAAGTTGACGTATTTTGCCAAATTTTCATACTATCATCGGTAGAGCTAGGTAATATCAAATACTGTTCGTTTTCAAATTGTCACCCTGTATAAATGAACAATTATTGATATATGCAATAATTTTTATTTTAATAACAAATTGGATAATATTAATAAAATATCATTGACAGAACAGAGTGGTAAAGAGTATGGTTACGGGAATTTTTTTTAAAACATCATATGAACGGTTCAGGGGGCCATTTTACTAATTTTACAGGAGAGAACTGGACAGCTGGCGGTTATCAGGTTCTTTCCGTGTATTCTATATTTTTATTAGGCATATATCATAGGCATTTAACACCTTATTAATTGCCCTGCATAATTTATACATTTTGTTTTGGTTTGATTTGAAAAATTCAAAAATTAAGAAATTAGGGCTTATCAAGTTTTTCTCTGGACTACTCACTCATACAGGGTCGCAGGTATACAGGGTGTCCCACAAATAAGTGCAAATATTTTAACTGGTAGTGTATTTCGGCCTCAGAAACACACCCATGAGGTATTTTTTGCAAAAAAAAATTTGGAAATTTGAAATTTTTTTAAAAAAAATTTGGAAATTTTTTAATTTTATGTTAAAAAACATAATTTCTTGATAATATGGTAACATAGGTAGTAGCTTAAATTTACATGAAAACTCAAAATTTTTAGCAAAAAATTATTTTTTTTGAAATTTTCAAAGTAAAATAACTTGGTTATTTTGGACTTATTTGAAAAAACGGTAAAAAAAAGTTTCTTTTGACCAGATCTACCACCCCTTAAAATATTTGCACTTATTTCTGGGACATCCTGTACAAGGGAACGGTCGTTTATTAGGTAAAATATAAGAGGTACCGCAATAAGTTAAATATAAAAGTTATAGGGTTTATAAATATCTATTAGTGGGTAATAACCGTAAGTATACAGGGTCGGTCATAAAGTCGTAGCACATCAAAGTTTCATTTTTTTAAATCGAACCCACTGTATATTATTGCATACTTCGGTTCTTCCTTCAATTCTAAGCAAAAATCGAGATACAATCAAGAGATACCTCAAACCAACCGTTTCCGAGGCGTGTTTAAGTGGCATTTTCAAAAGGCAATAACTTTTGAAAATGCCACTTAAACAATTCGATTTAATGAATTTTGATGTGTTCTGTTTCATTTCACGATGCCATTATTCGGAAACTATGATACTTAATAATATTTGACGTTAGTTTTCAAGTTAGAATTTATTGATGTATAAAATGGGATTATATCAAGTCAGGGCATTATAAAATTTTCGTTTAACATTTCAAAATCAAAATTTCATAATTAATATTAACGGTATACTTGTTTTAATCTACTAGTTCTTAGTGCTTATTTTTATATGAATATCGTCGTAAATTATAATTATGTACCAATAAAAAAAATTGTTATAACCGAAATAGCCCTAGTTATGTCTCCGCTAGTAAAATCGGTACGTAAAACTATGCTAGCTACCGTAGTTGAACTCATCTAAAAAGTTTTATTAATAATAATAATATTATTATTATTATTAATAAAACTTTTTGGATGAGTTCAAAAAAAAAATAAAAAAGTTTTATTAACTTGAATAATCTATACTAATATATAAAATCCTTAAGTGACTGACATACTGATTAATCACGATCCTGCTTCAACCACTAAACGTAAGAAGCTCAATTTTGGCATACAGGTTGATTCTAGGGTGTAGACGTTCGATAAGAAGGGATTTTTCGAAATTCCAGTTCCAAGAGGGTGAAACCACCCCTCAAATATTACAATATTTTTTATTTAAAAAACGGTCAAGTTTCCGAAAAAACGCTTAAACACGTATATTTTATTTTGTTTTTTTACATATTTTAAGATTTTTTAAAAATGTATACAGGGTGTTTCGAAAAATCTGGTCATTGATTAATCACGATCCTGCTTAAAGCGCTTGACGTAAAAAGGTGATTTTTGGAAAACAGATTGACTTTAGGGCGTAGAGGTTCGATAAGAAGGGATTTTTCGAAACTCGAATTCTAAGGGGGTGAAACTATCCCTCAAATATTAAAATATTTTTTATTTAAAAACCGGTGAGTTTTTCGGAAAAACTCTTAAATACGTATATTTTATTTTGTTGTTTTACATATTTTAAGATTTTTTAAAAATTTATACAGGGTGTTTCATAAAATATGACCATTGAGTAATCACGATTCTGCTTAAACTGCTTGACGTTTAAAGCTGATTTTAGGCAAACGGATTGACTGTAGGGTATAGAGGTTCGATAAGGAGGGGTTTCTCGAATCTCAAATTCTAAGAGGGTGAAAACGCCCCTCAAATATTACAATATTTGTTATTTAACAAACGGTTAGTCTTTTAGGAAAACGCGTGGACAAGCATAATTTATTTGGGTTTTTTACATATTTCGAAATTTTTTAAAAAATTATACAGGGTGTTCCAAAAAGTTCGGTAGTTTCTTAACCATCACGATTCTGCTTAAACTGCTTGACGTAAAAAGCTTATTTTTGGTAAACGGATTTTTCGAAAGTGAAATTCCAACGAGATGAAACTATCCCTCAAATATTACCAAGTTATATAATAATATCGCCATATTGTTTTTTCTCATGCTGACATAAATGTGAGAAAAATTTATCCAGTTTGTATGTTAATGGAAATTCTTGCTTTGCTTTATCATCACCATTGCAAATGATTAATTCGACGCGAACGAAGTCGCTGGTACACGCTAGTATATTATAATACTTAAGTTACACCCTCTGAAGATATCAAAATATTTACTTTTTTCTTTTTAGGATTTTTACAAATTATACTTCCTAACCTTTCTAGAATAATATTTAAATCCGTATATTTGTGTATTGCCGGTTGTTTAAGATATTCTCCGATGGTGGCAGCACCGGCGAAGAACGCCCCAACCCTATTATAACCAACTATTTCAATAATAATTGTAACCGCTCGGCTCTGTAGAACTTATACAAGGCTAAAATAATAATTTAATAGTTTATAAGTTTAATTATTGTGCAATCTTCTCCCTTTTTACTAGGTAGGTACTTCTTTAAGATTCTATTTCACTAGCCCGAACAAGTAGCAAAAGCGTTAAGCGTTCGGCATTTAACGTTTTAAGTAAAACTGGCTAGGTATTTTTACACAAATGAAGAAGGAAATTAAAGATAAAGGATTATACTGTATCCGTTGTGTAGCACATTTTTAGACAACGTCTTTATTTTTAAGATTTTGATGATCAAACATCAACAAAATATTCCTTATGTTTGGACTAAATTTTCTCGAAAATAAAGACATAATTTAAAATTCCGTTACTATACGGAAATGGATTGAAGTTTTGTCATTACAGTGATATATAATTTATATGGTTTTGTAACAAATTGCTCGCTATTTTATGACAAATGCCGAAGCTCTGCAAACCTTAATCAAGCCTTAATCACAAAGCACATGTGTTTGGAATTTTGGGTATGGCTTAACATGACAGGATCGGGCTAAGCCTTAGAGCTCGAACTCACTGACGACCAGGTTGTAACAACTTGACCGTCGCGTCGGCTGGCCGGATGTATTGCGTTTATAGTTGCGGCCATATGAACGACCAGTTTCAACAGAGTTGTCAGATCTAACAATTTTTTACGTTTTACTAATTAGAAAATATTGTTTCAGAAAGAATTAAGTTTCAGAAATGTTAAAATATCCGAGTTAACTAAAAAGCGAAGTTGCTATTCATGAGCTTATTAAATGTTCTAATATTAAATAATGCATTTAAAATATTCTTGGATTTTTCGTTAATAAATACTGGTGTGGTAAATGGAGTAAGTAAAATTTCCAGCCCCGTCTACACGATAACGTCGTTATTTCCATGTTTTTCAAATTCGCGATGCCTGTCGTTCCATCAGTCGTTTCATAACAGAATATTCTACATCCTACGTCTTTGTACTTTAATATATGTAGAGTGAGACATGTAATTCGTGAGATTTTCAGCATTATATCAATAAAGGACGAAAACAGTATTGTTCCTAAAGGTGCGTCCAGACATGAGCATTTTAGCCCGAACGAACCGAGCGAGCTTGAACAAGCAGAACAAATAGGCCGAACAAAAAGCATTGTGTACGCGCGACCGACAAAAAGGGAGATATTCTGTTTCTTTTTTCTACCGATATGGACTTCTACTGATGGCTCTTATCGACTTTAGAAGTAAACATATTAGGGCCTTCGTAAAAAAAGATCGTCAGACATTGGCTCTAAATATAATCAGGTAGAAAGTTTAGCTTCCAGTTATTTCAATGTTTAAAATTTAAATTCCTCTTTTTTATTGTTACTGAAAATCTACAACAGTAACTTTAAATATGATTTTTTTAAATTTTTTTTAACATCGAAACTCGAAGGTATAATAACAGGTAGAGTACCAACCATAAATAGAGTATGTCATATAAAAATGTTTTGAATTTTTACTAGAATCGACCCTTAATAAAATAAGGGACTAGATTTAAGATTCCCTTTGATCCAGTCTGTATACTATTTCTTTGGATTTTCTGCACGTGTGCAAAAACTTATTATAAAACACTGTATCTTATAGAAAATAAAATATTTTGTGCGTTGAATTTGAGGGATTTCTTCTGAAAAATTATTAATTTGGAAGAAAACTGGCAACAAGCGGCAGAAAATAATAATATTTTAATGCAACCGACCAACTGACGGCCAGGACGTTAGTGTGCGCTGTATCATTAATGGTTTTAGAGGTGGTTGTCAGTGTGTTCGAGCTCTTAGGCAGATTTCTGAAATATAATATATATTTTTTAACCTAACCTAACCCGCTTTACCCGACCTCTGAGAGCAACCCGAAAGTACAGCGTAATAGACTCTTAAATACGAATCATAATTGTTAGAAAATCACCTCGCATTCTCGAATAATCTTTTCCCATCCTGGAATAAATTCTATTGCCTCCGTCCGTATCCTGGAAAATTCAAATTTACTTTATTTCACTGAGCCACGACAGCATCCTGAATCCTCTCTTTGCACGTTCCGGAGATATCGACAAATTAAATTCTTAGATTACGTTTGCGGAGAATAATAGTTGAGCTCTTTGCTCTGGCGCTTTGCTACATCGCTTTCACGATATGCACAGGGCCGATTTATTCGAGATGGCGCAACGGGAAAAGTTCCTTTTTAACGGCAAATTTGACTGGAGGTATAAACTTTACGATTTAAAGGATAAATTTAGATCGTTTGACTTTTTGCTTTAAGTTGTGACTGTTTCTTATGTGTAATATCTTTATATATTTGGTATCAATTAAACTTTTAGTTACGTCATTACTGAATTTAAAAATCGTGCCCTCCATTGAGGGCACGATTTTTAAATTCATTGTTGCCAAACATGGAGATATTCGGCGCTGGGCCGACTAAATGGTATTTAGATTTCGCGCTGGGGATTCAGGTGGTAAAAAATATCAAGTTGCCGCATTTATTTATTTATTTCCTGACATTCATTAGTTTTGTATTACGAGTTTTTTGGTTTAAATAAATAGTTTTGCGATGATTTAAGCTTAAAAATGTTTGCTAGCAGACCTTGCAATCGAACATTGTTCTTTTTAGAACCTCTTTTAGTGCGAAGTGTACAAGATAGCGTAAAAAACTCATCGCAACTTTATTAGAATATTTTGAACGGGAAAGCGGTAGTTATGCCCCTTTATGCTCCTTAAGTGCTTTTAAGAAGGTGAGTTTTAAGAAAGGAAAATTTTAACCATTAACCCATACCAGGTAGTTTCATCGTCAATGGAAATATAGAAAATCCCATGCAAATTTAAAACTCTCCAATTTTACAGCTCAGTTGTAAATAGTTTTTTAAAGGTTTACCCTTGCTGAATACCTACACTTGCTATATTTGAAGAATTTCGGACAAGCCGATTTTGAGTAATTTGAGGAAAACTGCATCTATTTCTGTATTGAAACTGAATAGGTAACAATGCAAAATCAGTCATTTAAACTGTTTAAACACCCTGTAGATTATTTTTTATTAGATGGAGATTTAAAAAATAAACATTTTTTGTGTTTAGAGTATTTCAAAATTTTTAACGGTTTTGTAATCTTTCAACGGTAAAATACGAGAGAAAAATCATTTGGTGGCTTTGATAAAAATTTACTATGGAAAATTTCACATGAAATATAAAACCGTCAATATTTGCAAAACCGTTAAACTTTTTGAGATACTCTAAATGCAAAAAATATTTTTTTAATTCTCCATCTATTAAACAAATCATATACAGAGTGTTCCTTTAAAAAAACCAAGAAAAAGTATTATACAGGGTGTTTCAAAAAGCATGTGCCATCTATTGTGGGGAGATTCCTCATGTAAAAATAAGGTTTATTTTTCATATCAATCTAGGTCCGATTCTGCTTTGTTTCATAACTACGGAGTGTTAAAATCTTAATAATCTTTCGATTTATTATAATTTCATTCCAAATACTTTTAGTGATTCGAATGAAATTTTGAGGGTAAAAGTTACCATAAGTGCGACATATTTTAAAGCTAAAAAAGTGTCGACATATCCATCAGGGACGTGCATATGGGTTATCACTGGAATGTTTAAAAAAAAACCTGTGCGCCACTGACTTGTTTTCTTTTGCTATCAAAATTGTGTAGGCCGTTTAATGGCAATAAAAAGTTATCTCTTAATATTTTGTCGAATTCGGCCTCCTTGATGAGATAAACGCAATTTTATTAATTACAATTAATAGAATTAAAATAAAAATAAAACTAATAAATTATACATTTTACCTAATTTATTATTAAATATTATTACTATTAGTTATTATTACTATTACACCAATCTACAGCAATTTCAAATTAAAAAGAATGGTATTTAAGATAATTACAAAAAACTTAATTTTAAAAAGTTTTAACATCCTGTAACTCTAAAACTATGTATTTCCATGCCCATGTTTATTGGAACTTTTTTTATATTTTTTGATGAGGAATCAATGAGTACTTATTTAAAACTTTCCCAAGTTAATGATATTAATTTTTTTAAAGGTTGCTATTAGACCTGGATCAAGGCAAATTAATAAAATTGCGTTTATCTAATCAAGGAGGCCGAAATCGATAAAATATCAAGAGACAACTTTTAATCGGCATTAAACTGCTTACACTATTTTGCTAACAAAGGAAAAAAAAGTCACTGTCGTACATGCCTTTTTTTTAGAGAAATATTCCAATGATAACCCATATGCACATCCCTGGTGGATATGTCGACACTTTTTTAGCTTTAAAATATGTCGCCTTTATAGTTACTTTTACCAAATTTGTCAAAATTTGATTCGAAATGCTAAAAGCACTTGGAAGAAAATTATAATAAATCAAAAAAATATTAAGACTTTAACACCCTGTAGCTACGAAACAAAGCAGCATCGGAACTATGTTGATATGAAAAATATATCTTACTTTTACGTGAGGAATCTTCCCACAAAAGATGGAACTTGTTTTTTAAAACACCCTGTATATTTTAGAAAATTTAGCGCAGAATTTTTAACACCTTGTATAAATTAAGATTCCGATATTTATATCAAGGTAAGTACAGGCCATTTAAAGTAAATACTTATTATAGTTTTGAGTTTAGGACAGTTCTTCTATTTTTAATATTTATTTTTTTAAGAAAGGCTGAAAAATATATATTTTTTATTTATTAACATTTATTTATTTTTATTGAAATATATTTATTCATATGTTAGGCTTATGTAAAGTGATCAAAAAGGAATCCAAAAATGTAATATTATAAAGAGTGTTCCATTTAAAAAAATCATCCGGATCGACTCTCACTTTTTTGAGCCACCCTATAGACATTCCTAGCCCTGTCCTGCTTTATCGTCGAATCACGATCCCGATCCTCTGCAATTATTTGTACCTATCTTTCACGATTTCCTTTCTTATTTACTCGGGATCCGTTCTTTTTTTATTTTTCTGGATTTCCGCTTTTTTTACGTGGAAAAAATCTCAAATCAACCGCAAGACGAAAAAAAGCACTGGCAGTCTAATTTTATTTTCTAGTCGTGCCGAATTTGCATTTAGATATGGCCGCTGAAAAGCACAAACAACTTTAATTCTGGTATTTTTTTTCGTTATGTTTGTTTTTGAGTTCCTATGGCTTTTAAGGATTTTTTATAAAGTTACGGAAAAAAGAATAAATTCTCTCTTAAAAATAAACATAATATGGTTATCGCAAAACAATTTCCGATGCACGTGATCAACTTTGAGTGACAAACAATGGCGACAGCGCAGCCAGATTGTAATGGATGTATGAGATGAATTTTAATTTAAAATTGACAAACAACATATTTATTATAGCATTTTTTAAAGAGTTTTACGTTTTATTTTTAATTTAATAACTAATATTTTAGTGATTAATTGATTTATTTGTTTTATGGCTTATTTTACCTATGACATATTGGCAAAAAACTAGTCCATTATGAAGATTATTATAAGCGTTATTATGGGATATTTATATATTGATGTACAGGGTGGGTTAAATTCGATGCTTTTAAATGGAAACACCCTTTTCTATAGGAGAGAGACAAAAACTAATATCGGTGTCTGGAGCTCAATTTTTGTAAAAAACATGATGGTGAAAACCGCATATCGATATCTGTTACCGTTTCGGAGTTACGGGGTGTTTTTCAAAAATATGCATTTTTAACAAATCGCTGTAACTTTTTTGCTATGTAAAATTTTGTATTTTTATGAAAACATTTCCAAAGCACCTTTTTACGTAGAATTTAATGGTTTAAGTATAATTTTTTTAAAATTAATAATTTAAGAATTATCAACAGAAAATTTGATTCTTTATATGGGACACCTTGTATATTTTTAATTTATTGAAAATAATTTAAAATTACCTTTCCAAAAATATAACACACTTGATATTTTGCTCGATTCCTCTTCGAGATATAGAGTATATAAAAATTCGCCTGCTTTAAATCAGTAGGCTTTGAACGGCACCGGCTGTAATGCAAAAAAAATTCTAGCTGTGAGCATCAATTAAAACGAAAATAATATTTACTATGAGAGATGCAGAATGTCATAAAAATTTAAAATATATTTAACGAACATCAACACATTTAAACTATCTAATAACAATAAAAATAAATAGCAAACTAAGACATGAGATTTTGCTACAAGTGTTCGACATATCAACCGTCTTCTGTTATGGACAAACGGGGCAGTTTTTGAACATTTCTCGCGGAATTCATTTACTCAGAGGGGGTGTAAGATACCCTCTCATAACTGCTAAGTATTTCTAATTCTTGTCTAGATTATACGGAAGAATAAGGAACCTTTATTCTTCCGCAAATATATCCATAGGATTAGATCCATGGGCACTAAGTCAGGCGGCCTCGACGGCCAACGGCTGGGATCTTGGTTAGCTATTCAAATATTCAGATAATTAACTATTCAAATAAAAATTTGCTGATAACTTCAGCGTTCAGAGGCAGTGCTGGAAAGTTCAGTCTTTCTGGAAATATATGTTTTCGAGTTCCATTTAGGGAATATCATCAATAAGGGGTCCAAAGCCTACTAGTTAAATTCTGTATTTCGAAGGGGATTATAACAAAATATCAAGTGTGCTATATTTTTGGAAAGGTAATTTTAAATTCTTTTCAGTTAATTAAAAATATAGAGGGTGTCCCAAATAAATAATCAATTTTTCTGTTGATAACTCTTAAATTATTAATTTTAAAAATATTGTACTTAAACCATTAAATTCTACGTAAAAAGGTGCTTTGGAAATTGTTTCATGGAAATACAAAATTTTTCATAGCAAAAAAGTTACAGCGATATGTTAAAAATGCACATTTTTGAAAAACCGTAACTCCGAAAAGGCAATAGATATTGATGTGCGGTTTTCACCATCATGTTTTTGATAAAAATTGAGCTCCAGACACCGATATTAGTTTTCGCCTATCTCCTATAGAAAAGGGTGTGTCCATTTAAAAGCGTCGAATTTGACCCACCCTGTACATCTTACAACGCTATAAGTGGTAATAACAAGTAAAAGGGTGTTATTAATGCACAAACTAGTAATCACAAAATTTAATAAAAACTAACTTTGAAAGTGGTATAATGTGCTTATCAATCAAACTTGCTTTTCTGACTTAGGTCAAGGGTAATAAAGGACCTTTATTGTCACGTTCTCGTAATAAAATAATTTTAAAAAACATGGAAGCTACAAGCTCTTTGCTTGGACTGTTTAAATGCTTCGGCATATTTTTAACACACAATTTCAAGAAATGCAATACAAAAACTCGAAAATTTAGTTCTTAAAAGAGCTATTTGTGCTTAAAAGTGCAATTTCTAAAAAAGACTATGAAAACAGGCAAAAAAAAACGAGAATTACTCACAAAGATTCAACAACAACACGATATTATACAAAATAATGACTGACACTAGGATAATTGTCCAATAATAAAGGACCACATTGCTGAACACGGCGCAGTGTGACCAACATAGCGATAATAAAATTCGGTTTAAACTAATTTTTGCAGCTTTAATCTAAAAATTTAAATAAAATATCTCTTTTGCTCTATCTCAATCATTTGCTCTATATAGTAGAATGAAGAGCTACTCGGTATCTTAAATTATACAAGAAATTTAAACCGAAATTAATTTTTTTTTGCCAAAATTTTATTTAGTCAGGTTTATATACTTTAGTGTCAATGTCGATGTGATTGATGACGTGCATCGGAAAATGTTTGCGATTACAATATTTCTTTAAATTCAAATCATTGAGTTTTAAGACACTCTGTAAACATAAATATAATTATTGATTTTTAAAACATTATCCATAAACTAGGGAAAGGGAAATCAGACAATGAACACACGATAGCTCTTACATAACAGTTTTAGACTATCGTTCGAGGCGCGTTGATGTTACTTTGTTTTGTCAGTGTTGATTATTGTGACAAAGAATGTTATTAAAGGTAAATGTTTTTTCATTATTTAACTAATAGCCTAAGAGCTGACGACATATTTAGAGAACATATTTTAGGCAAGCTAGAATAACTAAAAATGTATAGTTTATTAACTGGTGAATCCAGAATCCTAAGTCTGGCTGGGAGGTTGGGGGTATTTCGCTACTGCGCAACCAATAACATTTGCAAAAAAATAAATCCAAAAAACATTCTTTAGGCAACTTTAAATTTGTTTATTCTTAAATTTTAGCATCATTAACCTAGAAATAAGTATGCCAGACTTTTTTTTCGGGTTTAAAGTGTAACCAGACCATATTCCAAATATGTTTAATTATTATACCTGGAAAACATACTTTAGGCATTCTAAAATTTTTACAGCGTGTTTATTAGATGATATTAAAAAATATGTGTTAATTGCCAGACGAATTCAATGGGATTTAATACTTGCCAGACGCGAATAAAGATTTTAAATGAGCGCGATAAGAAAGTCTTATGAGTATCTATAAGCGCGAGAAAGATAGTTTATTGAGACCCGGTCGGCAGCCAATGCGGCTGACGTAACAGCATTTTGGAGTCGTAAAAACTTAAAAAAAACTAACTAATATTGAATAAATAAAAAAAACCATTTTTTAATAAAAATGTATGATTGAAATCTTTTCAATAAGAAGACTTTTTAATTTAAGTATTTTGTATCTGAAAGAATAAAAAGACGAATAATTATTTAAAAATTAGCATAATATAGAATTTTTTTCAAACGTCACAAAAGTATAATTATTATTATACTTTTGTGACATATTATATTATTATTAATTTTTGCGACCTGATTGACAATATAAAAAAGTCATTTTAACGCCTGGTAGGTAGTTTAATAAAATTCCAGAATACTTATTTTTTTAGCACTCTACATGGTACCTTTTTGTCGGGACTACGTTTTCTGGTAAAACCACTTCTTTAAATTTTAAACCATATTGTTGGCGCACTTTTAAAAATTCTTTGCATTTTTGTAGTCTGCCTTCATCAAAAACAATAACTTTGTCACTAGTAACTTTTTTACAAACTACACAACTTAAATGTTTTTTATCCATTGTGATTTAGTAGTTAGTAGCGAAATTAGTAGTTACTAAAATATTTATTTTCAGTAATTATTCTAAACTGTTTACACTGTGCACGTCAATATTTAATTTATAAATACATATTTGTACATGGTAACTTAATTCCAACAAAATAATCTCTGAATAATCTCTGAAACCGAAAAAAAAATTGCTTTTATGAAAATTTGAAGTACATACTCCAAAATATTGTTACGTCAGCCGCATCGGCTGCCGACGGGTCTCAATAAACTATCTTTTTTGCGCTTATAGATACTCCTAAGACTTTTTTGTCGCGCTCATTTAAAATCTTTATTCGCGTCTGGCAAGTATTAAATCCCATTGAATTCGTCTGGCAATTAACGCATATTTTTTAATATCATCTAATAAACACGCTGTAAAATTTTTTGAATGCCTAAAGTATGTTTTCCAGGTATAATAATTAAACATATTTGGAATGGTCTGGTTACACTTTAAACCCGAAAAAAAAGTCTGGAATACTTATTTCTAGGTTAAATAGATGCTAAAATTTAAGAATAAACAAATTTCAAGTTGCCTAAAGAATTTTTTTTGGATTTATTTTTTGCAAATGTTATGGGTTGCGCAGTAGCGAAATACCTTCGGCTATAATGTTAACTAAATTATATTATTTTGTTGGTTCTTGTAAACTATAAGTACCTCGGAATGTTGCACTTATTCTTGTTTTTATTAAAGCTTTACGTAAATAGGGCTGATTCAAGTCAAAAAATCATTGTATCATGCAGTTTTCTTTTATATTTTAATAATTAACTGTGATTTTGCAAAAATATTATTAGATTGGTTAGCATTTGGATTGCTTTGGTTAGCTTTTCTTTGTGGAGGGTGTTAAGCTGTGGTTTTTATATTTTAATAATTAACTGTGATAGATTGGTTAGCATTTTAGACATTTTTAAATTATTTTTTTGGTTCAAAAGTGCTTCATCCAAGGATTTTTTTCTTTTAAACTGTTCTATAAGCATAGGACTTTGAACTGCCACAAAAAAATTTGCTAAATTCGTGGGTACTTATACTTTACAAGACCCATTTTGTTTTCCTGTTGTAATATTCTATCTGTGCTAAAGCTTTTCCTTATTTATTTGATATGACAAAGGTATCATGTAACATGTGTGTCTATTTAATTGAATCGATTTATGCTGTGAATAATTTCAGTGTACTAATCTAAATACAATCCAATCATTTACTCTCCATTCATGTTGATGTTTTTGGTTCAGTGTGACAATAAGGGCCTTGTTGAATGTATTTTTCTACAGTGACTTGGCAATATGTTAGCTAACAAAAGAGCAACCAAAAACAATAAATAGAATAACTCATGCTATCTGAGGCGACCTAAGTGTTATATATAATCGTCTCATATCAGGGAACACCAACGGAATCTCTAGGCAGTTTTTTACAACGGTTTTTGTTATTGAGCGTATCTCCGTATTTAAAAAGATACTGATAATAGTTTTCGTCTACTATATTCTATGGAAAAGGGCGTTCCGCTTTAAAAGTGTCCAATTTGGCCCGCCCTGTACAGAGGTCTTATTGGTATCTAATGTTTTATACAGGGCGAGTTTTAAGTAAGTGAAAATATTTTAAGGGGTGGTATATTTTGACCCCAGGAACACGTCTTCACATCACATGTTGAAAATCGTGCATATTTTTTTAAAATTTCCTGTCTATTTTAGAACTGCCTGTTCACCGCAACTTTTTCCACAGTATAATTTCTGAATCTCTGATATTACCATGGTTACGGCTTTACTCTATGGTTACAGCACTAAAAGGGATGCAAATATATATATTTTTTTATTTTTAAACTTGAATATCTCGGTTATTTTGGACTTATTTGAAAAACGGTAAACAGAAAATATGTCTCTTTTATAGAGATCTACCAGTCCTGGAAATATTTGCACTTCGATATATTTAATGAATAAATTATGTTTGGCAGTTTGTAAATATTTGTTTTAATTAGGTTATAACTATATAACTTAATATAAGAAGTATAAAAATTATGCATCACTTGAGGAATAATACGATATTGTTTTATTAGGAGTAATAAAGATACTTTTGTATGGCGAGGCTGTACGTTTGACATACAGCCGAGGCACAAAATGTCATTTTTCTACGACTAGCCCATAGATAAAAGAAAATAATCTTCTATTAAGATAGATATGAAACTTAATAGTAAAATTTTGGGTCAAAGCGCCCCTCCGTGTTCTTAGTAGAGACTACGTTTAACCCAGCGCCTTCGCCTTTTCTGCTGTAAATATTTTTTATGTTTATATTTGATTTCAAAGGATTTAGTTTTAAAGTTACACTGATATATTAGTATATCTGTGTAACTTTAATAAAACATAAGAATATATATATATTTTACAGTTTATTAAATATAAATTTTGACTACAAGGTAGAAAGTAAATCACAATATTTGATGAAACTTATAAGTATACCATTTTTACAGTTAATAAATAATAAAACTATTTCTGACTATATTTAAAATTTAGATAGATAGAATATTAAAAAACATACCGGTATTTGCAGACGCAGGCCCAAATTCAATAAAAACCAAAATTTTTCCTGCGAAAATCGGGCTTTTTTCACAGAAAAGGTATTTTTTGATTTATCAACAATCATTGTCAAGTTGACAATATACAGGGTGTTTTCTAATTAGTCTAAAAAATTGTGGTGTGATTCCTCATGTGTTCTTAAAACAATTTTTATATAACCATTAGGTCTAAAGTACTTCCTTTCTGATCTACAGGGTGTTTAAAATTAAAAAAAATCGATATTTTGCTTAAAATATATGGTACACTACTGCTATAAGCTACTACAATAATAATACTAATATACACTACTGCTACTAACTAACTATATATATAATACTACTTTTTAAAGAAAAAATATTTTTTTCTTGACTGGCCATCCTTTTTCAACAAAATTGATCTTTTGAGTTTTTCTTGTTCATCAAACGGTTGCCGAGAAAAAAATAAATATACTTATTAAGAGCCCGCCTTAAGCCGTTTTCTAACGATTTTTTATTTTTTAGATTAATTAGGAAACACCCTGTATATGCATATCACAGGCAACCAAATAAACTAGTAACCTCTAAAAATTACTTTTCCTACCACTAGCGACATACCGTGTTTTTAGTGAGTACTAAATTATTTTATCAAAATTTCACCATATAAGTTTCCAGGCAATGGACTAGCCTAGAAAATGCAGTTTGACACACGGAAAACTCGATCTGAAATTGGCGTTTTGCAAACTGTTGTGTGCTAAGGATTTAGCGCACGACATGTGTCATTTTGCACACTACATGTGCCAATTTTAACATTTTTAACCTCCAATGTTTAGCTGAAACCCCAAACGCAACGCAGCCGTCAGAAAAGTGTCATCATTACATCGCAAATTAATTCTCAAAACTGGCAAAAACTGAGTGAGTCTGCTGCTAATTTGTAGTCGTAGAAAAAATAGCGTAAAAAACTCGTTGGAAAACTTCTTTGTACACTCGTTCGACTTGTGGCTCTTGCCTGCGTCTCGAGCCAACAAACTGTCAAACTCGTGTGCAAAACGTCGTTTTCGAAACTCGTTGTTTAATATACTATTTTACTCCTAATAGAACATGCTATTTTTTTCAAACGCCAAAAATAACTTTTCAAACAATTTTAAACGTTCCAAACAATATAAAAATATTTAAAAGTCATACCTTCTATGTAATAATTATATATCGATAAGCTATGGTTACGCTCGTTCAATTTGACACTTTATATCAGTTTAATAATATATTTTCGTACTGTTATGCTTAGGCGTTAAAATTACTTTTTTCTACAAACGTCAAAAGATGACAAGGTTCGTGAATTGATAGCAATGTGCGAAGTGACACTTTTTTTTATTTTCCTACGTTACCATCACACGGTGCGCAAAGTAATGCGCGAAATGTCTATTTCGCAGACTGCATGTAAATTATATGGGATTTTGGAATTTTGATTTTTGAATAACTAAATCAGAACTAATTATTTATTTCGAATATTCAAGAATAAACAAATAACAAATATCAAACTTAACACTAATGCATATTCTAGTTATTATTTATAATATTAACATTAATAGTACAACCGGTACATGAAGCAATATTTAATCCCAAACTAGATAGTTCTAATCTTGCTTGAGATATGGGGGTTTTGGGACTTGAAACACTATCCAATTTTGATGTAGAGGTACTTGATTCCGGTATTCTTCATTTCACATCTTTTATTTTGATATTTTAAAAACAATCTGCGGTTGGTAGCATTTATTGTACGAAGAGCTGCGTATTTTCGGTAGATCTCAATATAATTCAAATTTGACACCCTAAAGACTAGGTCTATGTCTGTTTTTGTATCGGGTACTTTAACAATCAAAATTGAATCTTTATCTTCTATTTTATCGACCGTCATTTTAGTAAGTTCCTCACGGCGGAAAGCACCATAAATACCAAGTATTAAAACGACCTAAAAGGAAATCGATGACGATGTTCAGTAATAATAAAACATAAATTCCAACCTCACGCCTTTTTTTCGAAGCAATAATATAATAATAATAATTTTTAGGGATATCCCGATTTTAATGTTTGTAGAAAAATTTGTTTGCAGCTTGTGCGCGAACTGCTTTGGTGATCTAGATACAAAATAACTATTTTATATTGCCAATCGCGTCGTAAAAATTAATACTTTTGTGACGTTTGAAAAAAGATCGATTATTATCATTATTAATTAATAACAAAATACTGTTAGAATTCGAATAATAATAATGGTTTTGTTTCAGACGCGCCATTCTGACCAATCCAGATCTATTGCCAAAGACACCATGGTCTCAACTTTGGGAGAACGATTTCTGGGGTACGCCCCTGTCGGACAGTGGCTCCCACGGATCCTATCGACCACTGAGTGTACTAACTTTCCGCCTAAATTACCTGTTCGGAGAGTTCAATCCATGGGGGTACCACTTCGTAAACATCTTGCTCCATTGCTCAGCAACATTCTTGCTCATTAGAGTAGCCAGGAAGTTACTACCGAAAAGTAGAAAAGATATGGGATCACTAATTACTGGAGCTCTGTTTGCCGCCCATCCTATTCATACCGAAGCTGTAGCAGGAATTGTAGGTAAGTAAAATTCGAATTAAACTATACAGTTTTTAATTAATATACAGGGTGAAAATGTACGGCGGATAAAACATATGTTTTTTAAAATGCAATACCCTATTTTTTATTACCTATTAACTTTTTTATATATAATGTTATATCCTTAAAATTATTATTTTTTGTAGTATTTAAATTTGTTTAAACAAATGTTAGATTTCAGTGTGTTAAAAAATTGTCAGTGATGCCTAAATTTGGTAGAAGAGTTTTATAGAGATGAAGAAAAATATATGTATGTAAGGATATTTCAGTTAGATTCTACAGGCTAATTGCTCAATTTTGCTCAAAATATATTTATGAATATGAACTACCTACTTAAAATTAAAAAATCTTAAATTAGTTTTTTATTTAATATTTTCTTGTAACTCGAACAAATCAGATAATGGACTTTACTCTATCGTTGAATTTAACAACTTTCAAAGTGTATTAATATGCTCCTTTCTTGGTCTTTTAATTGAGCTATTTAGATTAATTAACTATAACTAATTCCTTAAGGGATACAATATAATATAATAATAATATAACTATATTATTATATTATATTATTTTAATATCAACATAGGTCCGATTCTGCTTTGTTTCGTAGCTACAGGGTATTAAAATCTTAACAATATTTCGATTTATTCTAATTTTCTTCCAACTTTTAGTGATTCAAATGAAATTTTAAGACTAAAAGTTACTATATGTGCTACATGTTTTAATGCTAAAAAAGTGTCGATAGATTCATCAGGGACGTGCGTATGGGTTTACACTAGAATATTTTTCTAAGAAAAACATGTGCCCCACTGACTTTTTTCTTTTGATGTCAAGTTTATTAATCACAATAATTAATAAAATAAAAATCAAAATATAATTAATAAATTACATATTTTACCTAATTTATTATTAAATCTTATTACTATTAGTTATTATTAATTTCAAATAATAAAATAATGGTATTTATGATGAAAAAAACTAATTTTAAAATTTTTTAACATCCTGTAACTCTGAAACTATGCATTTCCATACCCATGTTTATAGGAACTTTTTTTCATATTTTTTGATAGGGAATCAACGAGTACTTATTTAAAACATTTGCAAGTTAATATATTACATTTTTTTAAAGATTGCTATTAGACTTGGATCAAGACAAATTAATAAAATTGCGTTTATCTCATCAAGGAGGCCGAAATCGACAAAATATCAAGAGACAACTTTTAATCGCCATTAAATTGCTTACACTATTTCGTTAAATAGAGAAAAAAAGTCAGTGGCGTACATGTTTTTTTTTAGAAAAATATTCCTGTGACCCATATGCATGTCACTGGTGAATATGTCAACAATTTTTTAGCTTTAAAGTATGTCGCATTTATGATAACTTTTACTCTCAAAATTTCATTTGAAACGATAAAAGTATTTGGAAGAAAATTATAATAAATCGAAAAAATATTAAGACTTTAACACCCTGTAACTACGAAACAAAGCAGAATCGGACCTATGTTGATATGAACAATAAATCTTATTTTTATGTGAGGGACCTCTTCACCAGAGATGGTGCATCTTTCTGAAACACCCTGTATATGTTTTTTCGTAATTTTCTCTAAATCGGTATAAAAATTTGAAGAACATAAATAGGAATAACCATTTTAGAACAAGCAAATATTTTTATGAAGAATGCATTATTCTCAAAATGTCTATAATAAAAAAGTTTTTCCTCTTGTAAAGACAATCCGGGGATATAGGTACTGTATAAAAAATTGAAAAATACGTTTGAACTAGTAAAAAATTCAGGAATTTTAGAACATAAAAAAATCAGTGGATTTTGAACTAGTTCTAAGGTACCAGGTGTTTTGAAAAAGTTCTTCCCTACTAAGTTTTAAATTTTTTCATACGTCATTTAAAAAAAATTGTCTCTTACAGGTAGAGCAGATTTGGCCGCTTGCAACCTATTTTTCCTATCACTGCTGGCCTACATGTCCCACGTAGCCAACAGAGACTCCGTTTGTTGCTCAAAGATACCCACCAATAACGTAACTCATCACAAGCACGGTTCCAAAAGGTACGACAAATTTGCCGTTACCTTACAGAAAAGCGTAACTAGCTGCAACTGGCCCAACAAAAACCTACTGCATCATGAACCAGGGGCCAACAGCGGCTCCAAAAGGGCTAAAGAAGGATCCGCGCGTTGGTGCTGCTGGAAGTTGTTCCTCAAAGAGTGGTTTTATGTGATTTTAAGCGTTGTACTAGCTGTTTGTGCGATGCTGAGCAAGGAGACTGGTATTACTGTATTGGGAATTAGTTTCGTCTATGACTTCGTCTACGCTAAAGCTCAGAACAAGGTAAGGCAAATTATTCTAATATTTATATGTATCAACATATCCGTAATGAAAAATCTATAGAAAATAATTATTAGAAGCGTTAAGAGAAATATGTAAACAATACTTTTATTAGCACCCCGGATGGTTTGATATAAATCCATTCAACTAGTATTTATTATGTAGGGATTTAGACAATTAAAACTAGAAAAAGAATACCAAATTAGTAAACTAAACTTCACTACAGACGACGGTCTAAATGTTACTTTACCATAACCAGAAATAATAAATAATTAGACGATTTTTTAAATAATTTTGTGTATATTTTGCTCGTAAGGCGCAATACCCTGGATTATAAGCCGATAAATGGTAGACCGCTGGTTAGTCACTGTTTTATTTTTTTACTGTATTGTAATTAATATTAGACAATGATTAAAACTAAATATTCTTGTAAAATCTTCGAGGAATAGCCAATTTAATTTACCATCGGTAACTGTTTTCATATCAGTTTTTCCATGTTTACTTATTTTTCTGAAGCCAAAACAATGTTTGACCTTGATGGCCTAGCACGATAAATATAAGCCCGTGTTAAAAAAATTAGTTCCCACGTTTCCTTAAATTGATCGAGACGCGCTGTGATTGTTAACGCAGATTAACAATAAAAAACAAACAACCAATCACGGTGCGTCTCGATCAATTTCAGGAAACGTGGGAACTAATTTTTATAACACGGGCTTATATTTCTCCGAGGGGTAAACCGCTGCTCGAATCGTGTACACCAAATAGATTTTTTTTCTCAAAAAATTCCAAATAATTTCAAAAAATTTCAAAAAATACCAAAAAATACCAAGAAATACCAAAAAATACCAAAAAATACCAAAAAATTTCAAATAATTCTAAAAAATTCCAAAAAATTCCAAAAAATTCAAAATAATTCCAAATAATTCCAAAAAATTCCAAAAAATTTAAAAAAATACCAAAAAATTCCAAATAAAAATCCAAAAAAAAATCAAAATAATTCAAAATGGAATTCCGTTGTTAAAACACTAAAAGTTTCCTATTCAAACTTCTCCTATCTGAAGGTGACTTTCATAAACTCGACCAAAGTTCCCAACGTTTAAAATAATAAAACTCTATATCTAAAAAGTATCGAAACATTAAAACGTATAATTTACAACTTCTCGGCAACTTTGTTACAAGCCGAATTGGCTAAGTTCATAAAACTTCGGAAAATTTCAATTTATAGTTTATAAAATTTTCCGCCGAAAAAAATAGGGCCAAAGTTTTATCTTCTACGAAGGGAGACAGAGGCGGAAGAGAAACAGAGATAGAGGGATGCCAAGGGGACTCTCGAAAAGTTTTAAAACCCCCGGGGAATTGATTGAGTTAAGTAGCAAATTTGAAGTGTCTGTAAGTTGCCGTTTTCTATGACGACAAGAAATTTATTTTACTCGCTCGGGACGTTCCATTGTGATGGAAATTGATCGGATAAGACGGATATCCGGGATTCGGATTCGCGCTAGTGCCGTACATTTCTAAATTTCAATCGGTAATCGCATTTTTTCGAAGGAGTTTAAATACCAGAAAATCTTTTCTTATGATTAATTGGAGCTTAGATTATTATCATAGAGGGGAGTTGTAAAAGATATGGAAACATATACGAGCCCTTACAACTATATGTTGGGACAAGGTCTTTTTTTTGCAATAAAAATAGTAATTTGTTAAAACGACTCAATTTATTTTGTTTATTATTTTAAATTCAAATATTACAATATGATCTAGACAATTTTACTATATTTTTATAACTTTGCAAACAAATCACTTTTGATAATAGCTTATTTTGCCAAAAATCAAGCTACATTTGCTGACAACTATATATTGGGACAGCACAACAAGAAATTTGTTTATTACGGAGTTACATCATCTTTCGCCTTAACAACTGCCTGAACTCTTAATGGCATTGTATTTACCAATGATTGGCACATTTGAGGAGAAAAATTATGTCAAATTTCCTGCAGTTTTATCCGCAAATCAAAAATTGTTCGTTGAGGGTGGTTTCTTAAATATTGCTTCATTTTATGCCACACAGTTTCTATAACATTAAGGTCCGGTCTACTTGCAGGATGGGATAGAACTTTTATATTATTATTACCAAACCAATTTTAGTTGATTTTGCTGAATGACACGATTCTCCATCTTGTTGGAAAATATATTCTTTGTTTAGAAACAATTCTTGAGCACTAGGCAAAAGTGAGGTCTCAAATATGTTGATATTTTTGGGCGTTAACAGTGTCATCTATAAAATTTAATTTGCCCAAATTCTTGCTGACCAAACCATCTTGCTGACCAAACCATAATTCCCTTAGGAAATTTAACAACCCTCTTTAAGCGATCTTTATGAAAGGCTTCTGGTTTATTTCGTATTATTCGTTTTCGATGATCTCCAACGCAAACGTCAAATTTAGACTCATCGCTAAATATGACCTCATTCCAATCATTTTGTGTCCACGATAATTTTGATTTTGCCCAATTGTAGCGATTTTTCTTTTGAATTTCTGTCAGTAGCGGTTTTTCTTTGGCCTAAATAAGAATTTGTATCAATAATCTTCAGGTAATTGATTATCCACACAAAATAAAGTTTACCTTGTAAAACCAAAGACCGCATTTATGGATATATTTTCGGCAACATTCTCTTGATATATTTAAACCAGTTACAGTATTCCATTTAACTGTTACTTCGCGAAGAGTACTTCTTCTCGGAGACTTGCAAATTTTTACTAAATTTCGTAAATCTCTCTGAGATACAACTTTTGGCCTTCCTGAACTTTTACCTCTAACGTCTACATTGACAGATTTGCCGTATTTTTTTATCATATTAAAGACCGTGGTTTTTGGAATACCTAAATCATCAGAAATTTTTCGAATTGTTTTTCCCGTACTGTATTGACGAATGATAATTTCGCGTAGTTTTTGATTTGTAGCTTTTCTACGTACCATTACTTTGAATTAAATTAACAAAATTGAAAATTAAAAAAATTAAAATTACTTACAGTAAATATCACTACTCAAAGTATCGAGTCACTTACAAGCTGTCAATGCTGAAGTAAACAGCGACATTTGTGACGTTTATAGCAAATCCGCCTATGATGATTATTAATTATTTAAAAATACTTGTCCCAAAATTTAGTTGTCAGCAAATTTGTCCTTTTATGAACAAAATCCGCTACTGTAAATATGGATTGATTTACAAATTCATAAAAATATTGTCAAGTTGTTTAGGATATATGGCTATGTTTATATTTAAAAAATAAACCACCTCATTCACATCAGTGCGCCACCCTGTATAACTAAATACTCCATATATAACGTTCATACATTCTCCAGTTATAATGTTCATACATAATATATAACTGTTTCACGGATAATAAAGATCCATATCCTCAAAATATTTTGGTGTATACAGGGCGTCGCAAAAAAAGTACTGATAAAGTTATTTTTAAATTGTAACGTATTTTTTTTATACCTACAGAATTGGATTTATTGGTATAAAATTATGGATACAGTACACTATTTTAACTACAAATACTAATACTATGCTGTATTGTTATTCTATTTTTATTTCAAAATAGTTAAAAAATCATACTATTTTTCACCTATTTCATCAAGTTTTCGTAAAAAATGAATTTTTCAATATACCTATAAAATATCGACATTTATTTTTTTTTAAACGACAAATATGCAAAATGTACAGGGGCTAAAAGCGCTAATATTGCAAGCCCATCTGTTTACACAAAAATAAAACTATTAAAATCTTTGTAAAAGGATATACCAATTAAATATACCACCATTATTTCAGCCCAAAAATTAGTTAATTACGTACTTAATTGTTTTAGTTAATAAATTATTCTAAATAAATGCGAATTTGAATCATAAATCAGTATAATGATAAGTTATGAAAATACGTTTCTGTTGTTATAAATAAGCATTCGTCAGAAAATAAAACAAAATTTATAAGATGTTACTTTTTACCACACTGTATTACAAAATTCAGTTTTTTAATATTTGGAGCAATTATTATTAATCACAGCAACCAGTCAATTAATGTAGTTAGAATACTGGGATTATATTAATTGGACTTTAATAAATATTTAAACAGTTTTTTGACAATTTTTAATGAAATATGCGAATTATATCGACAGTATTAGTATCTGCAATCTTTGAAAATTTGTTACATCTTTAAAAATAATCTAAAATGTCAATATTCCATGGGTATATTGAAAAATGGGGTCTAAATTATAAGAAAATGCATTTTCTACGAAAACTTGATATTACAATTAAATTGTGCATCCGATTCTCATAAAATGTACAGGGTGTTCCATTTGGATTAAAGAAGTTATTCCCTTAAAAAACTAGTAATTATTTAAAATAATTTTTAGACACTCTGTATAAGGTAGTATAATTTTTATTATTGCAACACAAAATTTGGTAAATAAAAAAACTTCCGTACAAAAATTGGTTTTAAATACTTAAATACGCTTAGAATAATGACGCATTAAAAGTGTTACTGTATTTTCACAAAAACGTAAATATTTCAATAACGGTAGGATTAAAATGCGGTAAACCTTATCACAAATTTACATTTATTTTAATACTAGAAACTAAAAATGTAATAATATACACGGTGTTTCATTTAAAAAAAATACCACTTTGATAGTATTTTATTTATTTGGGAAACTCTATATCTCGTAAAAATATTTTTAAATTATAGCTAGTCCTTCAACGAACCCAAAATTTACAATATCTAAAAATCTAATCATTAAGTCACAGTTCTCCGTGTCGTATGTGCTGAATAACCCTGTATAAAAAAAATATGCCACAGAGGCTATCAAAATGCCACACAGGCTATCAAAGTGCCACACAGGCTATCAAAATGACACACAGGCTACAAAAAATACACAAATTAATAGTCAAACTACGCTACGGGGCTAACTACTCTTCGAGGCTAACTACGCTATGGGACTAACTACCTTTCAGGCTAACTACGCTACGTGACGCACTACTCCTCAATGCTAACTACGCTACACAGGGTCGCTACGCCACAAAGCTAACTGTAGAAAATAATAAAGCTAAACATAATTCAATCAAGATCAATTTGATAATACTAATACACAAATATATTCTTATCTTCTATTAAAGTCACTTAGACAAATATAAATAAATCACTATAAAGAAATACTTTAATATTATCATTTGCAAATCATCTTTTCTTAATATCCAATCAAATATATTAAAATTTACTTAAAATTCAGAAATATAATATATCACAATAAAAACAATAAACAGTAACCAACTATAGTTGCTCAGTAAGATAAAATAAACTCACCTTAATTAAACTTCTCATTCGGCACGGTAATGGAACTCAGAACCCCCACAAAACCTGAGAAACTTTAATAATTTTAATTTAATAAGCGCGTACAGTACGTCTGTCCGTTCTGTAGCTACGGGGTATCCGTGAGAGGGGAAACGATATTCTCTCGATGTTTTTCATAAAAAATTAGACGACGCGTCCCATCAATAAAAATTCGACAAATTTGCAAGTAGCCAATAAAATGAGTGGGCGGAGCGATTTGAGGTGACTGTTTATTTAAATGTTTTTTGTCCGCATTCCTTTCATAGACACAGATCCAGCAGACGTACTGTACCACTTCTTTGACGCTCTCTAATACGGTTTTAGACGTTGATACTGTATTGAGTGTCATTTGAAACCTTTTTGAAAAGTGCAGGTGTCACAATATTTTGGGCTTGTTTTTGTTGATGTTCGGAATTCCATTGCGCCTCGACTTTTGAAATCTTTGTTTGTTTTATGGTCATATAGAAAAAACGTGGCCTAGAAAAATAGAGTTCTTACATAAATAACAAAGAAGTTTGGAAGAGTAGAGTAAATTATCATCCCCTCTCCCGTCTTGTTGCAACGTTCTGCAGCATTATGGCGCAGACTTTGACACGATGATGAATTAGATGTTATCCAGAGTGGATAGCGGGCAGGTGTAACAAACGGTTTAATCCGTTAAAAGCCTCAATTTTTAGCCCGTGTGCGTCGTCGTAGCCGAGATAAATTTGCCGAAAAGCAACGTAATACGAAAACGACGCAGTTACACGGCGGAAATTATATTGTTATCTCGAAGCAATTTGCTAATGCACCTAGCGTCTCTGTTAGAAACTGCTATACGACCGGGGTCTGGATGTGGCCGTCCTTGTGCTAGATACGGCCTTTAACGCGAATTAACCGTTTTCAAATTAACAACGCTAATACAGAAATGTAAAGCCTATCCTTCTTGAATATATGTTACATTTCTGGAAATAGACACTACGTACGTATGTATTCGAATTGTATTCGGAATATTACTGAAATATATTCTAAAAGTGAAAATATTATCCTAAAATGCTACGTTGTGGAGCAAACAGGGTGTAGAATTTTTATTTTTATTTGTATGTTTCCAAATAATCTCTGAAAATTTGGTTGCGCCACATACATATATTTTAACTGGTTTGAAGGGTAATAACCTTTTGTCCGTATCTGTATATAACCAATTAAGTGAAAAATACACATTTCCGAGGTTTTTTACGTAAATAAGGTGTCTTAGTAAAATTTGCTACGAATAATAGTTCTTGAGATATTTGGAATGAAAAAATCAATATACAGGGTGGTCCGAACTGTATTCCGGAAATTTCGGCAGCGTATTCTACAAATAAAAATAAGTCAAAAATGTTCGTATAAATGTACCTCCTAAAATGCTTAGTTTCGGAGATAGAGGGCGTAGAATTTCATTTTTATTTCGATTTCTTCCAAATAATTTCTGAAGTAACGTCGATATTTAGTTGAAAATCGGTGTCTGAGAGTTTTTTGACATGAGAAATTTGGATTTTGATGTCAATATGTCTCGCATTTCTAGGGAGCGCCACCTACATGTGTTTTAACTGTTTTGAAGAGAAATAACTTTTCTCTCGTCCGTAACTGTATAAAACTACTGAGTAAAAAAAAATACATTTCCGTGACTTTTTACGTAAAAAATGTCTCTTGGTAATAATCGCTACGGGTAACCGTTCTCAAGATATTTAGAATGGAAAGAGTCAATACATTTCATTATTGAAAAAAGATTAACACGTTGAGTAGATGGTAAAAACTTTCGGCACAGAAATATTTCAATTTTATGATTTTAGTCTAAAAGCCATTTAACCAACATGTTTATTTTATGTCAATTATGACAGGTACTGATAATTTCGATTCCAAATATCTTGAGGACCATTATTCGTAGCGATTTTCAAGAGACATTTTTGCGTAAACGTTCTGTTTATAACGTCTTGTTTACGACCCAAAGACATTTTTTACGTAAAAAATCACGGAAATGTATTTTTTTATACAGGTACGAAAAGTTATTAGCCTTAATCAGTGCTCAAACCAGTAAAAAATATATACCTACAAGTAGAAGTCATATTTTACTCCAGAAACAAACTTATGAGGTTTATTGCGAAAAAAAATTTGGAATTTTTTGTTCCTTTTTTTTGTCATGTTTTTTGTCTGTTTTCTCATTATCTTGGTAATATGGCAACATAGGTAGTAGATTATAGTAGTTTAGGTAAAGTAGTGTAGTGTAGATAAATTTACAAGAAATAAAATGCAGAACAGATCCAGGGGTTCTCAAAATTTAACTTAAAATAATTTTTTTTGGAAACTTTCAAAGTAAAATAACTCTGTTATTTTGGATGGTAAAAAGAAAAATATGTTTCTTTTATCGAAATCTACCAGTCTTGAAAATATTTACACTTATTTAAGATTCGTCCTGTATATAAATAAAATAATAATGCATTTAAGCAAAATACAATTATATTTTCTAGAGTTCTGTTTCAATGGCGAAATATCCAAGCTTTTCTTAAGACACATAAAAAATATTTGGGATATCTAAGATATCTCAAGTTACCATCTAATTGGCAACTGGAAATTTTCTGAGCAAAGTTCAAATTTACTTTTTGGAAGCCTTTGAAACTCTATCTACATTTTAAAGTTGTATTAGCGGGTCTACCATAACTTTTAATTACGTATTATATCATGCGAAAACTAACACGAAAATTTCTAATTATAAAGTTTACAGCATTCCGCCAATTTGTCGCCGAAAATACAGAGATTAATTATTTGTTATTAAAACTTTGTTTTAGAAAAAATAATACCGAGAATTCTTTCAAAACCTGAATTAAAAAATACAGGTCCGTTTTTAAAAAAATTAAGTTGGCCTATGTATCTCGGAAATTATCAGCTAATTTCAAAATCTAAAAATACTGTCAGGTAGCGTTCTATATGGTTAAGAGAATGTTCAATAAGTTTTTGGATTTTTTAAAAAGTAACGACAGGAAAAAATAAAATTGATTTTTAAAAAATCGGTTCTTCCAAATAACCAATTCTTGAAATTTTTGAAACTTTTTTGATGTCATCTTAGTGAATATCCCAAAGCGCAAATTTGTACCAATTTAACCATATTTTTATCTACACTCAGCGGCACGAAAAACGGGCACCTATTTTGGTGAAAGTTTGAAACTCCCTGTGGAATATGTTAACAAAGCAAGGAATTCAAAACTCATTTTATCTTTTCTCTTTTCTTTGTAGTTTTTAGTAAATTAAAACACTAAACCACCACAATATTCCAAAACACTTTTCCTTTTACACTGGACGCGCGTTTCGCTAACCATGTTAGCATCATTAGCAGATGATGTAAAAGTAAAAGTGTTTTGGTGTATCCAAAAAATTCTATATGGGTATTTCGCCACTGACTGCAAGAAAATCTACAAAATAAAATAGGTATTTTTTGTAAACACTGCCGGCGTTAATCCAAACGGAGACTTCTTGTCAACAGTTAGGTTTACAGATATACAAATTTGCCTAACGAACAAAAAAATGCTTAACGTTTCGGAAAGTTTATCTCTTTTCGTGGTAGGAAGCAAAAAAAATACAAAGAATAAAGAAAAAAACTATTTAAAATATTTAAATTCAACTATTCGAGAACACTTTAGTTTTTTTAAATCAGATTCTAAAAACTACAAAAACCGTTGGCATTCTATTAAAATGACATTATATCAAGTTAAACAAAAAAACAAACTCTCTGGATGATTATTTTTAATTTTTACGTATGTTATGTTCTTTAAAATCAAAGAAGCGATTGCCATACATTACATTATTAGATTGTATTAAAAAAACCTTTTATTTTGCTTTTAGAGGCTATCGCTGCTTTCATTATAATTTTGGCGTTATTAAAATTTATTCTGTGTCATGTCTCCCATGAAATCTTAGATTTGTGAGAATCTCCCTTTCTTAAATAATCTTTCTGTCCTTTAATTCGAACATTTAAGGGTCTAGATGTTTCCCCAATGTAAAATTGATTGCATTCACATGATGTTTTGTATATATTACATTTTTTGTTTGTTGTTCTGTATTCATTGTTTTTTGACAGATTTCAACTATTATTTGTAATTTAGAAATAGACACTAAAATTTGAAATCATCTAGCTACAAATTGCTTAAAAATGATCAAAATCGGTACATTATGACACAATATATAACACTTTAAAATACATGAAAATTTTAGGGTTCCCGTTTTTCGTGCCGGTGAGTGTATTACGGTTTCCGAGATAGCAATACTCAAACCCCGAATTTGTACTACCCTGTATAACGCCTTTGCGAGAACTAACATTGAAATGTACGCCTCGAGGGTCTCAACTTGGCAAATAGTAGAGTTCCGCTGAGCCGGGGGCTTTTCTTTGTTTATAGGCTCTTGGGCATCATCACAGTCCCTTTCGGGCCTCGTTAAAACTACGTATTACTCCCCCTCGTTGACTAGGAATATGCACCACTCGGCCCCAAGGGTGTTTTTTTTTACGACAGGCGCACTGTTTTTGCATCATTTGAATGGGACTTGATGTAAAGCAGCACTGCACTCGACGAGCCATTCCTTAAATGTATTGTTAAACTTGGAGAATGGTTTCTTCTAATTAATTGTTGAAAAAAACAAATGTATAAAGACCAATTTTCGTTTGTATGGATCAGAGATAAAGAGGATCAGGCTGCAGTATTATTACGGTCACTGTATTTTTTATTAAAACCTAATTTTTACATACAGGTTGTTAACTGGACAGTTACTTATAGGGGAACAGAATGGCAACACTGCCTATTGAGAACGCATGTACTTTATAAGGTTTTCTGGCGACTCGTCCCGTCGCGTCGTCTATCGACGAGCGGGCTGAGGTTGCCATATTTCAACCATAGAGGTCTTGCCGCGAGTAATAAACAAATTAACAACCTGTATATTTATGAATGGGAGAGAGAGAGGAGACACTTTTAGCAGGGTGCCTATCAAAAAGTTCCCGCAACTATGTTTAAATAGTAATAATAATAACTGATTTTGGAGACGACATTACGCTCATAATTTTTTTTATCGTTTATATGTCAAATTAGAGTTATCTAAGTGCTCAAATTAAAGCTGTTTAAGGCGTGCCTATCAAAAAGGAGTTGCCACGGTTCAATACTCCTATAATAAAAAACGGAATTTAGTCTAAGTGCCAAAATATTTGTTTTTTAACACTGTATTTTTCTATACCGGGTGCGCCTTAAAAGGCTCACCCCTATATTTTTTTTATTTTTTCAGATAAAAAAATGAGATTTGGTATGTTACCATAAGACTTAAATTAGGATTGATTGACATATTCAATTGTTTTCTGTCACTTCTTGTTTCACCGGAAATGTCTACAACTTTTGATTTTTAAACGGTACCTTCGGTATTTTTTACTTTATTCGATAGAACATCATATGTCAATTTTTAACAAGAAAATCCCGTATGTCAATTTTTAACATTTTTGCTTAAAACAAAATTGAATTAAATTTCAATCTATAGTGCCATAGCTGTATTAAAAACAATAATTTTTAATCAAGATGCCTTGGAAAAATATATTTGATCGTCTAATATTCTTCGTGCCTTGTGCTGGCCGTTTAAAAGATGCCCAAATCGTATTTTTAATCATATCTCAATTTTTTCAAATTGAACGAGGGTTGCTCATTACCGTATTTAGAAAAAACATTTTTTTACGAATAATTTGGTACAACACTGGTATTTCAAATCAAATTGTCCTTATGAATCGCATGTTGCAATTGCGAATAAACAATATTCGAAAATGTCGAAAGTTCTATTGAGAGTCTCATTTTCTATCGAATAAAGCAACAAAAAACCGAGGGTACCCTTTAAAAATCAAAAGTTGTAGTGAAACAGGAAGTGACAGAAAACAACTGAATACGTCAATCAATCCTAATTTATGTCATATATTAATATTAAAAAAGTATAGAAAAAAGACTCAAAGTCTCGGTCTCAACGTTTATACAATGTTAAACTATTACACGTGTTTCGCTCATATACGAGCATCATCAGACCTAACAAGAAAGAACCTAAATAAATAACAAATAATAAAAAGGTCGTCATAACTTACAAATACAATTACACTTTTGTAAGTTTATGACGACCTTTTTATTATTTGTTATTTATTTAGGTTCTTTCTTGTTAGGTCTGATGATGCTCGTATATGAGCGAAACACGTGTAACAGTTTAACATTGTATAAACGTTGAGACCGAGACTTTGAGTCTTTTTCTACTTTTTTAATTTGAACCAGGTCTGTTTGAGAAAAATGGACGCCTTCTTTAAATATATTAATATGCCAAATCTCGATTTTTTATCTCAAAAAATAAAAAAAGTTATAGGGGTGAGCCGTTTTAAGACGCACCCTGTATATTTATTTATTTTCTTTTACCCGATATACAAGGTTGTCCGAATTGTATTCTGGAAATTTCGGCAGCATATTCTGCAGATAAAAATAAGTAAAAAAGTTTATATAAATGTGCTAAAATGATTCGTTTCGGAGATACAGAGTATAGAAGTTTCACATTTATTTGTTTTTTTTTAAATAATTTATGAAGTATAGTCGAAATTGGGATGGAAGTTGGTATCTGGGAGATTTGTCTGTGAAATTTGATTTTGATGTCAATCTGATTCCTAGTTGTTTTTTTTGGTATTTTTACTAAAACGAATTTATTAAAAGATATTTTTGTTAAACAAAACATTTGTTTTGTGGCCTTCGTTGCTATCTTTTATATACGAAAAAATCCCCTTGAAATATGAAACTTCTACACCCTGTAATCTCAGAAACGAATCATTTTTGGACATAAATTTATCAAACTTTTTCACTTATTTTAACTGCAGAATACGTTGCCAAAGTTTCTTGAGTACAATTCCGACCACCCTGTATAGTTAAGCATTTTTATTGCTCAGCCAAATTTGTTTTATGAGTAAAAAGCTACTGACAATTTGTTTTCTGTTTAATAATTCATAAAATAACTTTAAAAGATCGCGCACACTATACCTACACGGACCAGTACGGACCAGCACAGCACAAACCTGCATCCTGCATGACATCGCACACTTTACCGCCACAGACCAGCAACATAAGCGAGAGTTTCGAAAAAAGTACAGTTGTCAAGGCTCAACTACTAGAGCGTGCAACATAGAAGTATTGAAAATGAGTAGTTCAGAGGAAGAAATTATTATTTTAGCCATGTTGTGTGAAGGAGAGGAGAAAGAGAAGGAAGCTAAGAAAAAAAGAAGATTTTGGGTTCACCCTATAAATCAAAGAGAAAGCAATATGGCGAATTTCATCATTTGTTTCCTGAATTAAAAAGATTCGAGGAAAAGTTTTTCCAATATTTTCGAATGTCACAAATCAAATTTGATTATTTTTTTTTGCTATCGACTCCCATATTGCATCTTTTTTTTTCTTGGTCTCTATATATAAAATGCTTGGCTCGTATCGCACAGCTCTGGATACTTTTGTACCAGTAAAATAAGCTTTTCTTCATTCATATTTAAAACGATTTAAAGGTTCGAACAAAAATAAACGAAATCTAACCTACATCATGCGACTTGAGCCAGCTAGCGTACTCGAAATACTGACAAACCCTTCAATATTTGCATGTTTGTGGAGGTGTGCTGGTTTGCCGGTGCGCACATTAGGTCGGACCAGCACGACCAGGCATAAATATTGCCGGTCATATTTGTCCCTGACCGACACGACCTGTTTTGAAGGTCGTGGCTTGTGGCGGTACGTGCTGGTACTGGTCTAGTGTGCTCTACTCTATTAAATAACAGGGTCACCTTCACCGGTAGATTTTACTGCTCTGGTCCGTGCCGGTCCGTGCAGGTATAGTGTGCGCGATCTTTAATACTTCATATATTTCTGTTACATATATCAGTTTTATAAAAAAATTGATTTATTTGTACAAAAATTCTTAAATTGTTGTTTGTCTTGTATGTATTTAATGTAACACACTTTGCCTCCGTGTATTGTTTTTTTTCTAACTTTTAGTATTTTTATGAATTCTTATCTGTTTGTTATTTACTCTGACCTGCTACAATTATACATTGTATAAATACGTAGTCAATAAAGATTTATTTATTTATTTATTATTTATTTAAAAAATTAAGCAATTTTTTTTGTTTGGATTCAACTAACAACGGTTCATTATAAAGCAATTTTTCAAAATTATTTAAAAAGAGGTCTCGTAACAAAAATTAGATTACCGTCTAGAAGTAATTTGCTAATGCGTATCAAACTCCTATCACCCCGAAATATCATCAATTATAATTTAGTTGATAGCTTAGCGCGATAACGAGCCCCTTTCCACAGTAAAGTTAACTTCTTCGGTGAATCTCACGTTACGTTCAATCACTTTTAGATTTGACGTTGTTTTGATAGTGATGAAGAAAAGCCAAGCATAATGGATAGATAGTAATGCCCCTTTTATTATTTTACTATATTTACGATATGGTCATTATCAAATTATGCAAAGACTTTGAAAGCAATCAAATTCATTTTGAAATTAAAAAAAAAAAATGAGAATCACAAAAAAAGTTGAAATAAAAGCAACCTTGATGCTTCTTGGCAAAAGCCAATATCGTCGGCTTTATGACGAAAAGGTGTATTTCAATTTTTGCGACTTTTGAGGGGAGCAATTTAAAAAAGCAATTCTAAATATACAAGATGTTTTTTAATGACATGCTAACATTTAAGGAGGTGATTCTTGGACTTATTCTAAGAAAAAAACTTCATATAAATATATATACTAAACCTCTTCAATTTTTCTTTAAATATCTGTAATGTTACACTTTTCCATGTATCAAAATACTAATTTTGATGCATGGAAATTTGGCGTATGCACTCTATTCTTTTACGGTCTTTCTTGGTTATTCATATTATTATATCAACATACATATTTCGCTGCATTGAGCATTGTGCGACCTGCATTTTCTTATAATGTCCGTTTTAAGTGTCCAAGTTTCGCATGCATTGGTCATGACTAATAATACACATTAATCGAATGTTTTCTTCTTTAGATAAAATGGCATTCTAGATTTGAACATGATTGAGTTTCTTCCATAAGTACTCCATGCCAACTTAATTCTTTGGTTGATTTCTAGTAATAGAGATCCCGAGATGTGTATTAGTAGTTCCAAATACACTCAGATGCAAAAAAAAACGCAACGGATAAAATTTTGGTCAAATTAAACTGTTATATTTTTGTTAATTTTAGCCCTACTTTCATGAATTTTTTAGCAAGCTGTATATAATTATATCGGCTTTAATTTGTAAACTCAGTTTTTTATAAACTTTAGTATTTGGCATATTATACAGGGTTAATCGAGGGGTTGTTTTTACCCTCATTTTGACACACCCTGTGCAATAATTTCGTGTGTAAATTTTTCTGAAATATAATTTTAGGGTCAAACCATGTCTCCTGAGCATTTTGCTCTTTGGATCATGTCAGTACATGCCTTGGTTAATTTTTAAGAGCGAAATGAACTTGGCACCAACAATTTGCAATTTTTCAATTATAATTTATTTTTGAAGTTTTTATTCAACATGGCAAGACAGCTTTGGTGATTATTGTGAACTATATACTACTATGAACTGCCCATCATGTTCGACGTTTGGGAAATGCTTGGCAGGAGGGCGCAGGAGGGTTAGACGCCGCGAAGCGTTACGAACTTCATTAAATGAACTTCGCTTGGTCTTTAAAGAAGAATGGGAAAACATAACACAATATGATATATGCAGCCTCAATGACAGTATGAACAAACGTATACAGCCAGTTATAGCAGCTAGGGGAGGCAGTACAAAGTATATGGGTATTTTTCACAATTTTTTTTCTGTTTGTATACTTCAGTATTACAGATGTTTTCCTTAATATCGTTAATTCTTTTATCGTTATTAATGTTTATTAAAACCAGAACTGTATCGTTAATCTTTAACGTTTTTTTTTAATTTAGTATAGAGTATCCGATGCAGCGTAATATAACATTACGACAGTAGTCACCAAAACCATCTCGTCTTTTTAAAAAATTAACAACCAAAACCAAAGCATGCCTTGACGTGATCCAAAAAACAAAATGCTCAGAAGATATGGTTCTTACCGTAAAATTATATTTTAGGAAAATTTATACATGAAATTATTACATAGGGTGTTTAAAAATTAGGTTAAAAAAACAACCCCTCGATTAACCTTGTATAATATGCCAATTATTAAAATTTACAAAAAACTGAGTTTACGAATTAAAGTTGATATAATTATATACAGTTTTCTAAAAAATGCATGCAAATCGGGCTAAAAATAACAAAAATATAACACTTCAAATTTGACCAAAATTTTCTCTGTTGCGTTTTTTTTGCATCTGAGTGTATATGGTAATCGCAAAACATTTTCCGATGCACGTCATCAATCATATCGAAATTGGCACTAAAGCCTATAAACATGACTAAATGAAATTTTGGCAAAAATGTTTAAATTTGTTGTATACTTTAATATACCGAGCAACTCTTCATTTTACTTTATAGGGGAAATTATTGTAACATATATTTTATTTAGATTAAAGATGCAAACATTATTTTAAACCGAATTTTATTATCGCTATGTTGGTCACATTGCGCCCTGTTCAGCAACGTTTTCGTTTATTATTTGATAATTATCATAATATCAGTCATTATTTTGTATAAAATCGTGTTGTTGTTGAATCTTTGTGAGTAATTCTCGTTTTTTTTCCTTATTTCCATAGTCTTTTTTAAAAAAATGCACTGCATTAAATTTCTTTTAAGCCCAAACAGTTCTTTTAAGAACTAAATTTTCGAGTTTTTGTATTGCATTCCTTGAAATTGTGTGTTGAAAATATGCCGAAGAATTTAAACAGTCGAAGTAAAGAGCTTGTAGCTTCCCTGATTAACTATTTTGAACGAGAACCTGACAATAAAGGTTCCTTATTATCCTTGACTTCAGTCAGAGTAAGTTTGATTGGTGAGCATATTATAACACTTTCAAAGTTATTTCTATGTTAGTTTTTAGTAAACCCTGTGATTATTAGTTTGTGCACTAATGGCACCTCTCACTTATTATTACCACTTGTGGTACTGTAATATATCAATAAATAAATCATATAACCCATAATAACGCTTCGAATAATCTTCATAATTGGCTAGTTTTTGCCAATATGTAATAAGTAAAATAATCAATAAAACAAATAAATAAATTAATTACTAAAATGTTAATTATTGTATTAAAAATAAAACGTAAAAATCTTTAAAAAATGATATAATAAATATATTGATTCCCAATTTTACAGTAAGATTTATCTCATAAATCCATCACAATGTGGCAGCGCTGTTGCCATTGATTTTCATTCATAATTTATCACTTGCATCGGACATTTTTTTGCGATTACCGTACGTATTCTACTATTTCCAGTTTTGTGTTATTTATTAGAATGTCTTTCCTGTCTAGTAGTTCGATGTACATTACTGTAGTTTTTGTCAAATTCATTTTGAGACCTACATTTTACATTGTGAATATGTTGCACTTCTGTTTAACTTCGTTATATTATCAAATCGCATGTATTGTTCCCGTTCAATCCAACAAGCTTTTAAATAAAACAAAAACAAACAGCACGATCACGTCCGGTGTTCTATTTAGCAATATCTATTTATTATCGTCCAAAAGTAACATCGACTGGGAACGCAGAACGACGACCCTATAAAAAACGTGATTAATGATTACGTTTCTCCATCTCACTCCCCTCGAGTTCACTTTTAAATCGAACGAACGCAGGAAATACATAATCGTCCGAACAATGGTATTCGTCTTGCGAGGTTCAATATGCGCGATTAAGCCTAAAGAGGCGCCAGAGCCGGAAATGGCCCGTGAAAGGGACCTGATTTAGGGCGAGACCGGGCCCTTTTGATGGCACCGAGCGAACGTAGCGTTGGCACAAAGGTCTTATTACGGTTCGAGGCAGGAAGCTTTCAAAAACGGCACTATAGGAGACTCGACTTTTAAGATATAGTTTAGTTTTCTTTTCGAACTTGTTAGTTCTTAAATTATCTGAGTTTGTGGTTGGTTCTTTGTGAAACATCGTTGAAATATTAGAATTTTAATAAAATATCAGATTTAAAGCTTGTTAGGCCTTTTAAAGAGTTTCCTAAAACTAAACTACACTGTATCAATATACAGGGTTCGGGCAATAGTGAGTCGGGCATCTGTAGCTGCTAGAATAAAAAACTTGAGAATTTTGTGTGCAAACGTAAAGTATGTACGAAGTGTTTTAGGAAAATATTTCTACTTCTATAGTGTAGCTCAAAAAAGTGTAAATGGATCGGGATGATTTTTTTTAATGGAACAACCCGTATATAGTTTCATTTTTGGCTACCCTTCAGATCACTTTACATAATCCTAAGATATGAGTAAATATATTTCGATAGTTTCAGAGATATTAATAAATAAATAAAAATATATATATGTCTATATTATGTCTATATTAGGTAATTAATTTTGATGGTCTATACTAATTTTACTGTAAAGATAATAATATTTCAAACCAAACCAAACTTTCTAAAATATATATTTTTTTGTATTTTTAAATGGAACACCCTGCATATTATTTTTTTATTAGATGGACAGTTATAAAATGAACATTTTTTGTATTTAAAGTGTTTCAAAATATTTAATAGTTTCTAAGATATTCGCAGTATTACTTCATATGGCATTTTGAACGGTAAAACGAGAGAATAATTATTGGTTGGGTTTGATAAAAATTTACTGTCGAAAATGTAATATGAAATATAAAACCGCGAATATCTGCGAAACCGTTAAAATTTTTGAAATACTCTAAACACAAAAAATTCTTCATCTATTGAAAAAATAATATACAGGGTGTTGCATTTAACAAAACGAAGAAAAAATATTTTATTTTATACGGTGAGTAATGAGTTTAAAAATTGTCACAATGAACAAACTTAACGATTGGCATCCTGGTCGTCTTACTATTTAATTTCCTAGAATACGGTCTAAAATAGCGGAATCTGAAATGCCTTCAGATTGATTTTCACTTGGAATGCCTGTTTAATGTACGAAGTCTGATTTAAACGTTTTATTTTCGACCGAGAGGATTCGCTGTAAATTGCGACAGATTCATGGCAGGTTTAATTAAAATCTCAATTGTCTGACAGAGGATGGCGCTGGTGCTAGTTTAATTTAAATGCCTTTATATTTATATTGTTTTAAAGATTAGAGTATTCAGAATTCCAATTAATAAAGTAAAAATATGAAGAAAGAAACCTTATGTGGCAAACTTAGGAAATTGTTATACAAATTTTATATTTTTAGGCAGAGTTTAACAAAAAAAATTGTATTATCGGAGTATATAGATCACTGATTGAATGTATTTTCACAATACCTCAAGCCGTATGTCTAGGGCGCTGCAACTAGACTAGTCTATGGCGCTGCGACTTTTTTGTAATTTCTAGAGGTTGCATAGTCTGGCAACCTCTAGAAATTACACAAAAAAGAATTTTAAAAATTGCGTTATTTAAAGACAAACGTCTCTCAAGTGATAATTTATTTCTAGAAGCAAACGTCCTTAATCTACACAAATTATACATTAAAAGTTTTGCCCTACTCTTGCATAAATAAGATACCTAAGGTCCCTGCAAATCATTCATATTCAACCCGATTTGTTTCAAATGAATTGTTGATAATTCAAACTATTAACTTTGTAGCGGGTCAAAGAAACCTGTTATTCACAGCTCCCAGAATATATAATGCTCTTCCATTACATTTAAAAAATAAAAAATTTACTAATAGGATAAAAATTTTTCAAATGTTTTAAATCTTAATGAAAATATTTTAGAAATTGTAAACTAAATAATATATTGGGCTTGTTATTTGAATTGTATTAATGAAAATATTTTAGAAATTATAAACTGAAATAATATATTATTGGGCTTGTTATTAATTTTTGTTACTGACTAACCTGGTTAATTCGGTTTTTGTTAAAAATCATTGATTATGTGAACACAGAAATTCTAAGGGCGCAAACATAGTGAGGCATCTCGATGCGTGCTCGCCAAGATTCTGGCCGCGCTGCTCGCCAGGATGCTAGCCGCGGTGCATCCTACGCGCACTGTTTTAAAACGGCGAGTAAGTGCGCGTAGGATGCATCGCGACTATCGTACACATAGTGCGGGGCATTTCACCTTGACGCGATGCGCGCCATTCACCTGAATCAAACATGTACAAATTTATGCGTCAAAACATACTGGAGTTCAGCGCGATGCTTTCTAGGAAACAAAATTTTTGTTTTTTGCGAGAAGCGGACGAGGATGCCTGAAACTTTACATTTGATTGATCGGTTTAGGATCACAATTCGTTGAGCATATGTTGAACTAGAGTCGGGTGGAATAAAATGTTTACAATACTAGTATTTAATTTATCACCAATAATGTAATCAACTTGATTCTACAGGGTCCAGCAATAGTGCGTCGGGCATCTGCAGCTCCTATAATAAAAAACTTATGAATTTTGTAGTCCAAACTTAAAGTATGTATTAGGATGTATTTGAGGAAAATATTTGAACTTCTAAAGGGTGGCTTAAAAAAGTGTGAGTGGATCGCGAATATTTTTTTTAAATGTAACACCTATATACAGAGTGGCGCAACTCATTCGCCTTGGTTGATTATACGAAAACGGAAATATGTAGAAACAAAATATTTTATGGGCATATGTGGGAAGACCGTGTGCATAATTTAAAATTATTTTGAAATGTATAGGGTATGTCAGAACTAAGATTTACACCAAAGTTATATTTTTTCTTATGAAACACCCGGTATTTTATTTCATATTCGTATTCTTGGACACAAAATAAGGCCTTTATTATAAGGGTTATTATATATTAATATGTTTAAAAGCTTTGGTTTTTGAGATATTTAAAGATATTTAAATATGCATGCTACAATGGAATAAATTATCAACAGTCTGTGCATTACTTTTGAGAATTAATTATTGTGCTGAGTTTAAAGATAGAGAAATAAACTTTACTGAAAAATTGTATTGCTCCCTTAAATTTATACAGGGGTACCAAAAATTGATGATTTATTTTAAATATTTATTTTACATAAAAACCTTGTTATATCAAATACGACAACCTGTATTTTTTTAAAATAAATCGGACATCTTTCAAACTATTATTAGGGTATATACCTATACCTATCTAACTCAGATTTTGAATAAAAGCAATTTTTCAATAAAATGGCAACAAAGAGGGCTGATGTCGTCATGGCTGATGGTCGTCAAGTTTCTAGTGACAGTAGCTATTTTTAAAATCGAAATTAGTTTATGGACTTTATTTATTTATAGCAAGTATCTTACTTTAATCGCTAGTTGATTAAAAAAAAGTATACCATTAATATTGCAAATTATATTTTATCCTCTCATAGTATATGTCTTTTAATTTTTTGATGATGTAACGGGCACTTTGTTTACATTTTTGCTTTTGATCAAATCTATGAAGCTAGATATATAGAGATAAAATTTTGTTTCAGGAGAGTTGAATATCCGGGAAAGTTGAGTTATTGAATGTATGTAATTGCACCCAACAACGCCCTAAGTACGCTCTCCTTTACGTGTTAACATTTTTTCGGCAATTTTATTAACATTTGAAATTGTCCTAACACAGCACGACGCCTAGTTCGAATTCTTTTTCATTTATTTTTTATTACCCGAAACAGCGTTACATCACACAAACCTCGTACCTGAGTGTTTTATCTCTTTTTTGTCTCAATAATTGCCCTAACAGAAAACTAAAATACTTAAATATTATAACCAAACAATGATTTCAATATTATTGTTTGCGATCAACATGACGGCGGCGGCGACGTGAAATAGGTAGGGATAATATCTGATTTTTGCCGTTGTAGCGCTGCGGTCGGAATTTGTTGAAATCAACTGAAATGCAACAAGGGCCTATACTAATTTATTAATTAATAACTACTTTATATAAACTAGTGTTTAACAAAACGGCGATGGTAAATGCTTCAGTATGCCTACGCGCACCTATTCGCCCTTTGAAAACAGTGCGCGTAGGATGCATCGCAGCTACCATCCTGGCGAGCAGCGCGGCCAGCATCTTGGCAAGAATTCATTGTGCATCTATTTTGATATTTTTGAATTATTGTAAACTTGTTTGAAATAAATATTTTCATTTTTATTTTTCATTTTTATTATCTTAAAAAATAATTCTCAAAATACTGAAATTTGTATAACTGTATTATTTCTTATACCAATGTTAAAATTGAAGTTATTATCACTTTTTAACATCATTTTGACAGCCTCTGTTACAAAAGTTCTAATACCGATAGAAATATTTTAAAATTGTTTTTTTGGACTTGGAAAAAATGGTAAAAAGGAAATCTGTTTCTTTTATCAAAGTCTATCAGCCCTAAATATAGCCAGAATCTACCAGCCCTGAAAATATTTCCACTTATTTAAAACCCAGCCTATATAGCGCATAAGTAAAAATATTATAAAGCTGTGGAATTCGCTTTTCAATCACAACATTATTTTATTTTTACTTAACTTACTTAATATTTTGGTGTGAAACACATTTTCTTCCTTTCTGAGTCGCTCCATTTGACAAGTAGGTGTTTGAGACCAATGAGACCAATGCCACAACAATTTTTTGAATAATGTAGGCAACAACAAACTATTAATCAGATTGTATAACTTCCATAAATTAGTTTCTTCTTCCCTCAGTTTAAACCATCTGCTGATGATGCTAACATAGTTAGCGAAAGGCGCGTCTAGTATAAAAGTAAAAAAAATGTTTTGGTGTATTTCAGTGGTGAATTAGTATTTTATTTTGCTGTTGTCACACCGAAAGTTCTAACCCTCAACTGTAAACTCTGTAAATCTTCATTCAGAACCTCGCAATTAGTGGAATAAATTAGTGGTTTAAATTACGTAGAAGTTGGTTCCTTTAATTTCAATGTAAGCATTCAGAATGTCAAAATTAGTAGCGTACAATCAAACTTTTAACTTTTCCACTAATTATACTTCAAAATTTGAGAGAAATTTTGGCCTTTGATTATCTGCCGTCAAGAGAAATGGTTAAAAAGTTGATTGTTTTATAAGCTAAATATTAGGCTTTCTCTATGGATACAACTGACTAACGCAAACTGTTGCTAGGATATTTATTCCAGTAATTTGGTTTGGGTAGATAGACAATCAAAATCAATCTTTACAAATCAAAATCAGTAGAATAAATTAGTAGTTTCAATTACCAGTAGAAGTTTGTTCACCTAATTTTAATGTAAGCATTCAAGACGTCATAATTAGTGGTAGTAATTTTCAATTATTGGAAAAAGTTAACAAACTTTTAACTTTTCCACTGATTATATACTTCAAAATTTGCGAGGAATGTCATTTTGGCTTTTGATTATCAATTATAACAATAATATTATATCACCCCTCAAGAAAAATTTTGGTTAGAAATCAAAAGTTTATTATTTTATAAGCTAAATATTATGCTTTCTCTATGGATACAACAGACTACCGCAAGCTGTTGCTAGGATATTTTATTAATTTTAATTGTGTTTTTTAGACATTGTGAATGATCTTAAACTAAAATGTATAGTGTGTAATTGAAACCACTAATTGTGAGGTTCTGAATGAAGCTTAAATGTTTTGAAGTTGACATTTCAATAATACCTTTTTTATTATAATCAATATAACTTATTTTGTTATGAGACACATTTCTTTTTTGTTTTCAATGGGTTATTTTTAAAAAATTGTAATATAATATCATATAAAATTTTGAAAACAGTTGTGGCAAATCTACTATACAGTTTTAACTGACTATTAATCAGCTAGATACCTATAAATAACTTCTCTAAAAACAGAACTAAACTAATGCAGCGAAAAAAGGAGAAGAAGGAAAGATAAAGCTCGGGTGAAGGGAAAATCCGGAAGGTCGGAGAATTAGCGCTGACAGATACAAATAACCGGGCCGAAGACCGCATAAATAAATAAAAATAAAACGATTTTCACCTCGAAAGCGCCTCGGGCGTTAATGTGCGGCTTCAGATCGTATCTGAGGCCCGCCAGTGGCGGCAATAAATTGATTTTACGTGTTGACCTCCCACAAGTTAATATCGCCAAGGCATGGGGCGCCGTAGAAGGAGGTACGGACTTGGGGGAGGCATTTATTGCAGCTTTAGGGCGATATGTTAGGTCGTCGAATCTTTAATAGGGTCTTTAAAACAGACTTCTAGACAATATTTCTAAGTGTGTGCCAGGTAGGTTTGTTAATAAGTTAGTTAGTAAGAAAGTGAGGCTGTCATTTCAATAAAACCATTTTTAGGATTCCGTACCCAAAGGGTAAAAACGGGAACCCTATTACTAAGACTTCGCTGTCCGTCCGTCCTTCTGTCACAAAGGTCTATCTTATGAACCGTTATAGCTAAACAGTTGAAATTTTTACAGATAACATATCTATGTTGCCGCTATAAGAATACTAAAAACAGAATTAAATAAATGTTTATAAATAAAAAAGTACTTTCACTAAACAATATCTTTAAATTTATATATTTACATTATATTAATATTATTTATATGTAAGAATTTTACATAGAATCTTTCAAGTCCTCGGTGGCCGCGTGGTTAAAGTGTTAGGACTTTACGCTGCCATGACGTTGCGTAAGGCAGGTTCGAATCCTAGTCGAGGCCACTTTCTTTTAATCGTTTTTTTTTAAATTTTTACATATTTTTACATATTTATTTTTACTTTTTACATATTTGTTATCGATTAATACAATTTTTAGTAATGTGTTTCTTCATTTTTTTTAATTTGCATATACGCGCATTCAAAATTTCAGTTAAATCGGAAAAAACAATTTATAATAATATAGTGTCTAATGTTGTATAGATAATAATAATGGTACGGAACCCTTCGTGCGCTAGTCCGGCTCGCACTTAACCAATTTTTTATTTGTTTTAAACATCATAACTTATTTTATTATGAGACATATTTCCTTTTTTTTCAGAAGTCATTGTTTTTGACAAAAAATTGTAATATATATTCAGTAAACAATTTGGACCTTTAAAACAGTATTATAAACAATATTTTATAGTGATGTAAGAAAAAGGTTAATTTATGATAAATTTAGTGAGAAAGTAACACTGAATATAATGAGAATAGGCTAGTCCTAAAATCCACAGGATACACATATTTGGCACACGAATGTATGACATTCAAAGAAATAAACGGCTAAAAATTGTGTGTCCTGCTCGAATTTGAAAATCTTTATTTTAAAAACTTGTTTTAATAGAGAAAAATTTGACCTTAACAGCGCTTTCAGATGGAGCGGACCGTCCGCGATTTTGAGCACGTACCATGAGTTTATATGGACAATTTCACATGGGTCGCGTATGCTTCGTCCGGATGATTTCGTCCGATGGCTATCTTGAAAAACACGACGGACGGTCCGCTCCATCTGAAAGCGCTGTAAAACACCAAAATAAAGTGTAAACACTCTTTTTGTCCAGTTCTGCTTTTCGTACGAGCCTGTTTTAATTGATATATTTTTTAATTTTCTTAAAAAATAAGCAGTGGTGCGATAATTTTGTCCAGCAGACGGAAAATTTATTTTTTTTAATTTTCTTATAAAAATTTGGTTCTATTGATGTAAAAACTATCTTACCGTTTTCACGAAATATTCCTTATTTGACGTTATTAGAAAAGTTTGATATATTTGTAAAAGTTCAGGATTTGTAATATACGACCAAGTGAATGCGCTAAATTTTACATTGGTGAAACATCTAGACCCTTAAATGTTGGAATTAAAGTACATAAAGATTATTTAAGAAAGGGAGAGTTTCACAAATCTAAGATTTGTCAGCATTCATGGGACACAGGGCATAGAATAAAACAACGCCAAAATTATAATGAAAGAAGCGATAGCCTCTAAAAAAGAGGTTTTTTAATGCAATCTAATAAAAATAAATGTACTGCTCATGCATCTGTAGATGTTAGTAATGTATGGCACAATCGCTTCTTTCATTTTAAAGAACATAACACAAATAAATATAGCAAACGTAAAAACTAAAAATATATTAAAAATAATCATTCAGAAAGTCTGAAGCTTTTTGGTTTTACTTTATTAAGTAATTGTTATCAGGTAGTAATTGTTAATTATGAAGTTTAACTTGTTATAATGTCATTTTAACAAAACGTCAACGGTTTTTGTAGACGTATCTGTTTAAAAAAACTAAAGTGTTCTCCTCCACATAGGTATAGACATTTTTCAGTTTCGAGACGTTTTTTTCTTAATACGGCAACATAATATAAGAGAAAAATATTTTGATATAAATCTAGTTATTCGGCAGAAGATAAAAAGAGGCAAACGTTTTGTAAAAGAAAACGGAAAAGAAATATTCCATAATAAATAATGATTCCATTAAATTTGAGCTTGCCGCAGTCGGCTCAAAAGAAGCAAGAAAGAAAAAAAAAACGAGCTAGCGTTCCGACAACAAAACATCTCTACCTAATATAATGCCGTGAGATATATCAAAACGAGATATAACAACAACGTCCACTGACAGCGGCAATAAGTCAGAACAAAAGAGAAGGAAACATACATTGATATCATCCGTCAACGAAATGAATCGAGCTCAAAATAAACGGCCGAAAAAAGACATACGGGCAGTAAAAACCATAGTTGTTATTCTGCAAATATATATGATTATAAGGTATATTTTAGCTGGTACGTAGGGTAGGGTGTCCGTTATTTCCCAAGTTGATTTTTTTCGCTGCCGCTCTCTGAAATTTTAGTTTTTGCTCTAAAAAAAAACACCGTGCCGAAATCATGATACTTTTTCCATCTAAATAACATGGGATTTTCTGACCTTTTGCATTTATTATTTTATCTCCAAAGCAAATGAACCAACACCTTCGATAAAGACATATTATAATATAAAATTTTACGCTCTATAAAAAAGGTCTCTTTTGTTTTTTTCACAAACACAATCCTTTAAATATTATTCGCGATCAAAGTTATGCACATAATTTATAAACAAATTTTTCTATCATTCACTGAAAATTCTAATTGCGCCTTTTGATTTTGACTAAAAAAGATCTAGTGCCATACTTTTTTCAATAAAACAATATTTCTTTGCCAACTTTAATATGGAAAACTAATATTGCCGCCATCTGTGATCAATTGATCAATACTATAATTTAAGGTTATTGTTTCATTGCCTTTCAGTGTTCGTAAATATGTGTGTCAATTAAAAAGAATGAACAAATTTCGAGTGGATTGGCTCTACACTTAAACCAATGATTTTTTCCCAGTTGGGAATAATAAAATAACACAGAATTAAATTTCTCAAGTGTTAATGGGGAGAACACCTAGCAAGAAGGACGGACAACAGATGGAGCACAAAAATTACAGCATGGTACCTACGAGGAATTAACAGACCTAGAAGAAGACCAAGCTTGAAATGGGACAATGATATTAGGAGATTAGCGGGGATAACTTGGGCTCGCATAGCCAACAATAGACAATAATGGGCCCTACTACAAAGAGAGTATCTTAATATGTGAGGGAGGCTACGCCATAATTGTAAATGGTTGAATAATTAGAAATGTTAAGATATTATATGCGCTGTTTCAGGTCCCAGTATGTTATTAATTATGTTCTAAAGTCAGCATAAAAAATAAAATCAGAATTTTCACTAGTTCCACAGCACAATATATATAATAGCTCTAAAAGCCTAAAGGGCTCATGGCTTGATTGGTCATCTTTCTCCATTTGTTTCTGTCTTTCGCCTTTATTCTCCACCCATCCAGTCTTACTTTCTCAAGTCCTCTTCTACATCCTTTTTCCATCTGGTTCTCGGTCTACCCCTCCTCCTCTTTCTACCTATTTCACGTTTCATTATCATACTAGGAATTCTTGCTTCAGCCATTCTTTCAATGTGTCTCAGCCATCTCAGTCTTTGTGGTCTTGCTAGTCCCGTTATACTCGGTGCCCGATATAGTTGCTTTAATTCTTCATTTGTCCTTCTGGGCCATATTTTGTCTATCTTCTTTCCTCCAAAAATTTTCCTCAGTATTTTCCTTTCCCAAATCTTTAGCCTCAAACTTTCCGTTGCATTGAACGTCCACGTTTCACATGCATACAGCACTATTGGTCGTATCATTGTTTTGTAAATTCTGATTTTTAAGCTTCTAGAAATGTTACTCTTAATAATTTTCTCTAGTGCGCTGACACATCTATTTCCTTTATAGATATCTAAATGTATTTACTTCCTCAAACTTGTATCGTTTACCTCTCTCAGAATCCATTTGTAGACATCTTTCCTTCTCAAAATCCCTATCATAAATTTCGTTTTCTTCTCATTAAACACTAAGCCTACTTTTTGCGCTTGATTTTTTAGTCTTTTGGTCACCGATATCAGCTCTTTCCGATAACAGCACAATATGCCTAGCTTAAAAATTTACAAGCTGTGATAAAAATAAGCAATAACACAAAAACAAATAGAAAATCTATAATTCTAAATTGAAAAACGATATAAAGCAGTTGAGATGCATATCTGCTTATAACGACGTCTATTACAACCGGTACATATTTTTCATTTTGACGTGTTGGCTGTTTGAACATACCGCTGCAGGCGTTCCATTACTACCGTATTACTCCCAATTGAATATGTATGTTGAGTGCAATGGCTATTTAATGCGCGGCAAATTTGAATTTGAGGCAGGACCTAATGGAGCCTGAAAGCCTCCAACACTGTCAATCGCTCCGCCCTGTTACTGTGGGCGGCTGAATATCGTCTTTTTGTCGAAACCATTAATCGAATTAAAAGGCATATTAAACAGCCTGGTTCTATTTTTTTAACATACAGTAAAATCGGATTTAAAGATTTAAATATAACCATTTGATTCGTGTTCGTTTATGAAGGACATGGATATAAAGAAATCAATAATAGTTAAGGTGCATGTCATTATAAATATCGATATTACCGTATGATCGAAAAAAAAAACGGCGGCGAGTAGGCTTGGAAATGACGATCTATGACTATAAACGATGACGCCGGCGCCGCCGCGTGCCACCGTTAATAAAAAAAGTTGAAAAAATATTTTTTTTATTTAATATCTCTTAAACTATCAAAAATATTTAAAAATATATTATAATTATGTAAAGCAATCAGAAGGGAACCTAAAAATGCAATAATATACAGGGTGTTTAAAAAAATCATCTCGATCCATTCACACTTTTTTGAGCCATCCTGAGAAGTTCAATTATTTTCCTGAAATACATCCTAATACATACTCTAGGGTTTGCACTTAAACAAAATTCCTAAGTTTTTATTTTAGGGGCTATATTTCCCCGACGTACTTTTGCTGGACCCTAAATATGCATATGGCGGGTTAGTGCATCACCGGATGAGATACTTACTTCGGCAAGTCGCAACGAAAGAGTTAAATATAGAACATTTGCAACAGGGTGTCTTATACAGAGTGAGTTTTAAATAAGTGCAAATATTGTCGGGCTGGTTGATCTCGATAAAAGAAACATATTTTCTCTTTGCCGTTTTTCAAATAAATCCAAAATAACCGAGTTATTTTACTTTGAAATTTAAAATAAAAGATTTCTTTAAATTTTGTGAACCATTGGATCTTTTCTGGGTTTTCTTTCTTGTAAATTTAATCTACTACCTATGTCGCTATATTATCAAAAAATATAATAATTAATTTAATAATTTTTAACTAAAAACTAAAAAAATTCCAAAATTTTTTCATTAAATTCCAAATTTTTCATTTTTTTTTTCGCGAAATAAACGTCATATTCGTGTTTCTGGGGTCGAAATATATAACCCCTAAAAATATTTGCTTTTATTTAAGACTCACCCTGAATAATGTAATAAGTTATTTTTTGAAGAAAAGATTGGGGGGGGGACAAATGGAATATAAGATCGAATGCATAAATTGAACTATAAAATACAAATTTGTTTGTCTTTTATACAAAAAACAACTTTGAAATAAAACGCTGGCGTCTGCCTAAGTATTACTGTTCCGCCAACTATACTTCAACTGAAGATCTTCAACTGGAGATCGCGTTATATCTTACCCTATATCGGATCTTACCCCAAGGTGCCTTGGCTAATAAACTCCTCTCAAGTTCTTTTTTAACATTAATATTATTCTGATTATTAGTAGAAGTTTAAAAATCAGAATGTATCAAACAATGATACGATTAATAGTGCTGTATGCATGTGAAACGTGGACGTTCAATGCAATGGAAAGTTTGACGCTAGAGATTTAGGAAAGAAAAATACTAAGGAAAATTTTTGGAGGAAAGAAGATAGAGACAACATATGGACCAGAAGAACAAATGAAGAATTAAAGCAACTATTACGGCAACGAGTATAACGGGACTAGCAAGAGCACAAAGACTGAGATGGCTGGGATACATTAAAAGAATGGCCGAAGCAAGAATTCCTACTATAATAATGAAACGTGGAATAGGTGGAAAGAGAAGGGGGGGTAGACGAGAACCAGATGGAAAAAGGATGTTGAAGAGGACTTGAGAAGGATAAGAGTGGATAGGTGGGGAATAAAGGCGAAAGAACGAAACAAATAGAGAAAGATAAGCAATCAAGCCATGAGCCTTTTAAACTTTTAGAGCTATTATATATATATTATTATGATTACAGAAATGTAAGGCACAATGTATTGATCTATGATTCACATTTTATAGTTTAATATACCTGTTCAACCTGAATTTTATTCACAAAATATAGAATAAATATTTTACGAATGTCAGAACGACTCGTCCAAACACTCCATTAAATTAACGAGGATTTGATTAATTACAACACGTGAGCGCAGCAAACAAATAGCACCGAAACGCTTTGCCACTGGACATTTGGACAAACCGCAACCCGATTAAGGCTCTATGCGTCATAATATATTTTTTTTGATGATAATAGTATTAGAGCAAAATTGTTGCGTGGAAAGTGGTGGTCATTAAAATACAGTAGTATCTATTAGGCCCACAGAAATTAGTTATGCTATGAAATATATACGGGGTGAGTCTTAGATAAATGCAAACATTTTCAGGGCTAGTAGATCTCGATAAAAAAACATTTTTTTCTTTTTACCGTTTTTCAAATAAGTCCATAATAATGGAGTTATATTACTTTGAAAATTCTACACCTGTAATATTTAACCAATCAAAACGTGTATTTTTGACAAATCATTGAAAATGTTTTCCTTGTGGGCACCCAACAGCGAATTATACTGGAAATTTTTTGACGTTTATAATGACAGAATATCTTTTTGAGAGTCTGGTTTTTATTTATTTACATGATAATTTTGATCAGGGGCGGGAAAGTGAAATAGCAAAAGCGGTTCCACCGTTTCCACGGAAATCTCAAATAAAATAGTTCCAGCCCTAGCCACTAGGTGGTAGTGCATTTAATTTTTAGGTTAAGAAGTTGCTACTAGTTATTGCCAGATGGCGTTAAATCAGAACTTTTTTGTAGTTTCCATAGTTTCCAACGGCCATTGTCATATGGTCAAATTCTCAAAAAATATTGTCGTTGTCATAGCGCCAATCATAATATTATCAAATAAATGATTATCAAAATGTTTTTCGAACTATAATTTGTTATATGTGTTTTAGTTAGACAATTCCTTTTGTTTCTGGCCCTAAAAATACAATGTAAGTCTTTTATTTTTGCCATCATTTAAGTACCTATTTACTATATTTACTCCATTTACAAAACTTTGGGCGTATTACGCGTTGGTCTTGTTTTATTATAATAAACGATGTTTAAATATTTGACTTATAAATAAAAACTTTAAATAATAAATAATATTTCACATGTTTGGCTTTAATTTTATTTAATAATTGTATAAATTATACTGTTAAATCTTATTTTTTTACACATCACAACGATACTTGTTATTAGTATTGTTCAATTTGTGTAAAAAATAAGATGTAATAATCAAATTTAATTATTTTAGAGTAAAATTTAATAAATACGCTCATTTATAAAGCCCGCGCTTCGATCCATTTAAAACAAGCCATACTCAATAAATGGCGCCACTTCTGTAGGACCATTTTTCAGTATGGCAGAGTCCATTCTTTTTCTAGCTAGGTATATTCTTTGATTTTGATACATTTCAATTGCAAAGCTGATATGTTTTCTATTTTCTTTGGACACCTCCTTTCTTCTTAATGGCGAAAATGTAGGACTTGGAATGGATTGAATTAAATATCTATGTCTAATGAAATATATGTATATAATATTTAGACACTATTTTATTCATCTTTTTTCCATTTAGTACTTTGAATTTTGGGTAGTTTAGATGCAAATATTCGTGAACAATTCGAAACAAATTTTCTTTCTTCAAGTAGGAGCCACAATCCTCTATTAATGCGGATAAATAAGTCATCGCACGATGATTGATCATTAAATACATCAGACAATTTCACGCATATTTTGCATAGAGTATGATTTTCAAACCGATTCATTTTTAAAACAAAAAATTTTGTTGGTTTCTCAAGCTGCACAATATTCTTTATTACAACAAAACGCGAGTTTTTCTGATATTTTGAACTGTCAAAATACGATGATCACAGCCTTTTATGATTAACGCTTGCTGACGCTGCGCTGCTGTTTATGAATTCTATACCTATAAAGCGTTTATGAAAAGTTAATAAAAATGCAAAAAAGCATTTCCTACCACTTGTAGTTACTCAAAACTTATGTAAAATTAAAGAATATATTGTGTTGTGTCTTGAGATGGTATTTTCTTGCCACTACAACGAGTATAGAAGTCAACAATTTAAAGGTCAAATTGCTGCGGAAAAAATTTCCGGAAATAATTTGACCTCTATTAATAATACCACTATTACTAGTGAAAATTTCCAAAAAAATAATATCTTAAATTTTGGAGAGAACTGGATCTTTTCTGGATTTTCTTTCTTGTAAATTTAATCTAATACCTATGTTGCAATGTTAAGAAGTTACAATTCGTAACTTCTAAAAAACTAAAAAAGTTCCAAAATTTTTTGAGAAAATTCTAAATTTTTATTTTTTTTGCGAAAAAAACCTCATCATTTTGTTTCTGGGGTCCAAATATACTACATCTAAAAATAGTTGCACTTACTTAAGTCCCACTCTCTATATACAGGGTGGCCCGAATTGTATTCCGGAAAGTTTGGCAGCATACTCTGCAGATAAAAATAAGTAAAAAAGTTCGTATAGATTTATGTCCTAAAATGCTTCGTTTCGGAGATACAGGGTGTAGAAGTTCCAGTTGTCAGAAAACAGCACTACACTTAACTAAAATACACATACAATTTAGTTCAATGCACTGCTTGGCTGCCATGTTATTTTAATAACATGCAGTCAAGCAGATATAAGGTTGATTTACAAAACTATTGAACTACTGATTTACAAAACACATCGCCAATCGCACACCATTTGAATACTTACGAGACTGTTAAGATTTATTTTTTAAGGGAATGTTAAGATTTATTTTTTTAGTACATATATGTAGCTGAAAACAACTTTAAAAATGTTGTACGCATAAAATAATTAATGTGTTTTTTTAGAATTTTTAGTATCTAATAGACATTTTTTTTTGATAAGATTAGAATATTAATACTCGTAATTTGTGTAGAAGTTTGAGATAACAGTGAATACAAGTATGCTGAATATGGATAATGTGGGACGTGGCAACATTGCAAGGCTTAGATACACCGTAAAGAAATTTTAGTGGCACTAAAAACTTTTTAAAATTTTCTGGAAAATGTCAAGGAATATAAATATAAAATTTTCAACAGTTTTCTTTTGCAAAAAATGTAATAAACGTGTTGCTGGGGTTAAAATACAATATACAGGGTGAGTTTCCTACGATGTTCTCTATGGGTATCTCGGAAACTACTGGAGATACAGTGTCGGTTAAATGGGGAAAGAATTGCAAAATAAAAACACTAAATCACCACAATACACCAAAACACTTTTACTTGTACACTGGACGCGCGTTTCGCTAACCATGTTAGCATCATCAGCAGATGATTATAAACTAGTTAGTAGTTTATAATCTTAATTAAACTAGTTAGTAGTTTATAACAGTGGTTAGCGAATCATCTGCTGTGATGCTAAAAGTAAAAGTGTAAAAAGTATTGTGGTGATTTAGTGTTTTTATTTTGCTGTGTAACACCAAAGGTTCCAACCCTCAACTGTAATCTTCGGGGGGAAAGAATTGCAGTTTTGTGGGGTCATAAATATGTGCCTTTCAGATTTTTGAAAAAGTTCATGGCTTACTAGATATTCCGAAAAAAACAAATTTCGGCTATTTTAAAAATTGTCCCTAATTCCATTATAAGATATTTTAGACAAAATGTTTTCAGATAAAAGTTGTAGATAATCGCATCCTTAATGAGACTGTGTCCTCCGTTTTTTTTTCTAAAGCCTGTCATTTTTGACATATGACACAAACATATGTTTTTTTTAAATGGAAACCATAGTTGGTCATGACTTCATAAAGCGCCATTTTTTAAGCTTTTCAGCGATATAAGCTATAATATGTTTTCTTCGAAAAATTACTGAGTTATAGCCAATTCTTATAATTTTTAAACAATTTCACTTAGTTATCCATGGAAACAAGATTAATCGTCTTTGCTCTCTGAAATGTAAGTATGTAATATGTAAGCTGTCACATCCTCATGTATGTAAGTTGTCACATCCAAACTTTGTAAATTAAAATAAACAAAAATTGTAAATATGAATTTTTCAAATGAAGAAAAGCGTGTCGGATTATTGGTTGAACTTTTCTTGACCATACATTTTGAGGATACGTTGACCGGTAAATGTTACGTTTTTTAGAGAACTTGAAAACCAAGACATGTTAGAAAAGTTAAATTTAGTTATAGCCAATCTTTCTTGCCTAATTTCATTTAGATTGCATGGTATTCTTATTCTGTTATAATCAGAATATATTATTAAACGGTTTTTTACAATTTACATTACACAAACTAAAACTTAAAAAATTATATCTCTACATACACTAAGTTATTTTAGAAAATGTTCAAAAAATCCGACATTGTTTTGAGTTGCATTAAAATTAAAACTGAATTACTACCTACTCTCACAAAAGGCTCGGTCGACTTAATTAAACTTCTCTCGTACCGCCACTTCGAGTACCTCTCTTAATTCATAAGTTTTTTTGTAAACCTTATTGTTAACTATACCGTAAAAAAAAAAACTAAAATGGAGGTCAGGTGATCGGAGGAGGCCCATGCAATTGGTCCACCTCTTCCTATCATTGAGTTTGCATAATTATGATATAAATAATGTTGAATATTTCTTTCATTTCTTTCATTATGGGGGGGGGGTCATAATGAAAGTCATGTTGGAACCACTCTATTGATGTGCGAGTATCTACGCGCTTTTCTTCATTTGAAAAATTCATATTTACAATTTTTGTTTATTTTAATTTACAAAGTTTGGATGTGACTTCACATTCCTGAGAGTAACGGCGATTGAACTTGTTTCCATGGCTAACTAAGTGAAATTGTTTAAAAATGATAAGAATTGGCTATAACTCAGTAATTTTTTGAAAAAAAACATATTATAGCTTATATCGCTAAAAAGCTTAAAAATGGCGCTTTTTATGAAGTCATGGCCCACTATGGTTTTCATTTAAAAAAACATATGTTTGTGTCATATGTCGAAAATGACAGGCTTTATAAAAAAACGGAGGACACAATCTTATTAAGGGTGTGATTATCTACAACTTTTATTTGAAAACTTTTTGTCTAAAATAGCTTATAATGGAATTAGGGCCAATTTTTGAAATAGCCGAAATTTGTTTTTTTCGAAATAAGTAGTAAGCGATGAACTTTTTCAAAAATCTGAAAGGCGCATATTTGTGACCCCACAAAACTGCAATTTTTTCCCCATTTAACCGACTCTCTATCTCCAGTAGTTTCCGAGATACCCATAGAGAACATCGTAGGACACTCACCCTGTATATACAGGGTGTTTCAAAACAAATGCGAAAAACTTTAGGGAGTGATTCCTTGTTCAAAATAAAGGGTAGTTTGCTTTATAAACGTTGGGTCAAAAGTCAACCATTAGGGAGATATCGCGGTACAAAGATGGCGGAAAAATAATGTTTTTATTTTTTATCTTGAAAACGAAAAGCGATAGATTAATGAAATTTTATGGAAGCATTACTGTTATGAAAACACACTTTCTGGTAATTTTCTCACTTTTTTAAACGAGTGTAAGGGGTTGAAATAAACTACCCCTATCATTCTTGTTAACAAATTTTAAAGAAAAATCTTCTTTAAACACATGCAAAAAAATCAATTTGGTTAGTTTAGTTTGTTTAGAAACTTTTTTATCTCTTGTGTTTTTTTGATAAAACTCACCGATATGAAATTAAAAAATAAAATGTAAAGCATTACATGTAAGAACAAAAAACATTTTTACATAAAGAATCTAGTAGGTTGCTGTAATTTTTTTAGGAAAAAATCTAGTCGGCCTCTGCCACTTTTTAGAATGTTTCTAATATTATTTTATTTGACATTACTCTACTGCAATACGCTATTATCTAGATTATTATTATTATCGTTATTATCACTAGATTCTTTATCTAAAAAATGTTTTTTGTCCTGACATGTAATGCTTTACATTTTATTTTTTAATTTCAAATCGGTGGGTTTTATCAAAAAAACACAAGAGATAAAAAAGTTTCTAAACAAACTAAACTATCCAAATTATTTTTTTTGCATGTGTTTGATAAGATTTTTCTTTAAATTTCGTTAACAAGAATGATAGGGGTAGTTTATTTCAACCCGAGGGGTGTCTCACTATTGGAATTACATGTACATTTTCTTGGCAGTCGCTGGCAGTCATTGGCAGTCTTATGGCAGTCGCCTATAATAATTACATGGCAGTCATAGGCAGTCTTCTTCGTAGTCATTGGCAGTCGCTTGACAGTGAAAGATTATTTTGGCAGTACGTGTACATTTTTACCCGAGTGAGACACCCCTCGTTCCAACCCTTTCCACTCATTTTAAAAAAGTGAAAAAATTACCAGAAAGTGTGTTTTCATAACAGTAATGCTTCCATAAAATTTCATTAGTCTACCTCTTTTCGTTTTCAAGATAAAAAATGAAAACATTATTTTTCCGCCATCTTTGTATCGCGATATCTCCCTAATGGTTGACTTTTGACCCAATGTTTATGAAGCAAACTACCCTTTATTTTGAACAAGGAATCACCACCTGAAGTTTTTCGCATTTGTTTTGAAACACCCTGTATAATAGCTTCCGTATATAGCGTTTTAATGCCTTGGGAGTAGTAAGGTACAGCTTGCCATGCTAGAGCTGTTCGGTATACAAGGAGGGTAATGTGGTTAGCTCTACGCTTCAACCGCCTGTTATTACCTCAGGATTGTGAATCCCAAGTGCTCATTTAAGGCTGAGGCGACCTAGGTACACAAACTATTTTTATTTTTATTAAAAATAGTCGGCTGATGAACTTCCAGCTGTAGTATTCGAACCCACAGTCATTAGATTGGTAGACGAAACCTGTACTTCTACATTACCGGGCACCTTGGCCAAAATATATTACCAGTTAAAATACTTATACAGTTAAAATACGTATAGATAACATATCATTTTTCAGAGTTTATTCTCCATGCACTCCATTATATTTCCGTGAGTCTGATTTTGCCACTGTGCATTTAGGGCCAATCCGCAACTCGATTACGCTTCAACGCATTATAACCGGAATTTTTACCGATGGCAAATAGCATTAGTGCGTCGGCCACGGTGTTGTTGTTTGGAGGGAGGGTGTCCATTAAAACGGAGTGGGCTTCATAAAGTTGTATTTTGTGCCAGGTCGGCTGGAAGCACTTTTAATGGGCACAGCGGGCTGTTTAATTACTCCCGATTGAATATGTATGGTGTGCCCGATGCAGATTTAATACGCAACAAATTCGAATTTGACTAGCGCAGGGACTAATGGCAGCCCTCCAAACAACGGCTGGCAAACGACCGACGTTAGCGACGATCATTTTGATAAATTGTTTTTCTTATTAATTGGACAACAAAAACTGATAGCTGCTATAGGATTTTTAGGTGTCGATATAGGATTAAGTATATATTAAGTCATATTGAAGGTTTATTAATAGATTTTTTTTCCATAGCAACTGTTAACATTGCCTTATATCTATCAAAAATAGTAGATAAAATAGTACTTTAAACGCTAGGGTAGAGTAAATGCAAAAAAAGCAGTGCAAAGAAATTTCACGACATCTTCTGGGTTTAAAATTTTTGATTTTTCGGTTTGTAACCGCTACATGACTGCTTCAAGAAAGCTATGTTTTTGCTATATCTACAAAGTTTAGACGTTACTATACTACTACGGAAATTTAAACGGTATAGCTTATCCTTACCTTGAAATATCAATGTTTTCATTGACCAGTATTGTACTTTTTAGCATTGAATAGTACGACCATAAACTGGACGGCTGCATTTTCTTTGCTTTTTCAGAAAAATATGCTAAAAGTATGTTTTCACTTGATCTTTCTTCTTGCACGTTTTTTAATTATTTCAATTTTTGGAAATTTTTGTATTCCTTTTCATAAGTTATTCGGGATTTAAATGGAAGTAGTTTGGATATGGCGTTTGTCGCCTCAGCCTGAATACCTGTTGGTAATTTACTTATTTCGTTTTGAGCCATTTCTGGCTCCAACTCAATCAGCAATCGACACTAAAAAGAATTAAAAAATATTGACTCAAAACTGACAACTAAAGAGACTGCTTTATTTATTTGTTAAACTACATAGAAACCAACGCCAACCCAGCACAATATTTTTTCTACTCGTAATAAATTCCTTGAAATAATAATTTCTGAATATTTTTTAAAACGTAACTCGCTATGGAAAAAATATTGTTTTATACACGACGATAAAATTGCATTATCGTCTCTCGAAATTAATTGACTCGCGATTTCATCGCTCGTAAATCGCTGTCTTTTTTAGACAGATGGAACAAAAGGTATGCATCTCAAAAACCATACCGTTTTTGTAACTACACACTACACATTTAGCGCTACAACATATTACGAAATAAGCAAAATCGATTTTCCAAAATTTTTCGAAAACATTCCTCGGTACCCCCTGTCGATTTTGTCAAAAACCGAAATCTCTCAGATCGCAACTAAAATATGCCCACAGATAGTTCATTTTATGTAGAATTGACTGTCGAAAACCGTTTTCCGATATCTCTAACAGATTTCGAGTTATTTGAGAAAATCTACAAAAGAATTTTTTTTCTGTTTTTCGAAACATTTAACAACAAATATCTCTGGAACAAAAGGTGTAAATCTCAAAAGCGATACAGCTTTTGTAAAGTACACATTCAGGGCTACAACATATTACGAAAAAACAAAATCGATTTTCCAAAATTTTTCGAAAACATTCCTCGGCACCCCCCTGTCGATTGTGTCAAAAACCGAAATCTCTCAGTCGTTTGCCAGCCGTTGTTTGGAGGGCTGCCATTAGTCCCTGCGCTAGTCAAATTCGAATTTGTTGCGTATTAAATCTGCATCGGGCACACCATACATATTCAATCGGGAGTAATTAAACAGCCCGCTGTGCCCATTAAAAGTGCTTCCAGCCGACCTGGCACAAAATACAACTTTATGAAGCCCACTCCGTTTTAATGGACACCCTCCCAACTAAAATATACCCACTTTTTAGACAGATGTCACTTGTCTTGTCATTATTCAATTCATTATTCGAATTCTCAGAATGTAGTTAACAAAAGTCTCAAATTAAAATAAAATTTTAATCAATCAGAGTTGTTTATCTCCATCATTTTTCGGATTAATAATACAGAAATTACAGCTCAATTACAAACAATTCATTATTTATAGTGAATTACAGTAATTTTATTAAATTGTACGTAAATATTCTCGTTGATTATTGGTTTGAAATAAATATGACAGTGTCCTCTAATGAAAATGCGAGTTACTAACTCTAAACTCTAATTCTTAGCTGGCAAACGAGCTAGAAGTTTTACTTAGACCGTTATTCAGAAGCTACAAACACTGGTACAGTTTGGTAGAGTACAGTTTCCAGTTTACTATAGTGATTTTCTTAGCCGCGTATGGCACAGGTCGTTACCCAGTGTTGCCACAAGCTTATTTTTCATCGGGATAGATAAACAAGAATTTAGAGATAACGGGGTTAAATTGTTTCACAAAGCGGTAGATCTACCCCGAATGGGGTAGCTGTGCGTCACGGCCTTGAATTTTACTTCCAATGCGCGTAAAGAAGTTTTGCTTCAAAAAAACTGAAAAAAATATAGAACTTTACAGGCCTGGCATATCGCAGGAAACGGGAGTTATAAAGTTACCTCCGGTTTTGTTAAATACAGTAAAACCAGCTAATCCTTTAGACTCTACACCTATCTATAAATTTATTCTCGCACCCTCTAATGAATGCATTTTCCCCTTGTTTGAATACCCGTTCCGGAAAATTAGAGCGTCTCATGCACCGACAAATTTCCGGCCGCCTGACGCTCGATTCATCCCTCACCGCCTCGGAATATGCTAAAGACGTTTGCACGTGGCATCTCGAGGAAAAACGACAATTAGATTTGGCAAGAATGGAGGCGACTGCGTTCGAGGTCTCGCGAATACATTATTCAGACGCGTTTCTTACACTATTAAGCACCAAACGTTATCATCCAGTTTGGTTTCTTACTTCGGTTCATTTGCATACAGACACTTGAGAAAACGCCTTATTAAATGTTCTACTTACTTGCAATCTACTGTTATACTTTGTTTTTTCTCAGGTAAGATTTCGACAGACGATGACAGAAAAAAAGCAGACGACGTCTATACCAATCCATTTATTTAACTAAAAAAAGTTTCTAATATTTTTTAAGTTAACTATGGATGGGTTTATATATAAATCCGTCATGCATCATCTCTTGTTGTTTTTAACCAGTTTTATTGGTTTATTTCAAAAATGACAGATCATATTTCAATATTATTGGTTTGACGGAAAGATGATCGACAAACGAACGCCGATGCGTGTGAACTGAGTTGTCAAACTCTTGCCAATTTATAGGTTATAATTTTTGTCAAATTATGTCAAATAGAAATGATATATAAATATTTTGCATTTTGCATTTTGACTGTGTTATTACGTGTATTTCGTGTTTTTTAAAATTAAGTGGAGGAAAACTCGCGGGAAAATTAAGTGTTGACTCAGACCATAGTTTACAGTTAATGTCCGGTGCCCAGAGACCGCCAGAGACAGTTTGTCAGAGATTATGTCCAGAGAGATGTATTAGCCACAAATAAAGTTTGTATACTATCTTGTATATGATACCAAAAACTGGAGTGTCTGTGGAGCAGCACACGATAGGTAAATAATAATCATATTGAATAATTATATTGATAAATGTAACAATAACTGCAGGAAGTTGCTTGAGCTTGAAAGCCGTAAATCTTTTTTATATCTTTTTTGGTATGTGTTTTTTTTTAAATAAATCCTTGTTTGTTTTGTATTAACACATACTGTGATTCTTTTTAATAAAATAACTCGATTAGATTTTCTCAATTTTATACAGTCTTTTCACAATATTTTGAAGTAATCAGCATAGATAAATGCAACAAGTTTAGATTGGAAAGCCCGCAAAAATTTTGGGTCGCGAAACGTTATACGCGATCTGGCGCTGCTATAGCGGTCGCTAAGAACAACGGCAAACAAAAACAGAAATAATTTTCTCTTGTCAAAGTCAGAAACTTCAAAAATCATAATAATCTTTCAAGTTTAGAGCGTCCATTTTCAAAGTAATTATTGCTATCTTGTGAGTTTAATTCAAGTTTTATTAACTCGAACCGGTGATAATTGTGAAAAAGTGGCATTAAAAACTTAAAAAGCTGTGCTGTGAACTGTGAACTGCAAAAACCATCGTGGATCGTGGCATAACGTCGGTTTCCAATGTTTCATAGGTATTTCATACATGCGTCCTTATATAAAATAAAGTTTCTTGTATGCAACACACTGTATTTTATTTAGAAAATTAAACGAAAATAATAATAAATTTGAATAAACAATATTTGGCGATATAATTCCGGAAAAAGCCGAACCGCTCCGAAATTTTCAAAAGTTTTGGGTCGCGACCGTTGCAAGAATAGCGCCAAATATTGTTTACATTGTCCTTATGGACACTTTCCAATCTAAACTTGTTTCATTTATCTATGGTAATCAGTTGTCTCTCAAATTTTAAATATATTAATTTTCTGCTATGCGTTTCAATTGTACCAACTTAATTCTTTGTAAAATAAAATAAACTAATTTGAAAATATAATGACAAATACATCTATCACTGTCAAGGATCTTGGCGTTGGACAGACTTATACAAAGAGTAGTATTGTCTAGGTCTAGTCTTGGGGGGTTTCGGCTAGGGTCGCTATATAAGGTGTGTTCCTTAATGACATGCTAATTTTTAATAGGGTGATTCTTAAACATATATATTCTAAGAGAAAAACTTCATATGAATGTATGTCCTAAACATCTTATTTTTTGAGATACAGGGTGGTAACATTTTCTAAAAAAAACATTTTTTTATGAAACTTGATGCACGTCTTCTATGCATCAAAATACCACTTTTGGTGTGCGAAGAATTTTATTAATATCAACCAGTGCCGTCCATACGGGGTTTACATTGAATATTTTTGGAGGAAAAAATGGTACACCACTGACTTCTCTTAAAATAAAAATTATTTTCCAAATCTCCTTTTATTTCTAAACATTTTTTTTCGTCCGATGCATAGTTTTTGCTTAAGAAAAATAAAGGAAGTTTACTTCTGGGTCAAATGACTAAAAATCTGATGCGGTGATTTGTGTGGAAACCATTTCCGCATCGGCTGGAAGGAAATTAAGAAATAAAATATTTTTTTTATATCAATAATAAGCATTTTGATGCATGGAAAACGTGCATCATACAGGGTGGCGCACCTCATTCGCCTCGGTTGATTATACGAAAATGGAAAAATGTAGAAACCTCATTTTTTATGGATATATGTAGAGACACAATGTGCATAATTTAAAATTATATTCAAATGTACAGGGTGTGTCAGAACTAAGATCCATACTAAAGTTATATTTTTTCTTATGGAACTCCCAGTATTTTATTTCATTTTTGTATTCTTCGGCATAAAATAAGGCATTTATTATTAAGGTTTAATGCATGTAATTTAATAAATAAGTTTAAATGCTTTGGTTTTTGAGATATCTAAAGATATTAAAATATGCATGCTCTAATAAAAAAGTTTGTCAACACCCTGTACATTACTTTTGAAAGTTAATTCTTGTGCTGACTTTGAAGCCAGAGAGATAAAGTTTAGTAAAAAATGTATTGCTTTCTTGAATGTGTACAGGGGTATCAAAAATTGCTGGTCTATTTTAAATATTTATTTTACATAAAAACTTCGTTATTTCAAATACAACACTAAGTATTTTTCAAAATAAGTCGAAGCAGATTTACTTATAATATATAATACTTACTTATTAACCTTATTGTAGGTAAATTAAATAAAAATAACCTGGTTACAAATTTAAATAAAGTCCATAAACTAATGTCGATTTTGAAAATAGCTACTAAGTGGCACTAGAAAATTGCCAAGGCCACACCAGCCATCTTGATTACAATTTTATTGAAAAATCCCTTTTTATTCAAAATCTGAGCCAGATAGGTATAGAAAACCTTAATATAGTTTGAAAGAGCATTTAAATCTGTTTCGACACATTTAAAAAAAAACATAACGTTGCATTTGAAATAACGAAGTTTTTATGTAAAATAAATATTTAAAATAGACCAGCAATTTGAGACCAAATATTTATTATTAAACTGATTATACAGGGTGTTTTCAAAGTTGAGTCATTTATTTTAACAGCTTGTAGAACTCGTCAAAAGAAGTCGATATACCAAAAATCACCTACATAAAAGTTGCATATTAAAAGAAATAAAAAGGAATTTCAAAATTTTAAAACTAACACAAATACAAACTATTTATCCGCAGATTTTAATATTCCTGACCATTGCCAAGTAAAAACGTAGCGTTGTTTGTTTACTACTAAATTTTACTTATCTAAGTATGGCTGATTTTTTTGTCTTTTATGGTTTTGAGAACGATTTTCAGTTAGATATTGGTATCAAGCGTTTAGTGCGTATCACTTTCATTTCTTTGATATTTTGTACGGAAAAATGGCCCACGTTTATAGGAACAATGAACTAGTGGACATCATACTAACATACGGAGAGTGCCAACAAAATGCAGCCGCAGCATATCGCCTTTACGCGGAAAGATTTCCTTTAAGAAATCATCCGGCCCCACGGATGTTTGTAAATTTAGTTATTCGACATCGTGAGATAGGATACTTGAAAGAACAACGAGGGGGTCAGGCTGGAAGACCTGCTCCACCTGAAATGGTAGACATTGAGGAAAATATTTCGGAAATGGTGGAAGATGACCCAACAATAAGTACCAGAGCCATAGCAACTCAAATCGATGTGTCCCATAGTAGTAAAGTGTGGAAAACAATACGACAGGAACAATATTATCCCTATCATTATCACCGGGTACAAGCATTACAATCTGAAGATCATCCTAGAAGAGTTGAATTTTGCCAGTGGTTTTTACAACAGTTGAACAGAAATGAAGATTTTACGAAAATAATTTTAGCTACAGAGGAAGCCACATTTACACGAAATGGTATACACAATTTTCACAACAATCATGTTTGGGCGGTAGAAAATCCGTATGCCGTAAGAAGATCTAATTTCCAACATAGATTTTCATTAAATGTTTGGGCTGGTGTAGTAAATGGCCTGCTTATTGGACCACACTTTTTTCCACCTCGGCTAGCCGGTGACATTTATTTAGATTTTCTTCGACACCATCTGCCAGAATTATTAGAAGATGTTGCAATAAATGTTATGCAGGATATGTGGTTTCTACATGACGGAGCTCCACCGCATTTCAGGAGAGGATTTCGTGAATATTTGAATGAACAATTTCCGAATAGATGGATAGGGAGGAATGGACCCGTTTCTTGGCCTGCACGCTCTCCGGAGCTAACGCCTTGTGATTTTTTTCTGTGGGGTTATTTAAAAGAGTTGGTGTACCGTGATGGAGAAGTAAATACTGTGGAAGAACTTCAAGACCGCATTGTAAATGCTTGTGATGTTATTCGCGGACATCCGGATTATATTTTTGAGGCCTGTCAGGAGTCGTGGGTACGCCAAGCAAGACTATGCATTAATAGGACAAATGGTGACAATTTTGAACAATTTTTGTAAAAATGGAATACATTAAATTTTACCGATAATGAATGTTTTTAATTTAAAAAAATAATTATTACTAAAAAGACCTACAAGTCCCTTATTATGCAACTTTTATATAGGTGATTTTTGGCGTATCAATTTCTTTTGACGAGTTCTACATGCTGTTAAAATAAATGACCCAACTTTGAAAACACCCTGTATATTATCATATATAATTTTCGAAAATACTCAGATAAAATTATTAGGTACAGTTTATAAAATCACAACAACAATGTTCTGTGTGATAACCTCAGATTGCCGAGGCGATAAATACCAAAAACTCTTCAATAAAAAGCATTTTGTAAAACTAAATTTTTGAAATTAAATTGTAACCTTGCAACTAAGTACAAGAACAGTAAATATCAAATTTTTAAATTCAAAATTTACAATCACTGTTTATTTTCACATCCAATACAAAATCAGGTTCGCAAGTTTACGTGTTAATATGAATTAATGTTTTAAGCCAGCTTTACACTCTATGGTCCTCTAGAGCCATCAATCTCTTCAAATATTTGACGTTCGAAGATTGAAGTGAAGATTAGAATGAGCTTTAACGGAATCTGCGGTTCTGCATTGGCCTAATCCGCGGCAATTTCATTTTGTTTATAAATAATTTGGAGGGAGTTTAGAGGGTAAGGAGACTTAACACGGCGGCGCGGTAAGATTTCCGACTCTTAACCACAATTTAGGGCGGATATTGTTCGGCTTAGTGGAGATTTCCGGTTCATGAAGGTGATAGTAATTCGATGGATACTGAGAATTTTTATAAAAATCCTACAGATATACATATAGAAAATCTAGGAACTAGTGGGGTTGCAGTCGGAAGGGTTTGACAAAGAATTAATACACTTTGTTAATTGTCAAGCTTTCGGAATTTATTCATTTCTTCCTCAGGACACTAAAATGGAAATACATGCTAGACAATTATTGCTCTAAAAGTTAAGAAGAAAAAACTTACTTAACGTGGTACATGAGACCTTCATAAAAAAACTACATTAAAAAATTGGCTTGTGTTGAAAACTCCACCGTGAACCACTGACCAGTCAACCACAAAAGAAGAGAGGGCCCTTGTGGGGCGGTTAAGCCGCCTGATATTTATTTAAAACATTGGAATAATTTAGAGGTGTTCGATTAAAAATTCAATTGCGTCTCAATCTAAGGCGTGAAGACGAAAAGCAACCGACAGGCGACAACTGTGACATCCATCTGTCACCGGTCAAATGTCAAAGGTCAAGAAATTTATAAAAATGATATATGGATGTCGATCAGGGCTGTCGCATGTCGATTATTATATTCATGTAAAAATTAATTATGTGGGTGGTCATGTAGAAAAGTGGAGTGATCAAGGCACGCACACTTATAAAAACATTTAAGAAACACCCTTACTCGTGCAATGAGAAAAAATAGGTGGTCATATACAATTACATTTACAGTCTAAAAGATGTCACTAAATGTCTGCAACCAGAAAAACATTGAGCACAATTCAAAATTCACTATGCAATTATATAAACATTAAGATGTACTGAAATTTAAATAAGAGAAAGAGGCATATTGCAAATAGTTAAAAAGGGGTTACATGTAAAAAATTAATGACGACAACAATCTGTCGAAAATGATTACAGTGAAGCAAAAGTTCGAAATGTCAGTTTACAAAAATCTCAAAAATCTTTTACGTAGACATTAGTAACATTTATAAATTATATGGGGTATGAAAACAATACATATACATATAAGTATAATATGCCTTTTAGAAAAATAATATTCCATACAAAATTCGCCAATAGATATTTAAAAACCGTATAACTTTTATATTTAACTTTTTGCGGTACCTCGTATAATTTACCCAATAATTGACCGTTTCCATACATACCGCGACCCTGTATATCGACGACTGTAACCTATGACCGTAACCATTGTTTCTCGGTCGTTGAATTTGATGTTTTATGTCAGTTTAAAAATACAGGGTGATCCGAAATGTATTCGGGAAACTTTGGCAGCATATTCTGCAGATAAAAATAGGTAAAAAAGTTCATATAAATATATGTCCTAAAATACTTAGTTTCGGAGATACAGGGTGTAGAAGTTTCATTTTATTTCAATTTTTTCCAAATAATTTCTGAGCTAATGTCGATATTTGGAGAAAATTGGTGTCTGGAAGTCTTTTGACATGAGATATTTGATTTTGATGTCAATATGACTCCTACTGGAAGAGGGCGCCACCTACATATTTTTTAACTAGTTTCAAGAGTAATAACTTTTCGTCCGTACCTGTATAAAACTACTGAGTAAAGAAATATACATTTAAGACGTTTTCTACGTAAAAAAGTTTCCTTTACAAAAATCGCTACGAGTAATGGTTATCGAGATATTTGGAATCTAAATTATCAATACCTGTCAGCATTGACATAAATTAAACATGTTGACTAAATTGTTATTAGACATAAATCATAAATTTGAAATTATTTTTTGTGAAAAGTTTAACAGAAACTGTTTTATCATCATTTTTTCGAAGAGAAATTTATAATTAATTTAAAAAAATAAAAAGTTCCCAAATTTATTATTTCTGCCAAATAACTATCTACTCAACATGTTTATTTTTTGTAAATAATGACATGTATTTACTATTTCCATTTTCAATATCTTAAGAACGGTTGCTCGTAGCAATTTTTACAAAGAGACATTTTTTACGTAAAAATTACGGAAATGTATATTTTTTCACTCAGCAGTTTTATACAGGTACGAACAAAAAGTTATTACTCTTCAAAACAGTTAAACACATGTAGGTGGCGCCCTCTCAAGTAAGAGTCATATTGATATCAAAATCAAATTTCTCTTGTCAAAAACCTTCCAGATACCAATTTTCATCCAAATATTGACGTTACTTAGAAATTATTTGGAAAAAATTGAAATCAAAATAAAACTTCTACATCCTGAAACTAAGCAATTTAGTACATACATTTATACGAACTTTTTTACTTATTTTTATCTGCAGAATATGCTGCCGAAGTTTCCGGAATACACTTCGGACCACCCTGTATATTTTCTTGCTTTTATCCTTAGGAGTAAAAGTACTTTAATTTTATGTCTAGGCGTTAAAATAGCTTTTTTCTACGACTGCTATGCAAAACGTTAAAAAACGCAGGCTAAAGTCAATCTGAAAGTGACGTTTTTCATACACCGTGCGCAAATTTTGTAGTGTGCAATTTTTGCGCACGCTTACTCTTAGTGCACACAACATGTGTCAATTTCTAACCTTTTTAACCTCCAATATTACTCCAATATTTAGGTGAAACGCCAAACGCAACGCAGCCGTCAGAAAAGTGTTATCATTACATCGCAAATTATTCCCACATTATTGTATTTTTATTGTTATTGCCACAAAACTGGCAAAAACTGAGTCAGTCTGCTGCTAATTTGTAGTCGTAGAAAAAATAGCGTAAAAAACTCGTTCGAAAACTTCTTTGTACACTCTCACAAACTGTCGAACTCGTGTGCAAAATGCCGTTTTCGAAACTCGTTGTTTAATATACTATTTTTGTATTGTCAATTATGTCGCAAAAATTAATTGTGACTTTTGGAAAAAAAAAATGTATAAAAAAATGAATAAATATTTTTTTCCAACACACTTTGTGTGGACAGCGACGATATGTTCAGCGACACTGTTTTTTTAATAGGTTGAACAGTATAGCATATTTTAAAAACATAAAATTGCGAATATTTTATCCTTTCGTACGTGTTTTACTAATACGAAAATCTTCTCACATTTTCAACACCCTATAAAAACGGTGTTTTCTCGCTTCTAAAAAGAGATATTTACAGCTATTTAGATAGCTCACCGTCTTCGGCTATAAACATACACCGATAGCGTCTCTTCGATCGCCCAGCTTATCTATCCTTGCTTGGAAATCGTGAGCCATAGAACGGAACCGAGGCCCGTAGTTACAGCCTTTATCGAATTCCGATGTGTTTAGGATAGGTCTGGATATTTCCAGGCAATAGGAGCCGATAAGATATTTGATACAGCGGGGAAAGTACACGTATATTCGTCTCGAACGTTTTTCAGCAGATAGCGAGCGTGTTGGATGGTTAATGGGGTGTTTTCTCAAGTGTCACTATGCAGAGTGTAGAATATACGAGAAGGGGGTTAATCACCGTGACATTTCAGATCTATTGCGTCCCTCTTTCTTGAGTTACATCTCATCATACACCCTCAGGGCTGTGACAAAAGCCAGTATCTCCATTCCCGATATCAGTCGAACCAAAGTTTGTGCCACAAATGGTTGTCGTTTCGGCACACTCAGTGATGAGGTGTTCTGGTGTTTCCCCATTTTCCCCACAGAATCTGCATTTGCCGCTCTTTCTTAGCTTCAATCGAGGGCCAACCGCTGCCAAAAATGGTGTACAATAAATACCAATTTTGGGAAAAAAGTACCAAAAATACCAAATTATTTCCAAAAAAAATACCAAATTAGTACCAAAGTGTGTCTTAAGCAATATGTTTAAAAATTTGGTTGCTGGCATTGATTCTGGCCTCGATTCTGGCTTATTCTCATTAGATTCATTCTCGGGTTCATTTAGACAAACCATCATCGTTTCCTTAAGACCTTTCGATATTTCTCCATTTTCTTTAAGAGTAGAATTTATTATCTCTAATATCGAAATAAAGTTGGATATAAGAGGTTGATTATACTTTTCAATTTTTTTTATTCCTAAGCGAGCGGCTGTATTTTGTAGACTTCCAAATTGAATTATTTCTTGTTGACGGTAAGGTTGAAGTGGCAGCTGATAATGGTGGTAAAGGGGTAACATCGGGGAGATAATTATTATTGCTTGTGGATGGTATGATAAAGTGGCGGCTGATAAGGGTAGTTCCGAGGCTCATTTGGTTGGGGGGAGAATTACGCAGTCTAGTTTTTTTACATTAGGATTTCCTTGATTACAGGGAGCTTCACATATTAGATTAGGGGGTACAATTTTGCTACATGAGGGTTTGCATGCCTCTGTAATTTCCTCGGTATTTTCCGTAGAAGGCTTGATCGAAGACTTTTTTAGAAATGAAGTTATTTTTGGTTGTGCCTCAGAGGTATTTGAAGAATTATTGCTTACCTCTGATTTAACCTCGGATTTAACACTGCGATTATTACTAATTTTTGGTATAAATAATTTATTTGTTATATCAAAATGCTTTATCAAGTGTGTTTGAAAGTTTGAGCTTACCCAGCGTGCCTTCGTAACTCTTGTTTTTGTGGTTTTTGTAGAAGGATGATATTTTATTTGTCAAGTTACTTCCTTTTTACAAAAGCAGGTTATTTTGCATATTAATGTTTGTACCGAAATCGAGTTTGCCTCGAAGTTTGCAGTAGATGTGCTAAAAATAATGTTATTAAACAGACTATTGCAGTTTAGAGTCCTCCAGAGTTCATCACCAATTTTTGACTTTAACCATTGCTTTAGTATTTTAGAAACTATATTATTTTCTTGGGTATAATCAGTTTCCAAACCATATAGAGTGGTATCTTCTGAAAGTCTTCCAAAACTAAACGATTTTGTCAAAGCACCTTTGGATTCCAGATATTTTTCAATATTAGCTTTAGATGTACTTGGGGCTAGAAATATAGATATTTTTTAGTATTAGCTTTAGATGCAAATGGACTAGAAATGATGCAATCAGCTCCAGGCCGTTGTCGCCACGTGCGTCTAATCCAGCGTTGCCAGATGTCCAACAAAATACATGTTTAATACCACTCTAATACCAAATAAAACCTGTTTATTACCAAATAATACCAGTTTATTACCAAATAATACCAAATTAGTACCAAAAATACCAAATTAGTACCAAAAATACCAAATTAGTACCAAAAATACCAAATTAGTACCAAAAATACCAAATTAGTACCAAAAAAATACCAGTATTACCAAGTGCTTGTACAATAAATATCACCAGCGGTTTGCCCCTCAGCTTCAATCTACTGAAATGTTCATTGAGGAGACAGTGTCCTGTTAAAAACCCCGTGGCAATACGAAGATTATTCTTACCTAAATCAAGGAAAATTTTTCATTTTTGTCGGTCTTAAGTTCTAAGAAATTTCTTTTTTACACTAGAGATAAGATGTAAAGTGGTAATAGAAACAGAATTATTGAGCAAGTATCACAGTTCAGATACCTAGGAATAGATAATGTCGTACTGCCATGATCCAGAGGAAGATATGAGAAACCAAATAAACAGAGCAACGGCCATGTCAGGATGTCTGAGGCAAATAGTGTTGACAAACTCCTTCCCATGCGAATAAACAGCAGAATTAAAATTTATAAGACCTTCATCAGATCAATAATGATATACGGCATAGAAATCCTAGAGGATCCAAACAAAACCAAAAGAGTCGCTGAAATAAAGAACCAAAGAACCATAATGGGGAAGACTAGAAGAGACAGAAGTAGAAACACAAATATCAGACAACAATGTGGAATACAGGACGTAGTGAGATGGGATAGGGAAAGAAAAAGACAATGGTTCGCACACGTAAAACGCATGGAAGAAAACAGGCTACCAAGCAAGGGAAACCCATGGGTAAGAGACTTTGCCTAATTTGTTCAGCTTATCATATCTGCAGTTTCAAGGAAACTTGATCACAGCACATGCGTATAAGTAGTGACCCACAAAATTTAAGCTTCTCACAGGTTTAATTTTTATGTACCAAGTAGGTCAAGAAGATTGACAGCCAAATACCTTCAACCAAACAAAATAATTATGGATGTAAGCATCGTTTTTTTCTTATCAAAAATTCAGTATTAAGGGAGATTACACTTGTACATACTACCAAACTTGGACCTACTGCCAAAATAGCATTTTACTGCCAAGCCACTGCCAATGACTGCGAAGAAAACTGCCTATGTTTGCTATACAGGGTGAGCCTTAAATAAGTGCAAATATTTTCAAAGCTGGTAGATCTTGATATAAAAAACATATTTTCTTTTTACCGTTTTTCAAATAAGTCTAAAATATCCGAGATATTTCAGTTTTAAAATTAAAAGAATATATTTTTCGCTTAAATTTTGAAATCCACTAGTTGTTTGTTTTTTTTTCTTGTAAATTTAAGCTACTACCTCTGTTGCCATATTATAGGTAAAGAAAATCCAAATTCAATATTTTTTATTTTTCGCTGAAAAAACTTATAGTCGTGTTTTTGGATTTTGGACCCTTTATAATTAAGACTCACCCTGTATAATTATAGTTGACTGATGCCAACGACTTCAGGAACACTTCGAATAAAGTTAAAACAGTTGTAAATTTTTCGTATACATCAAAATCCCTTATCGCCGAACATGTATGGAATAACCATTTCAGAATACAGTAGTTTGATAGTATAATAATTAATAGAAATTATCATTAGTTTAGAGTAACTTTTGAATTTTACAGAAATTATAGGGGTTGCATATACAATAAAATTTGAACACATTCAGTGCATATACAATACAATTGAATCAGTATTTATATTGTTGCGGGCCGGTGTGGACTCGACCTAACCTCACAATATGGCCCGCCCTCGGATGACCTTAACATCGCATAGACACCGCAATGATTCATTCGTTCGAGAAGAATCGAGTCCCACTGGAATGGACTAGTACATACGAGAACATTCGAAAACCTTCTCTACGCACCTAACGATCTATGGACAATTCTAGAGTTCTTTACCTGTCGGTATAAAAGCCGGCGGCGGTGGCCTACAGGGGGCAGTTATAAATATACCAGTGCAGTTGACGCGCGAAAATTCAAAAATAAATTCTTAGTTATAAATCGTTTGTAAATAGTTCTATAAGTCTTTTATCGTTATTGTTTTTGTTAATTAGTGTTAAATAAATAGTGTTTAAATAAATTGTGACTTTCTATCCACACGGAACCGACGAAAAACGTAACAATATCAACAACACATTGAATGTTCTCATCAACAGCTTGAGGGAGTTAACGATACAAATACCGACTAATATAGAAGAAATAGCTATTAGTTATAAGTTATTGGAAAGCAAAATATAAACACTAAATCACCACAATACACCAAAACACTTTTACTTTTACACTGGACGCGCGTCCAGTGTAAAAGTAAAAGTGTTTTGGTGTATTGTGGTGATTTAGTGTTTATATTTTGCTGTGTAACACCAAAGGTTCCAACCCTCAACTGTAATATGAGTTATTGGATTATTATTTTCTTAATAATAAGTAGTTACATTTGTAAATTTGGCTGAAACTTCGGTGGAACTGTGTATAAACATAAAAGAAAGATATCTCATTAATAAAGTTCGTTTCTTATAAAAATTAATCAGCTAGCAATAATTCGCCTCCATTGTAAGGTTCCAATGAGAGCCTTAGATAAAGCCATCTCCGAAGCCAGGACGCAATTATCTGACTGAAGAGGGTCGAGAATAATCGTTAGTCGAAGCCTTATTTATGATTTATTCGCTTTCTTTATTTTCCCGCCTCTATTCTCTCGAATTTTTTCTATTGATATATGATTGAATGGAAGAAATGAATTGTTTGTGGCGGTATAGAGAGTACCCACTTTTTGCACTTAATTTTTAAAAATATTCTCATTCAGTTATCTGTTCATCACACTTTTATTAAATTGTAGTATTTATACATTTATATGAATTTAACTATGGAAGAATCGGAGGTAGGTACTTATGGAAAAAACTCGATCATATTCAAGTTTAGAATACCACTTTATCTAAAGAAGAAAACATTCGACCAGTGATGCAACTACCAGTTATGACATGTGCATGCGAAACCTGGGCACGCACTTAAGACGGTCATTATAAGGAAACTACAGGTCGCACAACGCTCAGTGGAACGAAATATGCTAGGAATAGCCAAGAAAGGCCTTAAAAGAATAGAGTAGATACGACAAAAGACCCAGGTAATAGATGCCATCAACAGAATCAAATCCCTCAAGTGGCAATGGGCAGGATATTTGGCAAGAAGGGCGGACAGTAGATGGACCACAAAAACTACAGCATAATACCCACGAGGAATTAAGAGACCTAGAAGAAGACCAAACTTGAGATGGGGCCAAAGATATTAGGAAATTGGCAGGGATAATGTGCCCAATCACAACCAGAGTATCTAAATATGTGAGGAAGGTTACACTATAGTTGGAAACAGCTGAATAAGCTGAAAATGATGATGATCAGCTCAACAATCCCAGAATTGAAATAAATAAAAGAAAAAGTTTCCAAAATATATTTGAATTTATAATTCATCATTAATTTACTACTTTCCTTATTATATTAGTCTATATAATGTTTTAGAACACAAATGAAAGCATAACAATATTTATATTTCATTGGTTATTATCTGAATTTACTGCTGTTTTTATTGCTCTGTTACTGAAGCTGTGCGAAAAATCCTCTATAGCCCTCCATTAAAGAGCTTTGAAATTTAATTCAATTTGTGCTTCATGAACTTTACGTACGATTTCATTCATTCAATTTGAAAAATAAAACTGTAAATTTTAGTACACAAATGTAAAATACACCAGAGTATTTTTAAAATCTCCTTATTCAGACGATAAATTCGGAATTTATCAGATAATACAAAATCAATATCTTTTATAAAAGGCTTTGTAGAATCAGTTTTGCGTAGATATGGATAAAATCGTGTTTTTTTAATTGTAAGTATTTTAAAATAATTATTTAAATTTTAGTTTATATATTCAAGATTTTATAATAACTGAGATACTTAGGCTAGATCTCTTCCTTTTTATTCCTTAGTTATGCCTTTCTGTTGGGTTTCATTATTATGGATTACGGCTTCTAAAAATACCATCTCGTGTTTATTGTTATCATTATTTTATTATTTATTATTATTGTTATCCGTTATATTATTATATTTATTATTATTGTTATCCGGCATAGTCCACTATAATATTATATGTCCGATATAATCACAATCGCCACCATTTTCAGCTTATTCAACCATTTCTAATTATGGTGTAGCCTCCCCAGTATTTAGATACCCTTTTTGTAGTTGGGCCCATTGTTGTATATTCTTGGCTATGCGGGACCAAGTTGTCCCTGCTAATTTCCTAATATCATGGCCCCATCTCATGTATAGTATTCCTCTAGGTCTCCTAATTCCTCGTGGGTACCAGGCTGTAATTTTTGTGGCCCATCTGCTGTCTGTCCATCTTGTCAAGTGTCCTGCCCATTGCCATTTGAGGGATTTGACTCTGTGGATGACATCTATTACCTGGGTCCTTTGTCATATCTACTCTCATTCTTTTACGGTCTCTCTCTTGGTTATTTCCAGCATATTTTGTTCCAATGAGCGTTGTGCGACCTGCAGTTTCCTGATGATGTCTGTTTAAAGTATCCAGGTTTCGCATGCATAGGTCATGACTGGTAGTAAACATTGGTCGAATATTTTCTTCTTTAGATAAAGTGGCATTCTAGATGACTGAGTTTCTTTCATAAGTACTCCATAATATGCCCGATATATATCGTTATATTTTGATAGGCTATTGATATAAGTATATGTCCGAGGGGTGTCTCACTGTTGGAATTACATGTTTATTTTCTTGGGAGTCGCTGGTAGTCGTTGGCATTATCCGACTATAATTATACTAACGGCTGGCAAAGGCTAGTCTTGGGTCGAGATTTCCGTATGTAAGAAGAGTACAATGCGTTTATAATGTACTGAATAAAGAGAGAACAGTAAACACGTTGCCAAACGCACGAAATAAACTGAGAAACTGCCCACATTGCTAAGAGACGTGGAAGGGGATATAGCAGATTTCGTCGTAGTCTACCGGTCGACCCAATCAGTACCACATCAGTACCTAAAGTTCTAGGGAAAGGTGTACATCATGCGTTCAGTTTCACGATTTAATTACGTCTCGCGATACTTTATTTGTTTATTTATCTACGTCAGTGAGTTAAGAAGTTTTTAACTCACGCATTTTGAGTGAGTTAAGAGCTTCTTAACTCATGCATTTTTATTACCGCACTCCTTGTTTAGATGACTACCAAAGAGAAAAATATATTTTGTAAAACATTTATTTTGTACTAAATTGGAAAAATATGTTATGAGTAGGTACCTTTTCATTTCCATAGTTGTGTACTTTTTTTTTGGTGAACCATTTTTCATACTTAGAGTATGTAAATTCATACTTCTGTTTTGATCTTGGTGGAAGCAATCCAGAAATGGCTCTGAATGCCTCTGTCAGCGGGAATACTTTCCTAATCGCTCATTTGATGTAACTAGTGACATCAATATTATTTACTGTCATATTGACATTGCCATGCATGGTGTTATTTGAACAAAGGTAGTTTGAACAAAGGTATTTCAACATAGTTAAGTACCATCATTTTTAAAATTCATTGTGTGTTTTTATAGTTAGACATCAAAATACAACAATAAAATATTGTACAATACACGCGAGTTAACTCCATTAAGATACTTGCGTGGTTACACAACTCGTGCTACGCACTCGTTGTGCAGCTTTCACACGCATATCTTAATGATGCTGTTAACTCACTTGTATCGTAAATATATATTATTAACGAGTCGTTGTTATTTTCTCCAGAGCTTGAAAATTTTTAAGTGCAAGTTAGAAACACTTGCATTTTTGGTAAAAATAAGTGGAATTGAGTTGGTATTCGACAGTGGTCGCGCTATTATAACTCTGAATTCAAAATGAATCGATATCTCAAAATATATTAAAAATAATTGATTACCCTAACGATATCCTTATAATTCCATTTCAGATGCTCAGAAACATATCTAATGATTTTATTTAGTTATATTTTTGAAAAAAAATCGTTTAAAAACAAGCGGTTTGGATCGTGATTTTACTTTACCTGATAGGGAAAGGCGTACCGGCAATGCCGCAACAGCACACTGTCACATTTCTCTCACTCCGACTTAATAAGATCCCTATGCTATTTGCTTCCACACATGTAAGTTCCGACCCAAAAGTAACAGTTGCCAGCCCGGTATGGCAGACATAGATAGTTTTCTTCGCAGTCATTGACAGTCGCTTGGCAGTAAAATTATCTTTTAGCAGTACATGCACATTTTTTACTCAAGTGAGACATCCCTCGGAAGATCTGGAAACGCCACCATACACCTTTTTGAAAATGGCGCGCCTTATTTCTCTACAATATTAATAAAAAAAATTGACTCGCTTGGCATTAGCCAAATAAAAGCGAGTACATAAAGGTTCAATTTGTAGACATTAGTTTAGTTTTAATCATCTGCTGATGTCGCTAACGCGCGTCCAATGTAAGAGCAAAAGCGTTTTGGTGTATTGTAGTGATTTAGTGTTTTATTTTGCAGAAGATATATGGCTTAAAAATTATATCGATACTACTCGCCACGGCTCGCCAAATGAGGACTTTATTGCCTTCGTTCCAGCGATACGAACCCGAATAAAAAAACTGGGGAACTCTGATATTCCGAGCACTCTTTGCCGTGTAATATGTGCCATTATCGCCATGTGCCGCGAACGGCCCAGGCCCCAGATATTACTTCGACATTCTTTCCGCTTCGGAATTTTAAATTTTAGCTGCAAAAATTCGAACGCTCCAAATTGAAATCTTACGAGAAAAACAGTTGTTCCCGGAACGTTTTAGTTTTATGTACACTCGTTTGGTAGGACGTAATTTTAAAGTTATTGGAGTTGCTTTATCTATACAGGGTGATTCACGTCTATGGCACGTTAGACGTTTACGGAGAACCGGCCATTTTTTGCATAAAGACACCTGCCCCATCTTTCTAAAATATTTTCAGCATTACAGTATTGCCGGTTCGTTCGAAAATCGGTACCATTCTTATTTCAAATAGAACACCCAGTATATTATTACATTTTTGAAAACTACTTTCATATCTCATAATTTTTATATCATACTAACCTATACCAATCTCTAATAGTTTTCTTGATAAAAAATAAAACATGTGTAAAATTGAAAAAAAAATGATCTTGAATAAGCATTGGATTAAATCATAAATTCGGCATATAGAAAGCTAAAATTTGGCTTATAGGTTTAGCAAAGTCGACATATTCGATCTATCTAAATCAATTGACTGGATATCAAACAGGGAGGTCAGAAAAAATAATATATTTTTGATTGTTATAAAATTTTTCAAATTATTGTTATTTTAAATTAAAGCCTATGCATATTATTTAAAAAATCGAAACCGAAATAAAATTGCTTTTCAACTATATATCATGTTCCTATACTTCAACCGTCTGGTTTCTTCAGTAAAGCTAGTTAGAAGATAATAATTCAACCATAAGATTTCCTATAAAAGAGCTAATTACGGTAAATTCATTTTTTTCACAGGTTTCTGCCTAATAGATTTTTCATAATCCAGACTCCCAGCTCTGCGAAATACGACAAGTAGTTTTTCAAAGGAACGCTTAACAGGAAGATTCTATTATTTCAATATCTTTGAGCATAAACCCTTCATGCCAACAAAACATTTTTCTCACAAAGTAAAATCAGTAGTAACATATCCATGCGTTCCGCTAGCAGATACTTTTTTCTTGATAAAATAATAAATACTTACTTTTTTACTAAACGATTATTGGAAAATTAAATAAAAGTATATACTAATGCCGTTTTGAAAATAGCTACTAAATGTCACTAGAAAATCGCAAACTTTACAAATATCCAACTTTGCACGGTGGGACCGTGCGCACCGTCGCTCACATAGCCACCAAATTTGGTCGCGATCGGACGACACCACCTTTTGACGTTTTTTTACGTCAAAACTGTCACAGTGACACCTGTCGTACACGGCCAAGTTGGCCTTGGTCCAATCTATCGACATAACAAATTTCATTTAAACCTGACGATTTTTTCTAAGCCGTAGGTTGTCCATACCATTTTTCCTCTAGCCTGTTGTGTCGCGTGCTGTATCACGACCTTGCATTTTTACTCCCAGCGAGCGTAAAGAAGTTTCACTTCAAAAATATTTTTTTATGTATTTTTTGCATTTTCCAAAAATATATTACAGATTCACTATTACCCGTGATCCTATGTTTTTGCTACTTTTCTCCAATGTTATCTTGGATGCTTTATGAAATATAATCCTAGCGAGATGACGATTATATCGCGCCAGAACAGACCGTTTCTTAGCGTCATTCATCATTTTCCTTGGATCGAGAAGAGTTCTCTAGTGTAGACAAACAGATACGAGGCTGAGGTCCTGCTATTCGGCGATAGCGTTTATTTGTCGAAATAAATTGGCCATAAATTCACAGATAGGACCCCCTAAACTTGTCGCCGGCTAAGAGAATACCGAAAAGAAGTGAAATGTTGTTTCTCTCCCTCTTCTCAGAACTCACAAATTTACATATATATGTTAGATTTGTTTTATCTTGATATCTTCTGTTTTTGGAAACTTTTGTATTTTGTGACTTACCGAAAATTAATGTGTATCATAACTAATACAATTATGATATGGAAATATGCAGAACAATAATACAAAATATATCTGTACCCTAGAAGCGAACTAGGTTAAGTACAAAATTGGCATATTTGAGATATACTGGGTGGTGCATCGTCGTTGGAAATATAGGAAATCGCATGCAAATTGTGAACTTTTCAAATATTGGCTACCCTATTGATTTTACAGCGAAGTCGTAAATGGTTTTTTTAAAGGTTTATGTATGGTAAATACACATGCCAAATTTGAATAATTTTGAACCAGCCGATTATGAGTAATTTAAGAAAGATTGCATCTATTTTTAAATAAAAACCGAACAGGTAACAATCAAACACCAGTCAAAAACTGACAGACCTAGGTTTACACACTATGAATTTATTATTGTCAAAAGTAATTTAATTTTAATATTGAGAGGAAATTAACCGAAGCATGTTAGATACTGTCTAAGCTATTTCCCGCGTATATATACAGACCGGACCACTGTAGTAGTAACATAGACAGAACCGGACGAATTAGCGTATACCTCCGCCGGATAAAAAGCATCAGCTCTCGACAGCTCTCGTGTCAAATTTATTTTTTAAGTAAAATAATGGATGTTTAAGAAGTTCCAACCTTACGTTACTTTTCCCAACCGTTTAATTATTGGACATGGATCTATTTTGTGGCCCGCTAGATCACCAGATCTTTCTCCCAATGATTTATTTTTGTGGGATTATGTAAAATCCAAAGTGTATGGTCATAATAGGGCTAATAATCTGGATGAGCTTCAAGTAAAAATACGAGAGGGTTTCCAAACTATTAGCCCTAATATGTTAGCCAATGTCAGACGGGGATTTTACGACCGCCTTAGGCTTCTGTCTAGCACAAGAAGGTGGTCTTTTTAAACACTTGTTATAACTTTTTTTTATTTAGAGTAATATTTTAGTTTTTTATTTTATTGATGTAGGTATTTTTAATTTTGGAAATTATTTTTGGGTTTAGAGAATTTATTTATTTTTAGTTTTGGCTTGTAAGCACATTCAAATAATAAATATTTAAGTATTTTTATTTTAAATGTTACTTTAAGTGAAGGTAAATACTTAAAATGAAAATAATAAATACTCGGCACTCCTCGCGTCGTATTCCTAGCACAGTTCCTAGTCTGTCACGACCGACCTGTCCAAGCACAACTGCAATTGTATGTGATTTGTGACTGCAACTGCCTACTGCCTGACCAGCCGACTAGCCGGCAGTGAATCTCGAGTACGAACGCAATCGGGTAAACGTAAATTCGTCCGGCAACTTGCTATGTTACTAGTAGCCTGGTCTTCTCTGTATATATAAAACGCCGGTATGTATGTATTTCCCGCGTAGTACCATTTTATCATGCTCTCTTTGTGTGTACAACAATAAATTATGACTAGTATTGAATATTAAAATTTTATTAAAATTAAGTTACATTCTAAAATGACCCTCACAACTTAACGTATGTCGGTTTTGACTGGGGTTTGATTGTTACCTATTCAGTTTTAATTTAAAAATCGATTCAGTTTTTCTCAAATTACTCGAAATCGGCTTGTCCAAAATTGATCAAATTTGGTATGTGTGTTTACGAAACGCATACTTATATTTATTTATTTATTTATTTATTTCAGTCTTTAGGATACAAACGGAACAAAAGTCCAAAACTAGTATCTGATATTACAGTTTACAATAATTTTCCATTAACAATATTATATATTATAAAACAAGTAACATCTACAATATATTTAGATTTCTTAATTAATACAAAGCATAGAGGTAGTGCGTTTTACAGGTCCCTGTAGTCTATATATATACATAGTATCACAAGACAGGAGATCGGTCTACTCTAACAATCTCAACTTAAGCCTATTCTTAAAGGTTAGTAGATTTTGATTGAAAAAATCCAGTTCAGAATCAGAACAATACAAGTTAGCAGCCCTAACCATCCTCACCAATGGTGCATTCTGGTAATAGTTGGTCCTACAATATGGAACCCAAAAGAGGTCATGACCCCTCAGCGCACGGACAGGCATATTAATCTTAACTCTCGATAGGATATTTGGAGAGCTAGACAGATTATAAATGATCTTAAACAAAGTTAAAATGTCAGACAGAGTACGTCTCTTTTCCAATTCAAGAATTTTGAAGCGCCGCCGCGCCGTATCTCTGGGTAATCATGATGTGCTACGTGGAAGTGAGATTTATAGCCAAGGAATCTCAAAAAATTTCTTTGTATTTTTTCCAGTCTCTCAACGTTATTTCTATATACAGGGCTCCATATGACAGATGCGAATTGTAGTTTACTAAATACATATGAGTAATACAGAGTCAAAATCGTTTTGGAGTTATTGAAATTAGCACATTGTCTTTTAATGTATCCAAGGGTCCTATTACAATCATTAACCAGTTTGTCAATATGGAGTTGAAAAGTCATTTTAGAGTCAAACAGAATCCCTAGATATTTTATATGGGTAACTCTGTTTAAAACAGAACTTCCAAGTTTATAATTATAGTTAATGATTGTAGATGCCCGAGAGAACGACAATACAGAACATTTGTCAGGATTCAAAAATAGCTGATTTTCATTGCAAAACTCGATCAGCCTCTCAAGACTAGCTTGTAGAATTTCACAATCTGACATGGAATTAACTCCGAGAAAGATCTTCAGATCATCAGCGTAGCAAAGGAACAGGCAGTTATCAAAACATAGCGTTATACAATTAATATACATTACAAAGAGAAGGGGTATATAGATATATAGACTTCGCTATAAAATCAATAGGAGAGCCAATATCTGGACAGTTCAAAATTTGCGTGGGATTTCTATGTTTCCAACGACGATCCACTACCACCCACATCCGTTATTATTCTTCTTATTATTCATCATAAGTTACTTAGCTTTTAATGTTTTACCCTTTGCTCTTTCTCGTTTTGGAGACTACACCTGTATCAATAAATAAAATAGTTGGTTTAAAACCAAATTAAGTCTGTGTGCTGTGCTAAATAAGGTTAAGCCACGTAAACGCAGTTTTCCTCAAACATCTTTGGTTAGTTTAGTCTATGTCCACGGGTTCACAGTGACGTATTCATTTTGGCATAAATAAGGACTTAATATAAGTTAAGTCCTGCAAATGTTTCTTTTTTTAGTAGGTATACCAGTTATGTTAAATCACTCAAAATAATGTTGGTATTTGTAATTGTATTGGTAATTTATTTAAAAGCTGTTTTACATTTCATATAAGTTCAAAATAATTTTAATTAAACAATTAGTTATTTATATATCAGAGTAATTAGGAAATAACTTCAAAAATAAGCTTTAAATTCGTTTTTCTCAAACCTATGTTTTGTGACTGAACATAGTTTGCTTCTGGGGTACAGATATACTGTGTGACATAGAAATCAACCACCGCATACCATCACACACAAAACTCTAGTATTTCGGGTGAAACTCCGTGTCCAAAGGCAGGGCCACAAGGCCTATGATGGACAAAGTTATCTGTATATCGTCGCCATACACGTTGCAGAGGCACTTGGACTTTAAGAAGGAAGATTCCTAAGACTTAAATTTTTAGTGTTTCTAGTAATTTCAACACAAGTATCGCAATAAGACATGAGTGGAGGATACATAAGGGTCTACAGATATCGATGCCATAGATTTATTGAAGAACTAGGCTTATGGGACATAGCCGTATTTACATTGGTATTGCCAGACACGTCTGACCTGGTGTTAGTAACCGGTTCAGTGGTATTAGGACTGGATTAGTCTTGTTTACAAAAATAGAATCTATGAAAGGGATAATAATGACAATTTTTCGATATTATGTATCGAAACTTTATAGTTACAGATTTAGTCCTTATTGAACCTTTACATTAAAAATAGTTAGAATATCGAAAATAAACATGGGATAGTAGTTTTTTTTATTGTTTATTTTGAATATATCTAACATGACGTTATCTAGTCACGTAACCGGACCCCTGCTAATCCCGAAATTGTAAACAGAAATCCAGACTTAAAACGCCAGACGCAAAAAACACGTGTCCAAGAGTAAACCTCGTTCGGAGAGCGCGCCAAAACACACAAAAGGTTACTGAAACCTAAAGATAATAAAACGAACGATATAAAAAACTTTTTAATTATCTGGGATTCACAATAGCCTTAAAATATAATTAAAAGCAATTTCTAAAAGTTAGCTTGTAAAACTTAGTGACGTTGTCTGGTTATAAAGAAGACGACTTATTTATTAAATTATTTTTTTGGAAGACGCCATGAGACAGTTAATTATTTATACTATAGTAACTTTATCACTAAAGATATACCGTATGATCGAAAAAAAAACGGCCTTAAAGATAGTCAAGAAATGACAATCAATGACATAAAACTTGTCAAAAATTAATACCAATTATAGAAAGATTAAAAAATGACTGTATTACAATAAAAAATGATAGACAATTTCTGACACCAATAATTAAAGTGTATATACTTGTATTCATTTAAAACTTCCCAATATGGCGGACTTCAGTATGGGAGGCTTAAAAAACGAAAATCTCTAGACTGAAATCGACTGTAGTTCAAATCGTTCAAATTAAAATCTGTGGTAAATCCAATTGAACTCTGACACTTGGCTGACATTGACGTTTACAGTTCCTTTTTGTAAATATTTTCATTATTTTTTTGAGTTTTTATTCTCAAATTCTACTTGATTTTGTTCTTTTAATTAACCTGCAGCCTGCAGTACTAATTATATAGTTACAAATAATCTTTTCACCGATCAAGAACTGAGAAATAGGCTGGAAGATATTCAAAATATGTAAAACGCTTAAAAACGTATTAGAAAACATTGACTCGTCTTCAAATTTGTGAAAATAAATTAGTCCAGATGTTTGTAAAAAGGTCTCTAATTATTTTGAGAAGTTGCCTCGTATCAGTAATTTTCAGGTTTGTAATATGTATATGATAATAAATAGATTAAAACTTATATTTCAGGAAACAGCGCGGGCATTACAGATTGTTGTAAATCAATTTTAAAATATAAAGAAGGTTTAAAACAGGTTTAAAAGTTGAGTTAGTAGAGAAGACCTGAATAAGGTAATGTTGGTAATGGGACCAAAGATCAAATAACACTTGTAATATATAATATAGTTTTTATGAATCTGTTTGATATCTATTGCATTGTTTTTATATTTCTTGAAATATATATTTTTTTACATTACAGGATACACAAAGAATAATAAAAAATACATTTACTCACTAAAAGCACTTAAGGTTTGTAATAGATGTAGTTAGAATATCAAACACCAAACCAAACCAAAAATTATGTTTTATTTTATTGGCATTTCATAAATAAGCAGAAGGACATTGTATAGTACACTCTATATTAATTCTTTTTTATCCTATACTTGTTAGTTGACACATTACTTACTAGGTATAAAATTTAGTACTGATTCCAAATTTATAGTGGTGGTTGTGACATATTCTGATGTGTTTCTGGTAATTTAAAGTAAGTTAATATTTAAACAAACATTTCTGGCTTTCCTGACAGGAGTGTGAACACAAATTTAATAAAGGTACAATGTGGATAATGTTCTGATTATTACAGTTTGCATGGATGTTTTTGTATGTTGTTATTTTTAATAAAATATATTTAGTTATTATATTAGTTATTTTTTTAGGATTGTGTTCTAATCATTATATATAAATTTTCATAAATTATATCTACAAAATTTATTACCTTATAACTTTTTGCTAAAGACTTTGTAGTTGATACAGTTTAACAGTATATAAAAGAACTATTTAAATAAAATGTTTGAAAATATATAGCTGTTTTTGCACACATCAATTCAATTTGTGATTAACTGTACTGGAATAAAAACAAATTAAGAGAAATGAGGTGATCTATAAACTATAAGATGAAACGCATCATCCTATTTCCAAGTCTTTTATTAATTTCACTTATTAAACAACTATAATTATTCAATAATCTTGATAATTTTAGGAACTCTCAGATATCGTCAAAACATGAAAACAAAAATTCACTTCCTATAGTTCTTACGTCCCTTTAACTGAAATATAAGAAACAGGGGAGTGAATATTCTCACTGAGAAAGTTTATAAAATAACTTTAAGTAAAATCTCTTCGGATTTGCGGTAAAGTATCTTTATTCTTATTAAATAATTTTAATAATCTATGTTTTTATTTATGACAACCACCTAATAACCTAACTTTAACGTCAACTTGACAATCCTGAAAAATGTTATTGTTTAACCAAAGACTAAATCAATTTCTGAAATCGCTAACGCCAACTTATTTTTTATTAAAAAAATTACCAATTTTTCTAACTAGGTCGGCCATATTGAGGAACTTTAAAAGAATTGTACTATACCATTATGGCAGGGTTTTTTTACAATATGTCTGTGTATTTTTGGGAAACCAAAAAGGAAATCTAAAAACATCAAAGTCTAGTATTATTGAAATAGGAATCAAAAGTATAAAAAAATTATTTTTGAAAATTACCACTGTGCAGAATTCAGTTGTGGGAAACTAGTTTACAAATTCGTATACAATGTTTTAGGAGATGTATATCTTCCCATTTTCAGAAGCATAATAAAAAAGGATTAAAGTTTCATTCAGATCCTCGCAATTAGTGGAATAAATTAGTGGTTTCAATTAGCGTAGATGTTTGTTCCTTTAATTTCAATGTAAGCATTCAGAACGTGGTAGTCAAAATAAGTAGTAGTCTTTGTCAATTAGTAGAAAAAGTTATCGAACTTTTGACTTTTCCACTAAATTATACTTCAAAATTAGCGACAAATGTCATTTTGGCCTTTGATTATCTTCCGTCAAGAGAAATTGTGGTTAGAAATCAAAAGTTGATTGTTTTATAAGCTAAATATTAGTCTTTCTCTATGGATACAACTGACTAGCTCAAGCTGTTGCTAGGATATTCTATTAATTTTAATTGTGTTTTTTTAAACATTGTGAATGATCGTAAACTAACAAGTATAAAGTGTAATTGAAACCACTAATTTATTCCACTAATTGTGAGGTACTGAATGAAGCTTAATGAAGACTAATAATTAAACTGTCTAAATATCCTACTTCGAGAAAATTTTAGATTTTATTGAAACAGTTGACATTCTGATAAACTGACATTACATAAAGCCAAACTTCAAATTAATGACAGGTATTTGAGGATGTAAGTCCTAAAAGCTTAACATTTCTTTATATATCATAAATTTCATTATATTTACTAAAATTTTTGTTATGTTAGGTTAGGTTAGGTATTGCTTAAAAAATCAATGAAGGGGCAGCCATATATTTCATACTTTGGAGATTAGTAGATATATTCCGTACATACATTAAAAATACTTAATCAATACATTTATTTATATTTGATTGAATTAGAAAAGTCACTTTATTTTTCCTGTAGAACATAAAGAATTGATGGACCTTATCATTTCTTAGATTTTATTTTTGAAGTGAAACTTTTCAAGTCAACGTAAAAATTCAAGGCCGTGACACGACACGCGACAGGAAAAGTGGTGAGGAGAGCCTACGGCTTAGAAAAAAATATTCTGATTTAAATGAAATTTGGTATGACGATAGATTGGATCAAGGCCAACTTGAGCGTGTATGACATGTGTCACTGTGACAATTAATTTTGACGTAAGAAATGTCAAAAGGTGATTTTGTGGAGAGGCTATATGAGAAACGGTGCACACGGTCCCACCCTGCAAAGTTGGATACGACGTTTTGTTAACATCTTCATCATGGTGAGACTAAGGATTTGATATTAAAGAAAAATGTGGGTCGATTTAGGCATAATTGGAGATGGGCTACAGGATGACGTCCTCGACGTTTCGAACCGATGCCCCTAAATGGATGAAATTATCAGGATTTTTCTTAATTATGGGTCGATTGTACAGACAATTTTCTTTTGCTCTATTAAAGTATACATTGTCTTCAGCCCGTGTCTCAGGAGAACTAACAAATTTTAGACTTGCAAAATCTTAACATTTAAATGTATAGATGTTTTATAAATTTAAAATTTGTAACATTTGCATGGTATTTTGTATATTACATTTTTTGTTTCTTGTTTCGTTGTTGGTTGGTTTTGTGTGGGGTTGAAATGGATTAAAATCTATTTTGTGTTCAAACCTTACTCGTATGTTATTTACCTTCCTAACAAATTTGAAAGCGAAAATTAAATTGATTATTACCTATTCATTAAAATAATTTGGTACTACAAGATTACATAACCGTTATTGTAAATTTATTAAATGAACACTAAAGTCCTAAAGACGTAGGCACAAAGCTTTAGAACTTAAAGGGATATACACTAAGAGCATCTTCAAAATAGTTCCGAGCCAATGTTATGTCAATAACTAAGTAGTTAAATCCATTCTCCTGAAGCACGATAATACGTCAATATTGTATCTATTAGAGATGACATATTATCTACTAAGGATTAGTAATTTCATTATAACTAATAGTCAAAGGCTCCCTTGTTCCGAGGTAGCATTATTGATATAATTTTTGTGGTCTTGAATTTGAAAATGTACCTACATTTAGTTTATTTTAGCTCAAAGAAATCAAGGAAGCCGAGGGCTTAATAACAAATGGAATCGAAAATATCATGTTTTTATTAATTTCGAAACTCTTAATATTATTTTATATTAGTACAACGTTAACAAGGAGCAGCGCCGCTTTATCCATTAAGGTACATTCAGGCTGAGAGCGTCGAGCGTCCGCCCCATTGAACTCGAACCCCGACGCTCAGCCTACGCGAAGAAACGCGACGCTGTCTGCCTGAACGGTCTAATTTAAGTTAAGTGAATTGAGATTCGACGATTGAATCGAGTGCGACGCGACGCTCGACGCTCTCAGCCTGAATGTACCTTTAGGCAAGGCAGTTGCCTGCGGCGACAGGCTGCTGTAGGGCGCTAATTTTATTATTAAAAACCATTAGGAACACAATATGTTTATAAATAAAACAATTAACGCAGTATGGTTCTAATTTTAAATTTATAAAATCAAACATTATTTTTTTTGCATCTATACATATTTAGGATGCACCTCGGGATGCACCGAAATTTTTTTTTTTATTTTAGCTAAGAGGTGTCTCATCGTGATTTTCTATTTCCCATCTAATTGACACAGGGAAACAACGCTTTTTTATTTTTAATTTTATTGCGTTCTAACAAATCAGCGTTTCGTAAAAATCAATACATATTCTTGCAGGAAATTGAACGGTCTTCAAATAGTAGAATGTTTAGGAGGGGGTTAATGACAGCGACCTTACAGATCTATTGTGTGTTCCCTTTCTTGAGTTATAACGAACTCATCATACAGTACTAGAGCTTTGACGAAAGCCAGTATTACAGTTGGGGGTTGGAACACTAAATCACCACAATACATCAAAATACTTTCACTTTTATACTGGACGCGTGTTTCGCTTACCATGTTAGCATCATCAGCAGATGATTAACATTCAGGTCTTAATCAGTTTTAATCATCTGCTGACGATCCTAACATGGTTAGCGAAACGCGCGTCCAGTACAGAAGTACAAGTGTTTTGGTGTATTGTGGTCATTTAGTGTTTTATTTTGCAAAAGCCAGTATCTGAGATGGCTCCACAGAGGCCAGCTCGCCATCGTGGTGTAATACTACAGAAAAAAACTTAAACATGCTACAAAGACAACAAAGTAAAATACTAAAAATATTATTTAACCTAGATAAACTGTCACTAACAGAAGAAGTATACCAAAAAAACAAAAGAACTAAACATATCATAATATATTACTTCTACACAAAACCAAAAATAAATTAATAAAAACAAACATTTCTTTAAAAACTAACAAACAAATACACACTTACGAAACTAGAAGAAAATCAGACATTAGAACAGCCAAGAGAACACAAAAAACTTTCACAAAAACTAATAACAGAAACTACCACAATATATATAATATGTTACCAGAAGAATTAACACAATTAAATTACAAAAATTTTAAGAAAAAAATTAAAAACATGATATTTGAAAAGAGCGTATAAACGTAGACGACATAGACCAATTTATAGAAAAAAAGAACAATGCCTTCGATACCACCTGCTTAGGGAGAGTCTTAAAAGTCTTCAAACTGTTGCAGATGAAGAAGGACTTAACCAACAACTGCCACGAAGATAAATCTTAATAATATTATTAAATTGTATATTTTTAAACATTTGTATATATTTTAGTTAATAAATATTTATACTATACCGCAAAAAAAAAGGATAGGACTGGAGAATGTAACCTAAGGATCAGAAGAGGACCACAAAAGATCTGAGAAGGTCCGGAGTGGATCAGGCCGAAAGCCACCTCTAGGAATCTAATCTAATCCCTTGGTACACGGGCACTCAGAGTAGGAGGACTATAGAACTTAGTTGATAATGACTGATAACTGATATTTTTCTTTTTCTATCGAGAAATCGCCACTAAATCATCTTGCTGCGGAGAGATGGGTTTCTTCACATCCTTTCATGTTAAAGTGCGACTTTCACGAAAATCGAGAACTATTGTAGCGGTTCGATCTGCGAATTTACGGCCAATTTATGTCAGCAAATAGACGATATCGCCCAGCTGCAGGACTGCGGTGTAGCGTAGTATCTGTTTGTCCAGGCGTTCGATCCAGTGGGGATGATGAATGGCTCAATTGTTGTAGTTTATAAAACGCGTGGACACACTGTGCCGTTATGAAATAAAGCTCTGCATAATATGATAATATATATTAATTGCAATACAGTAACGATGTATTTGTTCGGTTTGGTATTGGAGTTTGCCTTTCCGTATGATTAGGATTAGGTCTAAATATGTTTAAGCCAGCGCCAGCGATAGAAGTAATATTCAATTGTGTTTTTGCCTGCGGTATTAGTATTTTATTTAGTTGTGCACGAAAGTATTTGTGGTGACATCCAGTAATTGCGTTTTATTACTGTATAAATCAGTGGCGGCTCGTGACCCGTGTGACTGGGTAGGCGACAAAATTTTAGATGCGTCTATTTGCAACCCCCCCCCCAACAATGTTATCTAATATTTCATAAAATAAAATTCGCAAAGATATTTGACTTAACCGCTTTTATTAACATATCGAATTGAAATAGCACAGAGACTTTTCTGTAATATCTGTTGTATCGTCTTCTTGCACCGAATAAAATAACGCGCTTTTTTATTTCCGATTCTTTTATTTCTGTGGCTTGTTCTGAAATACAACCGGTTATATCATTTTTAATAATCTCGGACAAGCCCGAAAAATGTTTCCAATTTGCTTTAAGCAATTTTTGAATTTTCATATAAATGTTTTAAATGCTACGTATAATGAATCATATGAAATATCCCCTTAACGAAATGTGATATATCTCCTTATGAAATATCTGGAATATCCCCTTAACATCTAAGCCTACCGAGCCTCCACGACTTCATGCGAAGGCGACCGGAGATTTCGCCTAAGCCCCGCCTTAATATGATACAACTTAACTTAATATGATACAACCCGTCGCTACCGCACGATGAGTTAGACAGAGACAGGAGACTGCCGTACGTCGTGCATCGACTCTGATAGTAGGCGATGTAGAAATCGCCGAACAACGGTCAAAATTATTTTGTTTTCTAACGCAGCGGCACAGTCAGCGGTCAGCATACGCCAGCTGTAGTTAATATCGTTAATATAGACCACAAATATTAAAATAATATTGATTATGAAAAGACACTTCCGTGTATTCACAGTATTTTTATGTATTGGCAACATTAATAATAAATAATGTAATGTAATAAATGGCTTAAATTCTTCCAAAATCTTAGGGTAGGCGCCACCTACCTTGCCTACCCTAACGAGCCGCCACTGGTATAAACTACATAAGTACAAGTGCAAGTAGTTACCTACTTTGTGTATAGTAGCGTATCAACCATCTAAAATTCGCTGATGACATAGTCGTAATTGCCAATAGCCCTGAAGAACTCCAATCACAAATTAACGAACTAAATACCGCCAGCAATAAAGTGGGTCCGCCAGCAATAAAGTAATGTACAACGAACTAGGGGACAGAAAAAACATTCTAATTAATAACACAGTACTGGAAATAGTAGAAGAATACATATATTTGCTCGGGGTCTCTACTACTAAAAATCAACAGAACAATTAAGTTAGCATGGGGAGTAATTTATTATGGCACACTAGTTGTACCTTCAAGCTGTGAAAAAAACGTAGGCATATTGTTGGACAAACCAACTTAAATTTGAAAAATCATGTGTCCAGCGCCTTCTGCAAAAAGCTATTATAAATTAAAAGTAATTTATGCATGCAAATATTCTATATACTTGATATTAAGTTAAAGTTAACTAATTTTTGGTGTTATCTATGATCTTCTATAGTGATGTTTTATTCCTGGCCAGCCATTACACAAAGAAATAGATATAGCCTACAAAAGCTTCAAAATGCCTGCTTAAAGTTTACAAAAGAAAATTTGACCATGTCACCCCAAATGTTATACGCGTCCAACTGGTTAACATTGACGAACGGTTCAATGTTTACTTAGCTACTCTTGTTTATAAAGTTCGTCACAGTCAACTCCCCTGAAATATTTGTATGACAAATTAATTACTAATAATAGTATCCATTGCGGGCAACACGTATACCCCGAAATTTTTGCGTGTACCTAAAAAATAAACTTCCAAGTTCCGAGGCGGTTTTAGTTATTTTGCTTGTAAAAATATCTTAATGGTTTACCAGTCAATGCCCTACCGAATAAATATTATCAGTCGCCTCTAGTTTGCTTGTATGAAAAAAAATTGTGCTAGATGTCGCCGCATGACGCGTTATTCAAAGAAACATTGTAATTAGTGCCTAATTAAAAGTGGTCACTCTATACACGACATTCTTTTGCTTGAAACGTTAACTATGAGAAATGCTGTGGCTCACTTCTCCACGCTCAAGTAATGCCACTCATTTATCGGTAGAGATTCAACCAATGTGTACTAAAGCCTGCATTATGCTGCCCCCAACTCCTGGCTCAGCATGGAGACATTTCCCGTAGATTCGCATACCTTATTACGATATTTTGTAATTTGTTTTTCTTGGCATTAAAGACAGGTCAAATTACTACCGAATTTTGAGTATTCAGCCTGAAAGCATGCCACTTTATCTTGAAGAAGATTCAACTGCAATGTACTACTGATCGATCTATGCATGCGAAATTCGATTGCAATTGCAACGCTACACCATAAGGTTCCGATAATTCACCGGTTAATTTCATAGATTTCGAACGAAGCTTGTCATCCCACCATGCATCTGTACAGTGATCGCAACCTAAAACAAAGGATATAATTAAATAACTGATGATTTTATACAGCATGAGTGAGAAACGCTCGTTTTTTCTCCGTATTATGCAGTCACCGATTACCGAATAGTTTGACCGGCTATTAGTATGGCAGTAAGTTTGTTTAAATGAAATTTTGACGATTATCCATCAAAGAACCTGGAATGATTACACCTGAGGGATTGCTTACCATTTTCTGCAATTGTTGGCTGAAATGACAACTACCTTTATCTAATTTTTGACCTCATTGAAAACCACCCCAATTAGTGGAATAAATTCGTGGCTCTTCAATTGAGGCTTATATTCCGTACTTTAAATAAACAAGCCACTTGAGATCTGAATTGTTTTTAACCGCAAATTGGCGATCGTGCGCAAACCTGTGCTTATCAGGAAAATATTTTATCCTTATAGGCATTTTTTCGTATAGGTCGTTGATCGGGACGATTTTTAAATGAAACCACCATTTGCTAATTTAAGATATGAGGCAAATATGTTTTTCGATAATTTCAGAGATATTAATAAATCATTAAATGGCTAAAGGTATCAACAGTTCTGCAGAGCCAGTAAAAAGTTGGTATAATCGCCAACTAAGTTTCGGAGATTAGCTCGGAGAGTTTTCTTTTGGCTTAAAGATTTCTTCCAAACAATTTCGAGAACACGTTAGCCATTGAATGAAAATTGAGTTTCTTGAAGTTAAACACGAGAAATGCCAGATTTTGTTGTCAATATGACGCTACCCATGCCACCCCCGTGAACGCCACCTAATATGTTTCAATTGGTTTTTATGCATCAGTATAAAGTACTGGCGATAAAAAAGAAATACTTACGAGCGCTATAATTCTCTTCAAAATCGTTGCATATCGAGATATTGAGTCAGTATCTGCCAGTCATTGACGTAAATTAAAATGCCAGCAATATTGTCGTCATTGACGTGAAATTTGAATTTGAATTGAAACTGTTTATCATAATTTTTCGAAGAAAAATTTATGATTAATTTAAACCTCAGTTCCCAAATTTGATGATTTAAGGTGCCATTAGACGGCGTGTGGCCGTTAACCAGCGCCTGGCGCGCGAAAAGCGCCGAGCCAGCACACGCCAGACGCAACGAGAACCAACAGCGAAACTTAACATCACTAAATTCTACGTAAAAATTACTACTACGATACCGAGTTTTCACCTTTCGATAAGTTATAAGATCCCGATATAGCGATGGAATCGAAAAAATGCGACATTTTAAAATGAGCCTTGTATTTTAGAAACTTAAAATATTAGGGACAACTCTCTTTCAATTTTTAATTAATCAATTTTTTAATTCGCTCATAGTGAAATTGATTACTCAAACATTTGATGCATTCTCATCCAGGCGTCGAGTATTTCATTTCTATCTTTATGTGCATTATTTCAGGTTCCAAATTATGTTTCCTCATTCAAAGTAAACAATTTAAATGTATCGGCTATTCTCTGGCCGACACACGGCGTGTGAGCGCCGATCCACACTCCAGGCACGTGGAGAGCCGCGCCAAGACGCGCCGCACAGGTGCGGCGGATGGTACTTTTGTGGGACAAACCTCAAGAGCGATGTTTGGGACTTAAAATCTAAGAACGTAGCTAATGGTTTAATATATATATATATATATATATATATATATATATATATATATATATATATATATATATATATATATATATATATATATATATATATTATATATATATATATATATATATATATATATATATATATATATATATATATATATATATATATATATATATATATATATATATATATATATATATATATATATATATATATATATATATATATATATATATATATTTTTTTTTCTCACACTGTTAGTGGTAGTTCTAGTCCATGTCGGGCTGTATGTGTGCCAAGGGCACGACGAATATTGTCAATAAGGTGAGACAATTCTTCGAATAATTCCGACGGCAGTAAGCACAACTGCTTTTTGCATCCATTATGGTGTTGTTCGGGAGGTTTAGTTCTTTGATATGTTGGTTTGTCATTTTGTGTACAAGTCCATTGGCACTTATTATTAACGGTACTATAATCACCTTCCGCAGTTCCCAGATTGCTTTTATTTCCTGAGAAAGTGCAGCGTACTTGTTTATCTTATCTGCATAGGCTTTTAGCCAAGTTATAATCCTGCGGGTACTGAGAAGTCGGTTATGATGGCGGTTTTTTTTTTTTTTATTCCTTATATATATATATATATATATATATATATATATATATATATATATATATATATATATATATATATATATATATATATATATATATATATAAGGAATAAAAAAAAAAAAGAAAAAACGCCATCATATATATATATATATATATATATATATATATATATATATATATATATATATATATATATATATATATATAAGGAATAAAAAAAAGAAAAAACCGCCATCATAACTGCGACTTCTCAGTACCGCAGGGATTATAACGTGGCTAAAGCCTATGCAGATAAGATAAACAAGTACGCTGCACTTTCTCAGGAAATAAAAGCAATCTGGGAACTGCGGAGGGTGATTATAGTACCGTTAATAATAAGTGCCAATGGACTTGTACACAAAATGACAAACCAACATATCAAAGAACTAAACCTCCCGAACAACACCATAATGTGGATGCAAAAGCAGTTGTGCTTGGTACCGTCGGAATTATTCGAAGAATTGTCTCACCTTATTGACAATATTCGTCGTGCCCTTGGCTGGTTACAGCCCGGACATGGACTAGAACTACCACTAACAGTGTGAGAAAAAAAATTATATATATATATATATATATATATATATATATATATATATATATATATATATATATATATATATATATATATATATATATATATATATATATATATATATATATATATATATATATATATATATATATATATATATATATATATATATATATATATATATATATATATATATATATATATATATATATATATATATATATATATATATATATATATAAGGTATATATATATATATATATATATATATATATATATATATATATATATATTAAACCATTAGCTACGTTCTTAGATTTTAAGTCCCAAACATCGCTCTTGAGGTTTTGTCCCACAAAATTACCATCCGCCGCACTGTGCGGCGCGTCTTGGCGCGGCTCTCCACGTGCCTGGAGTGTGGATCGGCGCTCCACACGCCGTGTAATGGCACTTTTATAGTCGGCCAGAGAATAACCGATACGACAAAAAATTGTTTACTTTGAATGAGGAAGAACAAATAATTTGGAACCCCAGAAATAATGCACATAAAGATAGAAATGAAATACACGACGCCTGGATGAGAATACATCAAATGTTTAGTATCAATTTCACTATGAGCGAATTAAAAAATTAATTAATTAAAGAATTAAAAAAGAAAGAGAGTTGTCCTAGTCTTTTTAGTTTCTAAAATACAAGGCGAATTTTAAAATGTCGCATTTTTCGATTCCATCATATATCGGTTATCTTATAACTTATCGAAAAGGTGAAAACTCAGTATCGTAGTAATAGTTTTTACGTAGAATTTAGTGATGTTAACTAGTTTCGCTGTTGGTTCTCATTTTCGTCTGGCGTGTGCTGGCTCGGCGCTTCGCGCGCCAGGCGCGTGGATTGGCAAGCCACACGCCGTGTAATGGCACCTTAAATCATAAATTTGGGAACTTTGGGATTTTTTTTTAAATTAATCATAAATTTTTCTTCGAAAAAATTATGATAAAACAGTTTCTTTTTTCAAATTCATAATTTCAGTCTAATAACTATTTAGACAACATGTTTAATTTACGTCAATGACGACAGATATTGATAATTTCAATATCAAATATCTCGAGAACCATTACTCAGCGATTTTTACCAAGAGACATTTTCTACGTAAAAAACGTCGTAAATGTATATTTTTTTATCCAGTACTTTTATACAAAGTTAGTACTCTTCAAACCAATTATAACATATGTAGGTGGCGCCAGGGGTGGCGCCCTCTACAAGTAGGAGTCATATTGACAACAAAATCAAATTTCTCATGTCAAAAAACTTCTAGAAACCAATTTTCATTCAAGTATTGACGTTTCTTCAGAAATTGTTTGGAAAAAATCGAAATAAAAATGAAACTTCTACACCCTGTATCTCCGAAACTAAGCATTTTAGGACATACATTTATACCAACTTTTTTACTTATTTCTATCTGCAGAATACAGTTCGTCCACCCTGTATATTGTTTAATGATTTATTAATATCTCTGAAACTATCGAAAAATATTTACTCATATCTTAGAATTATGTAAAATGAGGTGTTTCATTTAAAAAAAAATCATCCCGATCAATTCACACATTTTTGATCCACCCTATAGAAGTTAAAATATTTTCCTGATAAACACCCTCCTGCATACTTTAGATTTGCACTTAAACAAGATCCTCAAGTTTTTTGTTCTAGGAGGTACAGATGCTCGACGCACTATTGCCGGACCCTGTAATTGCAAAAAAATTAATTAAAAATTACACACAAGGTGACAAGAACAAGTGATTAAAAAAAATAAAATCTCCAAGCTTGAAAAAAAGATAGCGTCTTGTGTAAACTTATTGAATTGAAAACGTGTCACCCCCGCACGCATACAAACTGAAACTCGCCCTCGCGTCGCAGTCGTCTTTTTCCATCGAGAGGAAAAATCATTTTCCGAAATCATAAACCTTATGTTTACACTGTCAGTTATACTGGCAATTTGTTCAGTCAACAGTGAAGAAAATGGTAACTGACTCGGGTAATATTTTTCCAACTTTGCGACGTTTCTTCTTGCTTGGCTCTCGGTGTAAATTACTGAATTCGAGCGGAAAACCGAAAACATTTTCTCTGAAAACGGAGAAAAAATGTCTCTGAAAGAAAATTTTTACTTATAGAGCTTTAAGTATTTCTTTTGTTTTAGTTTGCGATCATAAAAATAATTGGATGACTTAAGCTTCGTTCAGAATCTCAAAATTAGTGCTTTTATTTTGCGCAAAAATTTGTGCCTCCAACTTTAATGTAAAGAACCTCACAATTAGTCGAATAAATTAGTGGTTTCAATTAGCGTAGAAGTTTATTCCTTTAATTTCAATGTAAGCATTCAGAACGTCAAAATTAGTGGTAGACATTTTCAATTAGTAGAGAAATTTATCAAACTTTTAACTTTTCCACTAATTATACTTCAAAATTTACGGGAAATGTCATTTTGGCCTCTGCTTATCTTCCGTCAAGAGAAATTGTGGTTGGAAATCAAAATTTGATTGCTTTATAAGCTAAATCTTAGGCTTTCTCTATCGATACAACTGACTAATGCAAGTTGTTGCTACGATATTCTATTAATTTTAATTGTGTTTTTGAGACATTGTGAATGATCGTAAACTAAAAAGTATAAAGTGTAATTGAAACCACTAATTTATTCCACTAATTGGGAGGTTCTGAATGAAGCTTAAGCATTCAAGACGTCAAAATTAGTGGTAGTACTTTTCATTTAAACCAAACTTTTGCCACTAATTATACTTCAAAATATTCGAGTAGTCATTTTGGCCTTTGATTATAATCCGTCAAGATAAATTGGAGTTAGAAATCAAAACTTTATCTATACTAATATATAAAATCCTTAAGTGACTGACATACTGATTAATCACGATCCTGCTCAAACCACTCAATGTAAGAAGCTCAATTTTGGCATACAGGTTGATTCTAGGGTGTAGAAGTTCGATACTCTTGGTTAATCCCAGCATATTTCGTTCCATTGAGCGTTGTGCAGTGACCTGCAGTTTCCTTATGGTGCACGTTTTAAATGTCCAGATTTCGCATGCATAGGTCATCACTGAGTAGTACACATTGGTTGAATCTTCTTTAGATAAAGTGGCATGCTTGATTTGAATACAAATGAATTTTTTCATAAGTAATAATAATAAATGTCTTTATTTAGTACCCAAGAAAAACAAATTACAAAATATCATAATAAAAGATGCGGCGAGATCTAGCACAATGCTACTCCATGCTGAGCCAACAGAGGGGCCAGCATAATACACTATTTGGTAAACCATTAAATATTTTTACAGCAAAATAACTAAATGAGCCTCGAAACTTGGAAGTTCTATGTTTAGGTACAATAAAATTTCGGGAGTTACGTGTTGCCCGACCGTGGATACTATTATTAGTAATTAATTTGTCATACAAATATTTAGGGAGTTGACTGTGACGAACTTTATAAACAAGAGTAGCTAAGTAAACATTGAACCGTTCGTCCAATGTTAACCAGTTGGACGCGTCTAACAATGGGGTGACATGGTCAAATTTTCTTTTGCCAAAACTAAACTTTAAGCAGGCATTTTGAAGCTTTTGTAGGCTATATCTATTTCTTTGTGTAATGGCTGGCCAGAATAAAACATCACTATAGGAGATCATAGATAACACCAAAAAATTAGTTAACTTTAACTTAATATCAGTATATAGAATATTTGCATGCATGTAAAGTACTTTTAATTTATAATAAGCTTTTTGCAGAACGCTGGACACATGATTTTCAAATTTAAGTTGGTTGTCCAACAATATGCCTACGTTTTTTTCACAGCTTGAAGGTACAACTAGTGTGCCATAATAAGTACTCCCATGCTAACTTAATTGTTCTGTTGATTTTTAGTAGTAGAGACCCCGAGCAAATATATGTATTCTTCTACTATTTCCAGTACTGTGTTATTAATTAGAATGTTTTTTCTGTCCCCTAGTTCGTTGTACATTACTTTATTGCTGGCGGACCCACTTTATTGCTGGCGGTATTTAGTTCGTTTGTCCGGGCTGTAACCAGCCAAGGGCACGACGAATATTGTCAATAAGGTGAGACAATTCTTCGAATAATTCCGACGGTACCAAGCACAACTGCTTTTTGCATCCACATTATGGTGTTGTTCGGGAGGTTTAGTTCTTTGATATGTTGGTTTGTCATTTTGTGTACAAGTCCATTGGCACTTATTATTAACGGTACTATAATCACCTTCCGCAGTTCCCAGATTGCTTTTATTTCCTGAGAAAGTGCAGCGTACTTGTTTATCTTATCTGCATAGGCTTTAGCCACGTTATAATCCTGCGGTACTGAGAAGTCGGTTATGATGGCGGTTTTTTCTTTTTTTTTTATTCCTTATATATATATATATATATATATATATATATATATATATATATATATATATATATTATATATATATATATATATATATATATATATATATATATATATATATATATATATATATATATATATATATATATATATATATATATATATATATATATATATATATATATATATATATATATATATATATATATATATATATATATATATATATATATATATATATATATATATATATATATATATATATATATATATATATATATATATATATATATATATATATATATATATATATCAAGAAAGTGACTTCCGTTGACAAAACTGACGTCTGGATTAATGATTCAGAATTATTATAATATGAAATTAGATAGGCACTCATAGTTATATTCGAGGAGTGATTATGAATCCATTTGTAATTAGGTAGTTTGGTTAGGTTTTTATATATTCTTGGTAGCGAATATGAAACCAAACGTAACGTAAGTGCTTAGCGACGAATTTTAAGTGACTAAAATCCAACGTAATATGACGTTGGTAATTGGTAGAATTACATTCCCTATTAGGTCAGATACCGACGTCGAGGCGACCCGAATCTGTATTCCCCATTTAGGTGCAAATAAGGGTCGTAAGGCGGCCGAACCGACGTTGGTACCCGACGTCGGGTTTATTGAACGCGACGTATACCCGACGTTAGATAACCTCCAAATGCTACTTGGGAAGATATTATCAATAAAATACTACAGTGTAAAAAATATAAATCAAACTTACCACAAAACGTTGTACATTTCCTTCGTCAAGTCATTCGTTCCTAATTTTGAATATCTTATTGTAGACTTTGAAAAAGGTTAAAACTGAACCGAAACGTTAGTTATGTAATAAACACTTCCTAAACCCAGAAAAAGTTTAATATTGACCATAAGCCAAGAACCCTTTATATAAAAAAATAAACTATATCTATCAGGCTATCTACCCTTTATATAGCATTTAGAATAAACAATAATTTTAACAAGAAGAAAGTTTTCTTTAATACAATCATCATTCATTATTCGTATTTGGGCTTCATGTTTTATTTGATGAAGGAATGCTTTTTCAAGTTAAACATTTCAATCTTTATAACGAGCGTAATTAGAGGAACAAAAAGAGAAACGGGGCCTTTATTTTCTTGCAAGAATAATTAGAAGGCAGACGACCTCCTTTCCATAGACGGGGCCGTGTCGTTTTTCCAGGGACCGTAATTTATTAGCAGCAAATTTAAAGCCCCATCGGGGCGAAACAATTAACAAACCCACTGAGCAATGTCTATTCGACCCCGGCCGACACTAATTAAAAACAATCGATCTTGGTCGCCCAATTTCCACAGCACACTACGCAAGAAAATTTGCCCGCTTTTTCCAATTCAATTTTTAGACGGGCCAGCCAACAGTTTCGAAGTTGAAAAATCCTACGGAGAAATATAAATACTAGAAAATAAAAGTAAACCGGAAAAACTGCCAGTGTCAGTTATTATTAAATTTAAAAAAAATAGTTTCTGTTTCTTTCAGCTTCCTTCTAAATTTTGTTATTAATTATAAGCACAGATAACATATAATCTGATTATATGTTATCTGTGTTATAAGTTAAACTTCAGTAGCATAATATACAGGGTGTCCCAGGCTGAGCGTGCATTAGAAGTTTCTAGAGAACTACAATATCTAGATCGGAGATTTTTTACACATCACTGTTTCACAACGAGATCTATCGACTAAAAATATTTTCAATATGACGACACTTTGACAACAACTTTCTTATTTTAAATGGTTTTTAAGCGTATCGGAAACAGCGTTGTCAATTTCTTATATTTGTACCAGCTCTGTTAACATATTGGTGATATTTATTTATTCTTTCACCTCTTAATTAAATCGATTACCTTTTTCAAAAGATACAAATTTTTAAAATCAAACTTTAGTAATGATATAAATTGTACAATAAAAAGTATGGAACTGATACGGAACGGAACCTTACGTATAGCGTCAATACAATAAAAAATACGGAACGGATATGGAATGGATATGGAATGGAAACGCAAGGTATAGTGAGATTCAACCTTAAATCTTTCTCTAAAACATAAGGTGTAAAAAATAGTGAACTTCAGTGGACGAAGGAACATGTATAATCAAAAAGCAACAAACTAAAAAATATTTTCACTAGCGAAATAAAAAAAGTGAGCGATTAATTTTTAGTAGGTGGCATCTAGAGATTGATCTTGCTAAAATTATTATTGATTGTCATTCCCAACCGTCCTTGACGACGTTTTCTTCGATCATACGGTATTTAAGGTATTCACTACTATTGTTTATGAAACACTGCATGTTTTTAAAAAAATATATTGGGTTTTTTTGGATCTCTGACGAACCTGTGTAATGAAATATAAATATAAACGGTGTACTAAAGTGTATGTCTTATTATAATATAAATAAATAAAATAGTGCTTTGCCAAAGTAGATTTGCTGCCTTCAATCCGATATTCAAATATTTAAACAATTCGACTTTTACTAAATGTAATCTAATCAGTTTGTATTTTCTAAAAGGCAATCTAACTTGGAGCAAACAATAAAATTCCACTTTAAATATCCGGCGATTTTCTCGAGCGATGCGCAGCTTGTTTGAGCCAAACGATTTTCGAAAGCTTTATTTTAATTAAAGCACTCCCAAATTCCAACTAACACAAATTTCGCTTATTTATTTACTTCTTAAAATAAAGTATTTTATAAGTTATTAACCCTCACCTAAACTTTCCTCAAAAACTTACTGTATTTGCGTTGATTAAATAAATATGATTGCGCATCTTCTTATTTCTTATTGACGATTTCGTGGCACAATTAAGCTTGATTTTCGTGCATCCGTTGTCCGACGATACGTTGATACGATATTAATTTTATTGGTAGAATTTAAAGATTTTGACTGGTTAGAAAATAACGCAGTTTTTAAATTTATTGCATTTTCATGCCTCCGTTTATCGGATTTTATATTTTCGTTTCCATAACGATTTTGCTATTTTACTTATATTTTTATTATTGTTAGATTAAATTTGTCAAAAAAGTGCCAAAACGTCCGTTATCGTATGAACGGGTCCGTTGACGGGCTGAAGTAAAATATTTACGGATGAAAAGTGGCGCGAAAACACACAAAGCACCTTCGGACCAACTTACCAACGTATAATGGATGCATGAAAATCAAGCTTTACACTTTATACTTTTTAGTATACGATCATTCACAATGTCTAAAAAACACAATTAAAATTAATAAAATATCCTAGCAACAGCTTGCGGTAGTCTGTTGTATCCATAGAGAAAGTATAATATTTAGCTTATAAAACATGAAAGTTTTGATTTCTAACCAAATTTTTTCTTGGCGGATGATAATGAAATGCCAAAATGACATTCCTCGCAAATTTTGTAGTATAATTAGTGGAAAGTCAAAAGTTTGTTAACTTTTTCGACTAATTGAAAATTACTACCACTAATTATGACGTTCTGAATGCTTACATTAAAAATAGGTGACCGAACTTCTACGCTAATTGAAACCACTAATTATTCCACTAATTGCGAGGTTCTGAATGAATCTTCTTTCTTGTCATCTTTCTGATGAAGAATGGTATACTTGTTTCGAGGGACAAACCGCTGCCAAAAATGTTGTACAATAAATACCAATTTTGGGGAAAAAGTACCAAAAATACCAAAAAAACAAAAAAAAAACAAATTAGTACCAAAGTCTGTCTTAAGTAACATGTTTAAAAATTTGTTTGCTGGCATTGATTCTGACCTCGATTCTGGCTTATTCTCATTAGGTTCATTCTCGGGTTCATTTAGACAAACCATCATCGTTTCCTTAAGACCTTTCGATATTTCTCCATTTTCCTTAAGAGTAGAATTTATTTTCTCTAATATCGAAATAAAGTTGGTTATAAGAGGTTGATTGTACTGAAACTTTTCAATTTTTCTTTTATTCCTTTGCGAGCGGCTGTATTTTGTAGACTTCCAAATTGAATTATTGCTTGTTGACGGTAAGGTTGAAGAGGCAGCTGATAATGGTAGTAAAGGGGTAACATCGGGGAGATAATTATTATTGCTTGTGGATGGTATGGCTAAAGTGGCGGCTGATAAGGGTAGTTCCGAGGCTCGTTTAGTTGGGGGGATAATTACGCAGTCTAGTATTTTTACATTAGGATTTCTTTGATTACGGGGAGCTTCACATATTAGATTAGGGGGTACAATTTTGCTACATGACGGTTTGTATGCCTCGGTAATTTTCCTCGGTATTTTCCGTAGAAGGCTCGATAGAAGGCTTTTTTAGAAATGAAGTTATTTTTGGTTGTGCCTCAGAGGTATTTGAAGCATTATTGCTTACCTCTGATTTAACCTCGGATTTAACACTGCGATTATTACTAATTTTTGGTATAAATAATTTATTTGTTATATCAAAATGCTTTATCAAGTGTGTTTGAAAATTTGAGCTTACCCAGCATGCCTTTGTAACTCTTGTTTTTGTAATTTTTGTAGAAGGATTTTTTTTGAAGTGGTTTTTTTAAATTTTATTTGTAAAGTTACTTGGCTTTTTACAAAAGCAGGTAAAGCATATTAAAGTCGATCCCGAAATCGAGTTTGCCTCGAAGTTTGCAGTAGAATTTGGAAGTAAAATTGATGTGCTAAAAATAATGTTATTAAACAGACTATTGCAGTTTAGAGTGCTCCAGAGTCCATCACCAATTTTTGACTTTAAGCATTGCTTTAGTATTTTAGAAACTAAATTATTTTCTTGGGTATAATCAGTTTCCAAAACATGTAGAGTGGTATCTTCTGAAAGACTTCCAGCTAAACGATTTTGTCAAAGCACCTTTAGATTCCAGATATTTTTCAGTATTAGCTTTAGATGTACTTGGGGCTAGAAATATAGATATTTTTCAGTATTAGCTTTAGATGCAAATGGGCTAGAAATGATGCAATCAGCTTCCCGGCCGTCGTCGCCACGTGCGTCTAATCCAGCGTTGCCAGATGTCCAACAAACTACCTGTTTAATACCAGTTTAATACCAAATAAAATCAGTTTATTACCAAATAATACCAGTTTTGTTACCGAATAATACCAAATTAGTACCCAAAATACCAAATTAGTACCAAAAAAATTCCAGTATTACCAAGTGCTTGTACAATACCGGGGCCGAAATAGCCCCAATTTTGCCCTACTAGCAAAACCGGTGATTAAATCTATGCTCGCTACCGTAGTTGAACTTATCTAATTTTTTTAACTGAAATAATAAATTATAATACAAGTTAGACCTTCTGTAGGTATCAAAATATTTACTTTTTTATTTTTATTTTTAGAATTTTAACAAATTATACTTTAGAACACTTTTGGAATAATTTAATAATAATCTTTTCGTATACTGCCTATATAAACCCGTGTATTTTTATATGCTAGTTTTTTACGATGTTCTCCGATGGTGACAGCACCGGCGGAGAATGCACCAAGCCTATACATTGTTAACATAAATATTTCTTTCTTGTTTCAGAAGCAGCATAGGAGTTTAGTCGTCCTATTCGTCTCATTGGTATTTATCCTGATAGCCAGATTACAGACGCGTGCTCCACATTTTTCCACCGCTGATAATCCAACAGCTAAGGACCAGAGCTTCTTCAACAGGGCTTTCACGTTTTCCTATTTGACCGTCTTCAATTTCTGGCTATTGATCTTTCCAGACGAGTTGAGCTTCGACTGGGGCATGGAGGCCATACCGAGAGTAAAAAGCGTACGGGATCCGAGGGTTTTGTGCACCGGTGTGTTTTACTGTATCCTAACTTGTATAGTGTGTAAATGTGTGATGAGTGTACAAAAACTGAAAGAGGACGACAACGCCAAAAAGCAGAAGAGATTTTCAGCAAATACAGGTAAATATAGAATATTTGAAGACTTGAGGTACATACCACTTCTACATACATCTTCTAAGTGCCAAAATCATTATTTCGAGATAAATAACATTTTTTGTTATATAATCATTGTATAAGAAGACCAGTGTCTCTGTTGCGATTTTTTTTCAATATAATTTAATATACCGGGTGGTGCATCATCGTTGGAAACATAGGAAATTCCATGCAAATTTGGAACTCTTCAAATATTGGTTCCCCTATTGATTTTAAAGCAAAGTCGTAAATATTTTTTTAAAGATTTATGTATAGTAATACCCTCGGTAATACCTATACATGTAAAATTTGAACAATTTTGGACTAGTCGATTTTGAGTAATTTAAGAAAGATTGCATCTATTTTTATATCAAAACAGAACAGGTAACAATCAAACACCACTCAAAAGCCGACGTACCTTAGGTTTGCAGACTATGATTTTGTCATTGGCATAAGTAATTTAATTTTATTATTAAGGGGAAATTAGCTGAAACCTGTCAGATACATTGTCTAAGCTATTTCCCACGCAGTACCATTTTATCATGCTTACTTTTTCGTTATGGGTATAATAATAAATTATTCTTAGTACTGATAATTAAAATTTTATTAAAATTAAGTTGTGATTTAATTAAAATAAAGCGTTTGAAAATGATGTTGACAACTGAACGTATGTCAGATTTAAACTGGTGTTTGATTGTTACCTGTTCTGTTTTGATTTAAAAATAGACGCAGTTTTCCTCATATTACCAAAATCGGCTTCTCCAAAATTGTTCAAATTTGGCATGTGTGTTTACCAAACGTAGACTTTTAGAAAATCTATTTAAGACTTTGATTTAAAGTCAATAGGGTAGCCAATATTTGGATAGTTCAAAATTTGCATGGGATTTAGTATGTTTCCAACGACGATGCACCACCCGGTATGTTATATATGTTGTTGGTTATGGAACTTAGAATATTTTACAAATAAAATATGACAAATCGATTATTTGGCACTCAGAAGATTATTTACTTCAAGTATTCATTTGTAAACCCAATGTGAATACATGTTAGGCCAGTATCTTTAGTTCGCAAAGTTTTATATGTTTATTGTTTAGAATTTAAACCTTATCGTCACGCTAATAAAAACCATTCTAGATAATAATATCGATCTTAATACAATAATACACACTCTACACTACTCGGAGAATAGAACGAAGGAGGTCAAGGTCGCGTTTCGTCGCCTACCTTTGTCGCGTTTCGGCTTACCTCCGGTTGTCTTGACTTATTTCGGTTTGTCTTGACCAACTTTGGTTTCTTAAAAGCGCCTCAAAACTACTCGTAAAATAGCGTAGAAATCTAAATAGCGTATTTCCTGTGGTTTTGTTCAATTTCGTTTCGAACTGTCTCCAAACGTGTCGGTATCTATACACGAGGCAAAGTACTTTTTTTATAAATCTCAGTGAAATAAGTAAACCTAGACTGTATTAAAAAAATTTTCTGTTTTGTATATCAGCTTTATTTCTAACAGCGTATTTTTCTTTATGTTCACAGGATGTTTTGTCTGCTGCAGAAAAACATCAGACAGCCACTCCCGTATCTGCCGATCAAACAATAACAACAACAACGCAATTCTAACCTGCACCTGTAACAACTCCGCCACTCATCGAAAAGCTACTCCTTCCGGTGTAATTCTTTTCTCCATAGCTCTGATGACCATACCATTCCTCCCCGCCACCAATCTCTTTTTCTACGTGGGCTTTGTCGTGGCCGAAAGGGTACTCTACGTACCTAGTGCGGGTTTCTGTCTCTTGATCGGATTTGTTTGTGCTGAAATGCTTAAGCGTCGTCGGTTCCGGGTAATGTTTAGTGCCGGGCTCGTGCTGGTACTGCTGGCGTTCGGTGGCAAGACGATTTGGAGGAATGGAGACTGGGCTGATGAGGAGGCGTTGTATAGAAGCGCGATACCGTTCAATCCTGCAAAGGGTAAGTTACTTAATATCTACTAAAACACTTGCTAGTTATACTATTATTATCATCGCACATCAGTCACTGTCCACTGATGGCCTTAGGCCTCCTCTAAGTTCCTCCATGTTTTCTTTCCTTGCCGTCATTATTCAATTCCCAGCAATTTTTATTAAATTATCGCTTCGGCGCGTACGTGGTTTATCTCTACGCTTGTTTTTCTGTCCCCACTCCAATATTCTTTTTGTCCGCCTGTGGTTTGATATGTGCTCAACTATAATTTTGACGTTAGTTCCTTGTCCTATTGGGAATTATATTTCTTTTGGTGATTCCAAGCATGGACTCTTTCCATTACTTTCTGGTCTGCTTTTAGATTATCTGCTGACTCTTTTGTCTTTATTTAATTATTATTTAATCTTAATTTTTTTATTTATTACAATTTCCTTCCAAGCGCCTGCACCGATAGATAAATTAAACCATTGGCTTTTTATTCGTAAGTTTAGATTGGAAAATGCCCATAAAAAAATGTAAATACTATTTGGCGCTAGGTCGTGGCGCAGGGGCAACGGTCGTGACCCAAAGCCTTTGATAATAATTTTGGAGCGGTTAGGCTTGTTCCGGAATTATCTCGCCAAATATTATTTATTCAAATTTATTATTATTTTCTTTTAATTTTAAAAATAAAATACAGTCCGTTGTATATAAGATTATGTATGATTTGAATGTATTGTTTTCACTATTGCAACCAAATGGTCGGCCGACTAAAAATTACAGGTCAGCGCGCAGGCTCATCGTATCGAATTTTCCTTCACAGTATCCATACCTACTACACACACCGGAAAAATCTAGGGATATCATTTTATTAAAGTTAAAAATAAGTGTTTTGAATAAACAACCACATATTTGTAGGCCGATTCTTTCTACTTTGATTGAAACGAAGTAGTCACACTAGTTATTTCTAAATTTGCGATATTTGCAGAAGTGTTTGTGCATTTTTTCAAATGTATAAAAAGCACCTAGCATCAATTGTTCGAATTTAACCTGTACTGGCTATGTTTTTATGATAACTAGCCAGAATTCATTCAAATAACTCTGTTTAGTATTAAACGACATTATGGAGCGTAGACATCTTAACAGAGACGAAATGCTAAGGGCCATGGGTATGCTCGAAGCTGGAATGCGCCAAATCGACGAAGCTAGAGCATTAAATTTAACGCAAAGTGTAATATCGCGATTAAGTGCACGCTACCGTGAAAGTGGTGATGTTGCTGAAAGGCACACAGGGCGACATCGCATTACTACCCCTCAGCAAGATCATTTTTTACAATTAAATGCTCGACGCCGACCGACTCTTACAGCACCAGAGCTTAGTATAATTCTCCAGGAAACACATAATGTAACCGTTAGTCCTGACACTGTTCGCAATAGATTAAGAGAGGTCAACTTAAGAAGCAGACGCCCCTGGAGAGCTCAACCCTTAACGAGAGGAAATCGAGAGGTACGATATTTGTGGGCTCAAGATTATGTTCAGTGGTCGAGTGAACAATGGGCCAATGTTCTCTTCACGGATGAGTCACGATTTGGAATTCATCCGGATTCGAGAAGGCTTAGGGTATGGAGAGAACCGGGAAATCTTATTCGGTTGGATCATGTTCAGGAAGTGCACCCTTATCAAGGTGGAACAGTTATGGCCTGGGGAGGAGTCCAGTTAAGCCGAAAAACCGATCTCGTTTTTCTTGAAAGGTTTCTAACAGGAATCACATATCGTGATTTAATTCTTGAGCCTGTCGTGTTACCATATTCCAATGATTTTGGGAGAAACTTCATTCTCATGCATGACAATGCACGGCCTCATACAGCCAGAGTGGTAAGTGAGTTTATCAATGCTCATGAATTAAACATCTTACCCTGGCTGGCACAATCTCCTGACCTCAACCCCATCGAGCACGTATGGGACGCGGTCCAAAGAAGAATATTGAGAATGGGCATACCTCGTGAAACTCGTAGGGATCTGGTTCGGGCCGTGAATGCAGCGTGACAGGCTGTACCTCAAGAAGAGATCGACAACGTGGTCAGGAGCATTGAGAGACGATATAGGGCTGTAATGAACAGTAGAGGAGGCCATACTCTTTATTAAGTAAAAATGGTTTTATCTTTTTTTTTAATTCACAGTTTAGAATTTAAAAAAATGTGTGTATTTTTTTGAGTTCAATAAAAATCAAGGTAAATTTGAAAAATTCGGTAAAATTCGCATTTTTATTTCCAATACGTCCTGTAAACTATTTGTTTATTTTAATTTTATTATATCAGAAATGCAAATAATAAAATTACTGACGATGGCTGAATAAAATTGTAATATCCCTAGACTTTTCCGGTGTGTGTATTTAAAATCGTCAGGAAATTTAATGTCTTGTTTTTCAAATTAATATTTTTTAGAAAATATGCGATAATTGTTTTGAGTAGTTTATTTTACAGTCTTTTTCGATAAATTGCAATAGTGTCACTGTTAATTTAAGTTCTGCCACAAAAAAAACTTGGATGGCATTATATTCCTTCCTTAATCTTTTTATTCAAAGCTTTACGTACCGTAATGCTAAAGAAGCGTCGACATTGCAGATTCACCATTGATGTGCATCTGACTTTTTTTTCGTTTGAGTAAAATTGTGTTGGTTCTTTAAGAGTCGGGGTCGGGTAAAGCGGGTGTGTGGCCGAAGGAAATATATATTATATTTCAGAAATCTGCCTAAGCCTTAGCCCGATCCTGTCGTGTTAAGCCACATCCAAAATTCCAAACACACGTGCTTTGATTAAGGCTTGATTAAGGTTTGCAGAGCTTCAGCATTTGCCATAAAATAGCGAGTAATTTCTTACAAAACCATATAAATTATATATCACTGTAATCACAAAACTTCAATCTATTCCCGTATTGAAACGGAATTTTAAATTTTGGCTTTCTTTTCGAGAAAATTTGGTTCAAACATAAGGAATATTTTGTTGATGTTTGACCATCAAAATCTTAAAAATAAAGAAGTTGTTTTAAAATGTGCTACAATGAGGATATAGTATAATCCTTTATCTTTAATTTCCTTGTTCATTTGTTTAAAAATACCTAGCCGAACGCTTAATTTGCCTACGTTAATTGCCGAACGCTTAATTTGCTATTTTTTCGAACTAGTGAAATGAACTCTTAATGCCTATTAAACGTTTTCTCTTCACATTTTATCGATCTGCTGTAAAACTGTAAAATGTTTAATAACGAATATTTGCTTTGTATTCCTGTTGTTACGTATATTATTACGTGATAAAATTGTCAAATAGAATGCTACAATATGAAATATTTTGAAATATGCAAACTACGTTTTCAATATATTTATTAAAAGCGACAATACAAAAGGTATTCTGTAAATATGATAATATAAGTTATGCATTTTGTTCGGTTCCGATAAAAATAGATTAATATTTTATGGAATTTAAAATGTGCCCAATGCTTTATTAAATTATAAATATATACTTTTGTATATTTTCTGTTAAAAATAGTTTCTATTGAATGAAACAACACTACTTAAAATTGATATTACCTATACCGGGTGCGTCTCAAAAGTGGCTCACCCCCTATATTTTTTTTATTTTTTCAGATAAAAAAGCGAGATTTGGTATGTTAGTATATGACATAAATCAGATTTTTTTTGGCACTTAGAACATTATTTACTTCAAGTCTTCATATGCCCTAAAATGCTTCTTGATTAAGTTATAGCACTTCATAGCACTACTACAGCTCTTACAGCTTTCATTTGAGACATATTGTGATTTTTAAGGTGTTTTGAAAAACTTTTTTTGAAAAACTTTTTAGTTTTTCAAATTGTGGACAGAAAACTCATTTTGTCATTTATTTGTTTAAATGTCTTATAATGTGGATATTAAAATATGAGTCTTAAATAAGTGAAAATATTTTTAGGTCTGTTAGATCTCGATAAAAGGAGCATATTTTCTCTTTACCGTTTTTCAAATCCAAAATGTCCAAATGTTAAAAAAAAATCCAAAATAACCGAGTTGTTTTACTTTGAAAATTAAAAAAATGACTTTTTGTTTAAATTTTGAGAACTAGTGATCTTTTCTGTTTTTTTTCTTGTAAATTTAATCTACTAGCTATATTGCCATATTAACAAGAAATTATGGTTTCTAATTAAAAACTAAAAAAAATTAATAAAATTTAAATTATTTTTTTTTGTGAAAAAAACCTTATAATCGTGTTTCTGGGGTTATACTACAGGGTGAGTCTTAAATAAGTAGAAATATTTTTAGGGGTAGCATATTTCGATCCCAGATATACCAATACCACCTAGACAAGAGATCTAGGTGGTATTGGATATACACGGTGAAGTTCTTTTTGTGAAAACATTTTTGAAAATTTGGAATTTTTAGAAAAATCTTGGGATTTTTTTAATGTTTATTAAAAAAACATAATATCTTCATAATACGGCAACATAGGTAGTAGATTAAATTTACAAGAAAGAAAACTCAGATAAGATCCAACGGTTCCTAAAATTTAAGAGAAAAATATTTTTTTTTTGGAAATATCAAAGCAAAATATCTCGATTATTTTGGACTTATTTGAAAAACGGTATAGAGAAAATATATTTCTTTTATAGAGATCTGCCAGCCCAGAAAATATTTGCATTTATTTAAGACTCACCCTGTATAATGTTTAACCAAATTTAATAAATCGTAATAAGAAATGACCAAAAAAGAAACTAAATAAGATCGAGAATACTATCGATCCAACAAACGAATTTTATTAAAAAATTAAAAAAAAACTGAAGAAGCAATATTCATCTCTGAAAAATAAGCTCGGGTTTCCCATAGTTTTCCGGTTGAATTTAACCGAAGAAATTGAAAATAAATTTAGCGGAGCAAAAAGCGAACCGACCCAACCGATAAACTTGCCTTTTGAAATTTGCCACGCTAAGCGGAATTCTCTATTTATCAGAATGCTTTTCATCTTTTCTTTGCTTAAACCTCATGTTCAAGGTCGCTAGTACTTTGAAACAAATTTTCATACATTTTTAGTATAAAATATTTGTATTTTATTTCTTCTACAATTTTTTCAAATAACTCGTGATGAAACACGCAGATCGTATGGGTGTTTTGGGAGTTAAACTGAAATGTTATTTTAATATGAATAGGAGAATACGCTTTTAACAGGGTGTCTACAATCAAAAATTTACACCCCCCCCCAAATAACCAGGTGTAAAATCGCTATTTTTGGGGCTTACTCAACCGGGTCTAACAATGCAAATTCACCTCAAATATCCCTTTAGTTGGTCATTGGCAAGCACTCTCTCATTGTACATGAAAATGACAAAACAAACATTTACTGATCTGGATAAAATTGATAGTTAAATAGTAAGACTCACCCGGGGGTACTTCGCCCCCTAGCCACTGACATCACTGACATACTATTCAATATATTCCATTCCGTATATTCCATCTAATTCAAATATTATTCGGATCTATTGGTTAATAATCTTCAACAACTAGCGAGTGTCACCTGAAATAGTATAGGGCTTCCTCCGGACGCAAATCTGCAGCTAAACAGATTCGCATCCCAATCGATGAGGCTAATTGGGGTCTTCACGCAACGCCCCACCGTGTCAATCGAGAAGCAAGAGAGACCTCAAACTCTCAAGACCATCCCCGAAGGAACGACGTCACAAGAGGTTTTCTACTTCCATAGTCAAAAGACTCGCTACTTCCAAATGTCAGCTCTGTGACAAAACACAACACTACAGCCGGCCGGCCTATCAACTACTGACTCCCCGCCGGCAAGCTAAGCCTCCTCTTACATCACAATTTTATCTGATCAAAAATATTTACATCGCTTGCCAATGAATCATACTATTTTCTTTAATCGACTTTCAAATAGAGTGTTTTAGCATTACTAAATAAATAAATAGAGAGTTTCCGAAGGAATGCATATTGCTTATTAGAATAGTGAATAAATAAAAGCATTATTATGACGAACTTATTTTCCAAGTTTTACACAGGCTAACCCCAAATAACCAGGCTAACCTAATTAGTTAATGCTTTTGGTAAATCCTAGGTTTAGCGCGCTTATCCTAGATTTTATCGCATTTCGGACATTTACAGTAGCATATATAAGCGATACCAATTAAACTTTTAGAGGGCGCGATTTTTAAATTCATTGTTGCCAAAAATGGACCTATTCGGCGCCGGGCAGACTGACTGGAATTTAAATTTCCCGCTGGGGATTCAGGTGGTAGCTGTGCTGTAAAAGATGTCAAGTTGTCACATTTATTTATTTCCTGACATTGTCATTCGTTTTGACACTTTAGTTTTGTATTGCGAGTTTTTGCGAGTTATTGCGAGGCAGGCGGCCACTGCGAGCGTAACTAAACTAAGCTAAGAATATGAAAATAAACGGTAATTAAATGGGATCTCCACTGGGAACAATTTTCGCTCAGTAGTCAGCTAAGTTTTGGTATTGTATCTCTGCTATCATAGAACTAAGCGCTGCGAAAAATTCGCTGGAACCTGTCACGAACTAAAACGAGCGAAACTAAACTACGATTCGAATCTTCGTTCATATATTTTCGTTTTGTTTCGCTCAAGTGGCCGCTGACGCATTAAAAAGTATGGAAGCTGATTTTTACAAATCTTATCTTCGCTTAGTTTAGCTTCGCACGCAGTGGCCGCCCGCCTTTAAGGCAGGCGGCCACTGCGAGCGTAACTAAACTAAGCTAAGAATATAAAAACAAACGGTAACTAAACGAAAATAAGTTTCATCGGCCACTGGGAACGATTTTCGCTCAGTAGTCAGCTGAGTTAGCTGTGTTTTCGTATTGTATCTCTGCTGTCATAGAACTAATCGCTGCGAAAAATTCGCTGGAACCTGTCACGAACTAAAACGAGCGAAACTAAACTACGATTTGAATCTTCGTTCATATATTTTCGTTTAGTTTCGCTCAAGTGGCCGCTGATGCATTTAAAAGTATGGGAGCTGATTTTTACAAATCTTATCTTCGCTTGGCTTAGTTTAGTTTCGCTCGCAGTGGCCGCCCGCCTTTAAGCTTAAAAATTTTTACTAGCACACCTTTCAGCCGAACATTGTTTTTTTTAGTGCAAAGTGTACAAGATAGCAATACAAAAAAAACTCATCGTAAACTTATTAGAATATTTTGAACGGAAAAATGGTAGTAATAGCCCTTTGTTAAGGAGGTGAGTTTTGTTGATGTAAATAATAACTGTTTATATATTTATAATTAGTTTATTTTTGTTTCCTAAAATATTTTGATTTGGTTTGGAAAAATAGAAAATATGTAAAAGTGGGCAACGCTGTGCCGGTCAAGCTTAATCACGTAACTAAAAGATTAATTGGTAGTAGAACTGTATTAAAAAAAATAATACTTAAAAGGTATATAAATTCTCTCCTCATTTACAAAAATAATCAACAAAAAATGCAATAAACATAAAAAAGTATTTATCTAGATACATATTCTAAATAATTTGATCAAACTCAAAAAATCATTTAATAACTAATTATTATTGTTTATTAAATAAACTTTTCAATTTTTTATATCTTAGGAAAGCTTGGTTTTGTGATGCGAATTTATATCTCTAACGAAAAAATATTTTTTCAATATTGCCTTGTACGCACGTGTAAACAATGCAACAAGGCTACACACGCACCACTGTCCAAATCGCAACATGAATACTCAAACACACACAAATTATTCCTGCTACGTTAATAACAATAGTACAATGCAACGCGGCGTTGTCGCCCACCCGTCCACATAGATTATTTGCTTTATGGTATATAATAAATTAAAAAGCGAACATGCTTGTTGATTTATCAGTTTACATATATATATAATAAAATATTGTATTGATGCAGTGTGATTTTTATTATGGTGAAAAATATATAGTGTATATTTTTTCCTTTTTATTTTCATGCCGTAAACATTATTTATTGATCAAAAAAGCCATACTTCAAGCCTTGTCAAAGGCACATTTCCGGTATAAAATATTCATAAAATGGTTCTTTTTAATAAAATATAAAAATGGTGGACATTGAATAGATTTAACGTTGAAAACGTTATAAATAATAGCCCTTTTTTATTTTATCAATAAAGAGTTAAACAAATTTTAAAGTTCCAACGTTTAATATACAGGGTGAGTCTTAAATAAGTGCAAGTATTTTTAGGGGTGGTATATTTTGACTCCAGAAACAAGATTATAAAAAATTTTTCGCGAAAAGAAATTGAAAATTTGGAATTTTTTGAAAAAAAAAATAGAATAATGAAACCTTGGAAACAACAGATACAATCACGTATTTGGGCTGCAGCCTGAACAAGGAATGTTCTCAGAGCACGGACTGCATCTGATCACTCACGAGAGATCAGATGCCGCATAGAAAAAACGAGAACCGTTTTTAACCGTCTTAAAAAAATCCTATGCAATATGCACCTGAATATTGCTATAAGAACACAGGTCCCAAGATGCTACGTATTCTCCACGCTCCTATATGGAGTGGAAGCTTGGACCTTGACAGATGCTACATCTAAACGCTTGGAAGCCTTTGAAATGTGGTGCTATCGCCGCATGCTCAGGATTTCATACACTTACCATGTCACAAACAACACCGTGATCCAGAGAGTGCAAAATGAACTAGAAATTGTACATAGTGTGAAAGGGAGAAAGATGACATACCTTGGGCATGTGATGCGTAATGATAAATACCAACTTATCCAACTAATACTGTAGAGCAAAATTGATAGTAGAAGAGGTCAGGGACGCCGACGAACATCATGGCTGAAAAATATTAGACACTGGACTGGAATGACAACCGTACATTTATTCAGGGCGGCTCTCAATAGGATTATATGGACCAAAGACATCTAAATGGGTAGACAGAACACTCCATTCATAAAACTCATTTTTTTAGAATCATACATGGTTTGACCCTTCTATGAGAGTTAAAAGAGATGGGTACATAAATATGCAACACGATTGAGTTTCGTCTATCTTTCTCTCATTTGGCTCATCAGTGGCGTGACGGTGGCGTGATGTTTTTTTTAATCAAAAATTGATGAATTTTACCAAAAATTGATTGGGAATGCTAAATGAGGGTAAATCTAATTTCACAATCGAAATCGCCAACAAATAAGAAAATATACGTATTTTTGAAATAATCTACTTATAACTAAAAGTATCTAAATACGTTACTGTAAGCATGGCTAAAAGTAAAAAAAACGTAATGACACTTACCATCGAATATATCGAAATATCAACTCCGGGTTAGAGTAGTCCACCTTTTAACAAACTATGCCCTAGCGAACCATCGTAGATAGTTAAAAACTACTTTAAATAGTTTCCTTTGCAATAAACACTAACAATTATTAGAAAGTTGTTCAGAAGCTACAAAAACTTTCAACTAGCGCAGAAAACTCACAACCGCGCGCTGTCAAATATAAGTTGAATGAAAACAAATAAAAACGTCAAATGTCAGCGTAATTCCTACAGATTTCGACAATTTCGTAGAAAAGATGAATCCACAGCGATGCCGCTAATTGTCATTGTAATTTTCCTAATATAATTTAATTAGAAAACTAAAAATAATTTCAAAGGTATAATCCTGGCACAATCTATGTATATTAATTAAAGTTATATACCTATACAAATATTTAGTTTAACGTTTCTATAGGTATCCAAAAAACATTAATAACAATAATAATATTTGGAACCGTATTCTATCACATACCGCGTAAATCTGTCATCATCGATTTTTGCGGAACCCGGTTCGTGATCGCGATAAAATGTAAATTGTTTTGTCTCCCTTTATTTAGATGTCTGTGATATGGACCAACGTGATTGCTAACATCCATAGAGGATAGGCACTGACAGAAGAAGAATCGTGTTTCTCGGGCCCAAATATACTACCCATAAAAATATTTGCACTTATTTAAGACTCGCCCTGTATATATTCCCTTATTATATTCTACTATTTCCAGTATTGTGTTATTTATGAAAATATAATTAAATCTCACCCTATAATATAGCCCTATAAATATATAATTCAAAGTCTAAACGCAAAATGATAAAAGTCAATAGGATAAACTTCCTAATGATAAGTTTTAAAAACTCGTTAATTTTTTCTCAAGTTAAATCAGAGAAGAGCCAACCGTCGCGTCGTCAGTTTTAAAACAGCCCGGTTCAGTCCACAATCTCAACACGTATTATATTAGATGCTCATTTAAAATTAAAATTCGACCGGGGGCAAAAAAAGAGACCGACAGCAACTTTGTAAAAGTTACTGCGAACTCTTCTTCGGTAGAAAAAATTCAGAGGAGAATTAAAGAAGTTTCGTCGAGTTGGAGGAAAGTTGGTCGAGTATGCTAAACGAGACCTATCGGGATCTCTATATTTATATACAGTTTACTTTAGGTCGCTTGTTAATATTAGATTAACGACTGGATGAGGCAGAATAAACGACTTTTTTTTATTTTTAAACTCCGTCTTTCATTAATCTATAATATATAAAAGAACAAAGTTTATAAGAGATAACATATAAGTTCATAAGGAAACTGCGGGTCGTACAACGTTCACTAGAACGAAATATGCTGGGAATAACCAAGAGAGACCATAAAAGCATAGAGTGGATACGACAAAAGACCCAGATAATAGATGTCATCCACAAAATCAAATGGCTCAAATGGCAATGGACAGGACACCTGGCAAGAAAAACGGATAGCAGATGGAGCAAAAAAAATAGAGCATGGTACCCACGAGGAATTAAAAGACCTAGAAGAAGACCGAACATTAGATGATATTAAGTAATTAGCAGAGATAACTTGGGCCCGCATAGCCAACGACAGACAACAATGGGCCCAACTACAAAGAAAGTATTTAAATATGTAAAGGAGGCTACATTATAATTGGAAATAGTTGAATAAGCTGAAAATGATGATGATGACGAAAATGATGATATAAAAGACACACATATGATGATAATGATATAAAAGAGATTTGGCACAGAGTAACTCATCATGATATCTCCAAAACTACACGGCTGAATTGAAATTACGAATGAATTGAAATTATAGTTACTTCCTACGGGACATAGATGCTCACTAACAAAGGATTTTGATCAAACTCCATCCCAAAGTATAGTTTTAAATTTTTTTTTTTCGGAAAATTATAAAAAACTTTTTGCGCAGCCCTCACATAAAAGGCTAAAGGATGACATTAAAACTTCAAAATATTTGTAGTTTTGTTAGTTTGATTGTTATTAGTATGGAAAACGATAGCATTTCAACATTATTTTTAACCAACGATGTACAGGGTCCGGCAAAGTGCGTCGGGCATCTGTAGCTCCTAGAATAAAACACTTCAGAATTTTGTTTAAGTGCAGACCTAAAGTATGTACGAGGATGTACTTCAGAAAAATATTTTAACTTCTATCGGGTGGCTCAAAAATGTGTGAGTGGATCGAGATGATTTTTTTAAATGGAACACCCTGTATATGATTGCATTTTCGGCTTCCTTTCAGATCACTTTACATAATTCTAAGATATGAGTAAATATTATGTTTCTATAATTTCAGAGATATTAATAAATAAATAAAAATATATATTTTTCAAGTTACCTTAATAATATATTACAAATCAGGAGCAGACTTTCTAGATGCGCATTTTATCAATTTTTTCAAATTTTGGCGAACAATGAAAAACTGCCACGCCTTTTGCAAAAAACCTACCGAAAAAATAGTATGCTTGAAAAAATGGATAGAAAATCATAAAAATAGTACACCTACATGTGAAAAATCTAGTTTTGATGTCTGAAAAAAACTGTAATAACTTTATTTTCTATTTTTTAGATTATTCTTAAAATTCTCTTAGATTATTCATTAATTTTATTTTCTGTTATCTAGTATGTAAGTGTGACTGTAGTATAATTAGTTCTTATCTGTTACCTTAGCTCTTTTAATTGTAAACTTACCTTCCTAACAAATACAGGAATTAGGCAGCAATGTGTCTTAGCGCCTTTTCTTATCGACATATTTATGGCAGCGCTCTGCATTATAGTGGACAGCAAACTACAGGAAAGAAGAATCGATATTAGATACAGATACAATGACGCGGTGCGACGGTCTATTCAGCATAAAAAACTCAGGGCAAAAACACGTACAAAATTCATCACAGAACTGCAATACGTTCACGGCGCCCTAGTTGCAAAAATGTTACAGCAATTACAAGAAATGCTGAACACATACGAGGCTTTGGGCCTTAAGTTGAACATCGATAAAACTAAAATCAGGTGCACTCACCCAGAAGGTCACAACAAAGCTATAAAATTCGGAGACGAACTAATTAAATACGTAGCGGATTTCAGTTACCTCGACAGTTTGACAGTGCTTTCAGAATAGGTCAATATCGACTCTGAAATTTAGCACAGGATTGGCATCGTCCAAGAGCATTATGAAAATTAAAAGACAGGGTTTTCTATGATAATGATTTGAGTACTGAAACGAGTATTGAGTATTGAACTTGCAATGTACCGAGCAATAACAATCCCCACCATGTTATATGGAAGCGAAACCCTGGGTTTCGTATTGCCGACACATGAACGCATTAAGCAAGTGACACCTCAGACAACTTTAGAGAATCAAATGGTTCCACCATGTTTCAAACGTATCGGTTCTTGAAAAAGCTAGTTGCTAGAGCGTTTAAGTTATGATTACTAAACCCCGCTTAATATAGCCTGGACACCTATGTAAGACACATATACAAGAAAACCACCTACCGAAATCTCTTCTTTAAGGTAAGCTTGTGGACGGTAAGAGGAAACTGGGTAGACAACTCAAAAGGTACAAGAGTGTTTTCCACGAAAACTTAAAGGGGAAAGCACACAATAGAACGAATTGGAGAAAAATTGCAAACTCAGTTAACAGCGACAACCAAAAAGTAAAGAGGCAACAAAGCAATGAGATTTTTGAATGTCCGGGAGTGCGGAAGAGAGATAACATCACATGTCGGAATTTTCAGCCACAGAAAAACTCATGAAAGAAAACGCCTTGCGAAACCAGCGAGTAATGGCAGTAGTAGTAGTAGTAATTGTTACTTTGTTTATTATATATCTAATAAATGGGTAGTTATACTTGTTATGTAAACTATATGCCTAAATAAATAAATAAATGTTATCCGTAATATGTAATATAAGTTTGAGCTAGAGCTGAGCAACTGAAAACTGTTGCTCTATAAAATTGAAATGGAATGAAGTCCTTTGTCGCCCGGCATCGTTTCGGCCTTTTCCCAGTCTATTCAGCGAGTGACTGGCGACGCGTCCGCAATAAATAAAACGAAAGTTGGCATAATAAATAGGTGAGGAAAGACGGACCGAAAAACTTTTTCAATTTTTCATGCGGAAGTTTTATCGCCGATGAAATTCTTTCCAACTGCGGATGGTTTATAAGCAAGGCATTATAATACAGGAAATTTGTCGGAAAAAAGAACTTTGAGATAGTTATTTTAGTCCGTTTAGAGTTGGTTTATTATATTTTTGCCATATCGAATAGTGGATGTTTTTGCCTGGCTAAGATTCTAAATAATGTAAGTTTATGTCTTAGATCTTATAAACTTCGTTGATAAGTAAATTCGCTTCATTGTTGTTGAAGACACGTCGGCGACATTCTGATTATCTTTGTCTTTGACACTGATTGACCAATAATCTGTCTTTTTTTTGGGTATATACCATTTTTATGTCAAAAGAGAAAATATAAATATATAAATTTGAGAAAATAAATATTGTTATTCAAATATTAATTATTATTTATTGGATAATATTTATTAGTATATTAATTATTTAAAGAAAAAAACTTGCACAGATAAACTAACATAAATATATATTTCACTGAATATAAGTCGGTTTAAAAACAATTATTTACAACTACATAATATGTAATACTGATTTTACTGATTTTTTAAAAATTTGAAAGTGTCAAATTATCTACATTTCTTTCCTTTTCCATTTCCCTCACCCATTTCCCTCATCCCATTTCCCTCACCCATTTCCTTCACTCGGTTTTTCTTATTTCTCGCCTCATTTAATTAAACAAAATATTCTTGTAATATCTTTATTAAATACTTATCTAACATCAACAAAAATAAAGAAGATTAACAATAATAATTAAAGATTTTAATACATTTATTTGTTGAAGGTAAAAATGCTAGATTTCTTTGGCTTAAAACCTACATTCTGGTTTAAAAAAAAGCGACGAGTTTGTGATATTTTGATATGTCAGTCTTTTCCCTTAATTTTAGCGTTGTCCGTATCATGCTGTACCTAGCCCAAAGAGTAGATGGTCGCGTTCATCAGGACAAGTTGATCAGTGAGCGATGTGCCATCGATTGGATGTCCTGCTAAACGCGCTTTTTAGCATCCCTTAGACTGAATTGTTTTCACCCATTTATAGCATAAATCGAGGGGATTAGTCAACCGAGAACAATAAACAAAATGGTTTGTTTTCGTTTTCCAAAACATTTTGTGACATTTGGCGTATGTGACGTTTAATCCATCATGCATCGGTAGCGTAGAGTATTTTAAATCTGATGGAAAAAATGGCGACTGATCCCATAGCGCTCACAACTAATCGGCGCGTTCAGCAGAAAATTAGTGATCGCTGCAGTAGCGCTATGTCCTGATGAACGCGACCGCCGGCTTTTTCTGCTTGCCATGTCGCTAAAATATGCCATCAAGACTGTCTCCGAAGCAATATCCTTAGCATTTCTTTCGGCACACCATTTTTCGTATACTTTCAATGCTTTTTCATATCGCCCCCTACTTTTCTCTGGAAGTAAACTGGCTTCTGCTCTTTTTGCAGCTTCTGTAAGTTTTGATGGAGTACCAATATTAAAGTAGTCTTCATTATCAGAACTTTACGATAACATTCTGGCTTTCTATGTCGAGAAATTCAAAACGGTCACGTAGTTGTTTGTCTAGCTGTTGAAGGTTTGCGCCATAACAACCACTGGTACCGGTAACTATAGATATAGAAATGCCAAAACAGAAAACGACAAATTTTCGCATATTTATTTTTTTTTTCAAAATAAAATACTGTCCCTATTTTTTAATTAATGATGTGGTTGTAAATAAAATAGTATACAAACCTCGAAGGAAAGTTTTCTCGAGATTTAGTTAATCTCTCGACAGTAATGAGACACTTCCCTCCTCGGTATGTAATATACTATTAAATAACACATATCTTGTTTTTGAAAATATAGAACATACTTCAGAGGTTTTCATACTTTTAGTGTTGTGGAGTTCTTTTAAGGATAAGATTTTTCCTATTGCGGACTTTTATTAGTCATGTCATAATATCTATACCATATACCTATTTCCTTTAACTTATTAATATACCAATCTAATTTATCCACTAACTTTATCACACTACAAAAACAAACTTTCAAAAAGAACACAAATCTAAAATATCGTCGGAAATCCAAATCAACTCTTTATTATCACGGGTCAAACAGGCTACAAAAAGCACAAAAAGTGGCATTAATTATTTTTTTTTATTTTTTTGACTTTTCAATGTCAAAACATATTTTAATATTTTTCTGGTTACTGGTTCTATGTGTTCCCCATTCATCATAGCTATTTTTCAAAGTAGTATTTTAAAACATTTTTAAAAAAGAATGTATCGCTATATGATTTAATTTTTGTTTAAAATTTATATGAAATGTATTTGAAATAATATGCCAAATATTTTCAAAATAATAAATACACGTATCAGTTAATGTTGAAGATTAAAAAAAATTAAGGGTCTATATTTTTATTAAATGTTGTCAACGCAGCGAAAAAAAGGTCCATGTTAGCATTCACGTCTAATATTGTTCTGCGCATGCTCAGTAGCATATTCAGAGAGAAGGATAGGTTTATAGGATAATCTTGTTCTAGAAAGAAATAAATAGAAAAATGTATATAAAAGTCCCTTAAAAAAAGTCGTGTGTAATATACATTATGGCATAGCTTTATCCAGGAAGTTTATAAAATCTAAGGTCTATATATAGTTTTACTCTCGTTTGTTAAAAGCTACTTAAAGTCTTATTGAAGGGAAACTTCATTACATACATTGTTGGGAGTAACGGCAGTGTTGCCATAGCTACCCCATTCGGGGTAAATTTACCTCTTTGTAAAACAATTTAACTGGCTCTGGGTAACGATCTGTGCCATACGTGACTAAGAAAATCACTATAATAAACTTGATGCTGTACCTGTGTACCAATATCCTATAGTTGTGTGCTAGGAAGTAAATTATCATGCATATTTTCATCGATAGGTTTGTAGCTTCTGAACAACGGTCTAGGTAAAGCATCTAGCTCAGTTTCCAGCTAGAATTAGAACCATTAGAGTTAGCAACTAACGTTTTCATTGGGGGACACTGTAATATCTATTTCAAACCAATAATCAACGAGAATATTCGTATAATTTAACAATATTACTGTAAACCACTATAAATACGAAAGTTGGTTAGGTTTAAATTTTTTTCTCTTCTTAAATAAATTTAAGCGCTAACATTATTAGGCATTTGCATAAAAGTGTGTATTTTGGGTGGTATTCCACAAAATTTGCAGGCTATGGAGGAAAGAAAAAATGTATAGAAATAAATTGAAAATAATATTTATATTAAAACAGCATTATATGTCAATTTTTCAAACATGTTCTTCAAATCCTTCTATTTAATAGCTGTCAGTAAGAAGTTTCACTTCAAATATGCGCACATAGTGCACACACTGTTTTATTTTATTTTATATCTTTGTGTATGACTTTTAATATATTTTAAGTTGTAAATGAATTTCAGAAAAAAATCAGAGATTAGGAATTATTTCAGCATATTCTTTTTTCTATTTTATTGTCCGCATTTTATTCATCCTTGTCGATTCTATAGCTCGTTTCTCTAGAAAAGCGAACACGAGGTCGAAATAAATAGCTAAAATACCTTGGAAGCCAAACAAAAAGCAGCTCAAAAAATAAGCTAAAAACATATTTTTTTCGTCGAGACTCGGCGACTAGTACAATGAGAGATATCTGCCGAGTTGCAGTTGACTTTTGCTTGAAATTCGAGTATTTTTAGCAGCACAAAAGCCGCAGGTAGCGTGGATGTTAGTAAAAAAACCTGTAGTATTTTCGAAGTATGTGGAAAATATTGCGCTCCCTTTTCAAATATGAACTTGTTATTTTCAACGTATAGATAGAAGATTAAATTGAATATGTACAGCGTAAGTCAATGATAGAGCAAATTCATTATCTCATTAGTTTGGGGAAAAATATAATGAAAGAAGCGATAGCCTCTAAAAGAAAAATAAAAGAGGCTTTTTTGATACAATCTAATAAAAATAATGTATTGCTCATGCATCTGTAGATGTTAATAATGTATGGCAATCGCTTCTTTAATTTTAAAGAACATAACATAAGTAAAAATTAACAAATTAAAAATAATCATACAGAAAGTTTGAAGCTTTTAGGTTTTACCTTATTAAATAATTATTGTTAGCAGGAAGTAATTGTCTATTTTTTGAAGTTTAACTTGATATAATATTATTTTAACAGAACGTCAACGCTTTTATAGACGTATCTATTTAAAAAACAAACTAAAGTGTTTTATAATATATAAGGGTCGAATAGTTGCTTTAAGATTTTTAAATAGTTTTTTTCTTCGTTCTTTGTATTTTTTGTTTTAGACCGTTTAATAATAAAATCAATATAAATAACAAAAATATATTATTTTTGGTTTTTAATTATAAATAACACAAGAAATCTGCATCTTTGCAGTGGGTAAAAAGTGGATAGTTCACCACTGAAAAATTTCAAAAATATATATTAGTAATTCAATGTTGTTGTAGGGTACGACTAGAGGGTATCTATCCCTCTAGCCCTCTAGTCGTATCCTATGCATATACTAATGGGCACTTCAACTGCATGTAATTTTGGCTTGTTTGTCTAGCTTAAGATTGGACCACTCGATCGCTTCGATATAGGTATCTCTATTTTTCTATTCTACCTCAACTAGAATTTGATTTTCTATGCTTCGGTTCAAGTGGGCGATTGATATTTCCCTAGGAATGAAAATAATGATCACTCCATCGCCTATGAAAGGTCTTTCTTAAAAATTTGTCAATATGAATCGTTTGATACCCTCAAAGCTCCACGAAAACTTTTTCTATTGTTAACGTTATGCTCGATAAGTATTTCCATTCAAGGATCACTTACACGTGTGAAAAATCGAATACTATTTTTATTTGGTGTTCCTTTGAAGCTGCTCTGAATAAAGAAGTACTATGTAGTAAAGATAATATTTAGACTTTATTGCTACTTTTCGGATTTTAATTATAAATCAATATTTGCCATGATCTACAATAAATCCAAATTGGATATTAGCTCTATCTAAAATTTACTAGGAAAATATATTATTATATTTCATTATTTTGAATTTTATTAATATGGAACTGCTATGGTAAGAAAAGTAACATTTATTCTTTATAGCTATTTGTTTTTGTGAAAAATAAGAAAATACTGTTTTAATTTTTGTTTATTAGTCGCCCACCTTGAACACCTTTAACTATGACATTTGTCACATTTACGCTGAAAAGTCAGTTTGCCTTGTCAAGTAAACGCGAGCACTTTTTGCCCAGAAAAATCATTTTAAAAATTACGATGAGCGATTCCGAAAGTCTCCCTTCAGATATAGAACTTGCCGCAGTACGTGCCACGGAATCATTTTTGTTGGAAAAGTTAATATATTTAGATGTTCGTAGTTGTTTTTCATTATTATAGCAACTAGTTGTGTTATAGATTCATAACACCACTAGTTGTGTTATGAATCTCATAACGTATTGTATTTGTATTTGTAGTTGTCTAAGAGTGGGACCCATAGGGGACCCTCCACTGAGGCCGCGAGGGCCTATTATGGCTCAGTTTCTACAAGCTCTAATTTACAAGAGCGTCAAAGTTCATCCTCAAGACCCAGCCTCTTAATATAGGCCGTTATGTCTGAGGGCGATATGTCTCCTAGGTCTGATAGGTCTAGCATGGGTTTGCCAAACATCTCAAACCTGGTCCTGCTCCCAGCGGGGCAGGTACACATAACGTGCTTCATTGTTTCATCATCTTCCATACAGAGTCGGCATTCGGCGTCTTCCACCAGTCCCGTCCTCTGTAGGTGAGATCTCAGCCGGCAGTGGCCCGTGTACACTGCAGTGAGCACACGCGTTCCATTCCTACCGGCCTTTAGGAGTCTCCTGTTCTATGTTTGGATGGCCCTGCTAGGATTTTCTTGGCATGTTCCATTCCGGGACTGTCATTCCAGTCCCGGAACGTCGCACCCCTAACCCATTCACAGAGCCTGTCTCTTGCGAGATTTTTAGGAACGCTAAGTGTCGGTTCTGGGCCCACGAATGACGAGCCTGCACCAATTTTGGCGAGGGAATCAGCACGTTCATTTCCCTCTAGGCCGACATGTCCCGGTATCCATATTAGCGACACTTTGTTCCTATCACCCAGTATATTGAGTAGTTTCTTACAATGAAGAATCGTCATAGACGTGCTTTTCGTTGCCTTAAGTGCTTTCAGCGCGGCTTGACTATCCGAAAATATGCATATTGTTTTCCCGGTGTATTGCTGTTCTACCAGCAGTTGCACACAGGTTTCAATAGCATATAGCTCAGCTTGGAAAATCGTGGTATTTTTTCCAAGACTGTGGTAGATCTCAGTCTTTGGACTGCTGCAGTAAATTCCTGCGCTAGATCCTTTTTCGTTTTTGGATCCGTCCGTGTACCAACACATTTCCGCATGTAATAAGCCGTTTCCCGGCTTATCCCACTCGTCCCTGTTCGGAAACAGGACGTTGTAGGTGCGCGTCAAGAGTTGGACTGGTTGTGTAAGATCCGAGATCATTCCCATAATCTCATCCGACTGTAGTTCTTCTACTAGCCGGTTTTGTATGAACATAATTGTTCCTTGGCTTCCTCGTGCTATATTTAGAAACCTATATGTAGCCCATCTCATGCTTGTCGTTGTAGTTTCGACAATTTATTCTTTGCCGTTATTTGGTTGGCTTTCTGCCACCAGGCAACTGCACCATACGTGATAATAGGTCTGATGGCCGTCACGTATAGCCAGTACATATTTTTGGGGTTTAATCCCCAGTTTCTACCACAAATTCGGCGGCATGCCCATAGAGCATAGCAAGCCTTTTTTGATGTTTTTTCCAGATGAGAGGTCCAGCTAAGTTTTTTGTCCAGGTTTAATCCCAGATACTTAACTTCCTCCGCAAACGGAATTGTCTCACCAAGAAGAATGGGCGGTTTCAGTTTGTCTGTTTTCCTTCTTCTGGTGAATGGTATGATCACGGTTTTCTGTGGGTTTACACTTAATTGTTCCAGTGTGCACCAGCCGTGAATTGCATCTAGGATTTCCTGTATTTTTGAGGAGATGTCCTCCTCTTTGTGTCCTTTTACTAGGATCACCAGGTCGTCCGCATATGCCTGTGCTTCAACCTCGTATGCATCGATGATTGCCATCAGGTCGTCCGCTAACAGGGTCCACAGAAGAGGAGAGAGAACTCCTCCTTGCGGGCATCCCCTGCCCGGAACAAACCTAACGGACTCACCACTGAGCGAGGTCGTTGCTACTCGATTTTTGAGCATTTGCTCAATCCATTCAGTTATGGTAGCTTCGACTCCTCGTGCTTTCACAGCGCCTAGGAGCGATTGAGGGGTGACATTGTTGAATGCTCCCTCAATATCTAGGAATATCCCTACCGCAATTTCTTTGCGATCAAAGGTACTCTTAATTTCCCCTACCAAATTGTTGAGGGCCAGTTCTGTTGATTTTCCCTGTTGATAAGCATATTGTCGGACATTCAGGGGATTAGACGTAAGAATCCTCCCCCTAATGTGTCCATCCAATATCTTCTCCAGAGTCTTCAGCAGAAATGATGTAAGGCTTATTGGTCGATATGAGCCAGGTTGTAGGTTTTGTTTCCCCACTTTCGGTATGTATACCACCTTTGCTCTCGTCCAGTCAGCTGGCAGGTGTGACCATGCCAGACTTGCCCTAAAAATTCTTAATAAGCGAGGGACGATAATGTTCTCAGCCTTCTGCAATAAGGCCGGAAACACTCCGTCCTCTCCTGGGGATTTGAATGGGTCGAAACTTTCGATCGCCCCTTTAGTCTCCCTATAGGTGATTACTTTCTTCGCTATCTCCCAATCCTCTTTTTTGGGCCGGTTTTTACGACGCATGAGTATCGGGGGGGGTAGCTCTTCATCACCTAGTATCAAGCAGCCTGGGAAGTGTTTTTGGGCCAAAATCTGTAGCGTTTCTTTCCTGGACTCTGTGAAATGACCGTCGGGGCGCTGTATCGTCCCTAGCATCTCATAACGTAACTGAAATACTAAAAAAATAGTGATGTAAAAACGTTACAACTAAACGGTTGTAGATAAAAATATTAAAAATGCGTAACCAACGAATGCCATTTATAATTACATATTCAACTAACAAATACCATGATTCATAGGGTATGTTTTCTTCCGTAGTTTAAAGCTAAAAATAAAATAAAGATATTTGTGATACTTAAATATGTATATTGTTTGAATATATGGATAAAAAATACCAAACTACACTCACAAGCACGAACCACGGGCACCTTAAAATTTTGATGTATTTTAAAGTATAATATATTTTGTTCTAGTGGGCCGATTTTGATTATTTTAAAGCAATCTATAGCTAAATTATTTGATTTTTTGAATTAAAAATGAGTTCGTATGTAAATTATATAAGGGAAAACAAAATGTTGATATTTTGGTGATAGTTTGAAACACTCTGTGGAATATTTTAAGAGCAAGGAATTTAAAAATAATTTTGTCATCTAGATATACCCTTTCTCGATAGTTTGTCTTTTGATTCGTCTCAATAGCTTTATTTGTGTTGGATATATACGCTTTTGAAGAAGATACTAACATTTTTTCGTAATTTGTACATTAAAACCATGTCTCTGCTTTTTGTCCTAGTCAACAGAACTAGTAAGACAGTCCGTTCACGTACATGTACATTTCTTAGGTGCAATTCATAACACATTTGAAAAGCTGGCAATTACTCGATCGTTTTGCGACATAATTTTGATCTCTATCATCTTCAATTTAACGCAAATAAAAGTTGATTTTCACTATACCTTCCATATCAGCTCCCTTCCGTTTCTCTTCCGTTTATAATATAAAATATTATATCATATCAATGGACACTATCCGTTCCGTTTCCCTTCGGTTCCATATCCTTTCCTTCCATACATTTTTTTGACGGACGGACTGAAGCGTATCGGAAACAGCATTGTCGAGTTCTTACATTTGTACCAGCTCTGTTAAAATTTTGGTGATATTTATTTATTCTTTTATCTCTTAATTAAATTTATTACCTTTTTCAAAAGATACAAATTTTTAAAATAAAACTTTCGTAATGATATAAATTATATAATAAGGAGTATGGAACTGATACGGAACGGAAGCTTACGTATAGCGTCAATACAGGAAAAATGCGGAACGGATATGGAATGGATATAGAATGGAAACGGAAGGTATAGTTAGAATCAACCTTAAAGCGGATACTTTTGAACTTAAAACCATTTCTGCTGGGATAACTGCCCAACAGCGAGCAGACAATAATAATATGATTTTTCAATAACAGTGGCATTGCTAAAATGTTAGTGTCTTCTTCAACAGCGAATATCTAAAAAAATGAAGCTATTGAGATGAATCAAAAAATAAAATATAGAGAAAAGATGCACCGAGATGATAAAATAATTTGCAAATTCCTTGTTTTTATTATCCTTGTTTAATATTAGTGTTTTATTTTGCTGTTGTTTTTGCCTAACACCAAAGGTAAAAAATGTCCATACCTATGTGGCGGATTTATCTCTCCAAAAAAATCCTTTATGGGTATTTCGCCACTGCACAACAAGAAAATCTACAAAATAAAATATTAATTTTTTGTAAACACTTCTGCGTTAAACCTAAACGGACACTGCTTGTCAGAAGTTATGTTTACAGTTATACAAATTTGCCTAACAAAGAAAAAATAACGCCAAAATTATAATGAAAGAAGCGATAGCCTCTAAAATAAAAATAAAAGAGGCTTTTTTAATTCACTCTAATAAAAATAAATGTATTGCTTGTGCATCTGTAGATGTTGCTGGCAATCTGTTGATGACAATCGCTTTTTTGATTTTAAAGAACATTACATTAATAAACATAACATACGTAAAATTTAAAAATCATCAAACAAAAAGTTTGGGGCTTTTTGGTTTTACCTTATTAAGTAATTGTTATCAGGTAGTAATTGTTAATTTTAAAGTTTAACTTGATATAATGTCATTTTAACAGTACGTCAACGGTTTCTTGTAGACCTATCTGTTTTAAAAAAGTAAAGTGTCCTCGAATAGTTGAATTGAAATATTTTAAATAGTTTTTTTCTTTATTCTTTGTATTTTTTTTTGCTTCCCACGACAGAAAGAGATAAACTTTCCGAAACGTTAAGTATTTTTTTCTTTGTTAGGCAAATTTGTATAACTGTAAACATAACTTCTGACAAGCAGTCTCCGTTTAGGTTTAACGCCAGAAGTGTTTACAAAAAATAACTTTTATTTTGTAGATTTTCTTGCAGTGCAGTGGCGAAATACCCATAAAGGATTTTTTTGGAACTTTAAACTTTTTTTTGTGCGTTAAGCAACTTTTGCCAGTAAAAACCGCTAACAAGTTTTCGTTAGGATTTTACGCAAGGGTGTTTACAATACCTAACTTTTTTATTTTGTAGATTTATTTCCCTGTATCATAATACTCAGACTTTGAATAAATTCGTAAATAAAAGTTAAAATTAAAATATCTGAAATGAAACTTTCAAATAAATAAATAATTATACATAACTTGTTAAGTTAAGATTCTCAGGTATTTTTTACACTAATATATCTTTTATATAACTTTGGAACCATGTTTCGTTCGTATACAGTAAAACGAGTTTCAAAATTATAAAATTTGTTTGATTAAGCTGTTCGAAAAAATATAAAAAAATGCAAACTTTAAAAGAAAATCATACAAAAAAAATGAAAAACTCGAATTTTAATATGAATTGTTATTGAACATTTTTTTAATTCTACGCTAATTTTAATATTTTATTTAGTAATTTATGTATCAGACAGATATATCCGTATTATTAATATCCATATTAATATAAATTTTAAATAATTGTATCATCAGTTTAGCCTAATTAATTCTGCATTGAACATTAATTAATTATTAATCAATCTCATGTCTAAATTTTAATGCAAATAGAATAAAGCCAACAATATGAAATCAACTATTGTACGTAGGTAATAATAGATGGTTTGTAAATTTCATTAGGTGACAATTATTCAGCTAGACAGATTGGCTCGTATTGAAACGAATGTTTGAAATCGATAAGTTCATTGGATTAAATGGGAATAATTATCTTTATAAAAAGGCACCACATGAAGTAATTCAGTATCAGGATATCGTTTATTTTCACCAAATGGCATTTATTAATCTATTAATAACCCCAAGATAAAATAAATACAGTTCTTAATTGTATTGCGTGTTTACCAAATTTGACGTGATGACTACAAATAGCCATGTTTTCTTCTGTCTTTTTAATAGTGTAATAAAACATTGAATTAAAAGTTTGATATAGGCCTTTCTTAGTCTAATCGTTGAATATACAATCACCATCGAAGAAAAACAAACCTAGATGATAAAATTATTTTTAAATTCCTTGCTTTGTTAATATACGCCACAGGGTGTTTCAAACTTTCACCAAAATATCAAAATTTATTTTGCTCTCGTATAATTGACAATTGAACTTTTATTTTTAATTTAGAAAGAAATATTAAAAAGCCAAATAATTTAGCTACAAATTGCTTAAAATATCATCAAAATCGGTCCACTAGAACTCAATATACAGGGTGCTCCGAACTTTATTTCGGATGCTTTGGCAGGATATTCTGCAGATAAAAATAAGTAGAAAAGTTCGTATAAATGCATGTCCTAAAATGCTTAGTTTCGCAGATACAGGGTTTAGAAGTTTCATTTTTATTTTGATTTTTTCCAAATAATTTCTGAAGTAAAGTCAATATTTGTATGTAAATTAGTGTCTGGGATTTTTTTGACATGAGAAATTTGATTTTGTTGTCAATATGACCCCTAATTTTAGAGGGTGCCACCTACATATTTTTAAGTGCTTTTAAGAGTAATAACTTTTTGTCTGTACCTGTATAAAAATACTGAGTAAAAAAGGTAACGTTTTTTACGTAAAAAAGGTATTTTGGTAAAAATATTCGCTACGAGTAATGGTTCTTGTGATATTTGGAATCGAAGTTATCAATACCTGTAATCATTGACATAAATCAAACAAGTTAACTAGTTATTAGACCGATCACATAAATTTGACATGATTTTGTGTCAAAACTGTTTTGTCATCATTTTTTCGAATTTAAATTTATGATTAATTTAAAAAAATAAAGTTGCCAAATTTATCATTTCAGTTGATTAAGTGTCTACTCAATACGTTTCTGTTTTGTCAATAATGATATGTATGGACTATTTCCATTCTAATTATCTTGAGAACGGTTGCTCGTAGCGATTTTTACCAAGAGACATTTTTACGTAAAAAATACGGAAATGTACATTTTTTCACTGAATTCAACAGATACGGACGAAAAGGTATTACTCTTTAAAACAGTTAACACACATGTAGGTGGCTTCAAAAAACAGCAGTACACCAATTTTCATCCCAATATTGATTGTATCTCCGAAACTAAGCAAGTTAAGGTTATGCGAACTACTTTTATTTATTTTTATCTGCAGAATATGCTGCCGAAGTTTCCGGAATACAGTTCGAACCACCCTGTATAAAGCTATAAAATACATGAAAATTTTAAGGTGGCCATTTATCGTGCCGGTGAGTGTATATAATAAGTCATTTACGTATAAATTCCTATAATTGCTACAAAGTATTCACCATCTAAGACTTCTCTTGTATTTCAGCTTATGGTAATTTGGGCAGCATCCTCAGCACCAAAGGACGAACGTTGGAAGCGGAGGAGGCCTTCAGAAAAGCCCTAGATTTCCGACCGAACATGGCCGACGTTCATTACAACTTGTAAGTATTACGGCTTTTGCATTAATGAGTTACGAATGGAAATTCTGGCAAATTTGAGCGACTCTGGTAGCGCTCTATTTCAGACTTCAAAGTAGTTGTAATAGAGGCGGTTTCTAATATCTCCTTCGTTACGTAACTTTCTTAGATTCTGAAATATGTAATGTGTGATTTTTCATTTCACTTCTTTTAGTTTTATTGAAAAATACTCTTCATAGAATTTTACTGTACTATTTAGTGTTTGAGTTTGTATAGGCTTGGTGCATTTCAGTTGATTTCAAAAAATTCCGACCGGAGCGCTGTATACGGCAGAAATCAGAAAATTTCGCTATATATTTGACGCAGTCCCGGTTACACTTTATGTTGATCGCCTTAAAATAATATTGAAATCGTGGCTTTGTCAAAATATTTAAGTATTTTAGTTTTTTGCTAGTGCCGTTATTGAGACTATAAAACACTCAGGTACGATGTTTGTATGATGTAACGCTGTTTCGGGTAGTAAAAAATAAGTTAAAAATAATTCGAACTAGGCGTCGGCGTAGTGTTGTGTTGTGACAATTTCAAATATTAATAAAATTGCCGAAAAAATGTTAACGCGTAAAGAAGAGCGTAATTAGGGCCTTGTTGTGTGCAATAACATTCAATAATTCAACTTTCCCGAATATTCAACTTTCCTGAAACAACATTTCATAGCTTCGTAGTTTCTCACACCGATTTGATCAGTAGCAAAAATGGATTCAAGCAGTTCGACGAAACAAGTGAGTAAACAAAGTGTTCGTTACATAATCAAAAAATTAAAAAGACTCATACTATGAGAATAAAATATAATTTTCAATATTAATGGTATATTTTTTAATCAACTAGTGGATAAATATTTTATGAACGTCTGATAAAATTATAATTATGTACTTTTAAACTTTTTTATTATAGCTGAAATAGCCCCAATTATGACCCCACTAGTGAAACGAGTGATTAAAACTGTAGCGTGTTTTAAACCACTACCACTGCGAACGGCAGCTTTTCATCGGAGAGCAGTCGTGGATAAGGTATTTCACTAGAGAGAAAATTAATCAGTAATAATTAACAAAAGATATATAGATATTGGGCGCCAGGCATGTACAGAGAAAGAAAACACAGTTGTATAATACTTAAAACTAATGACTATATTTATTCATGTCGTTCTTTGCTGATACATGACATTGTAGAGTTCTAGTAAATATAAAGTGGTTATATGTCAAAGAAAGTGGTGGTAAGAGTCGTACTAAATATTAATGAAAACAACTACGATAAAATACAGGACATGCAAAGTTTAAGAGAAAATATGAAATGTAGCATTACTTTAATTAATTTGATATATTCCATATGATGCTAAATCGAAGATGTTACAACCTGTAGATTCTAGAATCTATGTTTGATTATCCATCTATTAAAATAGTGCAATAATATCTATAAAAGTAATACCATTACAAGACGTAATGCAATGAAACCTAAGATTTAAATTATATTTTAAAAAATTTTTAGAAAATGTTTTAGATGTTAAATGTAAAACTAGAACTTAAATATACACTTAGCTGTTCTTTTATGTAACCTTGCTTCAAACAGTAGCAGCGTGAGGTGGTCTAGCATCTCTGTACTGTCTGTCGGCGATCCTGTTGGCCAAAACAACAAAAGGGGCCAGATTGAGGACACCATGAATCACTACAGCCGTAGCTAACTAGCTTATAGCTGGGAACGAAGCAGCACGGGACTCAAGCTACCTCCACGCTGTGGCACTTATATGTAAGAAAAAATCATTCTTACTGGGGACACTCGTCCACAGGACATCTGTACATAAGATAATGTCTGTACATAAGACACTACCCGTACCTTGGACACAGTCCGTATCTTGGACACAGTCCGTACCTTGGACACAGTCCGTACCTTGGACACAGTCCGTACCTTGGACACAATCCGTACCTTGGACCCTAAAAATATGAAACTGTTGTTTAAGACCAAACAAGGTCTAATAAACAAAATAAACCTACCTCCAAATACTTCCGAGGGCTCAACAAATAATAAACAACCTGTCCTTTCTTCCATGTGACATTCTGGAGGACAAAAGAAAAGGGACGCCAACGTGCCAGCAAAACACAAATACAAGTTGGGACATCCGTAACTCTACCCTAAAAATATTCAATAATAATATCGAATCTATAAAAGGCAATAACTATCTTCACCTGTAGCCTCGAAATAGCAGCTGATTCAAATTATACAGCAAGATTTAAATAATCACCATTTCTAAAAGCTGGGATACAACAGAGCGTCAAAACAAAGTGAGGTTAAGCACGGAGAGAGTTGACAGAAGCGATATTGACAGCGCCTCCTCAGAGCGATAACAGGGTTGTGTCGAACGATAACAGGGTTGGCGACTTGGGAACGTAAAAATTACGCGTCAAATAAACTATCCGGCCTGAACGAGAGGGAATCCGGTGATGATAGGCCAGGCATCATATATTATATATCAAAAAGACATGTAACGAACTAAAAACGTTACAAAACTATGCTGGTTACCGTAAGTTTTTTTAGTTGGAATAATAAATTATAATACAAGGCAGACCTTTCAAAGGAATATATCAAAATATTTACATTTTTATTTTTATTTTCAGAATTTTTATATATTATACTTCCTAACACTTTTAGAATAATTATGTAATACATTTTTGGTATACTCGCTATTTAAACCCGTGTATTTGTATACAGGGTGAGTTTCCTACGATGTTCTCTAGCACCAGCGGAGAATGCACCAAGCCTATAACTACAGCTCATACTTTGATATTGTGGCTTATGTTATATTATTACAATTTTTTCTAGTAAAATGTATTAATTTAAAAAATAAAAATTTCCCAAATTCATTAATTCAGTAAAATAACTATTTAGTCAACACATTTGGTTTTCGTCAATGATAACTTGTATTGATAATTTCCATTCCAGGTATCTTGAGAACAGTTGTTCGTAGCTATTTTTACCAAGAGATCTTTTTATATAATAAATGTCGGAAATTTATATTTTTTTACTGATTACTTTAATACGGGTACAGAAAAAAATAATTACTCTTCAAATCCGTTAAAAAATACGTAGGTGGCGCCCTCTATAAAGAGAGAGAGAGAAAGACATATTGACGCCAAAATCAAATTTATCATGCCAAACAAGACCTAGACACCAATTTTCATCCAGATATCGAGGTATTTGGAAAATTCGAACCACAATGTAATTTCTACTCCCTGTATCTCTGAAACGAAACACTTTAGAACAACTTTTTACTTATTTTTATCTGCAAAATATGCTGGCCAAAGTTTTCCGAATACAATTGGGACTACCCCATATATGATAAAATATTCCCATAGCAATAAACATACAGATATTTTCTAAATGTACCTTATAAGAAAAAAAAAACGTTTTATACATTTATTTTTTAAATGAAATGGCAAGTAGAATTCTCAATATTTATTTCATCCTTTCGATAAACTTTGTTACAAAATAACATCGATTTTTCGATGAAAAATATGGAAAATGTCAAGATATAACTTGGAATTGCGAGCACTTCAATTAATTGGCAAGAAATTATTACGGCATTTACCGGCACTTTGACTATTAAAACCGTTTAAAGTTTTACTTCTCTCGGGATCCCAAGAACTTTTTCCTTTAATTCTTGAAAATTTGATTTTCAGCAGAATTGCACACAGACAAAAGTCACTAATTAGCCTGAAAACCGATGTTTTTGGTAGACAACCGGAAGTCTTCGCTTTTAAGCGAACTCCGTGAAAGTAGTTTTCAAGATCGGAAAAATCGTTCAAAGGCCAGTAGTAGTACGGACTTTTCTTCCATTTAAATTTGGTTTAGTCCTTTCAAAATAGAGATGGCTTTGGTACGCGTTACTTACTAAAATTTTGACCATATTTAAGATAAAAAAACAATTTTTATCTTTATAGTGCATTGTTTAGAAAAAAATGTTTTAGGAACTAAACGTAAAAATAAAATAATTAGGTCAGATCTAAAAAATGAAATTACAAAAGTAACGAATACATATTAAAACTTAAACTGAAAGGTCTATAATATATTTTTTTAGTAGTAAATATATTTAGAATATCGTAGTTTCCTATGATGTTCTCTATGGGTATCTCGGAAACTACGGGAGATAGAGAGTCGGTTAAATAGAGAAAGAATAGCAGTTTTGTGGGGTCATAAACATGCGACTTCCAGATTTTTGAAAAAGTGCATTGCTTACTAGATATTTGGAAAAAAACAAATTTCGGCTAATTTAAAAATTGTCCCTAATTCCATTATAATCTGTTTTAGACAAAAAGTTTTCAGATAAAAGTTATAGATAATTACATCCCTAATAAGTTTGTTTTTTCCGATTTTTTCTAAAGCCTGTCATTTTTGACATATAACACTGTTTTTTTAAATGGAAAAGTTGGCTATGACTTCATAAAAAGCGCCATTTTTTAAGCTTTTCAGCGATATAAGTTATAATGATTTTTTTTGAAAAATTACTGAGTTATTCTTCGTTAGCCAATTCTTATCTTTCTTGACAAATTTCACTTAGTTGGTATGGTATTCTTATTCTGTTATGATTTATAACTTATAAAAAGACAGAATATTTTATTAAACGGTTCTTTACAATTTACATTACACAAACTAAAACTTAAAAAAAATATCACTACATACACTTTAAGTTATATTAACAAATGTTCAAAAAAAACCACCATTGTTTTGAGTACATAAAATGTATCTTTTTCAAACTGAATTACAAGCTTTTCTCATAGAACGGCCGGTCGACTTTAATAAACTTCTCCCATACCGCCTCTTCGAGTGCTTCTCTTAATTCATAAGTTCTTTTGTAAACCTTGTTAAAAAAAATCTAAAATGGATAGGCCAGGTGATCGAGGAGGCCCATTCAATTGGTCCACCTTTTCCTATCCCTGAGTTTGCATAATTATAATATAAATAATTTTTAACATTTCTTTCATTATAAGGGGGAGTGTCATAATGAAAGTCATGTTGGAACCACTCTATTAATGCGCGAGTATCTAAATTTAACTTTTCTAAAAAACGTAACTAATAACGCTCACCGGTCAAGATATGTATATTGTATATCCTCGAAAATGTACGACCAAGAAAAGTTGAACCAATAATCCTACACGCTTTTCTTTATTTGAAAAATTCATATTTACAATTTTTATTTATTTTAATTCCCAAAGTTTGGATGTGACAGTTTCACATTACTGAGAGGAACGACGATTGAACTTGTTCCCATGGCTAACTAAGTGAAATTGTTTAAAAATTATAAGAATTGACTATAACTCTATAGCTTATATCGCTGAAAAGCTTAAAAATTGCGCTTTTTTATGAAGTTGTGATTATCTACAACTTTATCAGAAAACTTTTTGTCTAAAATAGATTATAATAGAATTAGGGATAACTTTTGAAATAGCCGAAATTTGTTTTTTTCGAAATATCTAGTAAGTCATGAACTGTTTCACAAATCTAAAAAGCCCATGTTTATGGCCGCACAAAACTACTATTCTTTCCTCATTTAACCGATCTCTACCTCCAGTAGTTTCCGAGATACCCATAGAGAACATAGTAATAAACTTACCCTGTATGATAATTTTAAAATGTGTATCTTAACCTTCCGTATAACCGATGAAATAATAGACTTTACTCACCCTGTACATTTATAATAGAAAAATTAGTAAATAGTTGTAGAAAGATAAATAATATTTCTAAGTGACTTTTATCATTTTTATATATGGTAGGTTTAAAATAATTAGAAATTGAACTCAAAAACATTTTATATTAGTACATTAAATTTGTTAATTCATAATTGCAAAATTTAGTTAAAAAAAACAATTTTAAAATAAAATGGTAGAGTATGTCTTCTTTAGCTATTAAATATTGCACTGAAAATGTATCTCTTTTTTTGTAGCAAATCAGTTTTTGTGGGTAGACAAAAAAAATGCAAGGAAATTTATTTTAATACATTTGAATAATGTATCTTGTGGGGAGAACTGGGAATCATTGGCGGGTAATGTTATTCTGGCGTGCGTGGGCGAGGCGGCGGCGGAGTTATGCATAGCGGTGGTAGATTTGCAGAGAGCCAGTCTAAATTGAAATCAAAACATTTTTCAGTTGCTCACTTGAACGTCCGTTCACTTAACACAGGTTTTGATGACTTAAGAAACTATTTTAATGAGTATAATTTTGACATTGTTAGAGTTTCCGAAACTTGGCTGTCATCGGATCATAATGATTCGGCATTTGGAATAAATGGGTATAATTTTATAAGAAAAGACAGGGATGGCCGAGGTGGTGGTGTCGGTATTTATATAAAAAAACATTTTCAATATCAAAATATTCAGTTTGATATTCCCACGGATATTTGTGAAATAATTAGAATTAAATTTAAACTAAACAAGAAACATATTTTATTCATAAATATATATAGGACGCCACCATTGGACACTGATAATTTTATCGATACTTTAAGTGACCTAATGAGTATGACAGTGCCGTTCTACGATTGTGTGATTTTTTCAGGCGATTTTAATATAATTTTTTTGGGCGAGTCTCGTTTTTCATCCAGGATCACTAATCTTATTGATACTTTCAACCTTGCTGAACATATTACGCAACCAACGCGCATCACCGATACTTCATCAACATTAATAGATGTCATAATAGCAAATATCAATATGCCGTGCATTTGTAGCCATTCTTTGGCTATTTCTGAGGAACTATCGGATCATTGTTTGGTGTATTCTATATTTAACCTAAAAACCCTTGATAATTGTGAAAAGTATATCAAATTCAGAGATTATGACGCTATTGCGCTTGATGAATTTGAAGAACACGCAGTGCAATTACCGTGGTACCAAGTCTTTTATATTAGTGATATAAATGAAAAATTACAAGTTTTCAATGATTATATTTTATATCTCGTTAATAAGCATGCCCCAATTAAACGTAAAAAGAATCGTGAAAGACCGTTTATGCCATGGATTACAAGTAATATTAAATTATTAATTAAGCTGAGGGACAAGGCTTGGAATAATTATTTAAAAGATAAGAAAGATACTCGCTTAGAGTACTACAGACATTTGAGAAATTACACGAAACATGCTATAATTAGAGAAAAGGTTGCTTATTTTAAAGATTTTTCAATGAAAAAAAATAAAGACTTCTGGAACACGGCTAAAAAACTTAATATAGCCAGCAAATCAAATGTTGATATACCCGCAGATTTAGCTAATGGAGAAGGTGCTAACACACATTTTGCAAATTGCAGTGACATAGATGGCAGCACTTCATCAGATAAAATACAATTCTAATTAATGCTAAATTGTCTTGCAGACGCTTTGTTCTGTGCGCTCGGGGTTTCTTTTTGCTTTGCCGGTGGTCCTCTGTTTTTCTTACGGGTTTGTTTCTTGTTGGTATATTATTGTATTGAAAATGAAATTCTGTTTAGTTATTTTTTACAGGGAGTATGCCACACTGATGCCTTTGGCAATCAGTGAATCGGTTTTATAATCGCGGTGCATTCCTTATTAGGCTATTAGGCTATTAGTCAGCCAAAGTATGGTTTGTATTTTGTATATTTTTTATAATGGGGCCTAATAAAAATATTTGATTTAATTTGATTTGATTTGATCAGCCCAAATTATTGATATTTCCGATTAAAATCAGAACTCGTTACACAATATTTAATATCGCTTTCAACACGTTATACAACATTGATTAATAATTAAGAGTTAGCGTATTTCGTGTTGAATTTAATGCACCGGGAAAGCGGGTGCTTGTTGCACACAAAGTCGATCAAATCAAATTAACAACAGATACGGCAAGAATCTCCGAATCTGAATTTAATTTACTATCCGCAACTGAATCTAACAAAGGCCTAACAGAATGGCATATGAACGTATTAGGATTCAATAGAGATGGAAATCGAAAGGGAGATTGGTGTGTGCCGAATAGTGATTCAAAATGAATAGGTTCCAGCCGATGGCTCGGCATAATGGGATAACTGTCGAAAATATCCCTTGCTCAGTGCCAAAATCTCCCTTGTATAGACTGAATTCGGCTATAATCAATCGATTATTCGTATTTACTTTTTGGAACGTTCGAGTTAATTTCCATTAATACCAATTCTGAAAATAAACTACTCAAAAGAATTAACGCATATTTTCTAAAAAAAATAATTTGAAAAACATGATACTTTGAATTCCCTGTTATTTCATTGAAATGATGAATTTGGGAACTTTTTATTTTTTTCCATAGCAACTGTTAAAATTGCTTTATATCTATCAAAAATAGTAGATAAAATAATTCTTTAACCGCAAGGGTAGATTAAATGATACTTTAACAGCGAGGATAGGTTAAAAACTTTATTTCTTCTCGCACGTTTTTTAATTGCTTCCATTTTTGAAAATGTTTGTATTCCTTTTCATAAGTTATTCGGGATTTAAATGGAAGTAGTTTGGATATGGCATTTGTCGCCTCAGTCTGAATATCTGTTGGTAATTTACTTATCTCGGTTTGAGCCATTTCTGACTCCAATTCAATCAGCAATCGACACGAAAGAGAATTAAAAAATATTGACTCAAAACTGACAACAAAGAGACAGCTTTATTTATTTGTCAAATTACATAGAAACCAACGCCCAATATTTTTTCTTTTCGTAATAAATTCCTTGAAATAATAATTTCTGAATATTTTTTCAAACGTCGCTTTGGAAAAAAAATGTTGTTTTATACACGACGATAAAATTGCATTATCGTCCCCGAAATTAATTCACTCGCGATGAAATTGCTCGTGAATTAATGTATTCGGTCGACGAGAATATACCATTTTATCGTCTTGTATAAAAAATAACTATTAATATATATTTTCACAACTAAGCCGTTTATTCTCCATAATCACAGTTTTAATCGTTACATTTTATACATTTTAAATATGTATTAACTAGCGGTATCTTACAATCTCTTTTATATCTGTTTATGATATATTCCATATTCAATTGATTGCAAAATAATATTTATTAAAATATGTTTTTCATAACTAAGCGGTTTACGAATGCCCGTTTTTAACATCAATTTTAATCTTTACATTTTATATAGTTTTATATTTATAAAAATACCCGATAAATTGAAATAAAAGGTAGGGATTATCTTTGCAACGTTTACACAATGAATGTTATTTCAAGGTTTATAAAATTTAATATACCAATGTTTTGAATATTATATTCAAATCGATAGATTATGCTGCAGTTACATAGCTTGTATACGGAAATTTACAAAATAAATATTTTATAATAGTATGTGTTTAGCAGTAGCGGGCGTTAAAATATTTGTCTACAAAATATTTATGTGTAGTTTTGTTAATCAATAATTTTTGAAATTAGATATATTAGTTTTTAAATTAATTTGTATTAAGATGGGACTTCTTTTTTTATTAGCTTGAATGTAAATTTTATTACATTTTTTAGAGATTTTAATTTATTATATTTTTTTTCAAGACCAAGACTAAGGTCTGGTCTTGGTCTTGAATTATTTTTATTGCATTGCAAAGTGTACTGTAAGATGCCGAAGCAGCTTAACAGTTGCTAAAGGCTCATCGTAACCTTATTAGAATATTTTAAACGGAAAAGCGGTAATTATGTCACTTTATGCCCCTTAATTGCTGTTAAGGAGGTGAGTTTTGTTGATCTAAATAATAACGGTTTATATATTTATAATTACTTCGTTGATCTAAATAATAACGGTTTATATATTTATAATTACTTCATTTTTAATTCCTAAAATATTTTCATTAAAAGAAAATATGTATAAGTTGGCAACGCTGTGCCGGTCAAGCTTAATAACGTGACTAAAAGTTTATTTGGTATGGTCAATGACCAAAGAATTCAAGGACAAATAACACCCGAGACCAAACTGTTGCCATTCTTGCAAACATTGCCGTGGCACATATTTTTCTTAACACAGCCACTTGAAGCGATATTTGTATTTTTGATAAACGTTTTTACTACGCCTATGGTGTATGCGGTGGTATCATACTCATTAATTACGAAAAAAACGTTTTAAAATGCTAACAAAAGGTACAAAACTAGTATCGACGTATAGCATATATCAAGTACATATAATATTAGAAAAATAATTGAAGACATGAGTTGGTAAAGGTGTCATGTTGCATTATCAGTTTTAATCAGTATTTCAACATCCCTTTCACAGATCTAGCCTCCAATAGAGTGTAAATATCAAATATAAATACCATAAAGAATACCTTAGGTGATAAAGGTGTCATGTCACATACACCATCAATAATTTTTAGACGTGTTTTGTCGATTTACTCGAAACTTTAAAAAAGCGACATGATACCTTTATCCACTCATGTCTTCAATTATCAAATTTAATAAAAAAAAACATTAAAAAGTTAGAGACTGTTTATTTCCCTATGAAATGTAACTTGTGGTTCTTTCTTATCATTGCGCCTTGTACACTTGAAAGTTGAACAATTACCAATTTAATAAAGTTTCACTACACACAACAAACTATGACTATTACCAAACCAAAAAAATTGGCGTCTAACGTCGCAAATTCTGCTGCAGCCCGTATATGGGCGTTACATGTCCTTGCATTCTTTAGTCATTAGATGTGATCTATATTTAGGTGTGTCCATGGCACACAGAAGATCACTAATGCTCACTAATGTCCATTCGTTAAATATGGATGCGGCTTTGGATATTTCCAAAGAAGGGAATATGTTAAAAACTGAGCATTAGCTATTCTGAATATTTCAGATTAGCAGGAAGGGATTTAAAAATGCCATGAATAAATAACCGTACCTTTATTACGCAGTATTGCAGGCATCGAGATTAATATACGAACCACGAATAGCCATATAAATTCTAATCACGCTGCTTTTCCGAAAGGCGCAAATTTGCGCGAAAAAGGATTAAAGCCAGCCTATGGAAATGACCCCGGCCGATTACGAACATAAAACCTTACAGTGTGCGCGACACATCGGCAAAATACCTATTGAAATTGTCAATGATCTGGTAACGCGCTAACGACGCCTATTCGTTTCCATATCCGATTTGGAGCAGATATTGCGAACGTTAGCTCGCCAAAGCGAAAATTTATTATTACGCTCGAATTTAACTAAAAATAACGCTTATTCGATGCTCGTTACCGAAACGGATAGTTATTGCATGTGAGCGATTTCGAACGGGACGGTCGTCGGGGAACTGGGAGGTGAAAAGTAGGGGTGGAACAGTGGCGTCCCTAGCAGCACGCTTATCAGCAGCGTAGCGGGGCGTCAATATAGAAGGCTACAATAAGTACCTTCAATTAACATTTTACCAACGCAATATTTTTGTTTTCTTTTTTTATTAAAGTGTTTAATTTCGTTACAAAAATAAAATATACAATAAATGTAACAGGTTAAAAAAATAATCAAACCAATTTAAAAAAAGAACTAATTTTAGTTAAAAAACTGCAAACGTATCTGTTAAACAGCCTCTACACTATGCGGAGAACTCTTCCAAGCAGGTCAAGGTCGCGTTTCATTGCCCAACTTTGTCGCATTTCGGTTTATTTTCAGTTGTCTTGACCCACTTCGGTTTAGCTCGACCTACTCTCGATTATAAGCGCCTGAAAACTACTCGTAAGGAGAGCATGGGGGAATTTTTTTGGCGTTTCCTGTTGCCTCGTTCAATGTTGTTTCGTTTTGAGCTATTTCCAAAACGTGGCGGTATCTGTACACAAGGTAAAGGACTTTTTTTTCATAAATATTAGTGAAATAAGTAAACCTAGACGTTTCTAACATAGCTGTTGTTACGATAATATTTTGTTAATTACATCTCGTTCTATGTTGATTATCAATTGATCAATTGATTAATATAACAGTATAATAGTATTGCTTGATGAGTAATATTGACAACATCATCTATATATCGAGTTGATTGGGAAAATTACTGATTCACCCGATGGCGCGATGTCAATAAAAGATATTTTTTATTTTATATTATAATAACATGATTTGATATAAATCCATTCAAAAATAAGAAATAATTAGCACGCACCTATTAAACCCCCAGAACAGTTAGTGACTGCGTATTGTCTAGCAGTTTTATGATTTTAAATTTTGGAAATATATTTTTTACTATATTGTAATTAATATTGTTAGAAAATAATTAAAACTAAATATTCTTGTGTAACCTTAGAGGAATAGCCAATTTAGTCTACCATCGGTAACTGTTTTCTGAATGCACTGTTTTTATTTTTCATATCAGTTTAATATAGTGGTATTACATTACACTCCATTACTAATTAATGATATTTATTCATACTCCATGTTGACTTGTTTTTCTGAAGCTACTACAACGTTTGACCTTGATTGCTTCGTGCTAATTCTCAAAATAGTACGATAAATATAAGCCTGTGTTATAAAAATAAGTTGCCACGTTTCCTGAAATAGATCGAGACGAACCGTGATTGGTTGTTTGTTTTTAATTGTCCGTCTAGGTTAACAATAAAAAACAATTTTTTTATGTATTTTCACATTTTAACACAATTTTTCGAAATAATTGTACAGTATTTTTTATTGTCAAATTTTATTTCGCTAACCGTGTTAGCTCGTCAGCAGAGGATTAATACTGTTTTAATCATTTGCTGATTAATTAATTTCGATATTTGACATTTAAGTTATAGATAGTATTCACCAATTTGTCTTCTACATATATGTATAAAATAGTCTTAAAAAGAGCTTTGTTAATAGTATCCCCTCCCCCTATGCATGTTACATTTATAGGCATTGTGCAAATAAGTAAAATCTCTTACAGAAGTTGCTTATAACAAGGGTTCGAAACTTTGCATTATATTAAAGGAAATGTTCGGAAAGTAACAAATATACTTTGCAATTTATTTCGGAAGGATTTTTTTCTTTTTCTTTGCCTATGCCATTATCAGTGATATTGGACAGCCGAAACTTATTAGAAAATATTCCTCGTACTTTTCCTTAATCTGCAACAGTTCGAAGGGAAGTTTAACTTTAGTATCAGAACGAAAACCCAATTTTCCTTTATTTTCTCAAATGCTATGTTAACTGGGACCCTTTATTGTCCATTATTTTTTTATTGCTTGGATAAGAAAAAGAAAAAGATAAACTCTAATAAATTTCAATAGGTTGTAGAAAAACATTTGATTTACAACATCTTACACAGATTAAATAATACGGCAGGAAACAAGCGGGCAGAGGAATATATTGGATGATTGTCTATGTTAAGGAAACTTAATATTTCTTATAAAATTATTTTCTTTTATGTAATTTTTTAGATTAAGATTAATTATTTCAATTTCTTTAAATTTTAAATTGCCGCACTTATACCTGCTTCCTGCAACATCAGTGTACGCATGCCCGAACACTAGGAAGTGTGGCACACAGTCTATTACAAACCGTCGTACGACGAAATTGGTCAGCTCACCGGTACGCGCCGAAAGTCTGAACTTAAAAGTTAAATCCCTTCAAAGACGATTTATGTTAGTGTATGTGTGAAAATTAGCGCTGAGAAGATCAAGATCGAGAAGAGGGCCCTCTGAAACTGTCTGAGACGACCATTAAAGGTAGGAGCAGGTTTCTCATTTCTCTGTGCGGTTTCTCCCAGCTATTAACGTAATTTACATTGATAAAATAAGACCAGTCAAACTAAAATTTAAAATTAATACAGTCCACAACTGCATTTCTGCACAGTTTATGTAAATACAGTTGTAAAATTCAGACAAAGAAAAACGAAACAAAGAAAGTATAAACGTGCAATGGGAAAACCCTTTGTTTTTGCTGTAAGATTTTATATGATGATATAGATTAAAATTATTTATATTTTTTGCGAAAGCTTAAAATTATTTTATGGTTATTCTTCTTGTATGATGTCTCAGGATTTTGTCAAAATTTATAAAAAAAATTGTGTGTGCTGTGTGTGCACACTGTGTCGAGTTTGTCAAAACGGACGCCACTATTTTGATGCTGTCTGAGGATATAATGTTAAAATATCTTCTTATGAAATTAAGAAAATGTTGGGTAAATGATTGAAATAGAAGAAGAGGCGAAAAAAATGAATATGTAAAGCATTTGGTGAATTAAGACACCAACCGGTCAATTTTTTTTGAATATTTTAGAATGTTTCCATCAACATTAATATATCCTAAATAAAAATATATATAAACTTGGTATTCAAAAATATTCTAATTTTTCGGGAATGTATTGGGCCCAGAGAACAAAAAATCGAACGCTCGGACCGTACACGTATTAAAAAAACAAACCAGTTTGTTTCCATCCGACCAACGGAAATTGACGTACGTGCACGGACGCGCAAGCTCCGATGCAATGTAACCGCCTGTGTAGATACCATTTGTTTGTTTTTTGCTGCGTGCACGTCCGAGGACGTACGACCAAAAAAACACACGGATTCGCATCCAATGTAACCACGGGCTAACGCTGGAGCTACGGCCGGCCACAAGTAGAAGTGACATATAATGCTGTTTTAATATAAATGTTATTTTCAATTTATTTCTGTAATCTGTACATTTTATGTTTTCCCAATAGTCTGCAAATTTTGTGAAATACCAACCAAAATTCTGCGGATGAAGCATGAATTTTGTTAAACTAAATGAATATTCTCGTTGAATATTGTTTTGATATAAATATGACGATGTCCTTCAATGACAATGCGAGTTGCTGAACTTTCATAATTCTAATTCTGAGCTAGTAAATTAGCTAAATGCTTTACCTAGACAGACCTTTCAGAAGCTAGAAATGTATGATTGACAATATGTATGAAAATTTACTTCCTAGCACACAACCAGAGGATATTGGTACCCAGGTACAGTATCAAGTTTATTATAATGATTCTCTTAGCTTTAAATCGAATGTTTTTTGGTGTTGGTTTGGGTTGGTACTTTTTTTCTCGCTTGCTCGTGCGTCAAGGCATGGTCATGGTTATTTCGTGTGAAGGCCTTGGTCATAGCCGGAGAGCTGGCGACATATTTAGAGAACATATTTTAGGCAAGTTAGAATCACAAAAAAAAATAAAGTTTAATAACTTGTGAACCCATAATCCTAAGTCTGGCTGGGGGGTTGGGGGTATTTCGCTACTGCGCAACCCATAACATTTGCAAAAAAATAAATCCAAAAAACATTCTTTAGGCAACTTCTAATTTGATTATTCTTAAATTTTAGCATCTATTTAACCTAGAAATAAGTATGCCAGACTTTTTTTTCGGGTTTAAAGGGTAATCCGACCATTCCAAATATGTTTAATTATTATACCTGGAAAACATACTTTAGGCATTCTAAAATTTTTACAGCCTGTTTATTAGATGATATTAAAAAATATGTGTTAATTGCCAGACGAATTCAACGGGTTTTAATACTTGCTTGACGCGAATAAAGATTTTAAATGAGAGCGACAAAAAAGCCTTATGAGTATCTATAAGAGCGAGAAAGATAGTTTATTGAGACCCGTCGGCAGGCGATGCGGCTGACGTAACAGTATTTTGGAGTACTTCAAATTTTCATAAAAACAATTTTTTTTCGGTTTCATTTCAATTATTTGCAGGCTTTTAATTCGGAGAATATTTTGTTGGAATTATGTTACCAGGTACAAATATGTATTTATAAATTAAATATTGATGTGCATAGTGTAAATAGTTTAGAATAATTACTGAAAATAAATATTTTAGTAACTAATAATTTCGCTACTAACTACTAAATCACAATGGATAAAAAATATTTAAGTTGTGTAGTTTGTAAAAAAGTTACTAGTGACAAAGTTATTGTTTTTGATGAAGGCAGACTACAAAAATGCAAAGAATTTTTAAAAGTGCGCCAACAATATGGTTTAAAATTTAAAGAAATGGTTTTACCAGAAAACGTAATCCCGACAAAAGGGTACCATGTACAGGGCGGGTCAAATTCGACGCTTTGAAATGGAAACACCCTTTTCTATAGGAGATAGACGAAAACTAATATCGGTGTCTGGAGCTCAATTTTCATCAAAAACATGATGGTGAAAACCGCACATGACGTTTTCAAAAATGTGCATTTTTAACAAATCTCTGTAACTTTTTTGCTATGGAAAATTTTGTATTTCTATGGAAACATTTCCAAAGCACCTTTTTACGTAGAATTTAATGGTTTAAATATATTTTTTTTAAAATTAATAATTTAAGAGTTATCAACAGGTAAATTGATTTTTTATTTGGGATACCCTCTATATTTTTAATTAACTGAAAAGAATTTAAAATTACCTTTCCAAAAATATAGCACACTTGATATTTTGTTATAATCCCCTTCGAAATACAGGATTTTTAAAAGTTCGTCACTTTTAACTAGTAGGCTTGGGACCCCTTATTGATGATATGCCCTTAATGGAACTCGAAAACATATTTTTCCAGCAAGACGACGCTCCGCCTCTGAACGCTGAAGTTATCAGCAAATTTTTGCAGCCAATTTCAAGAATAATTGGATAGCTAACCAAGATCCCAGCCGTTGGCCGTCGAGGCCGCCTGACTTAGTGCCCATGGATCTAATCCTATGGATATATTTGCGGAAGAATAAAGGTTTCTTATTCTTCCGTATAATTTAGACAAGAATTAAAAATACTTAACAGTTATGAGAGGGTATCTTTCACCTCCACTGAGTTAATGAATTCCGCGAGAAATGTTCAAAAACTGCCCCGAAACAGAAGACTATAATATGTCGAACACCTGTAGCAAAATATCATGCCTTGGTTTGCTATTTATTTTTATTGCTATTAGATATAGTCTAAATGTGTTGATGTTGGTTAAATATATTTTAAATTGTTATAAAATTCTGCATCTCTCATAGCAAATATTATTTTCGTTTTAATTGATGCTCAGAGCTAGATTTTTTTGCATTACAGCCGGTGCCGTTTAAAGCCTACTTATTTAAAGGGGCGAATTTTTATATACTCTATATCTCGAAGAGGAGTCGAGCAAAATATCAAGCGTGTTATATTTTTGGAAAGGTAATTTTAAATTATTTTCAATAAATTAAAAATATACAGGGTGTCCCATATGGAAAAATCAAATTTTCTGTTGATAATTCTTAAATTATTAATTTTAAAAAAAGTATACTTAAACCATTAAATTCTACGTAAAAAGGTGCTTTGGAAATGTTTTCATAAAAATACAAAATTTTCCATAGCAAAAAAGTTACAGCGATTTGTTAAAAATGCATATTTTTGAAAAACACCCCGTAACTCCGAAACGGTAACAGATATCGATATGCGGTTTTCACCATGATGTTTTTGACAAAAATTGAGCTCAGACACCGATATTAGTTTTTGTCTATCTCGTATAGAAAAGGGTGTTTCCATTTAAAAGCATCGAATATGACCCACCCTGTACAGTGCTAAAAAATAGGTATTCTGGAATTTTATTAAAGTACCATTGTTAATCTTTCTAAATAGATTCAAAAGTAAGTAAAAGTTCTTTACTTTTATGCTTAGGCGTTAAAATTGCTTTTTTATATTGTCAATCAGCTCGCAAAAATTAATAATAATATAATATGTCACAAAAGTAAATAATAATTATTATACTTTTGTGACGTTTGAAAAAAATATATTTTATATTATGCTAATTTTTAAATAATTATTCGTCTTTTTATTCTTTCAGATACAAAATACTTAAATTAAAAAGTCAACCATACATTTTTATTAAAAAATGTTTCTTTTTATTTATTCCATATTAGTTAGTTTTTTTTAAATTTTTACGACTCCAAAATGCTGTTACGTTAGCCGCATCGGCTGCCGACGGGTCTCAATAAACTATCTTTCTCGCGCGTATAAATACTCATAAGACTTTCTTATCGCGCTCATTTAAAATCTCTATTCGCGTCAGGCAAGTATTAAATCCCATTGAATTCGTCTGGCAATTAACACATATTTTTTAATATCATCTAATAAACACGCTGTAAAAATTTTAGAATGCCTAAAGTATGTTTTCCAGGTATAATAATTAAACATATTTGGAATGTGGTCGGGTTACACTTTAAACCCGAAAAAAAATTCTGGCATACTTATTTCTAGTTAAATACATGCTAAAATTTAAGAATAAACAAATTTCAAGTTGCTTAAAAAATGTTTTTTGGATTTATTTTTTTGCAAATGTTATGGGTTGCGCAGTAGCGAAATACCCCCAACCCCCCAGCCAGACTTAGAATTTTGGGTTCACCAGTTAATAAACTATACATTTTTAGTTATTCTAGCTTGCCTAAAATATGTTCTCTAAATATGTCGTCAGCTCTTAGGCTATCACATTTTATCATCCATTCCACAAATGAAAATTAAACAAAAATAAGTACTAATTCTGATTAATGTTTAATGTATTCCTAAAAACACCCAAAACCCAATATAAAGCCAGGATCATTTCATCGGTCACCAGACATTCCATCCCTCATTACGTTATCCAATAAGATTTCAATGTTCCCTGCCTGTCCGTACTTTCTACATTAAATTATATGAAATTGACTTCCTGACCGGCATTTTCCAGCGAAAATGAGTCCGAGAATTGTCCCCCTAATTTGCAGAAATCCATTTATAGCAAATTTGGAAGATGTTACCCTTCATTTTTGGTTTTAAAAGGTGCTAGAGTTCGGCATAATAGCGTCGAGTATAATAGCAGCAGTCAGATACACATAAAGTTTTGGCCAAATTGTACGATTGAAGATCGATTTCAGTAAGGAGAAGCATCTGCTAATGGAAAAGGAGAAGGAAATATAAACCTGATGCCAAAATTTAAAGTTATACTTAAGCAGTTTTAAAGCACTTTCATTTTATTTGATGTAGATTTTTTTTGTAGATTAACCTTAAGGAAAGAACGAAATATCGAGTAAAATATTGGTTTACTAATTACACAAATAGTATGATTAATGACAAACAATGTTTTTACTAACCCTGTCTTGAGTAACTTCCTCTTTATTCAACCAAACCAAACCAACGTGTACTACAAGTCATGACCTATGCATGCGAAACCTGGACACTTAAACTGTACTACAAGTCATGACCTATGCATGCGAAACCTGTAACACTTATAACCAAGAGAGACTGTAAAAGAATAGAGTGGATACGACAAAAGACCCAGGTAATAGATGTCATCCACGGAGTCAAATCCTTCCAGAGGAAGAACGGACGAAAGGACAAGAAGAAGAACGGCCAACAGATGGACCACAAAAACTACAGCATGGTACCCACAAGGAATTAAGAGAGCTAGAAGAAGACCGAACCTGAGAAGGGTGGAGCATGATACTAGAAAATTGGCAGGAATAAATTGGGTCCGCATAGCTAACAGGGAGTTGGCTCTACTAAAAAAGTCTTTTAGACATAGTATCCAAATAAAAAATAACTAGTATGTTTTCGTCCATTATATTAATTATACAGGGTGTCTTAAATAAGTGCAAATAATTTCAGGGGATAAAAGAAACATATTTTCTCTTTACCGTTTTTCAGATAAGTCCAAAATAACCGAGATATTTTACTTTTTTTAATTTCATATAAAATTGATTTTTGGCTTATATTTTGAGAACCACTGGATCTTCTCTAGGTTTTCTTTCTTCTAAATTTAATCTACTACACATTGTTGCCAAATTGAAGGTATGTGTTTTAACTAAAAATAAAAAAAAATAAAAAATGTATTCAAAAAATTTCAAATTTTCAATTTTTTTTGGCGAAAAAAACGCTTATACCTGTTTCTGGGGTCGAAATATATTACCTCTAAAAAGAATAATCAGTAAATCTATACTGTATAATTTATATGTTAAGATAAATAATATGTTAAGATAAATCTAATCCAATAAAAGTATTTTCAAATTGATTTAACAGAACTTAACTTTAGATCTCGGTAACTGTTTTATGTTTCTTTTTCTTTTCTATTAGCAGATGCTTTTCGTTTGTGAGGTCAAACTTCGATCGCACAATTTGGCAAAAACTTTACGTAACTGACTGCTGGTATTAAACTGGATTGCAATAACGCCAAGTTGTATAAAGTTTGGAAACCGACGATGGGGGCCAACGTCTTCCGAATTATCTATAAAAGAATTACTGCAGATTACGAAGACAATTCTCGGACTTATTTCCGATGGTAAATTCCGGTCAGGACATCGATTTCATATAATTTAGAAGAGAAAAGGGACACGATGGGAAAATTTATTTTTTTCAAGGAAGAATACAGGGTGCTACAAATTCGAGGTACGAGCATTCGTATCTCGGAAACCGTAATAGATACGAAGATGGTTAAATTGGAGTAAAGTTGCTGCTTGGAATGTTTACCAAGATGTCATCAAATAAACTTTAAAAATTTCAAGGATTGCTGAGTTTTTTGGAAAAAACGGATTTTTTTGAAAACCAATTTTATTTTTTCCTGTCGTTGCTTTTTAGAAAATCAAAAACTAATTGCACATTCTCATAGCCACTTTATTATAGCTATCTGACAGTAATTTTATATTTTCCAATTAGCTGATAATTTGTGGCATACAGAGGCCAACTTATTTTTTTTAAATACAGACCTGCGTTTTTTATTTCAGGTTTCGAAAGAATTCGGTCTCCTGAGTATAATGATATGCCACACTTGATTTTTTTTTGTTTTTGGCACCTTAACATTAACAAAGCTATTTAATTAATATTTAAAATAATTTCAAGTCCGACTCTGTTTTTTTAAATTACTTAATCTGATTATATTCATCGCAACAATATTGATCAGCGCTAATTAACATTGAATAAGAAATATCGAGCCATTTGAAAGATTCAAATAAATACTGTCCAGGTCAGCAATTTAATGATATTCTTTTTAACTCTTTTTATTGTGAATTAAAAATTAAATGTTGAAATGTATTGATTTCACTTTTACAAACTTTTGTTTAAGTTAGATTTAATTAAAATGGATGCTATAGGCGATATTTAGTTCATTAATTTGTCCTTGCAGTTCTTCAGGACAATTGGCAATTAGAATCTTAGATGCTTAAGATATTCTCCATCTCTTTTTAAACCTTTGTTGGTTCAGTCTTTTTTGGTCCAGGATATTTCTTCTAATTTTGATGCAAATAGCTTTTGGCATATCTCGTCTCCCTGTCGTACTCCTTTGCGATTATAATTTGTATAAGAGTAGAAAATCGGTAGTTTATTTAAAGTATTTAGAACAAATTTGGCAAACTCACCCATACTGAATATCTAAATATCTAGAAGCCCGTTTAGATATTCTCTAAATAAAAATATAACTAGGCAATTCTCTAGAAATTCAACAACAGGTTTTAAATAAATGTTTTTATTAGAGTTACAATAAAAGGTTTTCTTCTTCCTGAATTTCATCTTATTTGCTCCAATTTCATCTGTCTGTAGTTGGAATTTTACAACTGTGTTTAGAAAGACAATCATCCAATGCGTTCCTTTTTCAGTTTTCTTCCTCTTTATTTTATTTAATCTGTATAAGATGTCGTAAATCAGTAGCTTTTCTAACCTATTGAAATTTATTAGACTTTTTCCTTTTTTCTTTTTATTTGAGCGATAAAAGAACCCCAGTTAACGTAGCATCTGAGAAAATAAAGGAAAATTAGGTTTTTGTGCTGATAATCAAATTAACGTTCCTCTTGTGGAAGTTTCGCTCCAAACTTCGAGGATTAAGAAAATGTATGAGAAATATTTTCTCAAAAGTTTCCGCTGTCCGATATCACTGGTTAAGGGCCATAGTAAATAGGGTAAATAAAATCCACGACAAGGAAATAATTTGCAAAACTATTGTTGTTATTTTCACACAATTGTTTCAATAGAATGAACAATTTCGAGATTATATATTATGTGAGAAGTAAAATGAATTCTTAACCCTTCGGAATCGATAAGTACCCGAAGAAAATACAACTAGATATCAGTAAAGCAATTTACTACTATTTATATTACTCAGGAGAAGTTTTGCAAACTCCCCAAGTATTTTACAGCCAGAATGGCTAGAAAGCAATATTAATATTCTCTAAATAAAAATATAACTAGGAAATTTCTCCAGAAGTTCAGCACGGGTTTTAAATAAAAGTTCTGACAGTCGGAATAAAAGGTTCAACTATTCTGCTTTTATATTTTATTTGCTCCTTTTTTTTGTCTGAAGCTGGAATTTTACAACTGTGTTTAGAAAGACTATCATCAAATGGCTTCCTTTACCCGGTTCCTTCATCCCATTTTATTTAATCTGTATAAGATGTCGTAAATAAGTAGCTTTTCTAACTTATTAAAATTTATTGGTCTTTTTTCTATTTCCCTTTTTATTTTAGCGATAAAAGAACACCAGTTAACGGAGCATCTGAGAAAATAAAGGAAAATTAAGTTTTTGTACCGACAATCAAATCAATCTTGGGGAAGTTTTGCTCGAAACTGAGGCGGATTAAGAAAATGTATGAGAAATATTTTCTCAAAAGATTCCGCTGTCCGATATCACTGTGAAGAGCCATAGCAAATAGAGCAAATGAAATCCACTACAAGGAAATAATTTGCAAAACTATTTTTGTTATTTCTACAAAATTATTTCCACAAAATTATTTTAATAGAGTGAGAAATTTCGAGCTTCTATGAATAAAATTAATTTTTAACCCTTCGGAATCGATAATTACCATTGATTGCCAGAAGCAAATATAACTAGATATAAGCAAAATAATTTGCTACTATTTATATTATTCAGGAGAAGTTTTGCAAACTCCCCAAGTATTTTACAGCCAGAATGGTTTTAAAATTCTCTAAATAAAAATATAACTAGGCAATTTCTCTAGAAATTCAACACGGGTTTTAAATAAAAGTTCTGACAGTCGGAATAAAAGATTTAACTATTCTGCATTTATATTTTATTTGCTCCTTTTTTTGTCTGCAGTTGGAATTTTACAACTGTGTTTAGAAATAATATCATCAAATAGCTTCCTGTACCCGGTTCCTTCAACCCATTTCATTTAATCTGTATAGGATGTCGTAAATCAGTAGCTTTTCTAACTTATTAAAATTTATTGATCTTTTTTTTTTCCTTTTTATTTGAGCGATAAAAGAACACCTGTTAACGGCGGTTAAAATCAGGTTTTTGTACCGATAATCAAATCAATCTTGAGCCGCGTATAAATATGCCGAGGCAAGTACGAGACAAACCCGAAACGAGTATGAAACGAGGCTATAGCAAATTCTTTCCAAAAGGCGTACTAATATGCCGAGACGAGGACGAGACGAGTCAACCTCAAGCGGAATTCGTCATATTATAGCCTCGAGCCCAGCGATTTAGCCTCGAGCAGAGTCCCTGCCCAGTCGAACGGCGTTGTCTCGCGGCTATCCATTTTCAGTGGAGCCTTTGGCGAACCCACAAAATTCTTCATAGGGCTATGCGATACTGAGGCAGTATCGATATTTTGGTATCGGTTGTATTGAATATAAAGTATCGATACTTTAAAATATTGATAAATATATTAAAGTATTATCGATACCATTCAATATTTTAAAAAATTAATTAATAAATTTAAGTATAATGTGTTTTTTAATTGGATTAGGATCGAAAAAAATCAACAGAAGTCCTTTGTTTTAAATTTGTCGACGTTTCGCAAAATTTATTTGCATCTTCAGGACACTACAAAGTTAAGAGAGCAAAATACAATCAAAAAATTTTAAAAATTTAACAAACAACTTAAAACACATATCAGTGGAATTCCACACATACACAATTGGTAAAACTACCCTAATGTTAACAATTAAATAAAATATATGTATATGTTATAAACTTAAGATCGCTTGTAAATAAAAATAATAAGGGATAGGGCCAGAATATAATCAGGATATTTTCTTATTCGCATTTAACGAAAAAAATCGACGATGGTGGCACTGTTTTATACAAAAAACTACCCGGATCAGAACTAAATCAGTCATCAAACGATCTCAAATTACTAAAAGCACTTGGAAGAAAATGATAAAACACTTAACCTAGGGTTGGCAACTTTGAAAATAAAAAATAGGGGCGAGAGGATAAAAAAAGGCACAGGCGAAACATTTTTGAAACGTCGCTCAAATGTCGAGAATTTACCAAAAAGTTATATAAACGGTATGCGATAAATATTTAAAATACACAAAAATATTTATACTCAAAACTTATTAAAATAAAGCAAACCATTGTCAACAAACTTTTTTTCAAGACATAAACTAACAGTAAGTAAACATAAAATTACATAAAAGACACAGATTAACAATTCTTTAAAGCATTGTGGCGATAAACGAATATTTTTTAGATTTTGAAGTTAGTATGTAACAAAGTTTTCAATACGTGAGAGAAAAGAGGACAATCAGATCAAAAAGAGGACTGTTTCTGGAATAGAGGACGGTTGGGAACCCTATTTTAACCCCCTGTAGCTACGAATCAAAGCAGAATTGGATTGGTTGATATAAAAAATAAATCTTATTTTTACGTGAGGAACTTCCCCACGAGAGATGGAACATGTTTTTTGAAACACCCTGTATATGTTTGTTTAATTTCAAAATAGGTAAAAAAACAAGCTAGATAAATTAAAGGAATTCATGATAAATTTAAATCATATTCGGACTGTTTACATTAAAAAAAACTGGAGAACGCCGACTGAGATACCTGGAGATAACGGCACGGCGGAGCCTTTTGCCAATGCCGTTATTTTGAGTCTTTAATTATTTTATTCAATAATATATTTTGTATGTGGTTTGTATATCTATAAAAATTTTAAATAGAGTAACAGCGCTTTCAGATGGAGCGGACCGTACGCGCAGAGCGTCCGCACGGATGTTTTTTCAAGATAGCTCATCCGGACGGAGCATACGCGACCCAGGTGAAATTGTTCATATAAGCTCATGGTACTTGCTTGAAGTCGCGGACGCTCCGTTCATGCTAATTCGACTTTATTTATTTAAAAAATTAAAAATTTAAGTAATTAAGATTTAAATTATTAATTTAAAAATCTACATTTAAATGCCAATAACTAACCTGGAACATATATTGTAAATAATATATCTGCATTTCTTCATTTCTAAAGTTGTATATTTTTTCAAGGTATTCAATTCGCCACATTATTATTCTATGGCTTTCCATCATTGCAGCACGCTTATTAATAATTTTTAAAATATTATTATGTATATAATTTTAAATCTAATTCCCAGTTTTTTAAACCTTCGCCGTAATGTGCTTTCTGAACAGGGTTTTTTTAAAGCTCGGAGAGTTTTTTTTTAATTATTTCTATGGCGGGAACTTTATTATTTTCATATTTGCCATAAATTAAGTTTCTTAGTAGTCTGGATAGTTCAAATTTCTGGATTTTTCTATATCGAATCGTTCCTTTCTTTGTCGATTCCCTTTATTTATGAGAGTACCGTAAGGAACTTCTGAGAGCATGGCCACCTTTTTCAACACACTCGATTTGCCTCTCTTATCTTCTATGTATCCTATATGTAAAGAAGCTTGTTTTACATCTTTAATTCCGTTCAGCAGAAATAGCGCATAATTTACGTTTGAGCCGTTAATAACTCGACGAAAAGTTCATTACGTTTATTCATTTTTCATAAAATTTTCATGTTTTTATAAAAGAAATCACTAATAAATCTTTGTATATGAGATTTACCTACTTTGGCTAACTTACCTATACTATTTTAGAGAAGACAAAATTGCATCTTTCTAGTTAGGATGCATTATTAACATTATTACAAATAAAGGAAAGAATATTTATTTTTATATAAAAATGGGATGTGGAATCCGAGCCCTTGAGACTCGAGGCAATTGTTCCGCGGAGCCGCGGTGTATACGCTACTGGTTAAATAGACGCCCCAATCCTTTTGATGGTTCGCCAAAGGCTCCGGAAAAAACGGAGACAACGCCGTCCGGCTGGGCATAGGCTCGGCTCGAAGCTCAGACCCCGTCCCTCAAATCCGCTTGAGGTTGTCTCGTCTCGGGTGTCTCTCGCACTCGTCTCGACATATTTATACGCAGCTTTGGGGAAGTTTTGCCCAAACTGAGGCGGATTAAGAAAAATATTTTCTCAAAATATTCCCCTGTCCGATATCACTGTGAAGAGCCATAGCAAATAGAGCAAATGAAATCCACTACAAGGAAATAATTTGCAAAACTATTTTTGTTATTTCTACTAAATTGTTTCAATAGAATGGAAATTTCTAGATTGTGTATGAAGTAAAATGAATTCTTAACCCTTTGGAGTGGATAATTACCATTGATTTCCAGAAGAAAATACAACTAGATATCAGCAAAATAATTGGATTCAGCAAAATAATTCAGGAGAAATTTTGTAAACTCCCCAAGTATTGTACCGCCAGAATGGCTAGAAAGCGGTTTTAATATTCTCTAAATAAAAATTCTGACAGTCAGACTAAAGGGTTTTACTATTCCGCATTTTTATTTTCTTTGTTCCCCTTTTCCTTGTCTTAAGTTGGAATTTTACAACTGTGTTTAGAAAGACAATCATTCAATGCATTCCTTTACCCGGTTCCTTTCTCCCATTTTATTTAATCTCTATAAGATACTGTAAATCATTAGCTTTTCTAACCTATTGAAATTTATTAGACTTTTTCTTTTTCTATTTCATTAATAAAGGGACCCCCTTTTAACATAGCAGCATAGAAAATAAAGGAAAATTAGGTTTTTGTGCCAGTAATTAAATTAAACTTTTTCTCTCGGAGAAGCTCCGCTCCGAACTGTGGCAGATTAAGAAAAAGTACGAGACATATTTTCTAATAAGTTTTCCCTGTCTAATATAACTGTTAAGAGCGTCTGCAAAAAGAAGAAAAGAATTTCGAAATAAATTGCCAAGTTATTTTTGTTACTTTTCAAACAAACTTTCATTTACTATAATGAGACGCATTCAGTTCTATAGGAGTAATGGACAGTCAGTGTTAAGGTACGTCCATAGTGCACCGGCTTCCTGGTGGCCGGCTTATCGCTTATCGCTTGTAGGTAGTGGGCATTAACAACCGCTTGCAGAAAGCAAGGATGTCTTTGGTATCATCTTTGTTATCCCGTGAGGAACTGTTATGCCTTTTTATTAACTAGTGATAGATTTGAATATGAATGAGTTTCTTCCATAAGTACTGCATGCTAACTTTATTGTTCTATTGATTTCTGGTAGTAGAGATTCGGAGCTGTTTATTAGTTGTCCCAAATATTCTTTTTTTTTTATTTGCAGTGTTTTGTTATTTATTAAAATGTCTTTTCTGTCTAATAGTTCGTTGTATATATCGTTTTCTTGTACATATATGATGAGTCAAAAACAATCCATTTTATATGGTTACTCTCTCTCATAGTCATATCATAAATCATTTTATATGTTTTTCTTCCATACGTATTCCATGCTAACTTAATTCTTCTGTTGATTTCTGGTAGTAGAGTTGTGTATTTATTAGAACGTCTTTTCTTTCTCCTAGTTCGTGATACATTACTTTAGATTTTGCTAAATCCATTTTGAGACCCACTTTATTGATGACTGTATTTAGTTCATTAACTTGTGCATGCATTTAATCGATCTTAATTTGAATTTGCTACACGTTATATCCACAACTCATAGCTAACCTTAAAGACAGAAAGAAACGTTGAAGTATATTTCCAAAAAAAAATGAAAACCATTTAAAAAATGCTGCAATTTTCAAAATATATAGATGTACATACACAAGATGGTTATGATTAAAATCGATTAATTTTTAATAATTTTGTAAGTAAATAGCTTGAATTATGTTAAAATATAACCTTTATGAGAGTTGAAGAATGAGCCAAGCAGGGTAGATTAAATCTGGGGGAGCGAGGGAATTGAATTGGTTTCAAAAGAGAGAGTGGTAGCGGTGATAAAAATGTTGGGCGGGTGAAGTGGACCTGTTACAAAAAGAAACAATAATTCATTCTGGTAAAAGCGGGTAAAATTAGTTTAATTAGCCGGTTTTAAAGCCGCACAGAGTTATTCTTCTATTTTTCATCGCAAGCACAGCCGCGATATAGTGGAAAGCCGATGCACTATGGACGTACCCTTATAAACGACTTTATTCCTTTATTTTCTTGGATGCTATGTTAACGGGGACCCCTTTATTGCTCGAATAAAAAGAGAAAAAGAAAAACTTTAATAAATTTCAATAGGTTAGAAAACCTACCGTTTTACGACATCTTATACAGATTAAATAAAACCGCAACAGCAAGCGGTTAAAGGATGATTGTCTTTCTAAACACAGTTGTAAAATTCCAACTACAGACAAAATAAATGGGAGCAAATAAAATAAAATTACTATAAAAACTTTTAAAATAATAACTGTAAAAAAATATAAAAGTGAGAGTATCTATCTATAGGTGACATTTTAGATTCCCAATTGATTTTTTCCTTTCAAAATATTGTAATATGTTTTTCAAAGTATTTTACCTAACCTAACCAAACCAAACCAAACCAAACCAAACAATTCTTCTGTATCTGAAAATCTTCTGATGTGAAGAAATGCGGAAAAAATATATAATGACATATTTTTATATTATTATCTATTTCAAAGATTTTCTACAACTTTTTTTTTAATTTAAAACAAGTTTAATTTTAACATTAATGTGTTTGTTCTGTACCTAGTAATATATTGGTTAGGTGATTTTCATTGGATAACATTGAACAACACATTGTACTAAATAATAAAATAACATATCTTCAACAATTCATAATTGCCAATAAACATTAAAGAAATTTTAAATGAGAAAAGAAGCAAGAACAATGAGAAATATCATCACTACTTTCTCACGTAATAAAAGAATAATTTTTTAGTTATTGAGTTCCGAAGGTACCGAAAGAACCGGGAGTTAATAATTTCGAGTCCGGGTTCTCTGATATCTCAAAAGAACCGGGAATTTCGGGAATTTCTGATTTTGAACCCTTGTTACCATATTATTATCAAGAAATTATATTTTTTAACTAAAACCTAAAAAAAAACTTTAGATTTCAAAAAAAAATCCAAGAAAAATCCTCATATTTCTGGGGTCAAAATATACTACCTCTAAAAATATTTGCACTTATAGTCTCACCCTGTACAGGGCAATTTACGGTTATGGTACGTTATAGCGTTTCCGGAACCGGAGTTGTTTTTCGGAACCGGTAATTTCGGTACCATGCCTCTGGAACCGGGATTTCCAGTTTTTTTTGGTACTTTCGGTACTAGCAAATTTTTGTTCAATGATGGTGCAAGTCGTTAAACAGCAAGCAAGGGATGGTTGTCAAAAGTAAAATAGATAAAAATTGAGGTTTAAATGAAAATAGTATCAAATTATTAAGTAGTAATCAGTCATGAGAAAATTAACCTGAATACAAACATGATCACAAATGACTCAAAATAAAACTCAAAGCACACTTTTTGGAATTATTACAACAAGCAATTGGCATTCATTTTTGTCAATCCGTCTCTGTTCTGGGACGCAACGTTTGAACCTCGCAGGTCGACGGACGGAATTCAACTGAAACGCTCTGCAATCTGCCGATATTCGACAGATTGTAAAAACTGGCAGAAAATATTTCGGAGAGTGCAACTATTCTTTTCCTTCTACTATGCTTCAATCAAGTTTAATGGGCTTGGAACTTTCGTTCAGACTCAAATCGGTCACAAGCCTGCCCCGTACCCTAATTAATTCAAGTCCTGCCATAATGTCTTTCCAAATTTGGACAGTGAACCAATTTATAAAATAGACGATAAATGACATAAAATCAATTCAGGAAATCTCTGAAAAACAGCTGACCAAAATTGTGTCTTGTAACGTGGATTCTGTTTCTGATGAATATAAAAACAGATTCATTTCTTAATTTTATTTTGCAATAATTATGACACAGAGACGCACATCTTGGGGTAGTAGGTAAAAATAAAATCCCCAAAAACGTTGTTCTCCTAATTACCAAAGTTCAAAACTGAACGGTAGCAACTAAGCAGGAGGTTTCTCGACAACCGAACCGTTTCCGTTTCAATTTCTCCAATCCCCTGAAAGTTTGCTCTATCAATAATCGATCCGCACTGGCCGATTCCGCTCTAATCGAGTTGGGGGACGAACCGCCGGAGCTCTTGGGTCTAAGAATAAGGGGGACAAAGAGGGTGATCTCCTGGCCGTATCGGAATTGGGGGCCACGTCTGTAGCTGCCGTCGCCGCTAATTACTCTAAACTTCGCGACCTGTTCCTCAGGATTAAATCAGAGCCGATCAGTGTTTACTGTTTGTTGTTTCGCAAGGGCTCTCGGGAGTCTCGTTGCTCGCTGTATAGGGATGTGTGGAATATATCGATACCTATGTCAAAATATTGATATTTTTTTTGATTAGACCTTAGATAATATATAATTTTTATAGGTTTCTTGGTTTGAGTTGTAGATATATAAATGGGTAATAAAATCGAGCATAAAATATATAATATTGAGAATAAAATATATTTATCGATACTGCAGATACTACACGGCTAGTCAATAGAATAATATCTACGTAGAGTTTTAGTCCGTTATGTTAGTTTATTAATATGTGTATAAAGTTTGTATATTATGACACCTGGATTATAAATGTGTAAATAAATTATATCTACGTTTAAGGTAGGGTTGCCAACCGTCCTCTATTTCAGAGGACAGTCCTCTTTTTGATATCACTATCCTCTTTTCTTTCACGTATTGAAAAAGTCCTCTTTTTTACATACCAAACTTAAAATCTAAAAAAAATATTCGTCTACCGCCACAATGCTGTCAAAAATTGTTAATCTGTATCATTCGCTACTACCACTCGTTTGTACAGAAAAGGAAATGAAGAAATATTTATGTACAAGAAATATTTGTGGAAGCGATAAACATGTTTAACTATTTTATGTTTACTTACTGTTAGCTTATGTTTTGAAAAAAAAGTTTTGTTGAAAATGGTTTGTTTTATTTTAACAAGTTTTGAGTATAAATATTTTTAAGAAAGTAAGAAAAACCATCAATCTCATACCGTTGACACAACTTTTTGGTAAATTTTAGACATTAGGTTTCAGAAAATGTTGCCTCTTTTATACCTTCTCGTCCTCTATTTTTTATTTTGAAAGTTGGCAACCCTAGTTTAAGGTAAGCGAATAAAAACTAGTCTATGCATGTATTTTACTTATATTATAGAATTTTTAGACTTTGAAAAAGACAAATATTGTCGAAACCTCAGTCAAATAAATGATTTAAATTAAATTTTAACAATTTTTTGAACCTATATAAAATATCGATATTTTCTGCAGTGTGACTATTAGTTTTTCTATTAATTTAAAAAAAAATCAACAGTAATTTTATAAAATAAACGAAAAATAGAAACATTTTGCAAGACCTAAAACTTTTGTAAGATTTTTATTATACATGAGATTTATAGTAATGCTCAGAATTTCAGTTGTCTGTTAATAAACGAAATAAAACATATTTGCTTGTACCATCATTATCATCATCATGTTCAGCTTGTTTAACCATTTTCAATTGTGGTGTAGCCTCCCTCATATATTTAGACACTCTCTTTGTAGTTGGGCCCATTGTTGTCTATTGTTGGCTATGCGGGCTCAAGTTATCTCTGCTAATTTCCTAATATTATAATCCGATCTCAGGTTTGGTCTTCTTCTAGGTCTCTTCATTCCTCGTTGGTTCTGTAATTTTTGTAATCTATCTGTCCGTCCTTCTTGCCAGGTGTCCTGCTCAATGCCACTTGAGGGCTATTACCTGGGTCTATTTTCGTATCCACTCTATTCTTTTACGGTCTTTCTTGGTTCCAGCATATTTCGTTTTATTGCGCGTTTTGCGACCTGCTGTTTTCTTATAATATCTGTTTTAAGCATCCAGATTTTGCATGCATAGGTCATGACAGGTAGCACACATTGGTCGAATGTTATCTTCTTTAAATAAAGTGGCATTATATATTTGAAAATGATTGAGTGTCTTCCATAAGTACTTAATGCTAACTTAATTCTTCTGTTAATTCCTGGTAGTAGAGCTTCGGAGCTGTGCATTAGTTGTCCCATACATTCTTTTATTATTTCCAGTGTTATGCTATTTATTAAAATGTCTTTTCTGTCTACTAGTTCGTTGTATATATCGTTGTTTATCGTAAAGTTTCTACATCTATATTATCGACATTTCTCTTAAATACCTACAGCTCTATCGTTATATCGGTCTCTTTCTGTGCCTCCTTGTGTCCGGCTAATTGATTTGCGACAAAGGTCTTTTGGTAAGTTCATTAGAGAACCCACAGAGCCTAGCCTTTCGACTGATTTGTTTGGTTTCCTTGGCGCTGTTATTTTGTGTTGGTAAATCAAATTTAAATTCATCTTTTTGTATGAAAGTTTTTTCAATCCTAGGTTTCAGTTTTACACGAAAATTTAAAGGACGGCATTTGATCATTTTAAATGGTGTAGATCGACTGATAAAAATCAAAGATTTTCATTGATTTAAGTAAGAACAATCTTTGGATTGTCACGGGGTTTTAACAAATAGGACACTTTCTCTTCAATGAACGTCTCAATAGATTGAAGCTAAGAAAAAACGGCGAATACAGATTCTGTGGGAAAGAAACCTCATCATGGGGAAGAATACCTCATCACACTGAGTGTTTTGATACCACAACCATTCGTGTCATAAACTTTGGTATAGTCTATAAAATGAATAACTTTGAATTTTGACCGTTATTTTTTGCCAACATGGCAAATATAAAATCCCTTTATCAAAAAAGTTACTGATATTCTTTAAATTGAGTGCCTGAACGAATCAGATAGATAACTCTTTTTACTTTCGTGAAATAGAAAAGGAAAATAATAAAACAAGTGACAGTTCTTCCTCTTCTTGCAAAAATGAACACGAAATGTCATAATTGTCAAAAGTAAAATTTCATCAGCTTTTGACATTTCTAAATATCAGACCAATGCTGTCTCTAATAGAACAGCCTCGGAGCGAAATTTATGACGTCGCGCAATTAAATACTACAGATTAATAAATAAATATGTTGTAGAATACGTATTTTTGGTTTGTATTTTAAAAATAATATGTTTTACATGAAATACATATATATATATATATATATATATATATATATATATATATATATATATATATATATATATATATATATATATATATATATATATATATATATATATATATATATATACAGTTAATAAATACAATATATATATACCTATTTATAGTAATAAATAATTTGGCAAATAAACTATGAATCATACAAATGCAGCAAATGTTTTACAATATACAAATAATGAATAGGTACATAAGATTGCTTAAAATGTAAAATATATTTTAAATTTTGGGGTTTGAATCGATCAAATTTAACAACAAACATTCAATATCTACTGCCTATGGTATTGTATTATTTGCAAATATAATTTTTCGAACATTGATACTTGCAAAATATACATATAAATTTTGTGAATGCAAATAATAATACATCACTATTAGTAGATATTGAATGTTTTTTGTTAAATTAGATCGATTTTCAAACCCAAAAATTTAAAATATATTTTACATTTTACCCATTATCTTATGTACCATTCATTATTTGTATATTGTAAAACATTTGGTGCATTTGTATGGTTCATAGTTTATTTGCCAAAGTATTTATTACTATAAATAGGTATATATATTGTATTTATTAACTGTATATTATGTATTTCATGTAAACTATATAATTTTTAGAATACAAACCAAAAATACGAGGAATAATTATGTTTTCCATGTATTCTACAACATATTTATTAATCCGTAGTATCTAACTAGCGTGACGTCATAAATCCCGCTCCGAGGTTATTCTATTAGAGACGGCATTGCGTCAGCATGGCCGCAAGTTGCTAACCTAATAAAATTAACACTAGAAAAGCTCGCGGGAACTGTCAAATTCAAAGTTATTCGTTTCACGACTGATATCGGACATGGAGAACTAACCTTTGTACGATCGTGTCAGATAATGGTAATCTGGATCCTCTGATAATACTGTACTCAGTGCTTCCGAATCTGAAATATATTTATCGGTATCAGAATTTATTTCGGGCCCTTGCCTTTCTATAAGATCCACCTCTCCTTCTTCCTTGTCATCCTCCTGTTAATAAGTCATCCTCGTTCAAACAGTCTTGCATGAACTGTTGCAATCGTCCTTGCTCTGCCTGGTATGGGTAAATCTAAAAAATAATACTTATTTAATAAAAAAATGTCGATTATTCACTATTTGTATCACAATTTACTCATTTTCAATTAAAACAAATCAGTAAAATAATTTAACTTGTTCGACATTATGAAATTATTGATGTAAAAAGTGTGTCACAAATGTATACTAATATGCGCATATGAGTATAAAAAGACACTAACTACACTAAACTATGTGCAAACGTACACTTCTTATAATTTTATATGAAGAGACAGGAAGATACTAAGTGGCGCAGCATCTGATGTTTCCAGATTTTCGAAATATCGGGAAAAATACTTAACTCTGGACTGTGAGTCTGCGCGTGAGCTCCGAAAGGTTAATAGCTGTTAGTAACAGGTTTTACTTCAAATATGCGCACTTAGTGCACATACTGTTTTTTATGTCAAATGAGGATTTGAGATAAAAGGACAAAAAGTCTCGATTTAAAATTCATGTCCGTCAGTATAACGCGCGAGTGGTTTGGTTATATTAAAATTAAATAAACATTTGTTATTCGCGAGAGAGGGAAGAAGCGCAAAGCTGAGTCAATTAAACTTTTAAACGAATGGCAAGAGCAAATCGGGCTCAGCTCGGCTCAGCGAGGCCGGAATCGATTTCGTGTCAAACGGATTTAAATGGGAAAAGAATGGTATTATGTTCGAGTGAAAAGTTTCCATAATTTAATATTTGCCGAATAGCCGGGAAAACTAGAGGGAAATGACTTTTTTCCTCTCAGACGACGTAAACTCGCATTGAGCGGAATTAAATTTCTGCTTGATTGATTTTTTCGCTCGTTTTCGCAGAATAATAAATTATTTTGTTCGCGCCCCGCCGCGCGTCGCTTTGTTGATGACGTATTCGAAATTTCATTACTATGCTGCTTTGTATGGACACTATTCATAACTTGAAGTATTCCGTTGCTCTTTTTGTTGTTATAAAAGGTAATAAAGTCTCTTTCTTCCAAGAGTTTCTTGAAGATGTTTTCAATATTCAGGATATAAAAGGCCCTAATTTAATTGAACAATTGATTTGTCTGCTATCTGATATTTTGGAATTAGAATGAGAATGTATTATCTATACGAAAAAATAATTTTCAAAATATTGATATGTTACCATCTCTTATTAAGATCATCTTTAGTTATACAATTTAAATGGGAACAGATCATTTCACCCAGAATCAACTATATTTTTTTATCAGTAAAATAAGATATTAACCTACCACAATACACCAAAACACTTTTACTTTGCACTAGACGGGCGTTTCGCTAATCATATTAGCATCATCAGCAGATGATTAAAGCTAAACTAATATTTATAAATTGAGTGTTTATATACTTGTGGGCTACTTGAAGAAATTACTGAACGCAAATGGTCTCGAGAACAAAACTGTGATTGAATACATTGAGCTTACGCTACATTAGCTATCGCTATGTGTGAAACAAAATTGTTTTGAATTTAATAAGAACTTTTTTGAACAGCGGGAAACTACGGCAATGGGTAATCGATTGTCTCCATTTTGGCCAATTTATTCATGAGTAGGTTTGAAGTAAAGGCTAGAAATCGGTTTCAGTATTTTTCTAAAGTGTGGTTTAGGTATGTTGATGACACCATAGATAATTTTATTTCTAAATTAAATAATCGTTTTCCTTACATTAAATTTACCTATGAAATTGAGAACAACGATAGATTACGATTTCTAGGTGTATCAGTTAGAAATACTAATAATTGATTGGAATTTGATATTTATAGAAAGAAGAAAGACACGCAAATATATTCTTAATGAGTCATATCATAGCGTTGGACATAAGATACAAGCTACTTAGTACTTAGTTGATAGATTACTTAGTTTTCCACTTACCAATGAAATATATAACGTATACATGTAATGTAGTGTAATGGACATTATCTTTCATTAGTTGATGAAATAATTAGAAAACGTAGGTATAAGTTTGCGATTTCTGAAAATGTTACTTTTCAAGTATAGAAAGATACATCAAAATATTTTTGGATACCGTTTCGACAGAGACCAATAACTGTCAACTAATGTGTCGACCAATAACCGTCAACAGAGGCCAATAAAACCAATCAGAGTTCCCTAACCCGACTTTATTTTATTTATTTAGATAATTTAAATAAAAAAAATAAATAATGTGGACTTATTAGACCAGTCGACAAGTGGTTTTAGGTGGAAATAATTAGGGGCAAGCTGCAATAACACTTATTCTCTTTGTTTTGCTTTGTTGAATACTCTACTAAATTTGCACGGTCTATGGATCCCGGATTTGGACGCCATATTGGAAAATACTGTCAATTTATGAAATTTTTATCTTTTTTTTTAAATAACTCGGCCTGGGTGCACTGTACAGAAAATTTGAAAGAGACTACAAAGAAAGCTATTTAAATTCTCTAAAAAAAGATCCTATTCACCGATTTTGTGCATGAACAGGTTAATGAGATACAGGCGCTTAAATACAAATCATATATTTTCTAGTGGTTCATTTAATATGAGAAACTGATTCTATGTAAATTTGAATAATTTGCCAGTACAAATTTATGTTTTTCTTGTGCTCGTTTCCACACTACCTAGCGGTAGAGCACTCGGCGCACTTTTTTTGCGCTTTTTTTCGCGCACTTTAAGTTGTTTCCCCTATAAGCCTAATCCTAATCTTTGTGTCTTACTTCGGAATAGTATAATGAAACACTAAAACTAAAAGTTGCCCGAACTGGTTTGCATAATTGACCGCACCCCGGCTGCCGTCTCGCGCTGTTGTCGAATAGATCAAGTATCAAATTTAACGCTAGTGCACATTAAGATGTATTTAAAAAAAAATTGGCGCCGGGAGACACGTATAACCGCCCATACTAAAATATGTTAATACAAAGTTGGTAGACAGTTCTTTTAGTTTCAAAGTAAAGGCATTTTTCCAATTTTGATCCGCGGTTATTTCCCCTATCCGCCACCTGGGGTCGCGTCCGATAGGAGTTTGGAGTTCTCCACACGAATTTTCTCAAAAACGGACTACGGAAACACGGTATATCTCAAAAACTGCGACTTTGACTGATTTTGATGTTATTACAAATTTTGTTGCAAATATTATTCCTAATCTTAAATTAAAAACCGCGTTTCGCTAGCTACTGTAATTTTGGAGTTACGATTTTATAAAATTTTTAACCCCCTCCCATATCCCTTACCAACCCCCCACCCCCACCAAAAACTAATAGCCAGATTCTCGTGTGCCACAGTATTTTTGTGTCAAATTTGGTTAAAATCGGTTTAGCGGTTTTTGAGTTATCGTGTTACAGACAGACGGAGAGACAGAGACACCATAAAAATATTTTGTATTTAGGTCAATTATGACCCAAATAACTAATTTTGAGTAAAATTAAAGAAAAAAAATTTGTCGATCTTAATAGCCTACCATACCTGTTGGTATGGTCGGCTAATAAGGCTTAGATGTTAATTGCTATAACTTTAGAACTGATAAGTGTACGAGAATAATTAATAGAACATTTTTTGTAGAGAATTTAATTTGCTTTATTTTTGATTTGGTTTGGTTACCCGCATTTTTTTTCTATAATGCACCCAGACCGAGATATTTTAAAAAATCCATAAAAATGTAGTTTTTATATCGACTTTCTCAAAATGGCGGCCAAATCCGGGATCCACAGACCGTGCAAATTGAATATATCATTCAGCACATCAAAACAAAGAAAATAAAAAATAATTCAGCTTGCTCTTAATTATTTCCACCTAGGCCTATTTAAAACGACGTACCGACTGGCCTATATACAAGAATATATAATACAAGAGATTTATTTAATGACAAATAAAATGTGTGTGGTCGCCAGCAATTCTTATTGCTGCCATTTTAAGAAACGGTAGCCACAGGGTAAACAATTCCTTGTTATTAATTTCAATTTTTTTATTTTTCAAAATTTTTAAGTTTGAAAATTCTTATATTCCAATAAATAAAAAAAAAAAAATATATATATATATATATATATATATATATATATATATATATATATATATATATATATATATATATATATATATATAGGGTAGCGGGTAGGTACACTCCTACGATCGGGTAGCGGGTAGGTACACTCCTACGATCCCGGTGGTGGGTTAGACCTACTTCAGGAATGCGTTCCTGCCCACGCGAGCCTTGATTTGCTCTCACACTCCTTTTTCAGAGAGAAGTCATGTCCTAACCTTTAATCCTACCAAAGATTCCTACTCTCCCTCCTCCCTCCTCCCGGTCTGGCCGAATAGGCACTGTTGCCAGCAGTGTCTTCTGCGCTACAGGTAACGACGTAAGACCTGTACAGCCAGCTACGCCTGCAGGGAGGCCATTAGGCCTCGGGGCGCACCCCCGCAGATCCCAGCAAGCCGACATGTGGACTAGCAATCCACACGTTGAGATCCTTTCTTTGCTCTCGATAAAGAAAACGAAGCCTCGGAACCCGCCCCCGATGTTGGGATTGCATCTGGGGGAAGACTGGTACAGTCCCTAGCACAGGAACGTGAAGCGAGTGGCACATCCTTGCGAAACGGAACCACAAGGCCTAGCACCTCCAATCAGGACACCCAAAGAAGTAGTTTGGACCAGCCGGACGCACGTCTTCAAGGCAGTCCCGCCATTTCTTGCAGAGGAGGAAGGCAGCATTGGACTAGAGAGATGAACCTTGCTCTGATGAATGCTTACTTCCACGTCACTGAGGGAGAGACAAAAAAATCCAAGTACAGATCCAAACTGCAGGAAATATGGAATACAACTTACCCTAATAAGCAATTTAGCTCTCAGCATTTAGCCGCGCAAATATCCAACATCAAGGCACGAAAACTAATATCAACAGACGAGCTAAATACTATGAATCTGAAGCTAAAACAAGCCCTAACAGAAAATCTATAAACACAAGAACACCAAGACTTTCAGGAACTTTTAACCCTAGATTGCACTCATTAAACACCTACGCACCATCAGAAGAAGATATACAGCGAATAGAAGAACAGGAGAGTATATTGCTCATGTTTCAGGAAGCCAATCAAAACTATGAAGGGATACCGATGGGTACAAGGCCAAAAATACCAAGACTCAAAATGAATGCTGAATGTAAAACCACCATCACCTCAATTAATACTGCTCTAGAAAAATATTTTAATGAAGCGGACAGCCTTGAGAATCTCTGTCATAAAGTTTACTGCGCAGCTACACTAACCTGTAAAATTCTGAAGCAGGATAAATATAATTCGCCTGGAGGAGAACCCCAGAGCCCCCCATGGAAAAAACGGTTGGAAACAAAAATATCGAACTACCGAAAGGAAATAGGAATAATTCATAGTTATCTCAGTACCCAACAACCTAGCCGAAAACTTGTTAAGAAAATTAAAACGTGCGCGCGTAAACTTAAGGTGAAACCAGGGACCCTTTTACTGGAGCAAACATTGATACAAAGAGCGGAGACTCTAAAACAAAAAATAGCTGCTCTTGGAAAAAGACTGAAAAGATACCATAAAAGAACACTAAGATGTAAACAAAACACACTCTTCAACAATAATCAAAGACTGTTCTTCCGAAATCTTGAGGCCGAAATCACTGATGAACAACATGAACTCCCAAAAGAGACTGAGATGACAGAATTCTGGTCAGAAATTTGGGCTGAAAACATCCAACACGATCGGAAAGCACAGTGGATTAACATCGAAAAGGAGAATTCGGAAAAATACACGGAGATGCCCAACATCACAGTATCGAAAGACGACGTGCAAGCCACAGTAAAACGGATGAAAAACTGGACAGCGCCGGGAATGGACGGGATCCACAATTACTGGTGGAAGGCGTTATCAAATTCACACGAACCACTCGCACGCCTTATTCAAAATGCTATGAGAGACCCAAACAGCATACCCATATACTTCACGCAGGGGGAAACACATATGTTGCCTAAGAAAGGTGATTTAGCCAAGCCAAATAACTATAGGCCGATAACATGCCTTCCATCTGCATATAAAATTTTAACATCTATTTTATGCCATAAACTCAATTGTCATCTAAAACAAAATAATATTATGTCCTGGGAGCAAAATGGTTGCAAGCATAAAGGAAGAGGGTGTAAGGAACTGCTGATTATAGACAACATTGCCACCATGCAGGCAAGAAAACGTCAAAGAAACCTCTCTGTTGCCTGGATTGATTACCAGAAGGCATTTGACTCGGTTCCTCATTCCTGGCTGATGGAGATTTTGAAAATCTATAAAATTAATGAGCAAACCATCGACCTACTCCGGCACCTAATGGGTTCATGGCGCACCACACTATTAGTTAGAGGAAATACCAACTCTTACAAGACCAGAGAAATCCCCATCCAGAGAGGAATATTCCAGGGAGACAGCTTGAGTCCCTTGTGGTTTTGTCTCGCTATGAACCCGTTGAGTAACATGCTAAACCGAAGCGCATACGGATACAAGATTGACGACCGAACGAAGCTTACACATCTATTTTACATGGATGACCTCAAGTTGTATGCAAAAAGTCGAGAGCAGCTTGAGGGACAGCTTGAGCTGGTCAGAAGTTTCAGCCAGGGTATTTGTATGAGGTTTGGGCTCGATAAATGTGCGACTATCCATATAAAGAGGGGAAAGCTAACTGAAAGCGCAGACATCACGCTAGCGGACGGAAGCGAAATTCGAAATTTGGGAGCGGAGACTTCATACAAATATTTAGGCATACAACAAACCTACGAGCTGAAACAGAAAGACAATAAAGAGCAGGCCGAAAAGGAATTGGTACGAAGAACAAATAAAATATTAAAAACACAACTCGATGCCAAAAATAAGTTTACTGCATACAACATCTGGGCAGTACCGGTGCTAACATATACCGCCGGCATACTCACGTGGTCAAAAACGGATCTAGAAAGACTGGACCGGAAAATTAGATCTCTACTTACAAAGCATGGCATACTACACCCAAACTCGGCCATAGAAAGGTTGTACTTACCTAGGGATGAAGGGGGTCGAGGACTAATCAGTTTAGAGTCTGCTAGCCAGGAAGAAAGACAGAAATTACGAAAATATTTACTCACCAACAATGCACCTGTGTATAAAAGCATACGAGTCTTAGATAAAAACTATACATCACTCAACCTGGCTAGCGACCAAGAACCGGAAGCTGTAAATCTTGCTGGACAGATGAAACAGCGCTGGCAGAGTAAAGAACTGCATGGCAGATTTTACGCCTCCTTACACCAAGAAGATGTGGATTTCAAGGCCTCAAATACCTACCTAACAGCTGGATACCTCTTCCCAGGAACCGAAGGCGCAATACTATCCATTCAAGACCAAGTAGTAAAAACCCGAACATATGCACGGTATATATTAAAACAACAAGTTGAAAACACAAAATGTCGTTTGTGTAATATTAGTGAGGAGTCTGTACAGCACTTGTCTTCTGGATGCAGTAAAATAGCCGGGACCAGATACCTAGAAAGACATAATAACATGGGAAAAGTAGTGCACCAGTTGGTATGCCTGAATAAGGGCCTCCTTGACACATTTACCCCCCACCACATGTACGTTCCAAAAGCTGTATTAGAGAATAACACCACCAAGATATACTGGGACTTTACAGTAGAAACAGATATAGGAGTAGAACATAATAAACCCGATATGGTAATATGGAATAAACCTGAAAAAACCGCCATCATAATCGACTTCTCAGTACCGCAGGATTATAACGTGGCTAAAGCCTATGCAGATAAGATAAACAAGTACGCTGCACTTTCTCAGGAAATAAAAGCAATCTGGGAACTGCGGAAGGTGATTATAGTACCGTTAATAATAAGTGCCAATGGACTTGTGCACAAAATGACAAACCAACATATCAAAGAACTAAACCTCCCGAACAACACCATAATGTGGATGCAAAAAGCAGTTGTGCTTGGTACCGTCGGAATTATTCGAAGAATTGTCTCACCTTATTGACAATATTCGTCGTGCCCTTGGCTGGTTACAGCCGGACATGGACTAGAACTACCACTAACAGTGTGAGAAAAAAAAAAAAAATATATATATATAAATATTCTGTAACTCGTATTTCTTCAAGTATTAATTTTTCTTTTATTGGAATGAAATTTAAATTCACCGACATAAAAAATCTTTTGCGTCTGAGATCAATTTTTCTCTTTTTAAACTTACTCAGTGTACCTACTAAAGCCGCTCAATAAAAATAATTGCGAAAGACGTATTTCATTGAAGATATGCGTTTGTAAATAAAATATTATCCAGAGGAAAGAAATATATTTGCCTCAAATGTAAAATTTCGTGCTCAATGAGTTGCAAATTTATGGAAGGACGATTTTTTTGCGTCAGGCGGAAGAAATATAAAATTGTTTTTTTTTTCAAAGTCTCTTATTTTTATATTGTTAATATTCTGAATTTATACATATTTAATAATAAGTATCCTTAAAAAACATGAGAAAGGCTTATTTAATTGATTTTGATATTTACTTATACTTTGGGAAATAATTTTGGCAGAGAATTTTTTTTAACGTAGATTTACCAAATTAATCAAAATAAATTTTACGCGCGCTAGGGGTAGAATTCAAGGCCGTGACACGACACACTAGAAGACACGCGACGCCACAGACGAAAGGGAAAGATATGTTAAAGATATATGATAAGGACACCAGGACAGCCTACGGATAAGAAAAAATCCGTCCGATTTTAATGAAATTTGGTATGTCGGTAGATTGGAACAAGGCCAACTTGACCATGTACGACACATGTCAGTGTGACAATTAGTTTTGACATAAGAAACGTCAAAAGTTAATGTTGTCCGATCGCGACCAAATTTGATGGTGCACACGGTCTCACCCTGCAAAGTTGGATACGACGTTTCGTTTACATCTTCATCAGGGTGGGACTAAGGATTTGATATTGAAGAAGAATGTGGGCCAATTTCGGCATAATTGGGGACGGACTACAGGTTGACGCCCTCAACCTTTCGAACCGATCGATGCCTCTGAATGGACTAAATAATCAGTATTTTTTCTTAATTATGAATCGATTGGAACCAGACTATGGAGACTTGCTTAATATATATTCAATACTAGAAACTAACGGACTAATTAAAAAAAATATAGGATCTTCTTCCAATGCGCATATATGCAATGGTCTGCTTCTTGCAATGGACTGTTGGTCTTTTTCCTGAAACCTCGCCCTGTATAATGAGTCTTTCCATACAGTCAGTATCGCTCCTCATAACGTAACGAAATATTTAAGTATGTGTCTATAGATGTTGGGAGCCGTTCTGTGATATTCAGTTCTTGGATTATAGATTGATTGGTTCGCCAGGTAATCCAGGAAATTCTAAGCATTCGTCGCCAACAGTACATCTCAGTAGCGTCATTTTTTTTCATTTCTGACTGTCTCATCGTCCAGGACCCGGAGCACATTAATATAGGAAATATTAATATAGGAAATATTAATATAGGAAATATTAGGCAGTGAACAAGTCTTTTTTAAGTGCTTTGATATGTTTTTGTCTCGCCATACTGTCATTGAGGCTGCGAATATCATATTGCGTTATGCTTTCCCATTCTTTAAGAACCAAGCGAATCAAGTTCATTTAATGGAGCTGATACCGGTTCGCGACTTCTAAACATCCTGCCAAGCTTTTCCCAAACGTCGAACATGATGGGCAGTATGTAGTAATATATAGTTAATTAACTTCAAAAAGAAATTATATAATTGAAAAAATTGCAAATTATTGGTGGCAAGTTCATTTCGCTCTTAAAAATTAACCATGGCATGTTTTGACATGATCAAAAAAACAAGATAATCAGGAGATATGGTTCTGGCCGTAAAATTATATGTATTTTAGGGAAATTTACACAAATTATTGCACAGAGTGTTTTAAAATTAAGGTAAAAAACAACCCCTCTATTCTCTCTCTCTGTCTTTATTCCTACAAAAGGAATGTAGTGGTCAGGTGATGTGTGAGGTTTGTCTCCAAATTCCCTGTCTTGTGCTTCATGTACAAGCGTGTGCAGTGGCTTGTGGGTGCATGATCTTTGATAGCTGGTCTATCCATCGAGAGGGCGAGCGGCCTCTTGGTCTTCTTTCTGGAACCTTGCCCTGTATAATTTTTTTTTCCATACAGTTAGTATCCCTCCTCATAAACTTAACATCTCTATTAACCTTGTATAATATGCCAAATACAAAAACTTATAAAAAAAACTGAGCTTACGAATTAAAGTTGATATAATTGTATATAGCTTGCTAAAAATTCATCAAAATAAGGCAAAAATTAGCAAAGATATAACACTTTAAATTTGACTAAAAATTTCTCCGTTTGTTTTTGCATCTGAGTGTATAAGTTTTGGCGGCAAGCCGAGCATTCCAATTTAAACTTGTTTCCTTTTTATCTATGGGTCAGGGTTATAAAGAACAGAACAAAAACATCATGAAAAACCGAAACAAGCATAATAGACACCGGGTTTCCGATGAAATATTCCCTTCGAAAAGGCAAAGCAAAGCAGAACGATTGGACCAGATAGATAGAACGGACGAGCGACATAAAATTAAAACGTTGGCTAAAGTTTAAACAGCAAAATCGCAATTCGCAGTTTACTATCGGGTCCGGTCGGGCCGAACCGTCCATTAAACCGGCCCTGCTCATGAGAGATAAAGGGGTCAACGCGAATCCCTACACTATTTTGCCCCCTTTTAAAGGGGATTTATTTGGTTTAGAGGAATAGGTCCAGCAGGACGACTGGCTGGAGGTTTTTGCAAAGGCTCTTTCTCTAAATGGTTCTCGAATTGTCCGGATGTTGTGGGTTATCTGCCAAGTTAATCCGACCAGACTTTAGTTTTTTTCTTTTTTAGATAGAATGCAGTTAGTTCTGGACTCGATGACATTATTTACTGCTACGGTAGAGACACACAATATGAACTATTGATAGTTCCGGTTTTGATTACATTTGCGCTGTTTATTTTGTGTTTGTGTATTTTCCTTTAAATAAATGCCTTTATTGTAAAAAAATTCTACAATTTGTAGGCAAAGGTAAAGTAAACAAACAAAAGAGAATACAGAACAAGTATACAAATTACATTGTCAGTCTTATTGTTTAACATAAACATTTATAAATGTTTACAATGTCAAAGGATAAAAAAAATATAAATAAGATTCAAAAATATTTACTATAGTTATAGTAAATATAGTAATAGCAAACATTAGACTAGTGTTTACAAGATCAAATTCGATTATCAAAATATATCAAAAGTCATTTACGGCATAGAAAGCCTTTCCTACTAAATAAGATTTCAATGCTTCTGTAATAAGATTTCAATGCAAAAATTATGCTATGGATTTGATTTGAAATGGCAGGTGTGTGCACTTTTTTCGAGTTGTATAATATTGAACTTTTAACTAACTCTGAGCCGTGGAGTAGGTAGATTAAGAACTTGCTCCGCGTTCCTGAGTGGATAAGTGTGAGATGGCTTTTCTTGAGAAGCTGATACATGCTTACGTATTAGGCAAATGGATTCAAATATAAATACGGAAGGAAGAGTTAATATTTTTAATTTTTTAAAAAAGTCCTGGCAATGAGTTCTGCTATTTAGTCCCAGTGAATATCGAACAGCTCTCTCTGGAGCTCGAAAATGCGGTCAAATTGAGTTGCACAACACGCACCCCAGAATGGAAGGACATATCTGAGGTGCGACTCAAAAAGTGCATTATAAACAGTTCTAGCCACTGACAAGTTAAGCTCCTTAGAAACAGATCTTGAATGCAAAGGAAAGATAACATAAGATTTTTTTAACTCTGATCACAAGAATGTACAGGGTGAGTAATGGTCGGTAAGAGTACAGGTAGGAAAAAAAGGTAGAAAAAATCCAGTGACAGGATTATTTTTTGTTCAAACTAAAATAATTGGGCTATTTTGGACATACAAGGTGGCCCATTAGAAGGAAGCATTATGCGGTGTTGGCATTTTATTTCTTATTTACTAAAACTTTGGCTAAAACATTAAATCCGAAAAGTGGTAAAAAACCGGAATGAATTATTTAATACCTAGCTATATTTTCCTAAACATCAAGGACTACAGAATAAACCCACGAAGGAAAATTTAGGCTTATTGGTGAATTCTCCGTCGGTGCTGCCACCATCGGAGAATATCGTAAACAACTAGTACTTACAAATACACAGGTTTAAATTTTAATTCTCCATTCGTTAACTGCAGGAAAAAGTAAAAGAGCAGCAGTCTAAACTTTATGTTTAGAGTGTAAAAGTGTACAGTGTGTAAAAGCCTCCATAAAAACAACGAGTCAAGAGTGGCACCATCATGGATCACTGAGCGATCCCTTCCTAACAAATGCAGGAGTTAGGCAGAGATGTGTTTTAGCGCCTCTCGTATTCAACATAATCATGGCAGCGCTCTCCATTATAGTGGATAACAAACTGCAGGAGAGAGGAATGGTCATTAGATATAGATACGACGGCGGTCTGTTCGACATAAAACGACTCAGGTCAAAAACACGTACAAAATTCATCACACAACTTCAATACGCTGATGACTGCGCTCTAATTGCAAAAACGTTACAACAATTACAAGAAATGTTGAACACATATACCTGGGCATACGAGGCTTTGGGCCTTAAGCTAAACATCGACAAAACCAAAATCATGTGCACTCCCCCGGAAGATCACAACAACGCTATAAAAATCGGAGAAGAACTATTGGAATATGTAGCGGAATTTAATTACCTCGGCAGTTTGATTTCGGAAAAGGCCAATATCGACTCTGAAATTCAGCACAGGATTAGCAGCGCCTCAAGAGCATTCTGGAAATTAAAAGACAGGGCTTTCTACAATCATGACTTGGGTACAAAAACGAAATCTGCAGTGTGCCGAGCAATTATAATCCCCACCATGTTATATGGGAGCGAAACCTGGGTGCCGTACCTGTGTGTAACCATCTTTTGATGCGTGTCAAATACTTCTTAGCCATTAATGGTAGTAGTATATGTGTAGTGGAGTGTTTGCTCCTTTTCTAGCTATTTGCTTTTTTATTGCCTTCTCTACCTTGGTGAGCAGGCACCCAGAGTAGGAGGGCTTTATTTTCTTTGCCTAATTGTTGGAGATTCTCTAGGCATTGTTTGGCCAACTTCGAATTGATGGTTACCAACAGCCAAACATACTCGACCGGTAAACACAATTCGCGACCGTACACGATGTTTAAAATAAAATATTTAAATTTTTAAAAGCCGAAGATTTAGCTCTGTTCGCTGTTGTTACAACTCGAGATATCAAATAAATATCCCCAAAAAGGCAGGCTGTACGTAATCCAAACTAAAGGAAGCGATTTAGTGGCGGTTCTCGATACACGACAGCCATTTTTGCACGGTTTATTTCGGGCGGGGCGCGTTTCCGCAGACCATAAAACACCGAAACTGGAATAAATTTACGGCTGGAACGGATCGGAGCGAAACTCGCAACTTACGGAATTAGACGGAGAGGATTTGGCGGAAGTACCCCCGCTCTTGTAACTTCGGCAACGGAGGAAATCAATGCCTCCTCACTAGTCCTATTACTTGTTTCGGCTTACTGGAATTTAGTTAGAGTTACGAGGAATCGATATTATGGAGTCGCGCTTGAAATTCTACCACTCCTTATTTAAAGAAGTTTAGTTTAATTTCATATCTTCATTATTAAGTATCATCGTTAAAAGTAAAAGAATTTCGGGTACCTTCTTTATTTACATTTACTTTCTATAAATTCTTGGGCAATGATGTCCTAGGAGAAGTGTCTTAACACAAACAAAACCGGAGTCATCAAAACAACGGAAAAGGTCCACCTAACAGGTATCTTGTGAGTGCAGTAGGTTGTTTATTAAAGAGACAAAAAGTTCTCTAATGAACTCTACGACTTAACAGATTTAAAATACATACGGAAAGAGGTGAAATAATGAAGTCAGGCATTGCAGACCATGTATATAAGAAACACACAAAATAGGAATTGGAAAAATCGTACCAATGAGTCGGTCTTTCAATTAGATATAGTCTTATCTAGGGACTTCGCAGAGTAATTATTATAAAGCGAATCAATTACTTAGTTCAGATTTAAGACATTTTTGGTCACTGATCGATGACATCATCATGATCATAATATATATTGTTGGCAATGCGGGCCCAAGTTATCCCTGCTAATTTCCTAATATCATTGTCCCATCTCAATTTTGGTCTACTTCTAGGTCTCTTGATTCGTCGTGGGTACCATGCTGTAATTTTTGTGGTCCATTTCTTGTCTGTCCTCCTTGCCAGATGTCCCGCCCATTGCCACTTTAGGGATTTGATTCATCTATTACAGGGTCTTTTGTCGTGTCCACTGTATTCTTTTACGGTCTCTCTTGGTTATTCCCAGCATATTTCGTTCTATTGAACGTTGTGCGACCTGCAGTTTCCTTATAATGTCCACAATTTAATTGATTAGTCTGTTTTGTGTCCTGCAATGTCCATGTATTTTAAATTTGTAATTTTAATGACGTAATTTTTTTTTAATTTTATGATATTTTTTAGTATTTGTATATTTTTTGTGCTTTTTGTTTTTTCTTTAAATGCTTTGTCGATGAAGCTATTTTGGCTTTTTCTGCATTAAAGCGTTATTTATTTTATACGTGTCTAAATTTCGCATGCATAGGTCATGACTGGTAGTACACATTTGACGAATGTTCTCTTCTTTAGATAAATTGGCATTCTAGATTTGAATATGATTGAGTTTTATCCATAAGTACTCCATGCTATCTTAATTCTTGTGTTAATTTCTGGCAGTAGAGATCCCGAGCTGTGTAGTGTTGCCCCAAATATATCGATGGCATAACGTAAAAACTACACCTCTTTTGGATACTTCTGAATGGTACGACTGAAAATTTAAATATTGTCTCGTATGGCTGGGTTTTCTATATACAACAGTACTAATGGATTGATTATAAGACATCATACAGTATATCACATAAGCTTACAATCACCATGCGAGTAAAATTAAATAAAAGAACTACAAGTCCGAAATTATTTTAGTTTGTATACTAAATCATTCTCTACCACATTCTAAGATTCATTTAAATATATCTATTATAGGTTGGCGTTTTTTATACAAGGAATACTTGACTTAATTGTGAAAATATCAGAGCCTACATTCAAAAACACGGCTGGACCAGCTTTAATGATCTGTAATATGCTGAATTCTTGGAATGAATAGGAGAATAGCTATGTAGTATTAGTACCAGAATAAAAGACGGTACGACTATAGCTGGATCATCTAGTATAGTATAAAATGGATTGTAATATACTTTATACAAAAATTGTTAAAGTGGTGCTATAGCTATAAACCAACTGTATAGACAACTTCTTTTGATCAACATGATGTAGCGAACATAAATATGTAAAGTCGAATTTATTTAATAATAAGTTAGTAACAATGAGATTTTATTTTTAACAGACCGCACATAAGTAGATATTTAAACTTCATTCAGAACCTCGCAATTAGTGGTTTCAATTACATTTTGTAGTATTTAGGGTGTATTCCGTTGCTTACTTTGGTTATGGTTTTATGTTCCGTTTCTATCGGTTTCCTAAAAGTTTTCTTATTACGGAACACGGTTCCTGAAAAATTCGGTTATAACTGTCATCTATCTGTCATCAAACTAACCAGCGCGAGAAGGCTGGTTTTTCTGGTTTTGTTTGTCAATCAGTGTCATTTATGTGAGAGAAATTAAGCAAATTTGGAAGTCGAATGAAATTCTCATTTAATCTCTAAAATTTGTTATAATATTTTGTATTTACATCCAAAAGCAAAGGAGGTAGGCAATAAAGGTAAATATAAATTTCATTAGCTAAATAGAATGACTTTTTATTACCATTTAAACTTATCATGCAGCCATTGTTTCTTAAAGTCTGGAACATTTAAAGAAGACATGAAAACAAGACAAGTAATCGTGAATATGTTGTGAGCTATAAAAACATAAATATTGATTAGGTTTGTTTATTTTTTATTGATCTGTTTTAATATTGGACCTGCAAATCTTCACTTGAGCTATTTAACGAGTTTAACAGTTTATTAATAAAGTACTTTTCAATATTAAACTCCATTGAAAAGAAGAAGCAAACGTAAAAGCAGAGAATAGGTACATTAAAAATGCATAAAAGATAAATTTTATAATAAAGGTATTGAAATTTAGAAAAAGTCAACATTTGTCATTTCCAGTATTTTACCAAACCGTTCCGTATAACACCGATGTTTTTCAGGAACCGCTCTTTACCGTAGTTTACCAGTCTGGTTCGCCTGGTTTTGCAACGGAATACAGCCTTAAGCTTGATTTTCATGCACCCGTTAACCGACGATTCGATGGTACGATATTAATTTTATTTGTTGATTTTAAAGACTTCGATTGGTTAACCGTTTCTAAGCAATCAAAGTCTTTCAATTCAACCAATAAAATTGATATCGTATCATCGTATCGTGGGACAACGGATGCATGAAAATCAAGCTTTAGTTTACGATCATTAACAATGTTTAAAAAATCCAATTAAAATTAATAGAATATCCTAGCAACAGCTTGCGTTAGTCAGTTGAATATCCATCGAAAAAGCCTGATACTTAGCTTTTATAAAACAATCAAATTTTGATTTCTAACCACAATTTCTCTTGACGGAAGATAATCAAAGACCTAAATGATATTTGTCGCAAATTTTGAAGTATAATTAGTGGAAAAGTCAAAAGTTTGATAACTATTTCTACTAATTGAAAATGTCTACCACGAATTTTAACGTTCTGAATGCTTACATTGAAATTCAAGGAATAAACTTCTACGCCAATTGAAAACACTAATTTATTCCACTAATTGCCAGGTTCTGAACGAAGCTTTAGGTCTGAATCTAATAGTTTCCCTAATATTCTCTTTTATCGTTAATAGCTCTAGTGGGTTACATATCTTGCATAATCAATTTATTGTCAACTAATAATAGATGTGACACATATGCAGGGTAAATACACAATTTACATATCCCAATTTAATGGAATAGGGTACATTTCCTGTACAGAAATTTTTGTTACAAAAACAAATATTACCATAATTCATGTGCATTACTACGTAATTCGAATTGATCGCTTTACCTATTCCGATACCCATTTGGCATTTATGACAGGCTAATGCACCATTCACAGGCGACCGAACCTAACAAGGTTTGGTTTGTTTGTTTTTAACGGTTTATTAAAATTCTCCATGTTTAGAATGGAAATGCATAAAAACGATTTGGTTTAGGGTGACAATCAATACGTCCAATAATATACGAAGTATCCAAAGTTTTTTAGCCAACACTGTGGTCTGCTTTTAGAGATTAGTTTATTTTATTTATTGACATCTTTTGATTAGTGATTAGGAAAAAAATAGAAATATTCCATAAAATTGACATTTAGTAAAATATCACTAATAATGTAGTTGATTCTAGTGTTTTCTAATCAACCACATTATCATTGATACCATATTATTGCGGACCCGTGTGGACTCGGCCTAACCTGACTAATATGTCCTTCCCCCATATGACCTTAATATCGCTTTAAAGAATAGACACCGTAATGATTCATCGAACGTTCGAGAACAATCCAGTTCCACTGGAATGGAGGCGTACATACGAGAACATTCTCAACCTTCTCTATGCACCTAATGATCTAATGGACTATTCGAGAACTGTTTAGCTGTGGGTATATAACCCGAGGCCTGTGCAAAGGAGGACAGAAATAGGTCGGTCGACGTGTACAGTTGCCGTGCTAAATTCAAAATAAATTCCTTTTAGATAAATAGTAAATAAGTTGTAAATAGTTCTTTAAAAAGTTTTATCGTTATTGTTTTGTTTCTTAGTGTAAAATAAATTGTGTTTAAATAAAGTAAACTTTCTATTCACACGGAACCGACGAAAAACGTAACAATATGTTCAAAAAAAAATTGTCAATGACGGCAGCGAATGACAAACGATGATAATTTTGCCGAGGTGCAAAGTTGTCATTAAACTTGTCAGAAATCAACACTAATTATAGAATAAGTAAATGACGTTTAGGGCTTGACCTCGCTAAAATTATTATCTACTGTCATTCCCTAGCCATGTTTAACTTGGTTTTTTTTCGATCGTATGCATGGTATTAATAATAAGGGCAATGCATAAGGAAACAAATTATAAGTAGGGTAGAAAAAAATATAAAATAACAAGTGTAATAAGAAGTGTTAAGCCAATGAAAAATCGACCCTAAAATTTTGACTTAGTTTGATGTTTCACAACTTTTGAATTTGTAATCCAATTTTTATGATTATGGTATAAGTGTGAAGATAAATTTATTTGCATTATTTTTTTTAATGGCATATATTCTTCGGTTAGGTGGGTTTATACTGAAGTAAATTCATAATGAAACGTTGTTTTTCTTTCAATAAATTCAAAATACCCTGTGAAAAAAATGCGACGGGCATTTTGGATAAAAAACACTTTCCTGTAATCTCAGATGTATTTCTAACATTTCATTTTTTGAATTATCACATTATCTTTATTCTTTTATGAGCTACACATTTTTAAGTAAAGTATTGATTTCAGAGATTCTTATTCTTATTGACAAAAACAATAATTTTATAATAATTTTACTGGCGTGTATGTCCACCTCTCGCAGCAATAATAGCTCGAGGTTTTTGGCAAATCGAATGAATAAGGGTAGTTATTCTTTCTTGATCGATAATTTGATGAATATAAAGCTTTGGATCAAAAAAACCTTTTACAAGAGCAATAATAGTTATTAAAAATTAAAGTTAGCCAAATGTTAGGGTGGCGTTGGATAATATGGCGTGAATTTTATGCCGGGGAGTTTAAGAATATGGCTATTTTATTTTTATTTCCGTTTCCGATAAATAATGTGAGAGTTATTCTTATTTTGTATCACCTTAATCAATGTTTACAACTAAATTCAATTTTTCATTTTAATCTGTTGATTGATCCAGTACATCCACAAAAATAAAAAAATGTTATATTCCAAAATAAATCTATGAGAGTATATTATTACAAATTAATTAGATTTTTAGGTTCGGGCAAATTTTTTGACATGTACGAAAGCGCCAATTTTATATATAATTCACGCTCATTATTAAATCTCTGGAATTACAAGCGTTTGTTTTAGATTTTGTCTGTGTTATTGTTCGATACAAAAAAAAAATAAAACTGTATTTGGATTCGTATTTGGAAACGGTACATTTTGTTATGACACGTGGGCGCTCTGATGAAAAAAGAATAAATTCAGTTGCAACGTGTCCAATTACAGGCTGATATGCAAATTGAATTAAAATCTCTCTGTGAAGCCGATTTTTAGCTAGAAGTTATGATTAAATAAATATTTTTACGTAAATAGCTTCTCTTTTTTAAGTTTCATTATGTAACTGAATAAACCTGCTTTTTGATATTCGTTTTAATTAATTCAAATTAATGGATAAGCATTTATTGAAAACTCAGCTAAACATAGGGATATAATATATACTGCGCTTACAGATGGAGCGGTCCGTCCGCGACGGACCGTCCGTCGTGTTTTTTCAAAATAGCCGTCGGACGGAGCATACGCGACCATGTGAAATTGTTCATACAAACTCATGGTACTTGCTCGAAGGTGCGGACGCTCCGCTCCATCTGAAAGCGCTGATAATCTCTCAGTGATTTGAATGCTGAATCCGAAAGACCAGAATCAAGATTTCTTTCAGTAATCTCACTTTGGAAAGTTAGATATAAGTGGATCGACATTTTTGAATGTTCAAATTATCGTATATTTCGAAAAAGTGTGTATTTTCAGATTGCCAATCGCTCAACTAATGTAATAAAGGCTTGTATACCTCGTTTTTAAAAACTGTTGCAAATAAACCTGTAAAATATTATTGGTTATTTTAACAAGAACATTGAATAAGATTAGTAGAACTACTGATACATTTCAATATTTTTAATAACTCATAATTGTATAGCTAAAGTATAATATATTATAATTAATCGAACAAAGGGAAAAAATATCCACTACTTGCGATCATCAGAGAATACCCTAAGTCAAACTAAATAACCAAAATTACCCGATGAAATAAAAAATAGTCATTAGGTATCTTCATCATCATCATCATCATTTTCAGCGTATTCAACTGTTTCTAATAATTATAGCGTAGCCTTCCTCACATATACTCTCTTTGTAGTTGGGGCCATTGTTATATATTTCTGGATATGCGGGCCCAAGTTATCCTTAGTAATTTCCTCATATCATGGTCCCATCTCAGGTTCGGTCTTCTTCTAGGTCTCTTAATTCCTTGTGGGTACCATGCTGTAATTTTTCGGGTCCATCTGTTGGATCTGAGTATGATTGAGTTTTTTTTACAAGTACTTCATGCTAATTTACTTCTTCTGTTGACTTCAGATAATAGTGATCCCGAGCTACGTATTAGTTGTCCCAAATATACATGTTCTTCTACTATACTTTTCAGTGAATTTGTGTTATTTATTATAAATGCATATAAATACATAATTATATCAATCAATAAGGTTGGATAGTGGAATAATTAATAATTCTCTTTTAATGACAAATTTAACCTCATATCTACGCCTGTGATCTTTTTTGACATTGTCGACGTGTCTCTCAGATTTTTAGTTTTATGACATTGACATTAGATATTCCTGGTGCTAATTAAATGTCTGAAACTATTTTATGCACGGAATGAGAGATTAAACTGTAACATTTTTAACAAGAGGTGTTAAAACGCGTACTTACCGAACGCGCAACGTTCTATCGATAAACGTAAATTTACGTACGTCAAATGCACACAGACAAAAACACGCCAACATCCGTAACCATTAGTCAGGGTTCCGTTAGGTGTTATTACTTCAAAGGGTTTGTTTGAATTTGCTGGTTTTTCTCGGGGGGCAAACTTTTTTAAAGTTCAGATTGGAAAAAAATAGAGTCGGACCATAAATGTTGTTTGGCATTTGTGTATATGTATTAATCAAAACCAGAACTGTAGCATCGTAAACACGGTTTATATCACATTAAAAGAACTTTTCCCAAACATTTTCTTTAACTATTCTACATCTGTGTTGGTTTTTATATGGGACAAAAGTGGTTTTTATATGGGACAAAAGTTTCTAGAAGCTACCATTTCTAAAAAAATGAGGCCCACAGCCTGCGTTTCTTATTGTTTTCCTTTTATAATAATTGCAACAATATCACAAAAGATGCAACGCAAAAGGCAACTTAATTGTTTGCAAACTTCTTCGCAGACAGCACGCTTATAAACATTTACCAGACCAGTATTTGTAAACCTGGTTTCCAATGTTTCTTTAGTATGTAAATGTCTTTAGAAGATTATAATTTGACTTAAACCTACTGTTATATTACTTAATTAAATTCCGTATGGAGAAGGTGTGTGTTAATACCCACATGTTTAAATATATCATGAATTAAATTAAAACAAATATTTACACTACGGAGAATATAATTTGCAAATAATGACAAGCAACTGTTTACTTTCCTATTCCATTTTCCACTCTGTGCCTCCAAACAATAAGACAAAACACGTTCTCACTGATTAATCTGATTAAAATCAGTTTTCCTACATCCAACATCGAATACCGAGTAGTGTTGTGTAAAACCGTTATTTTTAAATAACAGTTAAAACTGCTACCGTTATTTATATATAATAGTTTAAAATAACAGGTTCCTATGATTTTTTGGTTTTATTGTTTAACCTCTAACAGAGCATAGGTACACATAGTCTAAGTTGTAACATCATAAAAATGTTCATATTTCTTCGTAATAACATTGAACGAATTCAATTTTTTAGGTTTTTTGTGCACTTCTAATTACTGTGTATAGTTCATATCAAATAAACTTTTAGTAACGTAATTAAGCTTGAGCGGTACAGCGTTGTCCACTTTTACATATTTTCTTTTAATCAAAATATTTTAGAAAACAAAAATAAATTAATTATAAATATATAAACAGTCATTACTTACATCAACAAAACTCACCTTCTTAAGAGCACTTAAGGGGCATAAAGGGCCATTGCTACCGCTTTCCTGTTTAAAATATTCTAATAAAGTTGCGATGAGTTTTTACGGCTATTAAGTGATCTTTTACACTTGCACACGCACTAAAAGAGGTTCTAAAAAGAACAATGTTTGACTGCAAAATCTGCTGGTAAAAAAATAAGCTTAAGCTAAGTATGACAACACAATTCATTTAAACTAAAGTCTCGTAACACAAAACTAAATTGTCAAAACGAATGGCAGTGCCACGAAATAAATAAATAAATGTGGTAATTTTACATTCTTTACAGCAGAGCTACCACCTGATTAATCATATTAAAAACGAAATTCTAATTTTATTTTAAGGGGTTAAAAATAATGATAAAACCCTGTAGATTCGATTTATATACGTATATATTTTTTTGTTTTTTATTAAACATTATAATAAATAGAATTTTAAATTAAAAGTCCAATTAAAGACAAAATGCAATAAATTAGTTTTTTACAACGCATTTTTTAATTTTTACAGTCAATTTAGGTACACTCTGTAGAGATAATTTGATTTTCTGACTTCAAAAAATCACATAAATATATTCTTCGAAAATGTAATTTCACATAAATAATTTAAAAAAATGTAGTATTAAGTTAAAAAATAATGTTTTGCCACTTTTCGCGTTTTTGGCCATAACCTAGCCATGTTTTTAGTAGTCTCTGGTTTATACCAGCCATAATTAACCTCAAATAACGTAACAACGAGCGTATTAAGCAAAAAGGGAGGCGCTTAGGTAGAGCATTATCTTTCTGTCAATATGTACGAAAAGTTTAAGGTCTGCGAGGCACGTATTGTCTACGTGCCCATTCGCCAAAGAAACTCCCCCTAATACTCTTGATTACTTTAGCAGCTGTACGGTACCGTTGCCGATCGACAAATTCTATTTTAAAACGGCGTATCCGAACAAATTACGGCCCTGTCGAACTTTTCTCTCGAGATACGTCGCTGTTCGACGTGTTACGTGGTGACCCAAATCGCCATTGTCTGGGGAGTCGCAAGTAATAAGTTTCATAGAGTTTATTAAAAAAACGGATACAAAGTTGAATCTCCGTTGGATTGTCTATTTGGAGCAGCCAAGTTATAATATATTTCAATTTTCGATAATTCGCATAGAGCTGGAAACTGTAGTACCGATATTTTATTTTGTTTCACTTTTAGGACTTATTTCCATTAAGATTAAGATATTTCATTAAGACTTCATAGTCTAAGAGCTAGCAACGTTTTAGATCAAGTATTTTAAGACGTCTAGCTCTTTGATATATCTTTTACTATGCTCTCTGGAACAGCATGCGGCCCATCTGGCTGCCGATACCCGTTGCGTTCACTACTGCGCATCGAAAGAAGATCCTATATTTTTTATTAATTTAGTCCTATAAATTCTAAGTATTGAATATAAATTGAACATGTCTCCATAGCGCAGTGCGTAGAGTTTTCGACCACGAACCGATGATTCAGAGATCGAATCCGGGTCAGGGCAAAGACTTTTTTTATTTTATTTTCGTTTATATTCTGATAGTAAAGTATTAAATATTTTTTTTTTGAATTACCAGAATTATTTAATACTTTACTATCAGAATATAAACGAAAATAAAATAAAAAAAGTCTTTGCCCTGACCCGGATTCGATCTCTGAATCATCGGTTCGTGGTCGGAAACTCTACGCACTGCGCTATGGAGACATGTTCGATTTATATTCAATACTAGAATTTATGGGACTAAATTAATAAAAAATATAGGATCTTCTTCCGATGCGCAGTAGTGAACGCAACGGGTATCGGCAGCCAGACGGGCCGCATGCTGTTCCAGAGAGCATAGTAAAAGATATATCAAAGAGCCAGACGTCTTAAAATACTTTATCTAAAACGTTGCTAGCTCTTAGACTATGAAGTCTGAAATATCTTAATCTTAATGGAAATAAGTCCTAAAAGTGAAACAAAATAAAATATCGGTACTACAGTTTCCAGCTCTATGCGAATTATCGAAAATTGAAATATATTATAACTTGGCTGCTCCAAATAGACAATCCAACGGAGATTCAAGTTTGTATCCGTTTTTTTAATAAACTCTATGAAACTTATTACTTGCGACTCCCAAGACAATGGCGATTTGGGTCACCACGTAACACGTCGAACAGCGACGTATCTCGAGAGAAAAGTAAAGTTCGACAGGGCCGTAATTTGTTCGGATACGCCGTTTTAAAATAAAATTTGTCGATCGGCAACGGTACCGTACAGCTGCTAAAGTAATCAAGAGCATTAGGGGGAGTTTCTTTGGCGAATGGGCACGTAGACAATACGTGCCTCGCAGGCCTTAAACTTTTCGTACATATTGACAGAAAGATAATGCTCCACGTAAGCGCCTCCCTTTTTGCTTAATACGCTCATTGTTACGTTATTTGAGGTTAATTATGGCTGGTATAAACCAAAGACTACTAAAAACATGGCTAGGTTATGGCCAAAAACGCGAAAAGTGGCAAAAATAATGTTTTTAACTTAATACTACATTTTTCAAAATTATTTATGTGAAATTACATTTTCGAAGAATATATTTATGTGATTTTTTGAAGTCAGAAACTCGAATTATCTCTACAGAGTACCTAAATTGACTGTAAAAATTAAAAAATGGGTTATAAAAAATTAAATTATTTTATTTTGTCTTTAATTGGACTTTTAATTTAAAATTCTATTTATTGTAAAGTTAAAAAAAAACAAAAAATATATGTAAAGTATTAAATAATTTTGGTAATTCAAAAAAAAATAAATATTTAATACTTTACTATCAGAATATAAACGAAAATAAAATAAAAAAGTTTTTTCCCTGACCCGGATTCGAACTCTGAATCATCGGTTCGTGGTCGGAAAGGCCACGCACTGCGCTATGGAGACATGTTCGATTTATATTGAATACTAGAATTTAAAGGACTAATAACAATATAGGATCTTCTTTCAATGCGCAGTAGAGAACGCAACGTTTACCGGCAGCCAGACGGGCCGCCTGCTGTTCTAGAGAGCATAGTAAAAGATATATCAAATAGCCAGACGTCTTAAAATACTTGTTTTTCCGACGTTGCTAGCTCTCGTACTATCATTAAATATAATTGAAAAAATTACAAATTGATCGTGGTCAGTTCATTTCGCTCTTAAAAATTAACTAAGGCATGTATTGACATGATTCAAAAAACAAAATGCTCAGGAGACATGGTTCTGACCGTAAAATTATATTTTAGGAAAATTTACACACAAAATTATTGCACAGGGTGTTTTAAAGTTAGGGTAAAAAACAACCACTCGATTAACTCTGTATAATATGCCAAATGCTGATGTTTATAAAAAACTGAGTTTATGAATTACAGCGCTTTCAGACGGAGCGTCCGCGACTTCGAGCAAGTACTATGAGTTTATATGAACTATTTCACATGGGCGCGTATGCTCCGTCCGACAGAGTTCTTCCGACGGCTATCTTGAAAAAACACGACGGACGCTCCGCTCCATCTGAAAACGCTGTTAAAATTGATATAATTATCTTACCCTTTTAACTTTACCAAAAATTTCTCCGTTTTTTTGCATCTGAGTGTATATTATCAATACCACCTAGACAAGAAGGCCTCGGAACAAGACGCGCGACCGCTCCTCAGTAGGCCATTAGATACACATTGCGTATATAGAGCGTATGCTAAAATAGTATTAATTTTCACAATATTTTGCTATTTTTTTTTGTAAATTACCTTTTCTCTAATAGTAAGATTTTTCGATGTAATACTCTGTGTCATATTTATAAATAATATGATTTCAGAGGAAAAATAAACTAAATTTACTCTAGTACGTTTTCCAGTATCATCATTAATCATATTATATTCATTTAATTGTAATGTGTCAATTTGAGAAATAAAACAGGAATCTATTATGTTATAAATTCTATTATATATAGATATTAATCTATATATTATTAAAAATGGAGAAAGATACTTAGAGTCTAAACTAGATACAGAGAATATAAATAAATGCAGATTTTTAATTTGAAAGGGTGGATAATTTCCGTTTGTTTCCTTTCCCAAGTCGGTCATTTGACTTGCCACAATAGTTTTTTAAAAGTGTATTTCTGATAAAATTTATTATAGCACGTTATGATCAATTTTTGAAATTGGTGAAATATGTACAACTTCTTTAAAATCTGAAAGTGCACTGCTAATCATAAAAGTAAATGCTGAATTGGCTAAAGTGGCACTATTAGCAGCTGTTCCAACAATATTTCCTCCCTTATAATCCATATATGGTTTAATATGAATTTCATCCATGAGTAAAATCATGTGTTTTTTGTGATCTTTTAAATATTTGTATACATTTTTGGCATATACTAAAAAAGATTGTCTTTCTTCCAGAGTTGGGTCAGTGAGAAACGAATTACATATAGATTTTAGTGTATCAGGATGCGGCAATGTTAAAAATCCATGATTTCTTAAATACTTATATGCATGAGGACTGATTGTATATAATATTGCACATAATATTAGGGTGTCAGCTGAATATCGATTTCCTTTTTTTAGATAAAGTTAATAGTTTTAATTGTTCACATAAAAAAGACACTGATGAACTATTATCTTCGTGTTTTAAATTATCTAAAATGCTGCAAATCTGATTAATTATATTATTGAAACTGTTTGTTTTTTCCTCTTTTGATGTTGGTTGGCTACTCGATGCAAGATTTTCTAATTTTTCAATCTCATTTATTACTTCTGATAAATCATTAATATTATTTAAGGTAAAAGGTATTTTAAATTTATTTGTGTTGAAGGAAATAGCATGTTCATATAAATATGTGTGCAGTTTTAATTCGGAATCAATATTTATAGAATAAGTAATAATAGGACCTGGAGATTTTTTTATTTTAAATAATAGAACTTCGTTTAAGTTACTGAATATTTTATGCCATTTTTCAGGAAGTATCCTAACTATCAAAAATTTGTTTAAATTCATGGAAGTTTTTAAAAGTTGTTAATTTTTTATAGGTCTCATATTCCTGTATACTTTCTGTAAGCGCTTTTTGCAAATTTTGTTCCTCTTGTATAATTGACTTTGCTTCTCTACTTTTTCGGTTGTTATCGGCTTTCGAAAGGTAAGACGGACAATTTGGAAAAATTGTTGGAACAGAACCTGTTAAAAGTGTTGGACGTTGTAAAGGTATATCGACAGTTTTATCTGATTTCTCATCAAAATAAGTATTAAAAAATTTGATACTTCCTTTTGAAAAATGCTGCTCGCAAACCCTGGTGTTTTTAGTGGGCTGAAAGTTGCCTCTTGGAATCGCACGTACCCATTGTTTCGAAAGTTGTTCGTCCTTTGGAAAGGTGAAAATATGGACACGTTTGTCGTCGTAATAATTACCACTGCACCCCGGAACACAACACTTATACGGCATGTTTACAGCACAATATCGAACACCAAACACTAAAAACTATCTAAAACGCTGTAAATACTGGAATTACAAACGAGAGCGGTCAAACGAAAAAATCATCTGGCGCTCAGCAAAACGTAAACATGTGGTCGCCATCATGTCGCCCTTAGATTTTACCACCTTATGGGTAATATGATTGGTCCAATTCACGTGGGAGTTTTGAATCGGTACAACTAGACTCGGTCTTGCGAAATTCCTAAAGCGCGGCGGCAGTGGTGCCGGTTTGCTTCGGAAATACGATCGAACATAGTAAAAGCAAAGTAAAAGATGAATGCCTACATATCAAGAAATGCAACCTCGCCCGTATTGGACAACCGAGGCCTTCTTAATATCTAGGTGGTATTGATATTATACTCAAAATGGAAATTAATTATTTGAATTGCCTTTAACACAAAACAACCAAAAAGCATATTAACGTTTCCATTAGGACCTACCAATACCAAAATCGGCAAAATCCAGATAACAAAAATATATTAATGCCTACACAGTAATTAACTTTGATTGAAATTTTAGGGCTTTAAAATTATTTTGTAAGCTGTACAGCGAATAGAACGTAAAACGAACCATTAACCATAGCGGCGGGAAAAATTAGTTTAATTTAATATCGTTCGACTTATTCGGGGGATTGAATAAATTGCTGGAAAATATTATATTTGCGTTGCACCTCGTAATAGCTATTTAACGAACAATCAGTGTGCAAGGCTACCGTTAGATCTGCGGGACCAAGACCAAGACCGACCAGTGCAAGATGGCCACCCTAACGATTTTCTCATAACTAGATTTCAGATGCCCAGAAAAAAATTTGCAATTGAAATGTACTGGCACTGGGTTGGAGAACGTTTATTTACATATCTAATGGTTTTATGTAGTTATCTTTCCGAAAAAAAAAGAGACTTAAAAATAAGCGCCTTTCTACAGCGATTTTACTAGGCTAGACAGGGAAACGCGTATTTGCATTTCGGAGAAATATGGCAATGCCGCAACAACACACCGTCACATTTTTATCACTCCGACTTAATAAGATCCCTAAAGGATTCACTTCTACACATGTAAATACCAACCCAAATGTAAGATACAGAAAATTATATTAGATGTTTACAGAAAACTCACAAAATACAGACAGATACTTAAATTTCACATCTAATCACAGTATAAGTGAAAAGAAAGGTGTTATAAAATGTTTACATGATAGGGAAAAAATTATATGTTCAGACGACAATTCACTAAACAGAGATATACTCGTAAACCACATAAAAGATGCATTAATAAAAAACGACTATCCACCATCTCCTATTGACAAAACATTAAACGAAATGCAAATCCCAAATCAGCGACACAATGATAATAATACACAATATATACAACTTACAATTCCATACATATGAGGCATTTCGGAAAAAATAAGAAGAATAGGAAAACAATATAATATACGAACATCTTTCAAAACACAAAATACACTTAGATCCATTTTATCACACACTAAACCAATGAATACTGAACAACAAACAAAAAATGCAATATACAAAATACCATGTGAATGCGATAAATTTAAGAAAGGGAGATTTTCACAAATCTAAGATTTGTCAGCGTTCATGGGACACAGGGCACAGAATAAATTTTAACAACGCCAAAATTATAATGAAAGAAACGATAGCCTCCAAAAGAAAAATAAAAAAGGCTTTTTTAATTCAATCTACCCAATAAAAATAAATGTATTGTTCATGCATCTGTAGATGTTCGTAACATATCGTCGGCTTTATGACGAAAAGGCGTATCTCGATTTTTGCTACTTTTCAGGAGAGCAATTTAAAGAAAATCACTTCATCAGTCTTTAATTTTTTAATAGTGTTTTTTTATTAACACTTAAACGGAGACATTGAGGAAACGTTCTGAAGATAAATTGTGCGTAAATTCTAATAAATAATTTCTTTTTAGTTGTTTAATAGAGATAGGCCTTTTTGTTATAATAATAATAAATTTATTTCCGAACGAATAGTATACATACGCCCATGTAAAATAAATTTAAAAATGATGGTAAAGAGTTCTTAATAAGAAAAAAAAAACAATATTCACATTATGGAATACATACAAGAAAATACAATACAGAAAACATACAATACAACATACAGAAAAAATCTGAAAATCACCAAAATATCAGAAACAAATATTTTTAAATACTTTTATTCGCGTTGGATTAGATCAACTGAAAACAAAGACAATTTTCATTCCAGAAGCAAAGACAATAATCAATTAAAATACACTTATCTAGCTTATTTTAATAATATTGTTTTTTATACAAAAATACATTTTTTTAACTAATATATTTTTAGTAATTACTCAGTTAATTGAGGGCATTAATACAAGGCATTTAAACTCACGGTCCATTTAATAAAAACCAAACTAAACAAAAACAAAACATGTTTCTTCATTCGTGCCTTTTTGATACAAATAACTGTGGACTAACAGTTTCTGTTCTCCCTGTTCAATGATAACAAATTCGACTTCCATTCTACGTGTTTATGCAGGATGATGATAGGCACAATAAATAAAATTTTCCAAAAATTGACAGGGATGACAATGCCAATGGCCTGACAATGATAATGAGAAAAATTATTGTATTTTTACGTTTTTTTAAGTTTTTGGTTCGCTAAAATGTTCTTAGGGAAATTATAATTTCGGGAATTTTTCCATTAGGGCAATTTTCGTTTCGTTGTTTTGCTTTCGATCAGTTTTTCTTCGGCCATTTATTCTCGGACAATCTTTTGCATACCCGATACAGCTATGTGCAGACTCTAGCTCATTATAACAATGGTCTTTGGCAAAAAACAGACTCAAAATCACACTGTAAAAGAGAGCTGCTGCCAGGATAGAAGTTTTATTTTGTCCCAAGCAACCATCAGAAAATAATTAGGTAGAATGCAATGGTGTGATTTTCTCTCGCAGGCATTTTCATAACTTAAAACAAAAGCACCTATCTCAAATTCCGTCTTTCTTGGAGTATAACAATTGGTATAATTGTAGTATAATAATTGGTATAACAATTGATATAACAAAGAGCCCTATCTCAACATACGTCTCTTCGTCATAACGAAGAATTGTATTATTTGAGATGGGGCAAATTTTTAAACAAATATAAAATGAAAAAGGTACAATATTGAGATGCGCAAATTCACTATGTTAAAATATAACCCATTGGGCACGTCATGACGTTGATATCTCAAAATCGCCAAAAATCGAGATACGCCTTTTCGTCATAAAGCCGACGATATGGCAATCGCTTCTTTGATTTAAAGAACATAACATAAATAAACATAACATACATAAAAATAAAAAAAATTAAAAAAATCATACAGAAAGTTTAAGACTTTTTGATTTTACCTTATTAAGTAATTTTTATCAGTACCTAATTGTTAATTTTGAAGTTTAACTTGATATAATGTCATTTTAACAGAACGCCAACGGTTTTTGTGGACGTATCTGTTTTAAAAAAACTAAAGTGTTCTCGAATAGTTGCATTTAAATATTTTAACTAGTTTTTTTTATTCTTTGAATTTTTTTGCTTCCGTCGACGGAAAGAGATAAACTCTCCGAAAAGTTAAGCATTTTTTTGTTTGTTAGGCATATTTGTTTATCTGTAAACCTAACTGCTGACAAGTAGTTTCCGTTGGATTAACGCAGCCTTGTTTAAAAAAAAATAACTATTTTATTGTGTAGATTTTCTTGCAGGCGAAATACTCATATAGTTTGGAGAGATGAATTCGCCATATAGGTATAGATATTTTTTTCCAAAAGTAAGAGTTGCCAGCGTGGTAGATATAGGGCTTTTAACCTGACTAAATAATGTATGCCCGGCATTTATTGCTGGGGAGTGTACAGGGTGGGTCAAATTCGACGCCTTTAAATGGAAACATCCTTTTCTCTAGGAGATAGACGAAAACTAATATCGGTGTTTGGAGCTCAATTTTTATCAAAAACATGATGGTGAAAACTGCACATCAATATCTGTCACCGTTTCGGAGTTACGGGGTGTTTTTCAAAAATGTGCATTTTTAACAAATCCCTGTAACTTTTTTGCTATGGAAAATTTTGTATTTCTATGAAAACATTTTCAAAGCATCTTTTTACGTAGAATTTAATGCTTTTAGTATAATTTTTTTAAAATTAGTAATTTAAGAGTTATCAACAGAAAAATTGATTTTTTATTTGGGACACCCCCTATATTTTTAATTAACTGAAAAGAATTTAAAATTATTTTTCCAAAAATATAGCACACTTGATATTTTGTTATAATCCCCTTCGAAATACAGAATTTTTAAAAGTTCGCTACTTTTAACTAGTAGACTTTGGACCCCTTATTGATGATATGCCCTTAATGGAACTCGAAAACATATTTTTCCACCAAGACGACGCACCGCCTCTGAACGCTGAAGTTATCAGTAAATTTTTACAGCCAATTTCAAGAATAATTGAATAGCTAACCAAGATTCCAGCCGTTGGCCGTCGAGGCCGCCTGACATAGTGCCCATGGATCTAATCCTATGAATATATTTGCGGAAGAATAAAGGTTCCTTATTCTTTCTTATAATCTAGACAAGAACTAAAAGCTACTACTAAAAGCATTAAGTTCTACGTAAAAAGGTGCTTTGAAAATGTTTTCATAGAAATACAAAATTTTCCATAGCAAAAAAGTTACAGCGATTTGTTAAAAATGCATATTTTTGAAAAACATCCCGTAACTCCGAAACGGTAACAGATATCGATATGCGGTTTTCACCATCATGTTTTTGACAACAATTGAGCTCCAGACACCGATATTAGTTTTTGTCTATCTCCTATAGAAAAGGGTGTTTCCATTTAAAAGCGTCGAATTTGACCCACCCTGTACATAAATCCGATACGTGTACAAGCTGCGTATAAATGTTGTTAATTACTTTCGTTTGCTAGTGACATGTTTAGAAATTTCTATTAAAATTAATTAAAACTGAAAGAGTTTGCTTCAATTTGAAAAGCGCCTGTGGTTTGTTTATTCGTGACTATATTTCAATAATATTAGAACACAAGCTTAAAATTATGCGTATATTGTTAATATCATATATTATCCCATTTTTAACAAGCTATAACTTTTTTATCTTTGAAATAAAACTATTATAGTGAAATTTGAAGAACAAATCATAAAATTTAAATAAAAATTAATAAATCAATAAAGCCGTTTTTCGTTATCCTTTAATTAATTAATGTAGTGGTATGTTTGTTTATTGACAGTAAAATTCAATTAAAGTCCCAGTACTCAAACCACTTATTTATAGATGAAATTTAAATTCCCATAGAGTATGGACACTAATGGATAGTTAATAAACAATGAATGAATTAACAATTTGTTTATTGGATCATCTGGACCTCTAAAAGTAATAAATTAATACTGTTTTATGGAGTATTTTGATATTAAATGTAGTCAATATTAGTGGGAAAATATAATTTCGTTATGGTTAAAAGTTTATAAACCTATAGCAAAATAATATTACATTATAGAGCATTTAAATTTATAATTTTGAGTATTTAAATTGTTGTTTACAGTTCTACTGTCCTCCTGCATTAACAATTGCGTTGAGAGCCTTTCTTACTCCTTATTCAGAAACCAGACCTTTTTATTTTATTTTCCACTCCCACTTGTTTGGATTTCTTTTTTGCTCATTATATGTGGATTGGTTTGATAACCCCTCCTTTACTTGAATGATATAGCATTAAAAAACACATATAGATTTTAACTATAAATTAAGAGGTTTGGAGTACACAAAAGTAGGTATCTGGGAGAACTAATTTTCAACTGGCTTTTGAGCACGAACAGTTCTTCAGAGAAAAAAACTTAATTAACAATAATTATAGGAAATCATATTTACTTTAATTTTGTATAGAAAGATAATAATCTTTTATTATATTTTTTTATATGTTACAGTGAAAGCCGGAAATTCAGTGATTATTAACATTCACTAGGAAATGCTAACAATTACGCATTAGACCAGTGAATGTGGTATTTTAAAGAGATTTGTCGACTTTTCCTAGTAATTGCTAACATTCACTAGTGAAAGTAACATTTACTAAAGGTTGCCAGTAAAAGTTATTCCATTGTAGTGGCGAGTGTGACGAGGAAGAATGTTGGTGGAAGTTAGAACAAATAAAACTTTTAAGAATATTGGATCACCTTAATAGTCAAGCTGATTCACATAATATCTCAAAATTACAATTAGTATCTTTAGTATATTTATTAAAAATTGTAGAAAATAACGACATAACCTTTTAAAATACAAAAAGAGAAAAAATAGTAAACATTTTGAAGTGTACAAAACAATTAAAACACATTCATAAACATAAGATTACTTATTGGTACAAGGTGTTTTTTAATAAAGTTCTTCATCGTGGACAAAATAAAGTATGCCCGAATTTTCTTCAACGGGAGTTATTCGTTTTTTAAACCTGCTACTTTAAGCATATAAAAACGTTTAATAAGTTCATAGTCACACACAGGTTCCTTAATATATTTTTCTCTTGCATGCTTAACTTTTGCTATGATTTCATTATATTGCAATAAATGAAAAACAAGTATTATTACATTCTTGCGAGGGGCTAGTTTGCCTTAATTTTTCACAGAAAATTTCTTCCATAGGGAAAATACCGCACAACACTTTTTACAACGATAACAAAACAATTATACATAACCACAAAAAAAAAGCAAAGCAAGCCAGATGTCTGTCAACATTGCCAATGTTTAGCCTAATTTAATATTATTCTTATATTGCCTATTATTCAACTTATCCTTATTTATCTTTATATTTTACATGCGGCAACCGCGCTAACTGAATCTTTCAAACTCACTGCTTTTGTCCAGGGAATGCTAGCATTCACTAGTAAAAGTTGGTTTTGAAACTAGCTGTTGAACTTTTACTGGCGTAGTCTTAGCAAATCAGTGAATGTGAGCTTTTACTAGTAATTGTTAACAATCACTGATTTCCAACTTATACTGTAACATATATATATTCTTCTACTATTTCCAGTCGTTTAGACAAAGAATTTAGAATTTTCTATATCCAGATTATTATAGTGATGCAACAACATGGTATATTAAGAAAGTTAATTTATTTAAACTACATAGTTTGTCACTGAAACTATACTAACGGCAAGTAATTTATAAATAATGTATAATGCATGAGAAAAGCTTGAAAATAAAGGATGGAGATCAAAAGGCTAAAACTTCGTCATAGTGCAATTTGATATCATCAATTTTCTTAATAATGTCCAAACTATTCTTAATAAAGTAAGTAAAAGCGTGCTTAAAGAAATTAACAAAAGCCTTTGATCAAAATTGCTCGGTAGGAAAATTGAGAGTCATTTGAGTCATACTTTAAAAAAAAATTCACAGATTTTGCAACATGCGCAACCATCATAGGCGTATTGAAAATACCAGACACAAGTTGGCGGTTGTCGAAGAAAAAAACTTTTTTTTACACACCCCTTAATTTTAAATGAACTTATTCGATACTTTACGGTCACCCTTATAATGTTTACTACTGAACTGTGATATTTATTTCTTGGTTACAGAAACCATGCAATGTAAGGTCGTGGCGGTAAGAAGCAAAATAAATTACATTAATAAAAATTAATGTAAAAATAAAATTTGGTCACAAAAAGTTTTTATTATTTTTGTTTTATTATTGAATCTTGACATTTAGTGATGGTGGTTTCATTATGTTGTTTCTTGCATTGGACTTTATTAATTAAAAATATAAATCTGAAACAAAATTTCTGATTTTAAGGGTAGGTACCTATAATTTTTAATATTAATTCTGAAAAATAAGAAAGTAAACGTAATAATAATTAATATCGGTTTAAAGGTCGAAACTACCAGTTTGATTAGATTATCGATGTATACATGTATACTCTGTTTTTTTTCTCAGGTAAGACAGACGATGACAAGAAAAGCAGATGACATCCCATACCAATCTATTTATTTTACTAAAAAAAGTTTCCAATATTTTTTAAGTTAGCTATGGATGGGTTTAAATATAAATCCGTCATGCGTAGTCTCTTGTTGTTTTTAATCAGTTTTATTGGTTTATTGCAAAAATGACAGATAATATTTCAATTTTACTGGTTTGACGGAACGATGAACGTCAAACGGACGCCGGATTAGGATTCTAAGCCCCTCAATTTTAATATCTTTGACCTGTGTGCCTGTCCAGAGGCCTGTCATAAAATATTTTTGAAATGCTGCGAATAAGAAACTTCTTATTTCTTATGAAAATCATTTTTATTATCTTGGCTCTCCGAGACGTTTTCCATATCCGTACATAATATATATACACCAGTGGTAAGTCACGGTAATATTTATTAACCATATTCATATTAGGTATTATTACTTACCTTCCTGATTTATATTTCCTGTTGTCTCTGATGGTCCTTTAAAATTTTCCAAGGTCGAAAAAGAAGTACCGATTGTAGTTACTGATAAAACTTTAGCAATTTTCTTGCGATTTCTATACGCTCGACAACGTTCGACGTTTAATTTAAGTTTTCTAGCTTTTTTTTCATATTCTGTAGTATTTAAGATTTTTTTTAACGAAGATTCAGTTAATGAACGATGATCCGTTTTGCTTATCCGCCATTTTTTAAAAGGTACCACAGACCACTCGATTCGAGTCATCACGTGAACTATTGGATTTTATATTTATATATTATATTTGCATTTTATATCCGATTCAACTTATGACTTCCGATCTGATTACTCCTACACTGATATAATCTGTATTACGACATATGCTAGGTTAATTAAGGAAATTTGCGACTAATTTTGAATTAAGTTATACTGCAAAGACTAGCATAGCCTATGATTTATCGTTGTCAATTATAATTTAAAAGTAAAAATACTTAAAAATATTATTTTTATAAAGCCACAAAGGAGAACAACAAATTGATAATGATTAAATAGACCACCCAAGAGATAATGAAATTAAAAAAAAATTAAGTTTTAACTGTTATAATTTACTAGGAAAAAGCAGTTCTAGCATAATTCAATAGGTTCAAAATTTACACGACCATTAGTTTTTACCTTTTCGATAAGTTATGAGATCGTTGGGATACGAGAGGTGCTTAGACATTTTCATTTTCAAAAACGTCTTGTATTTCGAAAATGAATTTTACTTCGAAGAGCAAGTAAATTAGTGGATATACCTAAATAAGCCAAATAGGTATCTTTTTTTCAAGTAATGATGTTTATAAAATAGGCGAGTATTGTTTTAACAAATACTTATACGTATATTACGTCAAAGTGCAGAGACAACATTATTTTTGATGTCGACTGTAAAATAATGTGAAAATTTCGGGAGTTATAAAAAATGATATACAAATACATAAAACATGATAGAAAGTTTAGCAAATATTATATTACAATCAAAAATAACATACATGCATACATATAAATTTAAAATGTGGTAAATACAAATATGAGGTATGGGTGCAAAATATGACATGTGCATTGGTGGCTTACACACTGGATAAAATCAAAAAAATTGCTAATCAATTAAAAAATGCAATAAGGAAGTTAGCGTCTTTTTAACTTATATTGATAACAACTAAAGTATACTAAAATCAATAAATTTTACAACTAGACAATTCCATAATTTCGGAGAAAAAAGAATATTATCATATGTATCGATTTAAAGTCTAAAGCACTTCGCTATTAAACTCTTAAGAAACTCAAGAAATTAAATTTAATTAACTAATCCAATCCCGTAAGGACGTAACTGAAATAAAAATTACAGAACTGTTTTTATATGAAAAAATACATCTTGATACATGGAAGACGTGTACTAAATTTTATAAAGATATTTAAAATAGTATCAGTGTTATTATAAAAAAAAACTGATTTTCCTGAAAACTTTACCGCCCTGTATAAAAATGGGAGGCAACATTACTTTTGATACTGTTAAATAATATGATAATTAAGAAATATATAAAAAATTGTGTACAAATACATTAAACAGAGAATACAAAATTATATACATACATATAAGTACCATAATAAGGATAATACCTTATTGTTTACAAATACAGTGTGAGCTTACAAGACTCAGTTACGAACAAAATAAAATGAAATATTCATGAAATATAACACACACCCTATTAGCTTCACGGCTTATACAATCGAATACATACATAATATTTCTCTCACCTACATACTTGACTTAAAACTCAAAAAGTACTCACCAATATCTTAAACCTAACAGATTTTAATCAATTTTCAACACTTTTAACACTTCGAAGCGTATTTTAACATTATGGATCATTTTATTTACGACTTCTACCTCATTTCGGCCTTTGAACGACCTTGCCCTATTCCATATTCCTATAACGCCGGCTAAACTATCGACGTGTTGACAGGCAGGTTATCGAACCCATGCGGCTCTAGCATGTCGTTTTTTCAAAGATGGGTCCCATATAAACGCGGCCAGAAGTATTTTCAATACTAAAAGTCCAATCTAGTTTAAGTTCTATTATACAAAGTAATCTTAAATGAAGAAAGAAAAAAAAATGAAAATTTGGAATTTTTTAAATTTTGAGTTATAAACATAAAATGGCAATTTAAGTAGTAAATTATATTTGCAAGAAAGAAAATCCAGAAAAGATTCAGCGGTTCTCAAAATGTAAGGGAAAAATCTTTCTTTTTGGAAATTTTCCAATAAAAAATATATCGGTGAAATATCTCGGTTATTTTGGACTTAAGGTGTACCAGTAATCGGCACTGTACCAGTGTTCGTCACTTTTTTTGTCATATATCACAGTTTTTGTCAAATATTAAGGAATTTTTATAGTATAGCACAATAATAAATTGAAATGTATTTCACAGATTTGATATTATTTGATCGATTTCGCAGCATATGCATTTTATAATAGCTGTCATAATTCATTTCTGCACTACTTTTTAGTACGTGATTGGGACGATGCTTTAACTGCAAGTACTTTAACGTGTATGTTAAGACATCAAACTTTTAAGATTCATTAGAAGTCTATAAAATTAAGTTTAATTATGCATGCTTTATATTAAATAACCTTAGCCTAAGAGCTGACGACATATTTAGAGAACATATTTTAGGCAAGCTAGAATAACTAAAAATGTATAGTTTATTAACTGGTGAACCCAGTATCGTAAGTCTGGCTGGGGGGTTGGGGGTATTTCGCTACTGCGCAACCCATAACATTTGCAAAAAAATAAATCCAAAAAACATTCTTTAGGCCAACTTAGCATCTATTTAACCTAGAAATAAGTATGCAAGACTTTTTTTTCGGGTTTAAAGTGTAACCCGACCATTCCAAATATGTTTAATTATTATACCTGGAAAACATACTTTAGGCATTCTAAAAATTTTACAGCGTGTTTATTAGATGATATTAAAAAATATGTGTTAATAGTCAGACGAATTCAATGGGATTTAATACTTGCCAGACGCGAATAAAGATTTTAAATGAGCCGGATAAGAAAGTCTTATGAGTATCTATAAGCGCGAGAAAGATAGTTTATTGAGACCCGGTCGGCAGCCGATGCGGCTGATGTAACAGCATTTTGGGGTCGTAAAAACTTAAAAAAAAACTATCTAATATTGAATAAATAAAAAGAAACATTTTTTAATAAAAATGTATGATTGAAATCCTTTCAATAAGAAGACTTTTTAATTTAAGTATTTTGTATCTGAAAGAATAAAAAGACGAATAATTATTTAAAAATTAGCATAATATAAAATATATTTTTTTCAAACACCACAAAAGTGTAATTATTATTATACTTTTGTGACATATTATATTATTATTAATTTTGGCGACCTGATTGACAATATAAAAAAGTCATTTTAACGCCTAAGCATAAAAGTAAAGCAATTTAACTTACTTTTGAATCTATTTAGAAAGATTAACAATGGTACTTTAATAAAATTCCAGAATACTTATTTTTTTAGCACTGTACATGGTACCCTTTTGTCGGGACTACGTTTTCTGGTAAAACCACTTTTTTAAATTTTAAACCATGTTGTTGGCGCATTTTTAAAAATTCTTTGCATTTTTGTAGTCTGCCTTCATCAAAAACAATAACTTTGTCACTAGTAACTTTTTTACAAACTACACAACTTAAATGTTTTTTATCCATTGTAATTTAGTAGTTAGTAGCGAAATTAGTAGTTACTAAAATATTTATTTGCAGTAATTATTTTAAACTATTTACACTATGCACGTCAATATTTAATTTATAAATACATATTTGTACAGGGTAACTTAATTCCAACAAAATAATCTCTGAATTAAAAGCCTGCAAGTAAGTGAAATGAAACCGAAAAAAAATTGTTTTTATGAAAATTTTAAGTACTCCAATATACTGTTACGTCAGCTGCATCGGCTGCCGACGGGTCTCAATAAACTATCTTTCTCGCGCTTATAGATACTCATAAGGCTTTTTTGTCGCGCTCATTTAAAATCTTTATTCGTGTCTGGCAAGTATTAAATCCTATTGAATTCGTCTGGCAATTAACACATACTTTTTAATATCATCTAATAAACACGCTGTAAAAATTTTAGAATGCCTAAAGTATGTTTTCCAGGTATAATAATTAAACATATTTGGAATGGTCTGGTTACACTTTAAACCCGAAAAAAAAGTCTGGCACACTTATTTCTAGGTTAAATAGATGCTAAAATTTAAGAATAAACAAATTTCAAGTTGCCTAAAGAATGTTTTTTGGATTTATTTTTTTGCAAATGTTATGGGCTGCGCAGTAGCGAAATACCCCCAACTCCCCAGCCAGACTTAAGATTCTGGGTTCACAAGTTATTAAACTTTATTTTTTTTGTTCTTCTAACTTGTCTAAAATATGTTCTCTAAATATGTCACCAGCTCTCCGGCTACCTGTATTAATATTAAACTTGCTGTTTTTAGGCGATTATACAAGATCTAAAGAATGTGTTTAGTTTATTTTCGTGTGCCGATTACTAGGTCTAATAAAAGTGGTGGTGTCCTAATAATTGGAACATATGACGGTTACTGGTACATGGAAGTAAAAATTATAACTGCGTATAGATTAATTAGTTTTGTTAGTATGTCTAGACTTTATCTTTAATGATGTTATTTTAAGCAGTAAGAATATGCGTACCAGTCTCCGTCATACCAATTTGTTTCGGGATTTTAAAGAAAATATGTGTTAATTAGGGATGACGAATACCGGAACATGGGGGTGACGATTATACATAATATGGCAAGAAATATTCCGCAGATAACACGCTTAAAACGATTGAAGGTGTTAATAATATAAGTTATTAAGAACAACTTTGTGAGATAAGGGTATTGTACAGGGTGACTCGAATTCGACGCTCATCATTAGGATTTCGGAAACCGTAAGAGATACAGGATCGGTTAAATGGAGGCAAAGTTGCGCAATTTGATGCTCAATAAAATGCCGTATTGCATTTTGAATACTTCCAATTGTATACTTCCGAATATATTCGAAAAAAAACGGAATTGTCAATTTTGTTTTCTATTGTTTCCTGGCTTTATTTGTTAAGATAACTTAAAATAAAAAACACATTTTCATGGCCACTTTTTCTGCTCTATAACTCTGTGTGATTAAATATTGACTCTGACATTTCGGCTTCTGGCGACCATCATCAACTTAATTTTTTTAGATACGGACCTGATTTTTTTTTCAATTTAATTAAATCCTTTCATCACTCTTAAAACACTATATATAGTCACTTTGATATTTGCCGACGTTTCGTACAGAAAATTCCATCACCAGAATATTTTATGCAAAAAAAATAAAATAAAAATGCAATACGGCATTTTATTGAGCATCAAATTGCGCAACTTTGCCTCCATTTAACGGATCTTGTATCTTTTACGGTTTTCGAAGTCCCAATGATGAGCGTCGAATTCGAGCCACTCTATACAGACCCTATCGCTATGAAAATACAGCCGGTGCCGTTCAAAGCCTACTTATTTAAAGCGGGCGAATTTTTATATACTCAATATCTTGAAGAGGAATCGAGCAAAATATCAAGTGTGTTATATTTTTGGAAAGGTAATTTTAAATTCTTTTCAATAAATTAAAAATATACAGGGTATTCTATATAAAAAATCAAATTTTCTGTTGATAATTCTTAAATTATTAATTTTAAAAAAATTATACTTAAACCATTAAATTCTACGTAAAAAAGTGCTTTGGAAATGTTTTCATAAAAATACAAAATTTTCTATAGCAAAAAAGTTACAGCGATTTGTTAAAAATGCATATTTTTGACAAACACCCCGTAACTCTGAAACGGTAACAGATATCGATATGCGGTTTTCACCATCATATTTTTGACAAAAATTGAGCTCCAGACACCGATATTAGTTTTTGTCTATCTCCTATAGAAAAGGGTGTTTCCATTTAAAAGCGTCGAATTTGACCCACCCTGTACACTTTGCACTAGAAGAGGTTCTAAAAAGAACAGTGTTCGACTGCAAGGTCTTCTAGTAAATATTTTTTAAGCTTACAGTATATTTTTTAAGCTTACAGTATCACAAAACTATTTATTTAAACCAAAAACTCGTAATACAAAACGAATGACAATGTCAAAAGATAAATAAATAAATGTGGCAACTTGACATTTGTTACGTAAGGGCTACCACCTGAATCCCTGGCGGGAAATTTAAATTCCAGTTTAAGTAAGTAAAAGTTTCATTGGTATCAAATATAAATATGAAGTATTGGAGAAAATGTTGTGTTGGGAAAAAAAGGTTGGTATGTGATTTGCAATTGATGGGACACGATCTCAGCATAAAAATTTTATTACGTATTTGTTTTATTATTACTGTCATACATACAGCCGAATTAGTCTTTATTACTTAACCTATAATGGACTTTCCATTTCCTTTTCAATGACAATGAACAAAAGGAATTGTTTATTTACAAGTATTAATTGATCGGTACCAGTTAAGCGATTTTTAGTTCTGAGCGGCGTATACAACAAAATCCGGGTTGACAAACAAATCTTTAGTAATAAAAAAATATATTATGACGTAGAAAATATTTTCTTGTTTTGATTGTTTCTTCTACCGCATCTCCCCGAATTGTCCTTACAAAAGGAAAAACTTTTTTATTATTGCTCTTTCGAAAAGAATTTTGCTTGTTCTAAAATGGTTAATCTGATCTACTTAATGGCATGTATCTCAGGAATGTTGACAAATTTTAGATTTGCGGAAATCCCTTTTTTTAAATAATCCTTATGTACAGGTTATCGGTTAAATGGAGGCAAAGTTGCTCAATTTGATGCTCAATAAAATGCCGTTTTTTTTGCGTTTGAAAAATTCCAAATATTTCCGAATATATTCGAAAAAAAAAACGGAATTTTCAATTTTGTTTTCTATTGTTTCCTGGCTTTATTTGTTAAGATAACTTAAAATGAAAAACACATTTTCATGGCCACTTTCTCTGCTCTATAACTCTGTGTGATTAAATATTGACTCTGATGTTTCGGCTTCTGGCGACCATCATCAACTTAATTTTTTTAAATACGGACCTGATTTTTTTTCAATTTAATTAAATCCTTTCATCCATCTTAAAACACTATATATAGTCACTTTGATATTTGCCGACGTTTCGTACAGAAAATTCCATCACCAGAATATTTTATGCAAAAAAAATAAAATAAAAATGCAATACGGCATTTTATTGAGCATCAAATTGCGCAACTTTGCCTCCATTTAACGGATCTTGTATCTTTTACGGTTTTCGAAGTCCCAATGATGAGCGTCGAATTCGAGCCACTCTATACAGACCCTATCGCTATGAAAATAGGACCACAATCCGTTTTAACCCTACCAGAGGAGGACATCTTAATTCATAATATATGGATAATAATAGATAAATTTCACGCCTCTCGTTTTATCTTTCCGAAACTTTAATAATTATTGAAATATATTAGTATTATAAAAGTCTTTATTTTTTTTTTCTATTTATTATAATTTTCTTTTGTGTATAAGTTTATTAAGATTATAAAAAAGTCATATTTTCTTGGGTTGAGGTTTCGTTAATAATACGCAAATTTATTAAGATTGTTATATGATTTTTAAATAATTTTAACATCTGATACCGTATTTGGTAATGGTAGCAAATAATACAAACGAATTGAAATAAGCTTTTATCTTTATTGAAATAGTTCTGCAAAAAGTATCAAAATGAAAATAATATATCAGATCTTTCGCTGCACCTAACATATTGCTAACATAAATGAACGATATTTGTAAGTGTTATCGACGGTCTTTATGTCCTGCAATGTAAATGACAGAGAAAAATTTGAGAGAAAATGGGGATTATTATCACTTTCAATTGAAATGTTGCACCAAAAACGTTCTCTAGACGTTTGAGGATTTGTTATAGGTGATCTAGAATATTATATTGAATCTAATTTTGAAAATGAAGAAAACCATTTTTATAAGAATTTTGGTTAGGAATTGGACAATTATCTGTTCGTATTGTCTTTACTTTTATTTATTTTGACGCTTTCATATGCATCTTATTACTTATTTACTTACTTGCAATTTAAAACGTATTTGACTAAAAAAACATTAATATTATTTATTTGCAACCACATGTAATACTGACATTACTGACTTTTAAAAAATTGGAAAGTGTCAAATTATCTACATTTCTTCCCTCTTCCATTTCCCTCACCCATTTCCCTCGTACATTTCCCTCACCCATTTCCCTCACTCAGTTTTTCTTATTTCTCGCCTCATTTAATTAAGCAAAATATTCTTGTAGCGACGAGTTTGTGATATTTTGGTATGTCAGTCTTTTCCCTTATTCTGTACGTAGCCCAAAGAGTAGATGGCCTTTTCTGCCTTGCCATTTCCATATTTTGGCAGATATTTGCAAAAAACTGATTTTTGAGCAATTTGAGGCCATTTTTTCGGCTGCATTTTAAAAGCTATGGTCGAGCATGGTGTTACAATTTTTTCTTCTAGAACTACACCACAAAAGGTACACAAATCCGCCTGAAAAGTCCCGATTACCGAATTATTCCGTGGTTTCAACCTTCATTTACTGAACTAGATGTATAATTTTTTCCCGTTAAATATATAGTTCTGCGGACGAACATTGTTTAAATTGCACCAGCAAGATGGAGTATCGATCCTGTATCCGGAGCAGTGGCGTCCGTTCCATGTCGGCTTAGTCTGGCTTACACGGTATTTTTCAACAGTGAGAGTTAAATTTATTAGGTTTAATCTGGATCCTTACAAAGATTTATCTTTTTCGAAGAGTTCTAAACTCTACTATACGTTTGATAGTCATTTTAGTTTTGTATTAATATTAATAAAATGGCGTTAGCAGGTTTAAGACCATTTCATCTGTAACATAAGGACCAGAGTTGCCATCCAAAAGTCCCGGAAAGCTCTAAGTCCCGATTTTTATTTGTTTAATAGCCCCGTTTTTATTAAACATTAAAATTGTAAAATTTATTATTAAAAATACATGTTTATTAATTTCTTGAATTTAAAAATAGTTGTTTTTAAATTTTAGAATTAAAAGAAGTAGATATCGATACTCTGTTTAATGAATATTCGATAATAAAAACTTGCGTAAAGAAAATTTACCAAAAAGGAATTTATAGAAATAAATAAAGTATTTTTAGAACTAGAGTAAATTATATGCCTTAATTGTTTAAGGGGTTGTTATTTATATATTTTCACGTATGATGTTGAAGTAGACAGACGCTAGAAATAGATATTCAGTTAAGCTCATTAGAACGGAACTTCAAATCTCATTTAATATATCGCATGTTCACTTGTCGTCAGTTACCTAAGGCTTGCTGTACGAAGTTGAACCGATGAGATTAGAAAAGCAAGGCTTCTGCCGGTAATAAAACATAAAACGCTCACGCAAAGAAAAACGTCTTTATTCTACTACTGTAAAAATGCAACTCTCAACTCTATGTGCGAAACACTCGCCGGACGCCATCAAGGCACGTAGGCCGGTCCGTTGCAACGTTGCCGTTAGCTCTTAGAAATAACAAAAAATAGGTACATTTAAATTTTCCACCAAAGTACATACAACAATACTAAACATTCCGCCGCCCTTGAAAGGTTCGGCTTTCAATGAAATAAGAACAAAAAATAATAATCAGGATAGCAATAACAATGATCTAGAACTATAAAATCAACTAGAACAGTAATCACAATCAAGTTCAATTTAAGCTCTCATTCATTGGCAGGACACAGATCTTGCTGATAGCTCGTTTAAACACACCATTTTTGGTTTTGACACTCACTACACGCACTATCGAGTCGGAACCAGGATGCACTTCGATGATCCTACCGAGTGGCCAAAACATAGGAGGCAAATTATCCTCCTTCATTAACACCATTGTTCCCACATCAAGTCGGGGATTGCCAGTTTGCCACTTCGTGCGCTGCTGCAGCAAATGTAGGTATTCTTTAACCCATCTGGACCAAAAATGTTGGAATATTTGTTGAGTAAGATGGTATCTTTTGACGTAATTAGGTTTTGATTCCAATAAAGGTTTCTGTGGAACAGCCGTCAAGACTCGTCCAATGAGGAAATGTCCTGGGGTTAGTGCTTCCAGATCAAAAGGATCATTGGATAATGGGGTTATAGGGCGTGAATTAAGGACAGCTTCCACTTGTGTTAATATGGAATAAAACTCCTCATACGTTAAATGTCGTTGATTCAAAACTCGTTTTAAGTGATGTTTCGTAGACTTCACAGCGGCCTCCCAAAGTCCACCGAAATTAGGCGATCGAGGAGGTATAAAATGAAATTTAATTTGATTATCAGTCAAATAACTTTGAAACATGTCATGATTAGCTAAATTTTGTATAGCCAATAGCTCATTATTGGCACCTACAAAGTTTGTAGCGTTATCGCAATATAAATCCGTGCAAAGACCACGTCTGGAAACAAACCTCCTTAGAGTGTTCAAAAAACCGTCAGTAGTTAAGTCAGTAATGAGCTCTAGATGTATCGCCTTGGTTGCCATGCAAACAAAGACGCAAATGTAAGCCTTTATAATTCTGCGGTTTTTAATTTTCCATCTTTCATCTCATAAGGACCAGCAAAATCAACTGATGACGTCAAAAAATGGAGAAGTAGGAACTACTCGCGGAGCCGGTAATTGACCCATTTTAGCAGTTAACCCTTTAGGTTTGGATTTAAAACATATAACGCATTTGCGAATACAATTCTTAACCGAATTTTTTCCATTTAAGGGCCAAAATCTTTGCCTTATAAATGAAAGAGTGGTTTGAGTACCTGCATGTAAACTGCGTAAATGCTCGTTTTCAATAATCAGACGTGTGAATGGATGTGAATGAGGAAGAATAATCGGGTGTTTTGAGTGATAACAAATATTGGCATTTTGAAGTCTACCACCAACAAGAATTAAACCGTTTTCAAGAATAGGTGATAAAGATCTTAAATTACTTTTAGGATTTACAGAACCAAATTCTTGAAGTGATCGGAAATCAGAGGGAAATGCGGTCATTTGTACCATTTTAGAAAGTGATTCTATGCTGTTATTTATCTCAGAGGGAGATAAAATATTAGAATATTCTCGATTATTTTTCTTGAGTTTTAAGTTATTAATAAATCTTAAACAATAACCAAACACGCGAATTAATTTATTATAATTTGAATATCTTTCGAATATTTCGTGTAATTCGGTATTGGTATTGAAAAATGTCATAGTTTGAGGTTTATACTCCGGAACCTTTTCCGAAATTTTCGCAAATTTAGTAATATTACAATCGGTTGGCCAGAATTCTACAGGTTTTTGAAGATATTCAGGTCCGTGCCACCACAGCTCTGAATATTTTAACTCATGTAGAGTACAACCGCGGGAAATAATATCTGCGGGGTTAAGAGATGAGGATATGTAATTCCAATTTTTTACCATTGTTAGCGAGTGGATCTCCGACACCCGATTACTAACAAAAGTTTTCCACATTCGTGGTTGGCCTGCTATCCATGACAGAACTATCGTAGAATCCGTCCAAAGATATATCTCATTAATTGGAAGATCTAGAATAGATAAACATTTAGATAATAGTCGTGACATTAACAACGCTCCGCAGAGTTCTAAACGTGGTAGAGAAATTGATTTCAACGGTGCTACGCGGGACTTTGCACAAAGTAAATTACATTTGATACAATCCTGCTCGTCAATAGAACGTAGATATATTGCGCATCCGTACGACTTTTCACTAGCGTCAGAAAAAGCATGTATTTGTATATTACGAGGTTTACCTACTAGAACGCACCTAGGAACTTGTAAGGATTGAATGTCTAATAAGTTTGTTTTAAAATTTAGCCATTGTGTGTAAAGAACATTAGGAATTGGCTCATCCCATTCTAGTTGAAGTAACCACAAATTCTGCATAAGAAGTTTTGCGCGTATCAAAATAGGACCCAAAAGAGAGAGAGGATCGAATATTTTTGCAATAAAGGAAAGAATCGATCGTTTTGTCGCTTGATCGGTTTTAAATTCTAAATCTTGACCTTTATACCGAAAAATATCTAAAGAAGGAATCCAGCATACGCCTAACGTTTTAGTAGATGAGTCATCCGTGATCAAGTACTGCGTATCCGAAGTAGCCGATATAGTATTTAAAAAATTAACATCGTTAGATTGAAATTTCCGTATTTCAAATCCGTATTTTAACAAAATGTTAGATAGATTTTCGCGAATTTTGATTAAGTCTGTGCTATCCGAAGCACCTGTTAAGATGTCATCCATATACATATCTTTATTTATTATGTCGCATTCAGTGGGGTATTCATGGATATTTTCTATTGCAATTTGTTTAAGACAACGCGTAGCTAAAAATGAAGCTGGTTTTTCGCCATAAGTTAGCGTTTGTAAATTATAATATTTTACTTCATCTTGCGGATTTTCTCGCCAAACTATTCGTTGTAAATTTTGATGTTCAGGATGTATTAATATCTGGCGCTACATTTTCGTCAAATCGCCAATAAATGCGGTCGTGTGTCTTCGAAATCTCAACAAAACTGAAAATAGATCATTTTGTAAAATCGGACCATCCATTAAAACATCATTTAAAGATATATTTGAAGTAGTTTTAGCACTAGCGTCAAACACCACCCTGATTTTAGTCGTGACACTATCTAATTTAATGACACTATGGTGAGGTAAATAATAAATCGGTGTTGATAACACTTGATCTCTTGAAATTTGTCTCATGTGACCGAGTTTTTCATATTCTTGCATAAAATCGCTATATTGTATTTTTAAGTTTTCGTTTTTCGACAATCTTTGTTCCACGGAGTATAGTCTATTTAAAGCACGGTTTTCTGAATCCCCAAGAACCGAAAAATTACCTTTTAATGGTAGTTTGAGTATAAATCTACCCTGGTCGTTTCTAGAGAAAGTGTTCACAAAATGCTGTTCACACTCGCGTTCTTCAGAAGTCCAAGATTTTTCAGCTATCTCAGGAACTTCCTCAACTTTCCAAAATCTTTCAATTTGTGAGTTTAAATTGAAATCATCTTGGCAAGCGTCTGTGTTTAAGAAGAAACATTTTGATTGGTGTTGATTTATGGGAATGTTGCCAGCTACAATCCAGCCAAGAACGCTGTTCTGTAGGACAGGTAAACCTTTTCCCATTTTTATTGACCTTGGGTAAGTAAACTATAAAAAATCGAAGATCCAATAAGCATATCTATGTTCGAAGCGACGTTAAAATCGGGATCAGCGAGTGGAAGATCGGGTATTTTTAAATTTGATATGTCAAACGACATTTGTGGTGTGAAATCGCTGATTTTATCAATCACTAAGCATGAGATATTTGATTTGTATGTATCGCGGATAGAAGAGATTGTTGTGTTAACTTGTTCATGGATTGTCGTTTTAATTTGGTTTATTCCAGAAACTGGCATATTTACATTTCGTGTGCGTAACTTTAATCGTGTTACCATTTCTCGGGTTATAAAATTTGATTGTGAGCCGCTATCCAGTAAGACTCGGCATGAAACGGGAGTATTATTTGCGTCAAAAATATGAATTAGCGCTGTCGCTAATAAAACAAAAGGTTGGGACAGTTTTTGAGAATAATGTGACAACACTGTACAATTTTGGGTTTCATTTGGAGTATTATTGATACGCTGATTCATATTACCTTGGTCTGTTGCAGAAGATACTTGTGAAATATTGACATTTGTTTGAGGTCTAGGGTTTGAAGGATTACTGTTGTTGCGTTTTTCAACATTTGTTGAAGTGGACGCCCCTGATTGATGTAAAAGGGTTGAATGTCGACCATTGCAAATCCTACAACCTGATGATCTACACTCAGAGTTTCTATGTCCTTTTCTTAAACAGTTTGTACAAAGAAATAACCGCTTTACCTCCTCAAAACGAGACGACACTGGTAAAGATTTAAATTTCTGACATACATATCTAAAATGTTTATTATTGCATATATGACAAATAGGACTAGAATGTTCAAAAGATTGGAAACTTTGTTTTTGTCGACATACCAGATTTCCGCTTGATTTCGTGTCTAAAGCCTCTAAAACCTGACATCTTTGTGTCAAAAACTTGGAAAAGTCGTTAATTTTGGGCTTAGTTATGTCTTTACTAAAATTTTCCCACTCGCGTTTTGTAGAAAAATCCAGTTTGGAATTTAAAAAGTATATTAAAATTGTGCTTGCACTTTCGATGGATTCGCCTAAGCTTTCCAAGGCTCGTAGATTTTTTAAAAACGTATCTAAGAAATTGCGTAACGTGATATGCGATTCCTTTTGTAACGATGGTAGATCAAAGATTTCTTTAAGATGTGCGTTAATTATTGCCTTTTTATTATCATATCTTTCCGACAGTATAAACTCTAACTTTTATAAACTCTAATTGTGTTATGTTTAATCGAAATTAACCAAAGAGATAGAGAAAGATCGATAATTTTTCATTATTTAACGAGTTTTTGGTTTAATTTGTGCAAATCATATGTTTTATGATAAATTATTTAATATTCTTTTTGTAAACTTGCCTGTTACAACGTGTATATAACTATTTTACCTAATTTATTTACCTGTTGTGAAGTATACGACAATAATCACTTAAATTATTATAAGTTATAGGTTATTATCTTAAATATATCAACACAAGTGGCGAAAAAAAGGATATAAATAGGTTATATATGGTTTAAATAATGGTTAGAAAGGATACGGGATACCTAACTTTGTTGAATCGTGTTCTCGTGCTTGTTTGACCGGAGCCTTGTCAATATGGCTGACGGCGTACGTGATTTTCTTCGGTATTATTACGTTTTTCGTGGTGCAGCTTCAGCGATGCTTCCTTTGTTTTGTTCAAATATTCGGATCGAAGGACCAACTTTATGTTCACTTGTCGTCAGTTACCTAAGGCTTGCTGTACGAAGTTGAACCGATGAGATTAGAAAAGCAAGGCTTCTGCCGGTAATAAAACATAAAACGCTCACGCAAAGAAAAACGTCTTTATTCTACTACTGTAAAAATGCAACTCTCAACTCTATGTGCGAAACACTCGCCGGACGCCATCAAGGCACGTAGGCCGGTCCGTTGCAACGTTGCCGTTAGCTCTTAGAAATAACAAAAAATAGGTACATTTAAATTTTCCAACAAAGTACATACAACAATACTAAACATCGCATATAAGAATTTTTGGATTTGATTAAAAATGACAAGGCTCTTATTATTAAAGCAACAAAACAAATAAAAAATATTCATTACAGTTGGGGGTTGGAACCTTTGGTGTTAAACAGCAAAATAAAACACTAATTCACTGCAATACACCAAAACACTTTGCTTTTAACACTAGACGCTCGTTTCGCTAACTATAAATTTGAAGCTAACCATAAGTTTTCATCATCTGCCGATGATGCTAAGCTGGTTAACGAAACGCGCGTCCAGTGTTAATGGAAATTAGCGCACTTGTAGGGGTTAAGGCCTTCTTATGCATAAGTATGTTATATTTTAAAATTTTGGTATATTGTGGTGAATTAGTATGTTTAGATTTAATTTATTGTTTACTAAATTTGTTCTCAACTTTTTATTTTTCATTTTTGCAATCGCAAAAAAGCTTAAAATATTGTTGGGCACAATGTGCACATAAAATTTTACATGCAAGAAAAAAGGTTGCACCAGAGTGCTGTCCGATTTTTTAAATACAATAGGTGGCAGCCCTGATAAGATCGCAAATCTACCATGTTATCATATTAATATTTTTACTTATTTTATTTGATGTAATTTTTGCATTATTATTATTGTTATTTTTATGGAATTTCTATTATAACTAGAATTTTAAATAAATAAACAAATGAAATATAATAGGTTCTGTGCGGTTCTACAATGCGTTCCAACACAAAAAGAAGAGTATAGTTTAGCAAGCGATAACTTCTGTGTTCCAACCAGAGTCGTAATCGTTATAATGAGAAAAAAACTAATCTGCATATAAAGTACTGCATGTCTCCTGTCTTTTCGATTAATTGAAATCTTAGGTACACCGCGATGGGCCTCAAATATGGCCGACTTAAATTCCGGTTTATCAGTGCCGTTCTAATTTTATTTAAAAAATGTAAAACTATGATGTAGGGTAGACGTGGGGTAGACTCAATAATTTGTTATTTTATTTTACGTTGTGAATAAATGTTGGTAGTTATTAAAATTGTTATAAAAATATATAATTCTAATAAAAATAGATAAGTTATAATAAGTATTTATTAACACAAACATCCGATACGCTACTGAAGCAGGTAAGTCAAATTAACGTATCAAAATTCTTTGACATCTGATCTTTGACAAGTAGTAAATAAAAGCTCAAATGCAAGAAAAATATATAATTTAGTTAATTTAAGTGAATTTCATAAATGATCGGTTTACTACACGTATGTATATTATATAGTCACTTACTAGCCAAAAGTTGTTCCATTATTTCACTCAATTTTTGCCGAGATCTACCGCACGCTACACAACCAACTATTTTAGAGTCTTTTTCGATAAATCGCGATAGTGTCACTGTTAATTTAAGTTCTGCCACAATTTCCATCTAGATTTACTACCTTTATACAAGTATCAGTAGTAGAATAAATAATAAATAACATAAAATAAGCTCCGTAAAGACTGACAAATCCACAAAATTTCAAATCAAATTCAAATGTGTCAAATGAATCGTCAAACAGAACTGTCAAGGATCCCCACCCTAGAGTGCTTTTTCCACCCACCATGCATGAATACATGGATATCATTATGCTCCTTCCTTAGTCTTCTTATTCAAAGCAACAAAACAACCAAAAACATAACCTAACCCAAACATTAACATGTTAATGTCGACATTAACCGGACATCGGACTTTAACCGTAATATATACATATTTTATATAACTAAAGATTTCTGTATTTTTGTAGTAATAACGAAGACATAGAAAAATGATATATAGTATAAAAGACGAAGTGGATAGTGATATTAAGTCTGTGGATACCCTTGAAGCTGATTTAATATTTCTTCGATTACTTATTTTATTTGATATTATTTTTGCATTATTATTATTGCTGTTTTTATGGAATTTCTATTATAACCAGAATATTAAATAAATAAACAAATGAAATATAATAGGTTCTGTGCGGTTCTACAATGCGTTCCAACACAAAAAGAAGAGTATAGTTTAACCAGAGTTGTAATCGTTAGAATGAATGTCTCTCTTGTGTTTTATTTTTGTTTTAATCACCTCATTCGACTCGGAGTATTCTAGCGACACAATTAGATTTACCAAATGCAGTATCAATTTTAATGTTTCATTTCTCTAGGCGTATTTAATTTTTTAAACCTAAATATTGTACTGAAGTTTTTGTATTCACTAATTTTTGTGTTTCAATAATAAAAATAATACTACCTTATACAGAGTGTCTAAAAATTTATTTTAAATAATTAGTAGTTTTAAATGACAATGCAAAGCAAATATATGCCCGGTGGCGTAGAGGTACAGCTCTTGTCTACCAATTCAAAGGGTGTGGGTTCGAATCCTACACCCGACATTTCATCAGCCGACTATTTTTAATAAAATAAAAATAGTTTGGGTACCTAGGTCGACTCAGCCTTAAATGAGTACTTGGGATTCACAATCCTGAGGTAATAATAGGCGGTTGTAGCGTAATGCTAGCCACTTATCTTCCTTGTATACCGAACGGCTCTAGTATGACAAGCTGTACCTTGCTACTCCCAAGGCGTTAAACGCTATATACGGAAGCATTATTATATTATTAAATGGCAATAACTTGTTTAATTTAAATATAAAACCTTATATATTTTACGAGAATCAGATGCACAATTTAATTGTCTATAAAATTGTATTATACCAATTTAACTTATCTTTTCAAGTTTTCATAGAAAATGTATTTTCTCCTAATTTAGACCACATTTATCAATATAACCATGGAATATTGACATTTTAGATTATTTTTAAAGATATAATAACTTTTCAAAGAGTACAGATACTAATATTGTCGATAGAGTTCGCTTATTTTATTAAAAAATAAAAAACTGTTTTAATATTTTTAAAAGAGGACCAATTAATATGATCCCAGTATTCGAAGTACATTAATTGACTGTTTGCGTTTATTAATAATTAATCCAAAAATACCAGAAAAAAAAGAATTTTGTAAGTATATTAGACAGTGTGGTGTAACACCTTATAAATTTTATTTCAATTTTATTTTATTCAAGTTTTTTTTGACAAATGCTTATTTATAGCAAGAGAGACACTCACATTCATATCTTATTATGATATGTATGTAAACTCTTTTAACATATCTCTTGACAGAACATGTGGCTATCAAGTGCTACTTGAATAAACTCAACCCGTATTAAGCAAGCTTTTGTGCAAGCTCTGTGATAAAGATCCTGAAACAGCGAAGTACATAATATGTCACTGCGAGGCTTTGGATCGCAGGCGACACTCTCTATTTGGGAAGACAAGGCTAGAACTGGATGCTCTTATTCTAAAAAGAACCTGTACAAGTTATTTGTATAGAGCGTTTTTCGGTATAAGTCATAGTTTCCGAGATATAAGCAAAAAAGTGAAAACAGTGACATTTAACTCCTCCCCACTCTTCGAGCTCATCGTCTATCTTCAGGGACTTTTGATACATATTAGCCCAAGTCTACAGGAATCGTTTAAAACCATTTTCAAAACTGTGGGAATTTTTTCCACCGATGGGTTTTTTAACTAATTTGACTGAATGATTTTTACAATATACAATAATTAAAATATTATAATTGTTTAATTATTCATTATTATTTTTTACCTTTTTGTGATCTTTTCTATCATTGTAGACACTTCTATATTTAAATAGAAAGAAAAATAAAATAGTAGCTCCTAGTAAAATGAAGCTTTATTCATATTTGACTTTTTCATAAAATCTACCCATGTCTTGGCGTCTTGTCATAGCGGGTATCTGTAAGGCGAATAGTCATTCCGTGACGTATCAATATTCTAAAAGGCAGCGGAAACACGAAGAACAAACTTTCTGGCTGCTGCTGTCTCGACGACTGTTTTCTTTTTGAATTTGAATTACCTCCACGCTAAAATATTCTATTGAAATAGCATCGGTCTAGCTTTGTCATGCTCTGTGTTTGCCAGGTTCCTTTCATTGTGGGCGATATGTATTCGAAAGTATTTCCTTTTGATATTTTTCATAAATTTTGCATCCCTCTAAATATATTACTCGTATGAAAAATGAACAGCAAGTTTTATGTTTGGAAATGATGAAATTTACTGCAGTGTAATATTCCTACGTGCTATATGAAAAGGTGTTAAAACTATTTGAAATTTTTGGCATCAAAGTAGAAATAAAATGCGAATAATGACTACACAAATTATAACTTTTCATATTATTGAACCTCTATTGCAGTGGCATCTCGTAATCGTTTGTAAAGGTAAAGTAAATGAATAACAAGTAGTATTAATAATTAATTAAGCCGCCAATTATTTAAAGGGTTTTTATAAGGTATTTGCTATTTTTATTAATATCTTGCAACCTGCATATCTTATATCTTATGACCCGCAATAAATAAAGTTGTTAGTAATAATTAGAAACAAATAAAAAATAACTATATCCTACAATTGTTCTCGCTTTAAGGCGCATAAAACGAAATTTTGTAGATTGAAGCAGAGAAAGAGATTGTGTATTAGAGCAAATGGGGAACATTTTGAACCCCTTTTGTAACCTAATTATTAGAAGTTTTTTTATGTAAATAATTTCGTTATAAATAAACTTACTCATTACTATGACATTGTCTTATTTCTCTTATATTAATCAATATTATGTATTTATTTAAATTCACTTTTTTGACATTACAATTACGTTTAACAAATTTCAGCAATAACAATTATTTGGTTATTTAAAAAAAACCTATTTAAAAAAAATACCTAACCGTAATTTTTTACACTTTTTCAATTGAGTAATTTTTCTGAAAAATTACCACAAACATTAAAGTTTTTAGATTAAAATCCTAAAAATGACAGTAGGTTGCATAATCAGCACGCACAATAAAAAATGCGCTCTACAATAAAGAAGCCTTTATAAAGATGCTATTAAAATTTTATTTGAGAAAAAAATATCAACAGAAAATTTTTGAAAAAAAATTGTGTAGAAATATGATATTATTATAAAAATTACAAATATAGCAATAACTCAGAAACGGTAAGGAATCGGACATATGTCTATAGGACAAAAGTTGGAAATAACCTTCCCTACCTTCTACTTTGCTCCATTTGATCCATCATTTTTGAGACACCCTGTATAAAGGTAAATTGTGTCCAATGAACTTATTTTGATTCCAAAAATACGTAGTAGTTCTATGTCCACGAAATATTAAGACACCCCGATATAATGCTACATAAAGGTTGATTCTCACTATACCTTCCGTTTCTATTCCATATCCATTCCATATCCGTTCCGTATTTTTTATTGTATTGACGCTATACGTAAGCTTCCATTCCGTATCAGTTCCATACTTTTTATTGTATAATTTATATCATTACGAAAGTTTTATTTTAAAAATTTGTATCCTTTGAAAAAGATAATAGATTTAATTAAGAGGTGAAAGAATAAATAAAGATCAGCAAACTTTTAAAAGAGCTGGTACAAATGTAAGAATTTGACAACGCTGTTTCCGATAAGTTTCAGTCCGCCCGTCAAAAAAATGCATGGAAGGAAAGGATGGAACGGAAGGGAAACGGAACGGATAGTGTGCATTGTCCTATTTATTTACATGATATAATATTTTATTTAAACGGAAGGGAAACGGAAGGGAAACGGAAGGGAGCTGATATATATAGTGAAAATCAACCTTAATACGGCCACAGCAGTAAATTTGTATCTCGCGACCGCATTATTATTAATATCCTCAATTCTTTGAGCGCAACGAGTAGCTAGATCCTCATTTAATTTCTCTCGGTTCCTAAAATTAATGGAGCCAAGGAAAACATTACGAGGGGCCACTTTATCCAGTTATTAATTAACGTTTCAGTGAAGGTAGTAAATTAACTAAATTAATTACCAGAAAATGTCATTATCAATTTATAATCACCTAGGGCTGTGTACGTTCCGTCAAGTACAATTAGCTGTCAGCGTTTTAAGCTCGATGGAACATTGGTGCAGAACATCAAATATTCTGCATCTATTTTTAGAAAATGTTAAATATGGCTAAAACCTTACATTTTAGTTATATATTTCTCTTATAAAACTCACCTTTATGTTTCTCCCAGAATCCGGAAATAAATTAATATATAAGATGTTCCATTAAAAAAAAACAATTTTGATATGCAACTTTTTTTGAGGACACCCTGTAGAACTGTCTATATTTTTAAAAAGTGCCCTGAATTAACCTACATATGCTTACAAAATTTAATTTCAATACAAACTGTCGTTCTCCTTGGAGCCTCCGCGTCGAGAGGCGCCACCCTTTATACAAATACACACCAGAATTATATAAAATCATTTTAAAATTTAATTAAGTACTATACAAAATATACTAAATAAAAAACAACCACATTAGTAGTACATGTGAGACTCTAAAATAAACATAATATTAATTAAAAATTTAGTCTGACATGTAATAATAATGTCGTTTGTTATTTAATATGTTTTGTATAGTAGTTAATTACATTTTAAAATTATTTTATATTGTTGGTGTGTATGTGTATATGGTAAGTTTTTTTAAGTATTATTTAATTGTTGTATTAAAACTGAATCGTGTTTCAAGACGATAATGACAGTTTCTGAAGGAGACCTAAGAATGGTCGTAACGTACATAAATAAAAATAACTTTTGATTATTGTGTTTTAAGTTGCTGACCTAAAACTAAGAATGGATACTAAATATACAAAAGGTCAAAGAAAAAAATTACATTTATAAAATGTATCCATAATTTAGGATTATTTAAAGTGATCTGAAAGGAAGTCAAAATTCCAATAATATACCGGGACTTCTATTTAAAAAAATCATCCCAACCCTTCACAAATTTTTGAGTCACCCTAGAGAAGTTAAAATATCTTCCTGAAATACATCCTAGTACATACTTTAGGTTTGCACTTAAACAAAATTCCCAAGTATTTTATTCTAAGAGCTACAGACGATTATTTTTGCGACGCACTATTGCCGAACCCTGTATAAAGTATAGCCTGCGATCCAGAATCTCAGAGTGATATACTATGTTCTCTGCTATTTCAGATTATTTATCGCAGAGCCTGCAGCAAAGACTATTTTGACGAAAGTTGCAATTTTAAATAGAATTCTCTATACCTATTCTCTATAACCTTGGACCTTGCTATAGTTCGAATTTTTCTGTAAATTTGTATTTACAAAAATTTGTATTTCTTTATCATATTAAAAAAATAATAATGCATGATTGGATGCAGAATGCTGGTAATAACAATTTGCTCTAACAAACATCTGCTTTATGATACGCAAAATGGAAAACTATTATTTTCCAATATCAAAACAAATCTACCTGGTCTGTGGCAGATATTTTGTCGCAATATTAATTGCAATTTAATAACTAGAGCTTTTGACTGTACTTCAAAATATTTATATTCAAAATTGAGCAACTCTGTGTATTAATTTGGCTATTCGGCACTCGAAGTAAATTGCACAATTTTGAATTAGTATTTTGAAACTCTGTGAAATACCATTAAAATTTTTCCAGTTAATATTTAATTCAGTAAGTTTAAATTATATACTTTATGCAGGGTGAGTCTTAAATAAGTGCAAACATTTTCAGGGCTAGTAAATCTCGATATAAGAAACATATTTTCTCATTACTGTTTTTCAAATAAGTCCAAAATAACCGAGATATTTTACTTTGAAATTTTCCAAGGAAAATCATTTTTCGCTGAAATTTTGAGAACTATTAGATCTTTCCTGAGTTTTCCTTCTTGAAAATTTAATCATAAAAAAAAATCGCAAAAAACTCATAGACCATGTCTGGTGCCGAAATAAACTACCCTTAAAAATATTTGTACTTATTTAAGACTCATCCTGTACAAGCTTATACTAATTCTTGGTTTTAAATTAAAATGAATGTTAGATTTACTACTTTATAAATGAACAGATTAAATTACATTAAAAACCTTCAAGTTAAAAAGTATAAAATATAGCCGTGCGCATCATGGACCTAAGAGTTATAACTTCCAATTATACCAAACGTATATCGACCTAATAAATTTTTCCTTAAAGGTACTTTAAATTGACCTTAAAGGAAAGTATTAATGGAAATTCACCCTCGCTAATATCTCTAAGCTCGAGGAGGGGTTTCACTGAAAAGAGTAAATGAACGGAACAAACCGTAGGAGGAGAGAGACAGTAGATTCTTAAAAGGGACTGGTAATGGCACTGGCTTCAATACTAATTATACAATACATTAAAGAGTTAACGACTTCCTAAAGTGTGACAAAATATAAATAATATTTAGACTTTAATTTCAATTTTTTGCAAAATTACGCAGGAAATGGCAGAGCAATATATAATTTTTTTCAAACTTCAAAAAAGTATTAATTTTTGCGACGTGATTAAAAATATAAGAAAGTCATTTTAACACCTAGGCATAAAAGTAAAGCACTTTTACGTCTAAGCATAAAAGTACGAAAACATATTATTAAAATGACATAAAGTGCCAAATTGAACGAACGTAACTATAGTTTCGTATACGTACTTTGCAAGTTAAGACTTGTTATTCATAGTTTTATCAAATAAAGGCTGACGCTCACTAGCGGAAGCGCGCCGGGGCGCACGGTAGCGCGGCGAAAAGGAATTTTTATAATACATAGTTTTAAATCGTTTCGCTGCCGACCGCTGCGTTTCCGCCAAGTGAGCGCGCTCCCATTTAAAACTATGTATTATAAAAATTCCTTTTCGCCGCGCTGCCTTGCGCTCCGTCGCGCTTCCGTCTAGTGAGCGTCAGCCTTAAAGCACAATTTTTTATATATACAGGGTGCTACAAATTCGAGGTACGAGCATTGGTATCTCGGAAACCGTAATAGATACAAAGATGGTTAAATTGGGGCAAAGTTGCGCCTTGGGATGTTCACCAAAATTCCATGAAATTTTTTTTAAAAATTATAAGAATTGCTGAGTTTTTTAGGAAAATCGGATTTTTTTGAAAATTTTATTTTATCCTGTCGTTACTTTTTAGAAAATCAAAAAACAAATAGTCATATTCTCATAGTCAATTTATTAAGGCTATCTGATAGCATTTTTAGATATTTAAATTATCTGATAATTTGTGGGATACAGAGACCTACTTGATTTTTTAAAATACGGATCTGCATTTTTTCTTTCAGATTTTGAAAGAATTCGGTCTCCTGAGTACAATAATATGCCACACTTATTTTTTTTTTTGTTTCGGGCATTTAAACACAATTTATTTAAACTAATTTCAAGTCCGGCTCTGTTTTTTTTTAATATTTGATCTATTCTTTGTTACAATATTGAGAACCATTAAAACGTAACAATGACGTGAGATAAAACATTGAATACGGAAAATTAAATACAATAAAATAATAAAAAATAATATAAATATAATATAATATAAACAATCAAATAATTGCCTCGGAAGATGGATTGGAAATGGTGGTGCAGCATAATGGCCAGCGAGGTTCCGCAACTTGTCGCTAAGGGGCGGGGGCATTACCTTAACGTCATTTGTGAAAGTGAAAGCAATATACCTCAACATTTACAACAAAGAGTACCTACAAAATGCTAAAGTCTATACATAAAATTGAACGAAAAATAAATGTGTGCAATAGAGAGGATGATAATTAAATACACCCTTTCGAACATGTAGAGCATTAGAAATTTGTTTGTAGAAGTTGATATATTTATAATAACTACGATTAATAGTATGCATATTATTAGATCACACATTGAGATTTCAACATTCACATTTCTTTTAAATTGCTGACCTGGATATTATTTATTTAAATCTTTCAATTGGCTCGATTTTCCTTATTGTTGTGATGAATATAGATAATAATTTTGTTAAACAATTTTGTTGTTGTTAAAGTACCTAAAACAAAAAAAAATAAAATGTGGCATATTGTTGTACGCAGGAGATTGAATTCTTTCAATCTCCTGCGTACTCTCAATAAAAAATGCAGGTCCGTATTTAAAAAAAAAGTTGGCCTATGTATCTCACAGATTATCAGATAATTTGAAAATCTAAGAATACTGTCAGATAGCCCTGATAAAGTGGTTATGAGAATGCTTAATTACTTTTTGATTTTCTAAAAAGTAACGACAGGAAAAAATAAAATTGATTTTCAAAAAAATTCGTTTTTCTTAAAAAACTCAGCAATCATTGAAATTTTTGAAACTTTTTTGATAGCAGGTTGGCGAACATCCCAAGGAGCAACTTTACCCCAATTTAACCATCATCGTATCTATTCGGTTGCCGAGATACCAATGCTCGTACCTCGCATTTGTAGCACCCTGTATTTATAAAGTTTTTTTTTATAATAAGACATTGCATCAAATATTATATACTGTTACAAATTTTAAGTTCCGGGTCAACCCTCAGATGTCCTTTAACTACATTTTATGACATATTTTCTTTAAATCTATTGGCTAAAACAAAAACAAACATTGGTCGAACTGTTTATTGAATTTCAATCTATCTGGATGGCACTTAATATTTGTTCCGCTCCGCTCGACTCGTCGTTTTGCTAGTTTTGTTTACATTAGATTTCCCTGGCGATCTGTTTCCTCAATTCTATTACCGAGTCGGTTATATATTATTTTATATCTGCTTTTCAATTTACAGTTCCTATGTCGACAAACAAACCGGTTTTACGACAGAGCGATGTTAATTTAGAAAGAAAACAAGGAAGGGTGTATCATAACTTGTGATATTATGTTTACACATTGTAACATTTCAATTCACCAGCTAAAATTAATGTACATATTGCAATAATCATATACCGGATGTTATTCAAAAATAAAAAAAAACATTAACAAATATTAGTATATGATATACACCAGTAGTTCCCAAACTTATTTTTCTCGTGGACCACTTTCAAAATTTTACTGGTTTCGGTGGACCCCCTGCTGCTACATTTCTACCACATTCTTAAAGTCGCCAAAAAATAAAAATTGTGTCACTTCTGAGTTCTGTCCCTATATTCCGATATGTAAAATAAAAACGAAAAATGGTACATTTTATATCACTTTATTTATTAAAAGAATAGAATTACAAGAAAAAATATTAAGGTAATATAGGTTCAGGTCATAATTTTAATTAATGGGAAGGATGTATCTGATGGAGTGTCAGCAAACGATCAATGTTTGGCTTTATTTTTGTGAGCAATAACCGCAAATCCCCCGCTCTGTGATGTTTAATTTGCTCCTTTTTTTTTTTGTTAAGAGGTTTGTAACGGCACTAAAACTCCTTTCGACAAGGTATGACGAGGGAAAAGCTATTAAAAATTTCCTTGCGATTTCCCACAGTCCAGGATATTTTTCGGGTATTTCTGCTTGCAGCCAAAATGTTGGGTAGCCTTTTCTAAATTTCACCTTCAGCTCCTCATTAGTGCTTAGCTCGAGCAGCTCCTCTTGTAATACAACATTGGCCACTTCCGTTTCATCAAATGGATTTATGATCCATGGTGGTATATCCATCGTCAGTATATCTTCAAACCTGGTTTTGAAGTCATCATGCAGAGCACTTAAATGTTGACTGTAGGTATGGATATCCTCATCAATACATTCTACCTGCGACAAGTTTGGAAATTGAGAGAATTCGCGCCGACTAATGTTTTGCTTCATAAATTTCAATTTCCCAAGAAAAGCCGAAATTATCCCCTTTGTTTTTATTAAATTCAGGCTGTCCCCTTGTAACTGCAAGTTAATATCATTAAATTTTTTAAACAAATCTGTCAAATACGCAATGTCTGCTTTGAATTTGATCAAGTTTTCTTTTAAATCTGGATCTCTACTTTCTAAGAACTCTAATATGGAATCGAAAACAGAGTAAAATCTCGTTAAGCATGCACCTTTCGACAACCAGCGTACTTCAGTATGTAAGAGCAGTCGTTGGAAGTCTTCATCATTTTCGTCGCACAATTGAGCAAATAAACGCGTATTCAATGCATTGCTTCTGATTTTGTTGACAGCTTTTATTACAAAATGAAGAGATTGGTTCAACCTGTCACTTAAATGTTTTGCCACAAGATGTTGTCGGTGGATTACGCAATGAATAGCTGTAAGTCCTGGTATAATTCTTTTGAGATGACTTATAAACCCACGATATCGCCCGACCATTGCAGGAGCTCCGTCTGTTGCCACTGAAATAATGTTTGTAAATGGGATCGATTTTTCCGTAAAAAAATTACTCAGGACATTAAATATTGATTCGCCTTTAGTGTCAGTCTCCAAAGTTCTGGCAAATAGCAATTCTTCGTGAATTTCTTCCTCAACAATAAATCGGACATATGCCAATAGTAATGCTTCATTACTGGGTAACGTTGACTCGTCCAGTTGTATAGAAAAATGAGTTTTTTGCAGATGATTGCACAAAAAGCTTTCGATATCAGAGCTCATTTCATCAATGCGTCTTTGTACAGTATTGTTACTTAATGGAATTCTTTTTAGTACGTCAAATGGAGATTTGTGCAAAACAGTTTTTAAAACCTCTTCAACAGCGGGTAAAATTAATTGTTCTCCGATAGTGTGCGGTTTTCCAGATTTTGCTATAAGTAATGAGATATTGTAAGATGCCCGCAAGCCATCATCGTTACTTTGAGATGTTGAAGCGAACATACTGTGCATGGTGGGTCTCTTTCCATATTTTTCTTTCAATGTTTGAAAATATTTTAAATCTTTACCTATTTTATCAGTATGACACCTTTTTAGATGATCTTCGAGCTTTGATGGTTTCATAGAGTCATTGCTCAAAACTTTGTTGCATAATAGGCACATGGGCAATTGTTTGTCTGCCTCTGATGGAACAAAACCATATTTCAAATAATCGATACTATATTGTCGACATTTTTTCTTTGCTGTAGCCATGTTTCGTGTCAGTTACCTTACCTGTAAAAAAATGTTTTAGTAACCAAGTTTTTTTTTTTCTGAATATAGGTATCACACCGCAGCCTTTGTCAGCACGCGGAAATAGAATTACGGCTTGTAAAGGGACCAACTAATAAACCGCTGAGACAAATACAGACGTTTTCACAAAACGGTATCAATTTTAAAGTACATAATTTACCACTAATTTTTAATAGTATAAATAATAATTGGTGTACTCAGTATCGAATACTGATCATATTTGTGTAGGAAAAAATAAAAGTCGAAATCCCAAAATTGTCCATAAAAACGATAACTAACATTTTATTAAATCAATGAGTTCACGCGCTCCGTGTATTTGCGTATTTTTTGTCTGCGGCTTCATTGTTAAAACGTGACAAACTGGCATCGAAGTCCAAGCCCCGCCCTTTTCCCGTCGCCCGCGCACCGCTCGCTCTTTCCGAAAAGGAATAGTTTTGATAAAATAGTTACTTCAAAACCAATTTAAAATGATTATGAAATTACTGTTTTATAAAATTAGTATTATTTGCAAGAAAAATTACAAAATTAATTGCTCTGCAATATTGCTTATTCGGCCTTTTAGAGGCAGTGTTTCTCTCGTGAAAAAACAATTGAATAAAACGTGCTGTGTTTGTCTTCAAATCGAAAGAGGACAATTAAAATATCTGTAAGTTACTAAGTTACCTATCTATACAGGCCGTTGTGATCAACCGACTAGTACACGTAAACAAAATACTTAAGTACTATAACAAAAAAAGGTAGGTTACTTACTTTTCTCCGGCACTAGCAAACACAGATATAAATTTTCTCACAACTTTTTTCCAAATTCCGCCTTTTTTTTCGAAATTCCGGAAACAAATGAATGCGTTTGCCTTTGGCATCAAGTATTTATAGTGGTGATCAAGTTCATGTCTGAACAAGCATTAAGCATTGTCGGGCGGATAGCGCTTTGCAAGTCTGTACACGAAATTGTACGTAATATCGAATACGCAAGTTTGGACAAGTAACAGTCGCTTGCCTTATTAAAATATTATCTGCTTAGATAGGTACTTAAAACAATGTAGGTAGGCCCTTATAAAAACTATGCTTACATTTTTGCTCTTTACTATCAAAAGCAGATAAATTTTCGTGGACCCCCATTAACATCTTATGGACCCCCATTTTTTGTTCACGCCTACGTAGACCCCCAGCAAGTCTCCCGTGGACCCCTGGGGGTCCACCTGGACCACTTTGGGAATCACTGATATACACTATCGGAAAGGGAAACTTTTTAAAATTGTCTCTTTTTTGTTAACGCAGGGACTGAGACCATTTTATGCATTGTTAAAATTAAAGATACTTAAATAGTTCTTACTTAAATGAACTAATCACATGTCTCACGAAAACTTAAGATTTTATTCAGTTAAATAAAAAACTATAGGGACAAAAATAAAGAAACTAAAATTTAATATAAAAATTACAAATACATAGTTGTTGTTAACCTAATAAAATTAATAATGGGTAGAGTAACCGTGATTAGCTATAACTTCGCGACATCGGTTTGGCGTGGGGTCCAATAGTTTTCTTATGGTATCTGGCTCAATGGAATTTCAGGCCTTTTTCAAAATATTATCAAATCTTTCTTATTGCTAATGTGACTTACCCGGCGATCTAGTTCATCCCACAGGTTTTCAATGGGGTTAAGGTCTGGACTTTGGGTAGGAAAGTCCTTAACCCTAATTTGTTCAGACAAAAACCATTCTTGTAAGACTTTCGATTTATGCTTTGGATTATTATCTTGTTGAAATATCAAGGTTAAAGGTAAATTATCATGAGCAAACGGAATCATCACTTTCTTTAAGATGTCCAAATACATAAATCGATCCATTGTTCCGTCTATTACATGCAGTGGTCCCATGCCATAGCCCGAACCATGCAGATCCACCACCATGCTTTACAGGTATACTTTGGATCAAATATTTTTCCTTCTGGGCGATGTATCCACGATATGCCATTGGATCCAAATATATTGACTTTGCTTTCATCTGAAAACAGAACCTTTTTCCAGTCATTTGTCGACCAGTGCAAATATTTTTTGCAGAGGTAAGTCTGGCCTTCTGGTTCTTCTTGATGAGTGGTTTTTTGGCTGCTCTTCTGCTAAATAATCCTGCTTCCCTTAGCCTTCTTTGGATGGTCTTAGAGCTTATATTGACAAAATTTGATTTGCCAATTTTGCGGATTAGTTAAGTGGTTTTATTTAATTATCATTTAAATTTTTTTCGTGGCCGAGTTTTTTCGTTTTTTCGAGTTTTGCTTTGGCCGAGCACTTTTTTTAATTAGTCTTTAAGCGAGTTTTGGAATTGGAAATAGTTTTGCTAATGACAGACTTATGCAAATTAAACATTGTGCTTATGTCCATTTGCCGGACACTATTCCGATGTGCGTTGATTATTTTTTCGCGAAGATCCTCAGTATACATAACTACTAAGTATGGTCAGTTTTTATGTTGGTTTCTTTATTTATGTCCCTTCAAAAATATTTGTGTCTATATTATAAATAAACACCTGATAAGATAAATTTGGAATGTGGCGAAAAATGATGGTATTACTAAAAGGATATATATTTAAAACAAACATTATTTTAAATATAGGAGGTTTTTGAAATCCGACGAGTTTTAAAAAGTTTCTCTACTTTTGTCTGATAGTGTAAATCGGGATTGATTGACGTATTCAATTAATTTCGATCACTTCCTGTTTCACCGGAAATTACTACAACTTTTCATTTTTAAACGGAATTTTTTATGATAGAAAATGATATTCAGGATAGAACATATCATACGTCAACTTTTGATAACTTCAAATAAAAAAATTAGCATTTTAAATTTCTTTTTTTATGGCTGTGTTAAAACCATTTTTTATAATCAAGGAGCTTTGGAAAAATATATTTGATCGGCTATGTTTTTCGAGTCCTTTCCTGGTCATCTAAAAAAATATTATATTATTATTTTAAGTAAATGAGTATAGTGTAAATTTCGCTCAGTCTTCCTAACCTCCTTTAAAAAAAACTATGCAAAATAGAGATCTTTTAAAAGGAACTACAATATAGAAATAGGACCAAAAACAAAAATACCGTCATTTATATGTAAAACGTTTACATAACCATTGTTGTCGGTGAAAGAAAAGTTGCAAATGATGCCAGTCGACCTTTTTTTCACAACGCAGAAAATAATAATACTAAAAAAATATCCTCTTCTAGCTATATTTTTTCCTTATGCTTTTTTTAGTCAATGATGACGACAATGCCCCTAAAGTTAACTGCCTATTAAGTTTGATTTACTTAAACGTAAATATATTAAAAATAATATTTCAAATTGATGCTTTTTGTGTAATAATAATTGATGAAAAAATATTTTTTTATCGCACTAAAGGAATATGATATTATCTCTTTTGATATACCTAGGTTTTGTTTCAAAATTTTTTTTTGAATTATTATTTTTATTTTAGAATATAAAAATATTTTAGTTATTCCCATTTTTTATAAATTAAATAAATTCAATTTCTTTATTTCCCTGTCAAAACATTAACTAAGTTTGAAAATCAAGGATAATCCTAAAAAGAAAATATAATCGAACTCAAAAAGCAATACTTGTAAATAGACTACATAATTATTCATAATATCATTGTATTGTGACAATTTCAAATGTTAAAAAAATTGCCGAAAAAATGTTAACGCGTAAAGGAGGGCGTAATTACGTGGTTGTTGGGTGCAATCACATTCAATAGCTCAACTTTCCCGAGTATTCAATTCTCCCGAAACAACATCTTGTAGCTTCAGAACTCATACCGATTTGATCAAAAGCAAAAAGAGATTCAAGCAGTGCGACGAAACAAGTGAGTAAACAAGATGTCCATTACATAATCAATATAATTTGCAATATTAATGGTATACTCTTTTTTTATCAACTAGTGCTTAATTTTGTTATAAATATCTTCTAAAAATATAATTATGTACCTTTAAAAAATTTCGTTATAGCTGAAATAGACCAAGTTATGTCCCCACTAGAAAAACCGGTGCGTAAAACTATGCTTGCTGCCGTAGTTGAACTCATCTAAAAAGTTTTATTAGCTTACATGATAAATTATAATACAAGTTAGACCTTCTGAAAATATCAAAATATTTACTTTTTACTTTTTTTAGAATTTTCTTAAATTACACTTCCTAACTCTTTTAAAAATACAATACGTAAAGCAGATCTTGTAAAAAACGTTAAAAAAGAAAGCATTTAAATCTGTCAAACGTTACGATGGCTAGTGTCGTATTCAAAGAAGCAATCGAAAATAATATTAAGTGACTTTTTTACAAACGCAAAGAATAATAATCCCGAAAAAAGTCTTTCTTCCAAGCTTCGTCTCGTTTTCTCGCGCGAATTTTTTGCCAAGACGACGATCCACCTGACAGGGCGATAAGGCGGGAAAATGGAGAAGAATTAGATTAATGGCTGTTTGACAAACAACTCGTCTGTGCCGTTTTTGTTTCAATATAATTTAGTTAGAGGCGAGGGAGCTGAAAAGTAAACGTCATAACGTAAATATCGGGAGATAAATCTGATCCGCGATCGGCTTGTTCTCTGCTTTGCTTTTGCTCCTTTATCGCATTAATAATCGATGAAATATAACTTTATTTTATGTATCACACGGAGATTTTTTTTATAATTCAAAATTTTAATTAGACGCAATTTAACTTAGATATCTTGGTGAGGTAATAAAAAAATATATATATCTATATCGGTCTAGAATGTCTTGCGACGTTGTCCGATGCCTAACTTCCACGTCTTCCGATCGTTCCATTGTCCCTCGTTTAGATTTCTGGCACTCATTGCTCTTGTGACACCCTCCTTCCAAGTCTTCTTAGGTCTTCCACGTTTTCTTCGGTGTTGGGGTGTTCATTGCATAATTTGTTTTGGAAGTCGGGCGTCATCCATCTTCTGAACATATCCGTACCACACAAGTTATTGGCATTCGATGTCGGTTGCCAAAGATCCGTCTATTCCTATTCTCTGTCGGATTTCTTCGTTTCGCACTCTATCTCTTCGGGAAATTCCTAAGGTTCTTCTATAGGCATCCATTTCTACCCCTTCCAGTTTTCTTCGGTTGGCTTCCGTTATTCGCCAAGTCTCAGCGCCATATAGTAGACTGCTCTTTACCAGGGTCTCGTATATATTGATCTTCCGTTTTTCCCTATTTCATTACTCCAAAATACTCCATTCAGACAGCCAATTGTTCTAGCTTCTGATATTTGCTTTTTAATTTCTTTGTCATCTTTAGCGGTTGTATCAAATATCACTCCTAGGTAGGTGTAGTCATTGCAGGCTTCTATCTCTTCATTTTCTAGATGTACGCTAAATAATTCTGTAATAAAAAGTAATAAAAATACTGTAATTATATTCCTGCAGTTTAAGTTTTGTTCCCAAATATCAACTATACATATAACTAACGCGTGTTTAAATACTAATTTTGTGGAATATATATACAGGGTGGTCCGAACTGTATTCCGGAAAATTCGGCAGCGTATTCTACAGATCAAAATAAGTAAAAAAGTTCGTATAAATGTATGTCCTAAAATGCGTAGTTTTGGAGATGCAGGGTGTAGAAGTTTCATTTTTATTTCGATTTTTTCAAAATCGTTTCTGAAGTAACGTCAATATATGGATGAAAATTGGTATTTGGGAGTTTTGTGATACGAGAAATTTGATTTTGATGTCAAAATTACTCCTATTTGTAGGGGGCGTCACCTACATGTGTTTTAACTGTTTTGAAGAGTAATAACTTTCGACCGTACCTGTATAAAACCACTGACTAAAAAAATATACATTTCCATGACTTTTTATGTAAAAAATGTCTCTTGGCAAAAATCGCTACGAGCAACCGTTCTCAAGATATTTAGAATGGAAATAGTCAATACATGTCATTATTGACAAAAAATAAGTACACGTTGAGTATAGTTATTTGACTGAAATAATAAATTTTTATTTTTTTAAATTAATCATAAGTTTTTCTGCGAAAAAATGATGACTAAACAGTTTCTTTTGAACTTTTGACACAAAAAGATTTCGAATTTATCATTTCAGTCTAATATCTATTTAGTCAACATGTTTAATTTATGTCAATGATGACAGGTATTGATAATTTCGATTCCAAATATCTCGAGAACCATTACTCGTAGCGATTTTTACCAAGAGACCTTTTTTATGTAAAAAAAGTCGTAAATGTATATTTTTTTACTCAGTAGTTTTATACAGGTACCGACGAAAAGTTATTACTCTTCAAAACAGTTAAAACACATGTAGGTGGCGCGACCTACAAATGGGACTCATATTGACATCAAAATCAAATTTCTAATATCAAAAAATACCCATCTATCAATTTTCATCCAAATATTGACGTTACTTCAGAAATTATTTCGAAAAAATCGAAATAAATATGAAACTTCTACACCCTGTATCTCCGAAACTAAGCATTTTAGGACATACATTTATACGAACTTTTTTACTTATTTTTATCAGAATAGCTGAAGAAGTTTCCGGAATACAGTTCGGACCACCCTGTATATTGTAACAATATAACATAAAACGAGATGTCATTAACGAAATATTGTCGTAATAACAGTATGGTTTGACTGAAAACTTAATTATTGTCCTGTATGTGCGGGTTCTCTGTAATAATCAAATATAATCTCTGTAAGTTCAAATAATTCCCCCATTTCTGCTAACATGGACATCTAGAAACGGCAGATAGTGGTTTTTCTCTTTCGCAATCGCAAATTTGATGGAATCATTTTGTGAGTTGAGATGATTGAGAACGGAATCCATCTGTCTATCGGTTCCGTTCCAGAAGTTGTGGAAGTATCGTCAACATATCGAATCCAGATTTTAGGTTTGACGACTGCAGATTTAATGGCATGGGCCTCAAATCATTCCATATATATCATATTAGCTATCATCTCATATTAGCTATCACTGGAGAGAACCTATCGCAACCCAAACCATCATTTTCAGCATAAACCTTATCTTTAACTTGTAAAAAACGTGTGCATACAGCACCTCAAGAGTTCCATCACTCCTCTAAGAGGCAGCAAAGTTTTTCAGAGAACAGAGGAGAAGCAGACAATGGAAGTCCAAAATTGTTTTAGTTTCAAATCTCATTATGGCAAATTTCTCGATGGAAAGTTATTCTAAATGTAAGGTCTGTTAAAGGAGTTGGACATAATTTAGACAGTCGAGAATCAATACAGGTTTAATTTGAATTTCCTAGTCCTTTTTGTATTAAAAAAAATGATATATTTCAACTCTTCATTTCATTTCTTCCTACTATCAATATCTCCATTCATCTATTCAATTTAATTTGCCCCATCAACGCTAGTTCACCCTAAAGCTTCAAAATAATCTCCCTCGTTTATTCGAAGAAGGAGATATTAAAGCCATACCAAGCCACAAGTCGAAAAAAAATGGCGCTTAATTTTAACGAGCGTGCACTCGAGATAACGACAAAATTTCCATTTTTAAGTGGCTCCCGATTAGACTTATTGCCTTGGCAGAGTGAAAGAGCGATGAGAGGCTTCTTATTAAATTTATGATAATTTGAGGACCCGCAACCCTTGATGGGCTCTTAATAGCCTGTTATCGCTCGAACGGATGCTTGGCGCCCTGTCGCCGAGGTATATCGTTGCAGTAACCCGTCGCATTTTATTTTTCACATTTTCTTAAAACAAGTAAGTGTAAAATGTGGTTAGCAGTAACTTAGTGTATACCAGTTTATCCATTTATTATCTATCAAATTTGTAAAGATATAGTGTCCTGTATCGTAAGAATATTTGCATTTTTTTTTCATTCGTCGCAAGCCATAAGATATTAATCAAATCAGATGTAAAGAGATGTAGAGTACAGTTGCATAATGTATATAACACCACATAACACAATTTTTTGTTAAAACTGCATTCGATATAGAGAAATTTTTATGTTTTTGATCTCATCAGGTAGAAATAGTTAAATACGCCAAGAAACATCATCAATCCAAATATAGCTTAATCACATAGTTTTCACTTCACAAAAAATATATACCTAATTGCTCATTTAACGAACATCTATATTCACACTTTAATTTTTATCAATTTTTAAAATATCATAATGTTATTTACAGTACGTCTGTCCGTTCTGTAGCTACGGGGTATCCGTGAGAGGGGAAACGATATTCTCTCGATGTTTTTCGTAAAAAATTAGACGACGCGTCCCATCAATAAAAATTTGACAAATTTGCAAGTAGCCAATAAAATGAGTGGGCGGAGCGATTAGCGGTACGTACTCGTCAAGTCGACGTATGAAATATATTTCTGTATATTTAAATGTTTTTTGTCCGCATTCCTTTCATAGACACAGATCCAGCAGATGTACTGTTAGGAATTAGTTCCTAACCAAATATAGCCGTTATTTAGTTATTATATTTAGTAAATATTAGATATATGATGTACTATCTTTTTGAATATTGATGAATTTACGATGGTACTGCCAGAAAAGAGCGGCCACTTGAAATTGAATATCATAACCTATTAATATTAACGTAACACTTTATCGAGCTCAACTATAGATGTGACCCTATTTTAATCCATTTTACATGTATCAAATATAAAATATTATAGCCTTGCCTATACATTTTTGTAAGCTATTATGTTACAGCACAAAGGCACCTACAATATCTCGTATATAACCAATTTTGCAATGGAGCCACGAGCGCGAGAAGTTACTTAGAAGCAATAATCAATCAATCATGGTTATTCGAAGGGACCTCATCGATAATGTTTCAGTGGCAGGCTCTTAAAAATGGCCGCTGCTCAATAAAACCGTCTTTCAGAAATAAATTCTTTCTTTTGCATCACAGTCGGAAATTTGAAAAAAAAATGCCAAGGATCAAAATTGTTAAAAAAAATATAAAGAATTATTCAGAGTAACTGAAATAAACTTTTTTTATTTATATAAAAGATGCAGTTATTTTTTTAAAAAGGGATTTTTAGAGGATCGGTTAAATATAAAAGAAGATCAAGGTAACAGACATTGAAACTAAAAGAATTTCAGACTCATCATTTATTTTTATTTAATTTTACTTATACAACTTTTCGGTGAAACACTTAGTAGTTTTAGAATTTAGAGATAGTTTTTTTTGTAAAAAACGAAATATCATCGCAATAACGGCTATTTTAGACACGTCAGTCTCGGTTTACTTATTTCATTGAGATTTATGAAAAAAGTCCTTTGCCTCGGGTACAGATACCGCCACGTTTTAAAAATAGCTCAACATGAAACAAAATTGAACGAGGCAACAGGAAACGCTAAAAAAAATCCCCCCACGCCTTCCTCACGAGTAGTTTTCAGGAGCTTTTACGAATCGAAAGTAGGTCTAGGCAAACCGAAGTGGGTCAAGGCCACTGAAATAAACCGAAATGCGACAAAGCTAGACGACGAAACGCGACCTTGACCTGCTTCGAAGAGTTCTCCGCATAGTGTAGATCGTGTTTTAGACATTATTTATATACAGGGTGCTACAAATTTGAGGTACGAGCATTGGTATCTCGCAAACCGTAATAGATACGAAGATGGTTAAATTGGAGCAAAGTTGCTCCTTTGGATGTTCACCAAGATGCCAACAAAATTTTTTTTAGAAATTTCAAGGATTGCTGAGTTTTTTGGAAAAAACTGATTTTTGTGAAAATCAATTTTATTTTTTCCTGTCGTTAGTTCTTAGAAAATCAAAAAACTAACTGCACATTCGCCACTTTATTAGGGTTATCTGATAGTATTTTTATATTTTCAAATTAGCTGATAATTTGTGAGATACAGAGGCCAACTTATTTTTTTTTAAATAGGGACCTGTATTTTTTATATCAATTTTTGAAAGAACTCGTTCTCCCAAGTACAATGATATGCTACACTTATACTTTTTTTTTGTTTTGGGTACCTTAACAACAACAAAACTATTTAATTACCTATTATTTAAGATAATTTCAAGTCCGACTCTAGTTTTATAAATTATTTAATTTATTTATATTTATTGCAATAATATCTAATCAGCGCTAATTAACACTGAATAAGAAAAATCAAGCCAATTGAAAGAATCAAATAAATAATATTCAGGTCAGCAGTTTAAAGATATTATTTTTAACTCTTTTTATTGTGAATTTGAAATCTAAATGTCTAATATAATCTAATAATATGCATAAAATTATTAAAAAATCAAATTTTACAAACTAGTTTCTAATGCTCTACATGTTCGAAAGTGTAACTACCACCCTCCCCCTAATGCACAAATTTATTTTTCGTTAAATCTTATTTATAGCTCTTTGAACATAATATATCTTCTTATACTTCCAAATGAATTTTGTAATATTTATTGCAAATGTTAAAATGTATTGATTTTACTTTTACAAATGACGTCTAGTAATGCTCCCTCCCTCCGTCCCTTGGCGACAAGTCCAGAAGCCCATCTGGCCAATATACTGCTCTACCATTTCCAATCCATCTTCCGGGGAAATGATTTGACCGTTTATATTATACTTGTATTATTTATGTTATGTAATTTTTTTATTATTTTATTGCATTTGATTCTCCATATTCAATGTTTTACCTCACGTCATTGTTAAGTTTGAAAGCTTTCGCGGCCATCGTTTGAAGAAATTTGGTTTTTTGGGTTATTAGGCCGTCGTCGGTTAGAATTTCTTCCTAACGTTTCGCTAGCACGAGTGGCTAGCATCCTCAGAAGTGTGTTTGCTCCGACTGCTCACATCAGTCTAGTATGTTTGCTCCGACTGCTCACATCAGTCTAGTGTGAGCAATCGGAACAAATACACCTCTGAGGATGCTAGCCACTCGTGCTAGTGAAACGTTAGGAAGCAAATTTAACCGACCACGGCTTAACAACCCGAAAAACCAAATTTCTTCTTATTAATATTGTAACGATGAATAAATTAATTATTTAAAAAAAAACAGAGCCGGACTTGAAATTAGTTTAAATAAATTGTGTTTAAATGTCCGAAACAAAAAAAATATTAAGTGTGGCATATCATTGTATTCAGGAGGCCGAGTTCTTTCAAAACCTGAAATAAAAAATGCTGGTTCGTATTTAAAAAAATTAAGTTGACCTCTGTATCTCACAAATTATCAGCTAATTTGAAAATCTAGAAATACTATCAAATAGTCCTAATGAAGTGGCTATGAAAATGTGCAATTAGTTTATTGATTTTCTAAAAAGTAACGCCAGAAAAAAATAAAATCGATTTTCAAAAAAATCCGTTTTTTCCAAAAAACTCAGCAATCCTTGAAATTTTGAAAAAACCAAACCAAACTTTTTTGATGACATCTTGGTGAACATTCCAAGGCGCAACTTTGCCCCAATTAAACCATCTTCATATCTATTACGGTTTCCGAGATACCAATGGTCGTACCTCGAATTTGTAGCACCCTGTATATGGGTTTTATCTTTCTACGTCGTGCTCTGGGTTATTTCCATCTGTAACGATTTTATGTTAAAATTATTACCTATTGTGTTTGTGTGTGAGAGGTGAACGAGAACAAACTCTCTTTTATTTTTAGCCTAAAAAGTCCAACAAACTAATTTCTAATCTACATTACTCTCTGATAATGAATGTCCCAAACCATAAAAACCGTCTTCAATTACGCCAGAACGAGTCTCACATTTAATTTAATATCTGGGAACTCGTTTCCAGGATGCAAAATCTGCACTGGAAAGAATCTTGTTTACTCGGCGAACGGAGCGTTTAGCAGTATATCTGCCACGAGCGGAGATATCGTGACGATATCCCGTCGCAATCTACGAAATAACTGGCAATTTTCTGTTTACGACTCGCGAATTCCACATTCGGGCTGATATACACGGAGCCAGGATCGGCATTTTGTCCCCAAGGGACAGGAGCGGAGATCGTTGGGGATTCTATCAAGGGTAAGGAGAGGAGGGGCGGAATTCTTTATTTTCCTTGTTTCCCTGGCATTTTCTAAACATGTTGAAAGCGTAAATAAATTATTAAAATGTAAAACATAATCAAACAAAACATCAATACAAAATGAATGCGCATCAGCGCAAATAGGAACACAGAAGTGTAGAAAACAAAAATGTTGAGAATGTAATTAAATTAATAGTCTAAGAGCTAGCAACATTTTTGAGAAAGTATTTTAAGACGTCTGGCTCTTTGATATATCTTTTACTATGCTCTCTGGAACAGCATGCGGTCCGTCTGGCTGCCGATACCCGTTGCGTTCACTACTGCGCATCGGAATAAGATCCTATATTTTTATTAATTTAGTCCTATAAATTCTAGTATTGAATATAAATCGAACATGTCTCCATAGCGCAGTGCGTAAAGTTTCCGACCACGAACCGATGATTAGAGTTCGAATCCGGGTCAGGGCTAAGACTTTTTTATTTTATTTTCGTTTATATTCTGATAGTAAAGTATTAAATAATTCTGGTAATTAAAAAAAAAGAAATATTTAATACTTTACTATCAGAATATAAAGGAAAATAAAATAAAAAACTCTTTGCCCTGACCCTGATTTGAACTCTGAATCATCGGTTCGTGGTCGGAAACTCTACGCACTGCGCTATGGAGACATGTTCGGTTTATATTCAATACTAGAATTTAAAGGACTAATAAAAATATAGTATCTTCTTTCAATGCGCAGTAAGGAACGCAACGTTTACCGGCAGCCAGACGGGCCGCATGCTGTTCTAGAGAGCATAGTAAAAGATATATCAAAGAGATCAGACGTCTTAAATTACTTGTTTTTCCGACGTTGCTAGCTCTCGTACTATAACTACTTAAATGAACGGAGATCTACTAAATAATATATCACAAATTTGTACTAAACTCTAATTATTATTAAATAATATTAAACAAAGTAAAAGAATGTTGATTTATAAAAAATTCGGCTGTAATATAAATCAAAGAGATCGATATAAATCTATCGATCGATATATATCGAGATAAATCTATAGAAATAAAATATAGAGATATACAAGGTGAGTCTTACACAGGGTTGTTCACCACATACGACACGGAGTATTGTAGCTAAACGATTAGATTTTTACAAATTGTAAGTTTTGGGTTCATTGAAGGTCTATTAGAGCTACAATTTAAAAATATTTTTACAAGATACAGAGTGTCCCAAATAAGTAAAAAATATTATAGTTGTATTTTTTTAAATGGAACACCCTGTATATTATTCTATTTTTGGATTCTACGATTGAAATAAAGGTAAATTTGATTAAGGTTTATCACACTTAAACCTTACCGTTTTTGAAATACTTTCAATTTTATGAAATTATAGTAAAAATTTTAAGGCTTTATTTCTCCCAGGGTATCAAAGTTTTTAATACTAAATATTTACTGAAGATTATTTATTGATCAGATATTGTGTTGCAATAATAAAAATTTTACTACCTTATACAGAGTGTCCAAAAATTTATATTAAATAATTACTAGCTTTAAACGGCAATAACTTGTTTAATTTAAATGGAACACCCTATATATTTTACGTGAATCAGATGTACAATGTAATTGTCTATGAAATTATATATGTTTATGTATTATACCATTTTTCACCCTCTTGAAGTTTTCGTAGAAAATGCATTTTCTTATAATTTTAACCTCATTTATCATTTATTATTTGACATTTTAGATTTTTTTATAGCACCATAATATGTACAAAATGTACAGGTGGTAAATATTGCAAGCCCATTGGCATACAAAAAAACTATTTAAATCCTTGTAAAAGAGTATACCAATTAAATATATCACCATTATTTCCTACAAAAAAACACCAAAAGTTAGTTAATTACATACTTGTAAATTGTTTTAATTAATAAATTATTCTAAATAAATGTGGATTTGGCTCAGAAATCAATATAATAATAAGTTATGAAAATGAATGTCTCTGTTTTTATAAATAAGCATTCGTCAATAAATGAAATAAAATTTATAAGGTGTTACTTTTTACCACACTGTCTAATACACACATAGAATTCAGTTTTTTAGTATTTGGAACAGTTATTACTTTAACGTAAACAGTCAATTTAACGTAGTTTGAATACTGGGAGCATATTAATTGGTCCTCTTTAACAAAAAATATTTAAACAGTTTTATTTTTATTTTTTAATTAACTAAGCGAACTATATCGACAATATTAGTATCTGTAACCTTTGAAAATTTGTCACATCGTTAAAAATAAGCTAAAATGTCAATATTCCATGGGTATAGTGATAAATGAGGTCTAAATTATAAGAAAATGCATTTTCTATGAAAACTTGAAGAGATGGGTAAAAAATGGAACAATACAATTTGATAGACAATTACATTGTGCATCTGATTCACGTAAAATATATAGGGTGTTCCATTTAAATTAAACAAGTTATTGCCGTTTAAAGCTAGTAATTATTTAATATAAATTTTGGACACTCTGTATAAAGTAGTAAAATTTTTATATTGCAACACAATATCTGATCAATAAATAATCTTCAGTAAATATTTAGTATTAAAAACTTTGATACCCTTGGAGAAATAAAGCCTTAATTTTTTTACTGCAATTTCATAAAATTGAAAATATTTCAAAAACGGTAAGGTTTAAGTATGATAAACCTTAATCAAAATTACCTTTATTTCAACCGTAGAATCTAAAAATAGAATAATATACAAGGTGTTCCATTTAAAAAAATACAACTATAATATTTTTTACTTATTTGGGACACTCTGTATCTTGTAAAAATATTTTTAAATTGTAGCTCTAATACACCTTCAACGAACCCAAAACTTACAATTTGTAAAAATCTAATCGTTTAGCTACAATATTCCGTGTCGTATGTGGTGAACAACCCTGTATAATTGGATTTTTTTTTAATTTTTAGTCAAAAATCATAATGTCTTTATAATATGGTAACATAGGTAGTAGATTAAATTTACACTAAAGAAAGAAAAACACCAAAAAGATACAGTGGTTCTCAAAATTTAAGCAAAAAATCATTTTTTTTTCAAACGTCACGTAGTAGTTTTTGCGACGTTATTGTCAATGTAGAAAAGGCATTTTAACGCCTAGGCATAAAAGTAAAGCACTTTTACGCCTAAGCATAAAGTACGAAAATATATTATTAAACCTCTGATTAAACTGACATAAAGTGTCATATTCAACGAGCGTAACCATAGTTTCTCGATATATAATTATTTGCAAGGTACCTATTACTTTTAAATATTTTCAAATTATATGGAACGTTTGAAATTGTTTAAAAACTTGTGGCGTTTAAAAAATCTATGACAAGGACATCGTCTCAAGCCAATAACAGTTAGTATTACTTTGATGTATCATAGTTGAGAGAATACATCATACATCATAGATTTGATACATCATAGTTGAGAGAATTTTCAAAAATATCTGCGTAGAGAGTCGGAGACTCTTTGTGTCAAAAAATGGTATCTAAAAAACTAAAATTATTACTAAAAGTGAACATAGGGTACTTTATCTACTAGCTTTAACGCTTGCCTTTTCTTAGCGAAAAAATATGGAAAACGCTTCTCGAAAAACTGCCTCTTTTCTAAAACGATCGAGCTCATAAAACCGCAAAATTCTCGGCACATTCCATTGTTAATGTCAAAAATTACCCGGGAGTAATAACGCAGGGAAGTCGATAGAGCTTAACGGTTATTGCGGATCGTTTCACCGTCTCTTTTCTGCTGCCGGTGAACGATAATGATTTAGTGAAGTTCCAAGTGAAAAGGCTTTGTGGGATTTAACGGCACCGCTCACTCCTCTGCCTCCTCCTCATTCTCCCCATTCTCTATTCCTTCGCCGCGAGGAGATATGGATATTGACTTTCAGATTCGCCGCCGAGACTTTATGGTTACCGAACTGAGTTTTACAACTTATTCGACGGCGAAGTGAACCCGGGATGACGCCGTTCTTTACGATGGTATTTTCATAAATTTCTTTTTTAATTAAATCGAGAAAAATGGACGGGAAATGTTAATGTCCAGGTGTGATTTGTAAGGGCTGTTCTGATATACAAGACGCTGGGATACTACGGCCGAAACAAGGAAGATCCTTCCACGTAAGCCTATCTAAGGATGTCACAATTTCTCTGGCAGAAATAACGGCAATCCACTATTGTGTAGAAGAAATAATAATAGGGCAACAAAGAACAAATCGTTCTGTGGCCATCTTCACAAACAGTCAAGCGGCGCTAAAGGCACTCGGCTCCGCGGAGGTCAATTCTAGACTAGTTAGGGACTGTGTGCATGCCCTACTAACGTTAGGCGAATATAGCATTAATAATAATAATAATAATAAATCTTTATTGACTACGTATTTATACAATGTATAATTGTAGCAGGTCAGAGTAAATAACAAACAGATAAGAATTCATAAAAATACTAAAAGTTAGAAAAAAAACAATACACAGAGGCAAAGTGTGTTACATTAAATACATACAAGACAAACAACAATTTAAGAATTTTTTGTACAGATAAATCAAATTAAATCTAAGTTCCCATCTACCTGGTCTAAAAACTCATCCACGCTATAAATTCCAGATTTCCCTAAAAATGTCTTAGGCTTATATTTAAATTTATTAAAACATAGAGTTTTTAATTCCATTGGAAGACGGTTGTATAAATCAATGCGTAGAGAGTTTCTAGCTGATTTATCCAGTCTTTAGAATTGGTTCGTATTAGATTGGCAGATCTTGTTCCATAATTATGACAGTCAGATTTAACTGTCAGATAAGATTTAGTTTTATGTACTTCCAAGAGTTGATTTAATATATACAGAGCAGGCAATGTAAGTATATTCAATGTAATAAAGTGGGGCTTACATGTATCTCGATAGCCAACACCACATAATATTCTAATTAGCCTTTTTTGCAACCGAAATATTTCAATAGAATTTGTCGAGTTCCCCCACAAAGCCACTCCATAGGACACATGGGAATGAAACAAGTCATAGTACGAATTCAACAAAGACTCCTGGCAGATTAACGCTTTAATTTTACGCATCAAATATACCACCGACGAAAGTCTGCGTTTAAGATTTTCAATATGTGGTACCCAACTGAGTGTACTAACCAGTGTAATACCCAATAATTTAGCACTATTCATTTCTATATCCTTAGACCATCTGGAGGAAAAAAATATGTTTTGCGTTTTATCGCGATTCAGTTTCCGGCAATTATGCGTGAACCAAGTCTCCGCACGTCTCATCAACCTTTTTTCTCTTTCAGTCACTAGCAGATCCATATTTTTATTTCTACAAGACATTGAACTGTCATCCGCAAACGCTCGACACTTATTTGGTAGAAGGTAATTAAAAAGGTCATTAATATAAATAATAAAGAGCAGTGGTCCCAGTACAGATCCCTGTGGCACACCACTCTCCATCAAACTACTAAAGAATACCGCATTGCCAAAGTCCACGCACTGTCTACGTCCGTCGAGATATGACTTAAGCAATTGCAGTCCAACACCTCTAACACCATATCTCTACAACTTGTCAATCAGGATCGCATGCGATACACAGTCGAACGCCTTAGTGAGATCGCATAGCATTAGATTTACCAGCTCTCCCTTTTCAAAGCCCTCGACTATGTCCGACACAACCCTACCGACAGCCTGAACCGCAGATCGCCCCTTCCGGAAGCCGAACTGTGAAAAGTCGAGCAAATCGTTTCTCTCGAAAAAATCCATTAATCTAACTTTAATAATTTTTTCAAATATTTTGCCACAAACGGGAACTATTGATATGGGGCGATAGTCCGACACTGAATCCTCGTCTCCTTTTTTAAAGATTGGAACTAAAAATCGTTTCTCTCGAAAAAATCCATTAATCTAACTTTAATAATTTTTTTAAATATTTTGCCAAAAACGGGAACTATTGATATGGGGCGATAGTCCGACACTGAATCCTCGTCTCCTTTTTTAAAGATTGGAACTATTCTAGGTAATTTAAAAAGATTGGGAAAATTGCCCTTTTCAACACAAATGTTAAAAAGATGAACCATAGGCTGGATAATTTCATTTGAAATGCTTTTCAAAATATTGCTACTTATATCATAAATATCATATGAAGCCGAATCTTTCAGCGCATTAACAGCATTCCATATCTCTCGCCCGTCTATTGGCAAAAAAACAAAAGTGCTGTTGTTCATTAATATATTCGTAATTAATTCGTCCTGAATATTGTGATCAATGGACAATTCGCTTACAATTTTAGATGCTATTTCCAGAAAATACTCGTTGAATTCCCAGCTTTTATATCAGAGTTATTTCTCGATCTTGCCTGATGATTTCTCTCGAGGTTGATAATTTTCCAGGCACTTTTTGCTTTCGATTTTGATGAATTTACATAATTACTGTAGGCATTCTTTTTTGCGACAATGATAGATTTTTTATAGTCTCCCCGTAGTAATCGGTAGTAGGCGCTATACTCTACACTATTTAATCCGTCAGCAATGCATTTTACAACTTGCATTTGCCTTCTTTTTTCTTTGAGCTCACTATTATACCAGCGAACAGGAGGATTATTATTCCTATTTCTAACCGTTTTCAAGGGTAAGTGTTTATTTATTAAAATTTGAACATTTATTACTAAAAATTTTTACAAAAATTCAATGTCATTCGAGTTAAAATAGTCTACTACTAAATAGCATTGTTACGTTGGCCTGGGTGCCAGGGCACGAGAGTCACAAGGGTAATGAAAAGGCAGATGAAAAGCAAGAGTCATCGATTCCATTCATAGGCCCAAAACTATTCTGCAGCGTTGCAAAGGCGGTCACGAGAATGGCCACGGAACGATGGATGGCCAACAAATCTCTAGAATGGTGGAGAAACTCACCAGAGCAGAGACACGCGAAAAAGTTCATTGCAGAACATTCGCCAAAATTCACGGTAGACCTGATAAGCAAGGACAGAAAGACAGTCAAAGCTGTGGTACTCTAGTAACAGGGCATTGTAAGCTATAGAGGCATCTAAAGCTGATGGGACTGACAGACGAAGCTATATGTAGGTTCTGCCAATCTGAAGAAGAAATGACAGAACACATTTTATGTCGGTGCGACAGCCTGGCAAATCTGCGGTTCTCGGTAATAGGCAATGATAGGCCATTGCCAGGGAGCTACATGGAGGGTTCAGTCTCCAAGTTGCCAAACTTTGTAAAAAGGATAGGACTGGAGAATGTAATCTAAAGATCAGAAGAGGACCACAATAGATCTGAGAAGGTCGCAGTAGACCAGGTCGAACGCCATCTCCAAGAATCTAATCTAATCTAAGGGCTATTTTCGATATTTAGTAATAAAGAAATATTTAAAATATTATCTAATTAAATTTTGACAAATTAAGAACACTATATTATTTCAAAACGTAAAAGAGATTTTACAAAGTAATTCTTCTTCTTCATGTACAATCTCCATTTCGGAGGTTGGCTATCATCATAGCTGTTCTAACTTTACAAGCTGCAGCCGTAAATAAGTCATTCACATTTTTCTCTGGATTATAAGCAGTAAGATCTCATATTTTGGACCTCTCATCATGTGGCCAAGATATTGAAATTTTCTCCTTTTCACTTCATGAAGGTTCTATGTCCTTCTCCATTATTCTCAGAACCTCTACATTGGTCACATGATCTCTCCAAGATATTCTCAGCGGTATGCCCACATGCGTTGTTGGTCCAAGCTTCTACACCATACAAGAGGACTGGGAAGAAATACAGCATTTTTGGACACATTTTAGGTAATGTTTCTAATAATCGTGTCTCTGTTTCTTGACACAAAATGGAAACGGTATGCCACAAATAGGAAACACTTTTGAAACCTATATATTTTATATGGGTTTATTACATGTGTTTCCAATGTGGTGGTACTAGCCGTACTCTGAAATGTTTCGATGCGGAATCAAAACTTTTAGGATAAATGTTTCGAAACATTTCCTGCAATATCTGTCCAAGATGTTCCCGTTTTCAGCAGCCACTGTTTCTAAATGTGAAAAAACAAAATACCAAAGTGAAATAGTCTATGTCTATGTGTGGATTTTAAAAGCGGAAAAAACCATCAACAATGTCGACCTCTGCCATATTTTTTTTCTTTTTAAAATCTTTGATTTAAGGTTTTCTCTCGCAAAAAATTTCTGTTAAAAGCAAATTCGTCATGTAATTTAATAATGTTACTTTTATATTTTTAATGCCTCTTCTATATACCATATTATTTGTTGCTACAAAATATTTTTGTTTAAAATATAGTTGTTTATTTTTATTTCTATATTGTTGCGGACCCGTGTGGACTCGACCTAACCTAACTATATGTCCCGTTCTCAGATGACCTTAACATCGCATTAAAAATAGACACCGTAATAATTCATTCGAAGTTTCGAGAAGAATCGAGTTCCACTGGAATGGAGTAGTACATACGAGAACAATCGAAACCTTCTCTATGCACCTAACGATCTATGGACTATTCCAGAAAACTTTAGCTGTGGGTATAAAAGCCGGCGGCTGGGGCCTAAAGAGGGCAGACATAAATAGACGAGTACAGTTGACGCGCTAAAATTCAAAATAAATTCTTTCTAGATATTCTAGTTATAAATCGTTTGTAAATAGTTCTTTAAATCTTTTATCGTTATTGTTTTTGCTAATTAGTGTTAAATAAATTGTGACTTTCTATCCACACGGAACCGACGAAAAACGTAACAATATCATGGTTCTGAAAATAAAAATATATAAATCAATGTAAGTAGAACGCATTCTCATGAGTTTAAAAGCTCAACAGCCGATAAAATCATATCCAAGTCACACTTTATCTCATCAAGGAGGCCGAATTCGACAAAAAGCAAGAGATAACTTTTAATTGGCATTAAACGATCTACACAATTTTGGTATCAAAAGAAAAAAGTCAGTGTTTTTTTATTGAAAAATATTTCAGTGATAACCCATCCTTGCCCAAGCACGTCCTTGATGAATTTATTTCCTTTTTGTTAGCATTAAAATATGTAGCACTTATAGTAACTTTTACCCTCAAAATTTCATTCGAATCAGTAAAAGTTCTTGGAAGAAAAAAAAAATATTAACACCCTGTAGCTACGAAACAAAGCAGAATCAGACCTATGTTGATATGAAAGATAAATCTTATTTTTACATAAAGAATCTCCCCATGAGAGATAGCACATGTTTTTTGAAACACCCTGTACAATCTACAATAATTTCAATATGATATTTTTGTTGAAACATTATTTACCATCTTTAAAAAAGTGATTGATAGTGAAAAAGATCGAAAATAAAAGGTTTCACGCCCACTGGGAGACCCGTTTTTATTTTTCTATATAAATATATATCTATCTTTTGAAAATATTCTCTGGATATTACAAATATGCTATAAATATATATTTTTATTCTTATTTTTAGTCACTGAAAAAATGTATAGAAAACTGAAAATATGTATGAAACTCTATTTTAAGCCAATGGGAATTTTCTTGTGGCAAAAGATATAAAAACGTAATATGTTTTGAGATATTTTATTTTATATAAAAGTTGAGAAGAAAAGAAAAATAATAATACTTACATATAAAACATTTTTAGGCGTGAAAAAATACAGAAAATATTTAGGAAAATATAATACAAAGATGTACTTTACAGAAATGAATACGATTTTTTTAACATTGCTGTACAATTTTTTTATAAGTTGTTTGATGAAGACAGTTTATTATTTTCTTTATACCTGGGCATTTATTCTCATGTTTTTTTTTATTAACTGACAATATTTTTTTATTTCGATATAACGTCGTAAGTATCACGAAGTGGCTTAACTCATTTTTTGATATTTTACAAGAGACCAGTTAAAAGTGTTTTTACGACTTTTGTTTCAATACCAATCAAAATATATTGTAGCCACTGTGTTTCTTTTTATAAAAGTTACGGGTAGTGTAAATATGTTCATTGTAGGCAACTTAAGAATGTTTACTGTGGCGGCTCGACGTGACGGCGATTTAGAGGACATTTTGTTTCTCCGAAGTACGACTCATCGCACTCGTATTTTACGGTCTTGTTTTTGTTAAGACTCTTCTTAAGGTGCCATTACACGGCGCGTGGAGCGCCGCGCCTGGACCGTCAACTGTCGCTCCACGCTCCGTGTGATTGGGTCGGCGCGCCGATTTTCGGGCCACGGGCTTGGTATATGAGCAGTTACACGGAGTGTGGAGTCCCGCGCCAGGACGCGCCTGAACCGTGAACTGCCGCTCCACACGCCGCACAGTGCTTCGAACATATGGCTCTAGAGGACAAAAATCCAAAACTTCTCTTTTATTGTAAGCAATTTATTCAAACTAGGTTTATTTGACACAAATGATGAGTACTCTCATTGTACTAAATGATGATGTTCTTAGTCTCACGTTTATGAAAAAAAATCTTATAAATAATAATAATGTTGGAGCTGTGTTCCATCTAAGCAACTAATAAGTTATAGTATGAAAACGGTGTAAGTATTAAATAAATTCCTGTGATAAAAAAGAATTGAAATAACATTAGAACATGATTCCTACAATATAGGCCTAATATAAGATAAAAATGTTTTTCCTTAATGAAAAAGAAACATTAATGTTATATTTAATTAAAAAAAAACTTAAGATACTATAAATTTACTTTAGGACAACAAAATGAATAGATCGGAACTACTCTGATTCAGGAGAATCACTTCTTACAGAATCTTCCAAATTTATAATATCCAAATCACAGGTAGATGAACTATCCTCACATGTAAGATATTTCTGTACATCATTTTCTAATATGTTACTTTTTCGCGTTGTTACTGTTCATTTTGTCGGTATGAGGGGTTCGGATGTTAATAGTTACCTCTTTAATAGACCATATTCATATATTATTTTTTCCTTTTCTTGGGCATGAGATTTTATAATAAATTGAAAGATGGACACTTTTTTTATGCGACGTTTCGCTCCAACATAGTGGACTTTTTCAGGCACAAGTGGTGTCTCATTTGACTGGAAGGTTCATCAATATCTAATAAGAACATATTTTTTGAAATACAAATAATTTTGAGTTCTTGTCCTTATGACCAAGCCAAGTATTAGCCAGATCGGCATTGCTTATCAATTTTACTCCATCTGAAAAGTATTATAAAATAAAGTTCGTCGCAAGCAGACGCAGGTGAACTATACAAAAATTAAAAGTGTATGAATATGGCAACAAAAATATTCAATAAATACGATATGTTTTGATATGTTTTTTTAAATGCCTTTTTGAAGTTTGAAAACGTAAAATTTTTATACCCACTTAAGAATCATCTTAAAAAATAAATAAAAACTAAACAATCACGAACTTGTTTAGAAATAAATTTAAAGTACATACCTTGTTTAACAATATCCGTAGTGGCTTTCAATTAAGTACGTACCCGTTTAACTCCATAATATACAGAACTACTATGAATGTTATTCTTTTCACTGATGAGATAATGATCGCAAAATTTATTTTTAGTGAAAATATTTGCTAACAAAAACGCTGTTTATGAAAAATAATATACAGGATGGTATTTTTGAATATTGTTTATTGCATTTATACTTCTAAAGATGCGGTTTTCACATCACTATGCTACTTTTTTATGAAACCAAAGATGCTACAAGAGTTGTCCTAGTCTTATTAGTTCCTAAAATACAGGGCGAATTTTAAAATGTTGCATTTTTCGATCCCATCGTATATTGGTTAACTTATCGAAAAGGTGAAAACTTAGTCTCGTTGAGTTTTTTATATAGAATCCAGTGACGTTAACTAGTTTCGCTCGTAACTCTCATTTTTGAAATCTGACTTCTATTTGTAAATGACACCCAGCGTATTATTTTTTTATTTTATTTGCCTTGTTATGGGCTTTCTGAAAATACGATATACTTTAATTATTTTCATAATTAAGGTAAAAAAATAATTATTTAACTTTTGAACATAAATACACCTAGTTTAAGAAAGTATTAGGTATTATCTTATTTAATTTAATTTAACCAGATGATTTTGCTTTCCACCCTGTTATCTAATAAACTGCACTGAAAATAAAGTTGGGGAATAAATTATTCGATTGTATTTAAACCCAATTTAAACCGATAATCTATGTTAAAAAGTTATATAATGCATTTTTTGTATTCTGCCTGCCGCACACACTGTGGCACACACTGTGGTGGCTGATAAGTCTAGCGGACAAAACCGTTTTGTTTGGTTTGGTAAAAATAAGCCAAAAAATGTGTACTGGTAAGAATAAATAGTGTTCATTCAAACTGATATAAAAATGCATGAATTATTTTTTGGTCGTATACATTTTTATCAACCAAATTTGATCGTTTTCTGTTAGGTTAGGTTAGGTTACTCAGCCAGGCAGAAGTCATGCGAAAACAAAATATTTATAAGTGCTTATATACATTCTATTCCAAAACCAAATTATGTTGGAGATTGCCAAAGGTATGTACTTTTACACTGTACGTATATTATTCGTTAAAATTCTTCGTGCCTTTGTTGTGCAGGTATCAAACTTCCATTTTTTTTTTCAAAAGTCGATATGTTGAATGATGTAGATCTTTTGAGTTACCAATATTTGCCAAAAAGTATTAAGCAGTTTTGATGCTAGAATGTTTGTAGTTTCAATGCCCATATTTATTTTTACTGAGTGTTGCCAAATTGTTGAAAAAAGAACAAAATTTTTAGGAGTCTCGCACCGGTTCAGCTGCCAAGAATTTTTTGAAGCCCTCAAGGAAAAAAAGGCGTTTTAGAACCAACATCATCTCTTGACCGTTTTGTGGGATATCCTGATGCAATTTTTAGATCCCAACTCTCTTAGTAACGAAGAAAAGAAAGGTGTTAAGACCCATCTGCGATCATTTTCCCTTGTTTTTTTAGAGTTCAAGCTTAACAGGTGGACGCCCAAAAGTCTTATTTCAATTGGCTAGTATAATAACGAAACAAAGACTCATTAAAGGGTTAATTGAAGAACATTGAAAATAAGAATTACGCTTTGCAAGTATTATGAGCTTTAGGGCTAGTGGGAGTAGGGATGCTGCTGTTATCGTTGAAACCTTAATTGAAACTCCATCGAAAGACACTGAGTTTAAAAAATCAATGAATGACACTAATAGTCAGTTCGGCAATTTTTCTCAAGACAGAAACATCCAAATGATGTTGTAGTTAAATAAAACATGACTATATGCAAAAGCCTTTTTTAATTTCTCATAATTTTTAATAAAAACTAAATGATTATTACTAGTTTTAATAAAAGTTTTAAAAATTGTCTTAGATACTTACTATATATGAATTTACAATTACAGAGTGTTAATTAAAATTAAAATAACTATTTTATTTATTTTTAAATAAAAAAAAATTAAAATAAAATATACAGAGTGTCACAAGATCACAAAGTAATTAAAAAATAACTGCTAAAATAAAGATTTTTTAAGTATTTACCTGATATCATAATTTTATTTATTTAGCAATAGTTTACAGTACGGTTTTTGTGTGTCACGTACGAATAATATAATAGTTGTATTATCTTGTGTTTATTTATTTATTAATAAATGAAGTTGTTAATAAATAAATAAATTTAACCCATATGGATGCTATACATATATTAAACCATTTGCTATTTGCTACGTTCTTAGATTTTAAGTCACAAACATCGCTCCTGAGGTTTTGTCCCGCTAGAATTACCATCCGCCGCACTGTGAGGCGCGCCATGGCGCGTCTTGGCGCGGCGCTCCACGCGCCTGGAGCGTGGAGCGGCGCTCCACACGCCGTGTAATGGCATCTTTAGAGTGTTTCATAGAGCATCTTTCTCAGAATGTTGCACTACTAAATTTCATTTACTATTTGATATATTATTTTTGGGAAACTTCTAAGCGTAAGCTTTCTAAAGCAATACAATAACACATTCGTTAGAAAATCCACTTTAATACCATTTAGTTCAGCATCAAGAGATACTCGGTTAACCACCCCTAAAATATTTGCACTTATTTAAGACTCACCCTTTATAGAAAAAGAAATAGAAGTAAAAAAAAAGTTAAAACTGACATTTTAACAAAAAACAACATTTTACTGTATCTTATTGATCTGAAGAAATCCGAAATCTTTTAAAGAACTCCTGAACTTATTTCACTACAACCAAGAAACTCAGAGATAAAACAGAGCAACGGTCGTCTTACTTTAATACTTCTTTCCAATTTCATTACTGCGGCCCTGAATGGGACATAATTGAAAAATTGCCGTTGGCTAGATCCAGGCCGGCTTTTATCCAGGTTTTCTCTGCGGTGGTCGTTCTTCGTAATGACGATGGAAAGAATTCCGGGAAAAATAATTGAGTTATATTTATAATAAATGGTTTTCTGCTAATGGCTCGTGGACGAACAAACAACATTAACATCGGGCTTGATTTAAGGCCGCATCGATTTGGTTCTTCGGATTAGACACAACTCGTAGTAATAAATTGGTTAATAGCTTCTTGGATGGCGGCAGTTGTTAATTGCTCTTTATTATTTCTTCTTCTTTAATTGTAAATACATTTTTTATTTAAAATTTTTCTGGTAAGTTATTAGGTCATTAAGTTTTGTCCTAGCAATATTTTCGGTAAGTAAATTATACCGGGTGCGTCCCAAAAGTAGCTCGCCCCTATAGCTTTTTTATTTTTACTGATAAAAAAACGAGAATTGGTATGTTGGTATATGATATAAATTAGGATTGATCGACGTATTCAATTGTTTTTGGTCACTTCCTGTTTCTCCGGAAATGATGACGACTTTTAAAATGACGATTTTTAAATGGTATCTTCGGTATATTTTTATTTTATTCGTTAAAAATGAACAGTCTGAATAGAGTTACGTATCATAGTCAACTTTTGGAGGGACATGTTAACTTGGTAAAAAATGGTATTTTAAATATCAATCTAGAGTGCTATGGCTGTTTTAAAAACACTAACTTTTAATCAAGGACCTTTGAAAAAATGGATTTGATACTCTAATGATTTTCGTGTCTTGTCCTAGCTAAAAATGTCAAAAGTTGACATATGATATGGCATTCTATTTAGAGTGTCATTTTCCATCGAATAAAGTAAAAATATATAACAAGACACGACAAATATTAGACCCAAGGGTGATTCATTAAAAAATTAGTAGTTTTAACATACCCACTCTAGATTGAAATTTAAAATAAGATTTTTTTTAGCAAAAAAGTCAAATGTTGACATATGACATGTCGTTCTATTCAGAGTGTCATTTTCTATCGAATAAAGTAAAAATATACCGAGGTTGCCATTTAAAAATCAAAAGTTGTAGTAATTTCCGGTGAAACAGTAAAAGTAGCCAAAAACAACTGAATAAGTCAATCAATCCTAATTTATGTCATATATTAACATACCAAATCCTGTTTTTTATGTGAAAATATAAAAAAGTTATAAGTGGTGAGCAACTTTCGAGACACACTCGGTATACAATACGCAAATATTTGTTCAGTTTTAAGGTTGATTCTCACTATACCTTCCGTTTCGATTCCATATCCATTTCAAATCCGTTCCGTATTTTTAATTGTATTGACGCTATACGTAAGCTTCCATACTTTTTATTGTACCGGGTGGCCAACTAAGAATGGACGCCGGCTGTATCTCAGAAACTACATATCGTATAACTTTGAGAAAAAAATTATAATAAGTAAATCGACCAAAAGAAATCGCTGGAAATAATTTTCAAGTTCTAAAAATGTCCGCTAGGGGGCGTTTCTCTGATAGCCAATAAGAAAACAGGGGTTTTCTCAAAAATATGCAGGTGAACAGGTATTTCAAATATGACTATTATAATAATCGAGAAATTTTTATTTTTTTTGATATAGAGTATTTTGCTCTATCTCATAAAATAAAATGGTGGGGGAAGGTTAAATTTGCTTTTATTAAAATAAGGATAACTCTGGTTTGGGTTAGCCGATTTAAACAAACTAGGGCTTGTTTAAAAGAGCTTTTCTTCCTTAATGATCTCCGGTATAAATTTTGTTTCCAAATTTATTTTCGTGGTAGCTAGAGGGCGCTGTTTGACATTATAACAGATTTTGCGCTTTTGCATAAAAAATTTAAATAGGAGGCTATATTTCTGTTTGCACAGTTAAATAGAGCACAAGATTTCCAAAAAATCAGCGCAAACCGCAACTTTCTATCTTCTCTCTAACGGGATATATTAAGAAAATAAATCATATTAGGCTGTCGCCTAGGATTATACTAGTCTAAAAATTAGAGTAGTAGGCTAGGAAACAAAAAGAGGTAAATTTGTTTACATCAAAATATCAAAACATACATTTTAGTTTCATTTTAATTTCATTTAATTGTTATTTATCCATGTTCGTTCTTGATTCGACACCATAAATTAAAACCCAGGCATATTGAATCCAATAACCCAGCTGGCTATGGAAAATATGCCGCTCCAGCGACTCTATCTACTAAAGTAAGTGGTATCCAAGAAGCCCCACACATTCACAGCAAAATAAGCGGCACAACTGCACCAACTGCATCAACTACAACCAACTATACTCATGCTGATGAAATTGCAACAAATGCAATTTCATCATGATGGATCCCCTAATAAAATTGGTAATTCGTCTCTTAGAAATTATGGATAGTTTATTATTTCATTCAGATAATTGAAAAAGTCCTATCATTCGCCATCCTAGAATTCCTTCCTAAACATTTACCGACCAACGGTCTTGGTGCTGAACTACTTGCATCAAGGGTAGACTTGGACCAGTAGTGCATATTGAAAAGTCACCCAAACGACATGAACTTTGAAATAATAATAAATAACACAAACGACAGGTAAAACACGAAAACAAGTGAAATCATTGACGAACTTGGATAAATAACTAAATGACGTTACATGAAATAAACCCCTAGTTTTCGGCCATACGAAATTCGGCCGTTTTCTATTAAAAGCAATATGGCGGCACAAAATTTCTAGAAATTTTAATAAAATTATTGATTGTCCGACTTTTGGACATTTTAATCTGAGCTTTAAGCTGAATCTAGCTACGTATAATTAACCAACAAATTCGTAAAAATTGTATTGATGGACGATATTGTTACATAAACACGTTTAAAAACTCATGACGTCATTTTTTTTAAGAAAACGACCTAAATTCGGATGCACGAAAACTGAACTTAATCTAATCAAGTCACCTGTTTTTGTTTCCTAGCCTATTACTATAATTTTTAGACCATATAATCCTAAACGGCAGCCTAAGATGAATTGTTCTCTTAATATCTCGGGTTAGAGAGAAGACAGAAAGTTGCGGTTTGCGCTGGTTTTTTGGAAATTTTGTGCTCTATCTAACTGTGTAAAAAGAAATATAGCCTCCTATTTAATTTTTTTCTGCAAAAGCGCAACATCTATTATGGTGTCAAACAGCGCCCTCTAGCTACCACGAAAAAATTTATGGAAACAAAATTTATACTGGAGATGATTAAGGAAGAAAAGCTCTTTTAAACGAGCCCTAGTTTGTTTAAATCGGCTAACCTAAACCAGAGTTATCCTTAGTTTAATAAAATCAAGTTTAACCTTCCCCCACCACTTTATTTTATGAGATAGAGCAAAATACTCTATATCAAAAAAATTACAAATTTCTCGGCGATTACAATAGTAATATTTAAAATACCTGTTTACCTGCATATTTTTGACAAAAACCATGTTTTCCGATTGGCTATCAGAGAAACGCCCTCTAGCGGATATTTTTCGAATTTGAAAATAATTTCCAGCGATTTCTCTTGGTCGATTCACTTATTAGAATGTTTTCCCCAAAGTTATACGATAAGTAGTTTCCGAGATACAGCCGGAGTCCATTCTTAGTTGGCCACCCGGTACAATTTATATCATTACGAAAGTTTTATTTTAAAAAATTGTATTGTATTATTTTGAAAAAGGTAATAGATTTAATTAAGAGGTGAAAGAATAAATAAATATCGGCAAATATTTAACAGAGCTGGTACAAATGTAAGAACGTGACAACGCTGTTTCCGACACGCTTTAGTCCGTCCGCCAAAAAAATGTATGGAAGGAACGATATGGCACGGAAGGGAAACGGAACGGAGAGTGTGCATTGTCCTGGTCATTTACATGATATAATAATTTATTAAACGGAAGGAAGCTGATATGGAAAGTATAGTGACAATCAATTTTAATTTAATTTTATTTTTATATTCACAACTTTTTTGGTGAGTAATCTATAAACTAGTCTAAGTACAGTACGTCTGCTGGATCTGTGTCTATGAAAGGAATGCGGACAAAAAACATTTAAATAAACAGCAATATATTTTAGACGTCAACTTGACGAGTACGTCACCGCAAATCGCTCCGCCCACTCATTTTATTGGCTACTTGCAAATTTGTCGAATTTTTATTGATGGGACGCGTCGTCTAATTTTTTACGAAAAACATCGAGAGAATATCGTTTCCCCTCTCACGGATATCCCGTAGCTACAGAACGGACAGACGTACTGTAATCTATAAACTAATAAATTTAAACCAGCCATCTTTTGTTTAACAAAATAAGACGCGATTCTCACTATAACGTACCGCCACCGTCACGTCGAGCCGCAGACATGCCATGGCCATCACGATAACGGTACGTTATAGTGATATTCAAGCTTAACTAGAGTCATTAGAGATACATCTGCGTGTAGTGTTATTTGTTCTATTGGTACGAAATTTCAGGTAATTATCAGTATTTTCAACTAAAACCTTTGATATTTCTAATATAACCTATGGCCGGCCGTAGCTCCAGCGTTAGTGTGTCGATCTGCGGAGCGGAAGGTACTGGGTTCGATCCCCAGCCAGTATGGTCGCTTTATTTATTTAAATCAACATATTTATTTATCTAAATAGAGCGACCAACGAGCCGCCACCTCAAGGAAGGCAATGCCAAACCACCTTGAGTATATTTGCTTTGTACCGCCTCTCAAATAGTGCCGTTCGGATTCGGCAATAAACTGTAGGTCCCGTGTTCTTGTGAAACACTGATGACACACATCACAAGTACATGCGAGAGGTAGCCGACTCTCTATTTAGAGTATGGCACTGTAAGAAGAAGAATAAAACCTACAAATGGTGATATATCATTATTATCACATTTAATAAATTTAATATAATCTATTAATTGTGCCCGGTGGCGTAGAGGTACAGGTTCTCGTCTACCAATCTCAAGGTAGTGGGTTCGAATCCCACACCCGGCATTTCATCAGCCGACTATTTTTATTAAAATAAAAATAGTTTGGGTACCTAGGTCGACTCAGGGATTCACAATCCTGAGGTAATAATAGGCGGTTGAAGCGTAGTGCTAGCCGCATTACCTTCCTTGTATACCGAACGGCTCTGGTATGGCAAGCTGTACCTTGCTACTCCCAAGGCGTCAAACGCTATATTACGGGAGCTATTATTATTATAATATAATCTATTATCAATGGTGAAATATAACTGGTTCACTTTGGAGGTCCTCTCTCGGTAAATATTTAGTCAAGAAACAAATTATGCATTAGGAATTTATTCTGAAATATCAGAAAAATGCTTAATGGAAAATCCTGTATAAAATGATATTTAAAAACAAAAAAAACTATATGAAATACTTTCAGATTTACGAGGACTTAAAATTTTTCTAATAACGCTAGCGACGTCAGACTTTAAAAGATTTTAAGCTCTTGAATTTTACCCCAAAGGAAAAGTTGATCTGATGTAATTACTCGGTCGACATGACCGTAATAAAAATTTAATTTGTGGTAGATTTTGTCGCATTTTTCACTTTTTGAATTTAACATGTCCGGTTAAATTTTATAATCGCACGCAACTATTTTAGGATATTCATTTGGGGAATTTGTAAGATTTAACAATAACTATTATTGTCGGGGTGTGCATTTTTTATATTTTCAGCTCAGCAACTGTTTTAATTGTTACATGCTAATAGGTACGAGTCTATGCATTTGGTTCTATTTTGCAGTTGGAAAATTTATTGTAACATCAGGCTAATTAGTAAACAGTTAATTGACATCATTACAGTTGAAATTTCAATTCAAATTTGATGTTGATTATCATAACGCCATATTTTTGAAGAAATAAATTGATTTGTATTGATTGATTTGTTGTTGTATTGTAATAAAATAAGATTATACAGTGTGGCGCCTCTCATACAACGGGAAGGTCAAGAAGCACAAAACATTTTATTCAAATGAAATTTTCGGAGATGTAGGTTAATTTAGAGCATTGTTTAAAAAAATAGAGTTTTACAGGTTGTCCCCAAAAATGTTATATGTATGTATATCAAACTACAGAGTGAAAAAAGATGCATTTCCGTAATGGAAATAGTCAAACATGTTAAAATTGACATTGACAAAAATAAATATGTTGACTAGATACCTGAAATGAATTTTTCGGGTAAACGGAACCCTTTTGTATAAAAGATAAATTCGAGGATAAATTATATACAGGGCGGTCCGAACTGTTTTCCGGAAACTTCGGTAGCATATTCTACAGATAAAAGTAAGTAAAAAAAATCGTATAAATGTATGTTCTAAAATGCTTAGTTTTGGAGATACAGGGCGTGGAAGTTTCATATTTATTTCGATTTTTTCCAAATAATTTCTGAAGTGACGTCAATATTTAGATGAAAATTTCTGTCTGGGAGTTTTTTGACATGAAAAATTTGATTTTGATGTCAATTTGACTCCTACTTGTAGAGGGCGCCACCTACATGTGTTTTAACTGTTTTGAAGAGTAACAACTTTTTGTCTATACCTGTATGAAACTATTGAGTGAAAAAATATACATTTCCGTGATTTTTTACGTAAAAAATTTCTCTTGGTAAAAATCTTTACGGGCAACCGTTCTCAAGATATTTAGAATGGAGATAGTCAATACATGTCATTATTGTCAAAAGAAAAACATGTTGAGTAGATAGTTATTTGACTGAAATTATTAATTAGGGAATTTTTTATTTTTTTTTAATTAATCATAATTTTTTTTTCGAAAAAATGATGAAAAAACAGTGTTTGTTGAACTTTTGGCACAAAAGCATTTCAAATTTATGATTTCAGTCTAATAACTATTTAGTAAACATATGATTAATTTACGCCAATGATGAGAGGTAATGATAATTTCGATTCCAAATATCTCGAGAACCATTACTCGTATCGATTTTTACCAAGAGACCTTTTTTACGTAGAAAACATAGTGAATGTATATTTTTTAACTCAATAGTTTGATACAGGTTCGGACGAAAAGTTATTACTCTTCAAAACGGTTAAAACACGTGTAGGTTTAGCTCCCTTAACAATTAGGAGTCAAATTGACATCAAAATCAAATTTCTCAAGTTATATATATTGCCTTTACTTCAAAAATTATTTGGAAAAAATCGAAATAAAAATGAAACTTCTACACCCTGTATCTCCAAAACTAAGCATTTTAGGACATACATTTATACGAACTTTTTTACTTATTTTTATCTGCAGAATATGCTGCGAAAGTTTCCGGAATTCAGTTCGGACCACCCTGTAGATATAATTAACTTTACCGTATTACTGGAAGTTGACGGCAATTTTCTTATTTTAAATGGGTACGCCTAATATTTATTACATACTTAAATTCTCTATAAGATTTTATTGAATTTTGATATTAAACGCTCTATACCTAAACATTAACCGTTTTTGGAAAAAAAAATATTTAAATTTTTTGGACGAAAATAACTGCCTGTCATAAAAATCGGTATAGCCTAAACGACAAATTTAGTGATTACCATAGCCACTGTGGCATAAAGGCAAGACATGTGGCTATTCTATTTCAAAAAAACCTTTACACCGGTGAAATAAAAAAGTGGGTTTCGATTTGAAAAAGATGATTTATGATAATTCTTTAATCGCTCAATTCCATGACAGCTACGGCCAATATTATATGACATTCGAACAATTTAATTTTTGAAATAGATAGTCACGTGTTTCCTCTTTATGCCACAGTGGTGGTGGTAATCACGAAATTTGTCGATTAGGCTACACAGATTTTTTTGACTGGCCGTTTCTTTCGTCCAAAAATTTTAAATATTTTTTTTTCTCAAAAACGGTTAATGTTAGATATTGAGTTTTTATTATCAAAATTCATAAAATGTTACAGATAATTTAACTATGTAATAAAAAATGGGGGTACTCACTTAAAATAAGAAAGGTCCTGTCAACTTCCGGTATTTCCGAAAGTGCCGCCTTATTGAAAATATTTTTAATCGATAGATCTCATTGTGCAACAATGATGTGCAAAAAATCTCCGATCTGGATATTACTACTAGATACTAGTTCTCTAGAAAATTTTAATGTACGCGCAGTCTGGGACACCCTGAATTATAACAAATTTATGTCACGGTTAAGGTCCGATATTCGGTTAATATCGACATTACCCGGTTAATCTTGAGAACAGCACACAACAAAACAATCGAAAACATAACCAAACCCAAACATTAACCTGTTAAAATCGCCATTATCCGGACATGGGACTTTAACAATTACAAATTAGCCATACAGCGATTTTAAAACGAGTTGTAAAACTAATTGTTGAAAATTTACTACAATAACCTATCGCAAGAAATAACCCTCAATAATGTTATTAAATCAACAATTTTTTTTCCATTGCAGAAATTATTAATTGCTTGGCAATAAAAGCCTCCAAATTTTAATGTGTTACAAACCAAAAACAGAAATTAAATGAGAATTTCACTCGAACTTCCAATATTTGCTTGATATAAATGACATTGATTAACAAACAAAACCAGAGAAACCAGCCTTCTCGCGCTGGTTAGTTTGGTGACAGTTATAACCGAATTTTTCAGGAACCGTGTTTCGTAATAAGAAAACTTTCAGGAAACCGATAGAAACGGAACATACAACCATAACCAAGGTAAGCAACGGAACACACCTTTAAGGATGTATTCCGTTGCAAAACCAGGCGAACCAGACCGGTAAACTACGGTAAAGAGCGGTTCCTGAAAAACATCGGTTTGATACGGAACGGTTTGGTAAACTACTGGAAACGTCAAATGTTGACGTTTTCTAAATTTCTCTATTATAAAATGTATCTTTTATGCATTTTTAATATACCTATTCTCTGCTTTTACTTTTCCTTATTTTTTCAATGGAGAAAAGTACTTTATTAATAAACTCTTAAACTCGTTAGACAGCTCAAGTAAAGATTTGCAGGTCTAATATTAAAACAGATCAATAATAGATAAACAAATCTAATCAATATTTATAATTTTATAGCTTACAAAACATTTACGATTACTTGTCTTGTTTTTCATGTTTTCTTTAAATGTTCCTGACTTTAAGAAACAATGGATGCGTGATAAGTTTAAATGGTCTTAAAAAGTCATTCTATTTGGTTAGTGAAATTTATTTACCTTTAATGCCTACCTCCATTGATTTTTGCTTTTGGATGTAAATACTAGTGATGGGAAAAATCAATTAATTTCAGTAATCTAGTACTCGAGTTTCAACCGATTGCAATAACCGAGTGGTCGCCCGAGCGAAATATCACTCGTATTTAAAAGTACGATTTTCACCCGTCGTTTGTTGTAAGTACTCGTTAACGCCAAGCGCCAAGGAGTAAGTTTCGTGCGCAGTAATGAATGGCAATTAGCAAGCGGCGAGCGATTCGCTTGATCGCTTGATTTAGTTTATTTCAAAGCATTGTCGATGTTGGTCGTAAAATTTTTGTTCCTCAGATATGCAACGGATAAACATATATACGGCGTCGTATAAATTTCCTACCTGCAATGTATGTAGAAAACTCGCTCGGCTTTTTATCGAAGCTGTGCATATTTGGTAAAATTTTAGAAAAGGTTGTTTTTAATCGCGTATTATCCACTGTAAAGAGATGAAGAGCAGCATGGCTTTTTTCCTAATCGTTCGCTGGAGACAAATCTGATGTGTTTTTCAAATTATGTATCAGGTCGACACTGTCTACACTGATTTCAGCAAGGCCTTTGACAAAATTAACCATAACATGATGTTGGAGACACTTGCTGAGGTGGGCGTGGACAGTGCGATTTTGGGTTGGTCGGACTCATGCATATCAGATAGAGAGAATGTGGTTTCTGTGTTGGGTTATAAGTCGCGCGCAGTGTTGTTACAATAGGTACAATTGTACTATTTTGGGTACATTTGATACTCAAGGAGTACATAGGTACAATTGCAAGAAAAAATGTACAATTCTTACTTCTCAAACCCAAACTAACCCAAACTTAAACCCACGTACATAATTTTAGACGAACGGTGATACGCGATGCGTGGATTTGAAATGCAGGTTGCTAGGAGCAGAGGCACAGAATTATACATCACTTGAAATGCTGTTCAAGCCGCACGGATGTCAAACGTAAGTTTGATATCCGTGCGGTGAGTAGGAGAGGGGCTAATCACTGGCGACCTTAGAGATCTATTGTGTCCCGATGTCAAACGTGACGTCACGCAATTAGTTCCCATTTAACCAATCCTATTCAAAGCTCTTTGTAGCTTCTCTATTGCTGTCCTCCATTTGCGAATTTCAAGTTCCAGAGCTTTACGCCCTGGGCTGCTCAGAACGGTTCTGAAAGGAGCTGTGCGAGATAGCCTGGTGCCTCCATATGGCGCGGAACCAGTTCTGAACTTTATGACTCAATTGAATGCAGGGAGAGTATCGCGTTCTTGAACGGTTCAGAGTTGCTCAACTGCGTGAAAGGAGGACAGCATATGGTGTATAATTTTGTGAGGGTGCATCCACATTATCCTAAAAAAAGCGGATCGGCGGCGGTGTATCGGCGTAACGACCTTGAATCGATTTCCAACAATTCTATTGGCTGAAAAATTCATCTGTCAGAAATTTTATCTGTCAAATTCACCTGGCAAAAATTTCAGCCAATAGAATTGCAGAAAATCGATTCAAGGTCGTTAAGCCAATACGCCGTTCCGCTGTTTTTAGGGTAGTGTGGATGCACCCTACGTACCAAAACTTGGTAAAAAGGTAAATAGAGAGATCACATGACCCCACATTTTTGCACCAAAAATGTACAATCCCACTTAAAAAAGTACAATTTCGACACCATTTATAGTAGTATGTCACATTAAAATCGGATTTCAATTTATTTCATTCTAGGATCGCTTGCGTTCGTCTCTTGGTACTCGTCACTTGCATCGCTCGTTCATAATCGGACGATATCGTTATTTAGTAATAATCGTTATTTAGTAATTTAATAATCGAGTACTCGGGCGAATTTTCGCTCGAGTTATCCCATCACAAGTATATACAAAATATTATTACAAATTTTACATTTTGAAACCCGTCGATATTCCAAACAGTTCTTTTTTCCAACGGCCTAATCGACTAATCGAATATCCATCGAGCGGTATCGCGCTGTTAACTTATTTAGCCCAATCCGAACATCCGATTGGCGGCCGGCATGTTGCATCCCGTCTATAATCGTGTACAACAAAGTGTCGAATTTCCCCCGGCCTACCGGACCTAATAAAGCCGGGATTATTTAATTGTTTTCGCACGTAACACCTGCAACTAAATTGGTGACACGCTGCTAATTGCCGCACAAACGGGCGGATAATGTCAATTTTGCGCTCGGCCGCTCGAGCGTGCTTCGATTGCCAGCGGATTTTTCGGTCGGATTTACAGCAGCCTATTTGGAGGGATCCGATCGGCTGTGTTGTGATGTTATTTTAGTTTGTTTTAGGTATTTTATTTTGTAAAAAGATGTCTATACCCTGTTTTTTTTCTCAGGTAAGATTTCGACAGACGATGACAGAAGAAAAGCAGATGATGCCATACCAATCTATTTATTTTACTGAAAAAAAGTTTCTAATATTTTTTAAGTTAACTATGAATGGATTTAAATATAAATCCGTCATCTCTTGTTGTTTTTAACCAGTTTTATTGGTTTATTTAGAAAATGACAGATCATATTTCAATTTTATTGGTTTAATGGAACGATGAACGACAAACGGACGCCGATGCGCATGAACTCGCCTTTAGATTTTTGAGTCTTGTCAAAGTCTTGCCAAATTATAGGTTATAATTTTCTGTTAACTTATGTCAAGTACCCTGCGTTTTGGAAGATAATGCATTTTGATTCATGTTATTACATGTGTTTTGTGTTTTTTGAAGTCAAGTGGAGGAAAAATCGAGGGAAAATTAACTGTAGACCCAGAGCACAGTTTATAGTTAATACTCGGTGCCCAGGCAGAAAGTCTTATACACCAATAAAGTTACCATCAATAAAGTTTGTATACCATCTCGTCATAGATAAGAGCTTCTCGTATATAGTACAAGGATCGTACTAAACATATACTAAAAACTAGAATAGCTGTAAAATAACCACATCACACGATAGGTAAATAATGGATTTTAGTACTGCAAATCTAATTAATCAACCTTTAAGGTATAAAATTCGGAAAGTGTTATTATTAATCTCTCCAAAAAAATCCTATATCAGTTTTTCGCCACTGCAAGAACATCTACAAAATAAAATAGTTATTTTATATAAACACTTCTGCGTTAATCCCAAACGGAAACTACTTGTCAGAAGTTTAAAAATATACAAATTTGCCTAACGAACAAAAAAATGGTTACCGTCTCGGAAAGTTTATCTCTTTCCGTCGTCGGAGCAAAAAATACAAAGAATAAAGAAAAAAACTATTTAAAATATTTAAATTAAACTATTCGAGAACGCTTTACTTTTTTAAAACAGATACGTCTACAAAAACCGTTGACGTTCTGAAAAAAAAACTTGCACCGAGGCCCCAAGTGGTCAAGTTACGCCACTGAATTTGAGCGATTTTATAATAAATATAAATGATCGGTTGATTTAGACAGATCCAATATGTCGACATTTCTTAACCTATAAACCAAATTCCAGCTTTCAATATGCCGAATTTATGATTTAACCAATGCTTACTCAAGATGATGTTTTTGCCAATTGTATACATGTTTTATTTTTTATCTTGAAAACTATTAAAGATGTTATAATAGGATAAGGTATATGTTAGTAAAAATGATGAGATATTAAAGAAATGCAATAATATACTGGGTGCTCTATTTAAAGTAACAAAGATGCTACCACATTAATATCTACTGTAATGCTGAAAGTAATTTAGACAGATGGAGCAGGTGCCTTAATGCAAAAATTCAAGTTTTTAAAATAATCCTATTACCGGTTTTCCATAAACGAATATCGAGCCATGGATGGCCGTGAATCACCCTGTATAGACGATGAATAAAATATATAAACGCATCGAAAAAGACATAATCCTACCCCATCCCACCTGGCCACGACAAATACGTCCTGACGATTAAATCACGAAGCGGAAAGTCGAAGAAAATACGACTCGATCGTGCGAAAGATGTCTATCGAGCTGTTGACCCTTTTCATCCAGCTTAATAATGATTTAGTAGCTCAGACGAACGCCAACGACATATAAGACCTCCTATTGATTATTTATATGAGCTTCCAGGATTAGAGTTACACTAGTTTTCATGAGTAAATATGCAACTGTAAAAATTATTAATAATAAAAAAAATTATGTGTGCACTATGTGGGCATATTTGAAGTGAAATTTCTTACTACCAGCTATTAAATTGAAGGATTTGAAGGACATGATTGACTTTTTTAATAAATATTTTCAATTTATTTCTGTAATCTATACATTTTTGGTTTCCTCAATAGTCTGCAATTCTGGAATACCACCCAAAATACACACTTTTATGAAAATGCCTAATAAAGTCCTTAACAAAATAATTCTAACGTTGTAAATAACGTTAAGAAAAGAAAACATTTTAAACCTAACCAACAATTCGTATTTATAGTGATTTACAGATGATTTACAGTAATTTTGTTAAATTATACGAATATCTTCGTTGATTTTTGGGTTGAATTTAATATGACAATGTCCTCCAATCAAAATACTCCGTTGCTTAACTCTAACAATTCTAATACTGAGTTAGCAAATGAGCTAGATGCATAGATGCTTTCGCTAGACCGTTAATCAGAAGCTACAAACATATCGATGAAAATAAGCATGAAAATTTATTTCCCAGGACACAACCCGAGGATATTGGTACACAGGTACAGTATCCAGTTTATTATAATTAAACTAGTCAAAACGAATTAGGGATCACATACATATATATGTGTATCTATATCTGTATTTACTATGTTTTTTATAGACCGATCTCCGTATATTTATAGGAGCATATCATCATAACAATTTTGTTATTTTTCATGCATAAATTGATACAAATACGAAATTATTTCCCGTCATAAAAAATAACAATAAAGACGCACTCGAAGATGCATAAATTCCATAAAATCAGTTTCTTATTTCATGTGATTTTGCTTTTTCGTCGTCAAAATTGGTATTAAATATGGCAAATTTTGATGTTTTGTGAAGAGCAAGCGTTGTTAGAAGGCCTTTGAACGCATTGAAGAAGTCATTAGACCCACAATTTTTTTTTTGCAAACATATCAACCTCAAATTTCAACTCTGACTCTAAAAAATAGGCTACATGAAGTTAACATTTGATAAAGACCAGCAGCTGTTGTGCCTCATTTAACTGCTAATCATCGTAGGGCACGCCCTCATACCCTATATAATATCCCTATATTTGCTCAAGAACGTCTTCACTGGGATGTAGATCAGTGGAGGCAAGTCCTTTTTACGGACAAATCCGGTTTTCGACCAAGTCATAATGATGCCCGTATTCAGAAGACTGAATGAACGGTATCTGGACACAATAGTCAGAGAAGCGATTCATTTTGGTAGAGGTTCTGTCATGGTATGGGGAGGTATAACTTTAAATGGGCGTGCGGACTTGCATGTGTTTCTAGACGGCATAATTGATGCTGAACTATACAGAGAAAGATTCTTGAACCATATGTTATTCCATTTGCTGCTCAGCATGGTCCAGAATTTATCTTACAACAAGATAATGCCAGGCCTCGTACTGCAAAAGTAAATACCTTGAAGAGCCCAATATCACAATTATGGATTGTCCTGATCTCATTCCTATTGAGCACCTGTGGGACCTACTAATGAGAAGACTACAATGTCGCTCACAAGCACCAGATCCTCAAACTTTGGGAGAAAATCTTTGAGAGGAATGGAACGCCTTTTCTCAAGAGATTATTTGGAGCTTCATTCACAGAACCACGTAGTTCGTAGAAACCGTGGAGGACACACACATTATTAGGAAAAAAAATATTTCTGTTGACAATGAAGATAAAAATTGTTTAGCATTGTTTTCAATACATATTGAAAACAACTCATAACGTAATAAACGAAAAATTTTCAGCAATTTGACAACTTTTTTCGTCATGAACACCAAAGTGTATACACTATATTCAAACTTAATTCCTAAGGGACATATTGCTAAGTTTATGTGTAAATAAATATATTTTCTTTGTTTCAATGAAATTTATCAAAGTGATCCCTAATTCATTTTGACTAGTTAATTTGACTAGTTTGCGCAATCGTGCGACCCAAGTCAAGGCCGCGTCGTGTCACGGCCTCGAATTTAAAAACATTTTTTTATATTCTGTCAAAAGATTCGAGGTATAAAATTTAAAAGTCTGTAAAGATACATACTCCCCTCTTCTACTTCATCTCCCATTCTCGTAGCAGATAAATCCGTTGGGAAAAGGGGTGGAGGAAGCAATCGGAGACGAGTGCGAAAAGATGATTTTAATGCCAGTCGGTCGTCGCTTTTATTAGAACAAGATATTGATTTAGGTTTTTGCCGGCGGCATCGGCAACGGCCCGATTGCCGCGCGAGATTAGATTTTCGACCATCATTTCTCAATCGCCAGAAAGATTATGGATGGGACGGTGTGTGAAGAAGAGAGTGGGAGAATTATAGATGAGATGGTGTGAGAATGAGAGGAATATAAACCGGTCTGGTGTTATGTTCTGTTCCTTCGCCGACGACGCGACGATGGCATTTTAAAAGATGGAGTCGGATATTATGTGGGGAAATAAAGGAAATCTTTAATTTACCAAGGTAAAGTAAAATTATTTCCGCATTTTGTATAGTTCAGCTTATAATAATAATCGCTTTAAACGCTTTTCATCGAAAGTATATATTTGATTAGCCACATTTGTCTGATATTTTAATTCAATGACCTGTTTACATTATACTTAATGCCGAAATGTTATGTATTCTATCTTAATGTATCTGAAACGGGGCTCCACAGAGGTCAGCTCTCCATATCCAACATCAGCCGTACTGAAGTTTATCGCACGAATGGTTGTCGTCTCGACGCACTCAGTGTGATGAGGTTCAGGTGTTTCCCCATTTTCCCCGCAGAATCTGCAGTCGCCGTTGTTTCTCAGCTTCATTCTACTGAGGTATTCGTTGAGGAGACAGTGTCCTCTTAGGAACCCCGTGATGTAGTTTTAGAAAAAAGAAGAAATATGGATTGAAATATGGCACTGACATCAAATTATTTGCACCCTGATCATACAGTGAAAAATTATTAACTAATTATACTTTCTTCAAAGTCTTGACAAAGATACTGACTGTGTGATTAAAATCTTCTAAGATATTTTATATTTTATATATAATAATATTTATTAACTAAAATATATACAACTGTTTAAAAATATACAATTCAATAATATTATTATGCTTTATCTTCGTGACAGTTGTTGGTTGCGTCCTTCTTCATCTGCAACAGTTTGAAGACTTTTAAGACTCTCCCTGGGCACGTGGTATCGAAAGCATTGTTCTTTTTTTATAAATTGGTCTATGTCGTCTACGTTTATACGCTTTTCTCAAATATCATGTATTTAATTTTTTTCTTTATTATTTTTATAATTTAGTTGTGTTAATTCTTTTGCTAACATATTATATATTGTGGTAGTTTCTGTTGTTAGTTTTTGTGAAAGTTTTTTTTGAGTTCTCTTCGCTATTCTTATGTCTGGTTTTCTTCTAGTTTCGTAAGTGTTTATTTGTTTGTTAGTTTTTAAAGAAATATTTGTTTTTATTAATTTATTTTTGATTTTGTGTAAAAGTAATATATTAGGATTTTATTAATTGTCTTATGTTTAGTTCTCCTGTTTTTTTATATACTTCTTCTGTTGGTGTTAGTTTATCTAGTTTAATTATTATTTTTAGTATTTTATATTGTTGTCTTTGTAGCATGTCTAAGTTTTTGTTTCTGTGGTATTACTCTACGTATTAATTAAATATGCAGGTTGTTAATTTGTTTATTACTCGCGGCAAGAGCTTTATGGTTGAAATATGGCAACCTCGGCTCGCTCGTCGATAGACAACGCGACGGGACGAGTCGGCAGAAAACCCTCGTTCCGTCGAAAGTCCATGCGTTCTCAATAGGCAGTGTTGCCATTCTGTTCCCCTATAAGTAACTGTCCAGTTAACAACCCGTATATCCCTTGATGAAAATAATGCATGATGTATTGTTTTCTTCATATTTGGTGTTAGTATGTTTTTAAGTCTTAGGAGTGTGGCAATTGTTCTGGCGTTTTCTTTTTTTTTAACTATTTATATGGGTGCCATTTTAAATTGTTATTAAATTTAAGGCCGAGGTAATTGACTTCAGATATTTCTTTTATTTTTTGCTTGTTTATAGTTATATTGTTGTCTTTTGTTTGCATTTTTATATTAAATCTTATAAATTATGATTTAGATTCATTTATAGTTAGTGAATTGTTGAAGCACCACATTTCAAATTTCTTCAAATCGTTAATTAGGTAATGTGAATTACTATTACTATTAGTAGTGTAATATATGAATTCATAATTCTTTAATTAAATAAAACGCCAATGTTTCTATCAAAATTAATCTTTTTATTTATAGGAATGTTTTTCTATTGTAATAAAAATATGCAGTTTATTAAAGTAGTTTTCATGTACGTCATGAACAGTAGTTTCTGTAGAAAGATTACACTTAGTTAATTATGCAAATTAAGTCGTATTTTACAATTTCCCTGCATAACTTGCTGCCCAGTCCACTGGCCGCCTCAAGGTTTTCACTATACGTGTTGGGGAATATATCAAGGCTTGGGACTGCGAAGTTGAAACTTTGAGAAAAACTAAACTTGTGTGATTATTTACATATATTACGAATAGAGCTATATTACCCAAGAAAATATATAATTTTAAGAAATGTCTATCATTCCATGTTAAGTTATGATAATTGGATCTAGGAAATTTGTCCGAAATCGGCTGACAAACAATTACGCGAAAAGATAGTCGATATAACGTCGATCCCTAACCTAACCTAACCTAACCAAATTATAATTAACAGAAATATAATTTTTTTTAAGTATCGGTTTTTGGTTAAAGATTGTCCTAATACATTCTATTTAAAAACGGTTCTTTTAATAAAAACTAAACTAAACCAACAAATTATTAAAAAAATGTAGCACTTCTGTTAACATCCTGTATGCTATACAGGGTATCCCAAAATTAGGCGTCCAAAGTTATGATCCACTGTTTATTTACAAATAAGTGTGAAGTAACGCTGTTTCAGGTAGTAAAAATTAAGTGAAAAGGAACCCAAACCAGGTGTCGCGTTGTGTTTTACTATTTCAAATATTAATAAAATTGCCGAAAAAATGTTAACACGTAAAGGAGGGTGTAATTACGTGATTGTTGGGTGCAATAATATTCAATACAAGTCTCTCGGAACATTTTATAGCTTTCCAGCTTTCCCACACCAATTTGATCAAAAGCAAAAATGGATTCAGGCAGTTCGACAAAACAAGTTAGCCATTACAACAACGTGCCATTACATATAACAAATAGCCCCAGTTATGTCCTCACTAGCAAAACCAATGCGTAAAACTATGCTCGCTACTGTAGTTGAGCTCATCTAAAAAGTTTTATTAGATTGTAAAATATATATTAGAATTCAAGTTCTGAAGATATCAAAATATTTACCTTTTTATTTTTGTGTGTGTTTTAGAATGTTCACAAATTATACTTCCCAATCGTTTTAGTGTAAGTATACAGAGTGGTCGGAACTGTATTCCGGAAACTTTGGAAGCATATTCTGCAGATAAAAATAAGTAAAAAAGTGCGTATGTCCTAAAATGCGCGTATGTCCTAAAATGCTTAGTTTCGGAGATACAGGGTGTAGAAGTTTTATTTATATTTCGATTTTTTGCAAATAATTTCTGAAGTAACGTCATTATTTAAATGAAAATTGGTGTCTGGAAGTTTTTTGATATGAAAAATTTGATTTTGATGTCAATATGATTCCTACTTATAGAGGGCGCCACCTACATGATTTTACACTGGTTTGAAGATTAATAACCGTTCTGCCGTACCTGTATAAAACTACTGAGTAAACAAATATACGACGTTTTCTACGTAAAAAATGTTTCTTGGTAAAAATCGCTACGGGTAATGATTCTCGAAATATTTGAAAATTTTAAATCGAAATTTTGAATACCTGTCATCATTGACATAAATTAGACATGTTGACTAAATAGTTATTAGACTGAAATCATAAATTTTAAGTGTTTTTGTGCCAAAATTTAATTAATTATTAATTTAATTAATTAATTAATTATCATGATTAATTTAAAAACAAATAAAAAGTTCCCAAATTTATAATTTCTGTCAAATAACTATCTACTCAATATGTTTATTTTTTGTCAATAATGACATATATTGACTATTTCCATTCTAAATATCTTGAGAACGATTGCTCGTAACGATTTTTACCAAGATACATTTTTTACGTAAAAAATCACGGAAATGTATATTTTTTCACTTAATAGTTTTATACAAGTACAGACGAAAAGTTATTACTCTTCAATGCAGTTAAAACACATGTAAGTGGCGATCCCTACAAATAGGAGTTATATTGACATCAAAATCAGATTTATAATGTCAAAAAATGTTCATTCAAATATTGACGTTACTTCAGAAATGATTGGAAAAAATCGAAATAAAAATAAAACTTCTACACACTGTATCTCCGAAACTAAGCATTTCGGACCACCCTGTATATTTCCTTTTAGTTAATTTTCCTTCCTCATTTTGTTTTTAGAGAATTTTCAGGATATGATAAGTACTGACTTATAAATTTCAACAGAATACATATTGTATTACTCGTCCAAAGATTCTTGTCAACAGAATATTGTATTAAATGTCCTTAAATTTGTAACGATAAGCCCGAAGAAATCAATATCGACCCTTCTTAACTCTCCGAACTTATTAAAAAGACGATTAGAGAATCAAACAATTTAAATTTAAATCAATCCGACTTTCAAAGGAATATTTAAATTTCGTGTCTCGGCTACGGGTTTTTTCCTTGCCTCTCGGCTTTCTTTCCATCTGCTCGTTTTCATTCAGTATTTCTTTTTATGCGACTTTTATTCAAATTTCAATAATATTCGAACAACATTTTTATTTATTCCAAATTAAAATCGAAATAGAATCAGACGCTTTTTTATTTTTAAGTGCACGTAAACGTAACTCGATCATCGGAATACGAATAAGGAGGGGCTTTTACTTTGTAAATGTATTTCAAGTCCGAATTAGAAACAAGAGGGAATGAGAAAATCTTATATTTGCGCGAATTCAAATTATTCGCCTCTTTTGAGAACAAATACTTAAATTTTAAAGGCTCTTTCTTTATATCCTGCTGTTGAAATAATTTGATAAGTAGGATTTATATTCTAAAATACAATTTACATATTATGGAGCAAATCGTTGATTACTGAAGAAATCAGAAGATGCTTAACCCTATGGCACGAAAGATGTCCGAGATGTAGCTGGCGTTACCCTTATATATCCGAGATTTAGTTTAGCTCTGTGCCGCTGCGCGCTGATCAGTTTACAGCGCAGCGCATAAAAAATACCGTACCGAGTTCTGTTTTTTGATTTTGATCACAGTACGTTAATATAATACGGATTTTCTATCATTAAACAAAATAACTCAAAAACCGCTAAACCGATTTTAACCAAATTTGGCCCAAAAATACTGTGGCATCCGAGAATCTGGCCATTAGTTTTTGGTGGGGGTGGGGGTTGGTATGGGAGGGGGTTAAAAATTTTAAGAAATCGTAACTCCAAAATTACAGTAGCTAGCGAAACGCGGTTTTCATTTTAAGATTAGAAATAATATTTGCAACAAAATTTGTTTTAACATCAACATCAGTCAAAGTCGCAGTTTTTGAGATATTCCGTGTTTCCGTAGTCCGTTTTTGAGAAAATCCGTGTGGAGAACTCCAAACTTCCATCGGACGCGACCCCAGGTGGCGGATAGGAGAAATACCCGCGGACGAAAATTGGAAAAATTTCTTTACTTTGAAACTAAAAGAACTGCCTACCAACTTTTTATTAACATATTTTAGTATGGTCGGCTATACGTGCCTCCCAGCGCCAATTTTTTTTTATTTTAAATTGCTCTAGGTTGGACTAATAGTAATAATAACTAATAGTAATAATATTTAATAATAAATTAGGTAAAATATATAATTTATTAATTTTATTTTTATTTTAATTTTATTAATTGTGATTAATACAATTGCGTTTATCTCATCAAGGAGGCCGAATTCAACAGAATATCAAGAGATAACTTTTAATTGTCATTAAACGGCTCATACAATTTTGATATCAAAAGAAAAAAAGTCAGTGGTGCACATGTTTTTTTAAGCACATTCCAGGGATAACCCATATGCACGTCCCTGATGAATTTATCGACACTTTTTTAGCACTAAAATATGCAGCACTTATAGTAACTTTGACCATCAAAATTTCATTGGAATTACTAAAAGTACTTGGAAAAAAAAATAATAAATCGAAAGATTATTAAGATTTTAACACCCTGTAGCTGCGAAACAAAGCAGAATCGGACCTATGTTGATATGAAAAATAAATCTTATTTTTACCTGAGGGATCTCCCCACAAGAAATGGCACATGTTTTTTGAAACGCCCTGTAGAGATAAAAATACTTTGAAATATTGAAAATGTACTGCACTGTATCCTAACCTAACCAATACCACAAAATAGGCCGAGACATAAAAAATTATTTAAAACGAGGAAAAACTTTGGGAAACTACGTCATATTTTCCGCAACAAAACCAATTCGATTGCATTTCTAAAATTTTCAGGCTGATCGAAAAACGTAGAATTTACTATGGAAATCCGCAAATATTTTTCGATTAAAATTTGTTGTTCGGTTAATTCACGGTCGATCTGTTATCGAAAGGAAAATATTTGAAATGGATCGCTTTTCGCTCAAAACGACCCATTAATATTTTAATTCGTTTTTTGCTGCACCGGTCAACTGTTATGTTATAATTGATAACTAAAAATCGGAAATGGATAGCCAGAAATTTGTCAAATATTGAAAATGTCGATATTCGCCCTAACTTTTTTCCATTTTTTTAATTTACATTTTAATGGTGCAAACATTATCGTTTTTTCACTCGTTAAAAATTTTATGGTATAAAATTATTAATTTTAATTTTATCTAGAAAAATCGTCTGAATTAAAACCTTAACAAATATAAATAATACACTCATGGACAAAATTATCGAATATTTTAAATTTTTAAAAAAAATGTTCATGCATATATAATGAATAATATGCAACAAACAAGGAAGAACAATGTATTTTACACATTTTAAATAAGGAATATTAAAGTATTATTGGCAGTAAATCGTAAAAAAAACACTCAGAGATACTCACAGAAAATACTCACAGATTTCACAATCGCTGCAACCATCAGAGACATTGGAAATGGATAACACCAAATATAAAACATAATTAACGTTATATATTTGCAGCTAAACTTGATATAAAAAAACACCATTCTTAATAATAATAACTAATAATGATTAGAAGAAAAAATGAACATAATTAAAAATAAACAATTAATAGAGGGTAGTTCAACGTTATTTTGTTTTATTTTAGGTTAGTTTAAATATTTAAATATTCATAATCTATTTTATAACACCTTATAAAAGTAGCCTTTATTTTTCATGTAGATACGTTGAAATTAAGTAAATATATTATATCTTTTAATCCTGAAATCCTTTCTGAAATATATCAATACCTAATTAAAAATATCGTTTCATTACAAACAACATAAATAATTGTCAAAACCCAAATCAAAAATTACGAAAATAGTACTGTTTTGTAACCTTTGCAAATATCAATATTAATCTATTCAATTTTATAATCCCCCCCGTAGCATAGTCGTCAAGTAATATCGTCGGGTCTAACAAAATTATTTCCCGACTCTTCTATAGACATGATTTCTCCCATCTGGCTTCCATAATTATATTCTACTCTCATCAGTGAATAGGACTTTTTTCCAGTCCTCAATATTCCACTGAATATGTGGTCTAGAAAATTGCAATCGACGAGTTTTGTGATTTTGGAGAAGACGGATGGATGGAACTTTGGCAGGTTGCCTGGGCTTTAAACCCACTTCCTTTAATCTTTTTCTAACTGTTCTCGAACTAACATTAACTTGTCTTACATTTAGTAAACCATTTTTGAGGTATGTGGATGCCAATGTGCGATTTCGAATAGAATTAAGTACCACAAAACGGTCATCAATTGCCGATGTACACCACCTTTTGCGTCCTTGGCCGCGTCTTCGTACAAAATCTCCAGTCTCTTGATATCTTTTTAAAACATTTGATACTGTAGACTGACCTCTTCCAAGACGCCGAGCGATTTCTGTTGGTCTATATCCTTCCTCATACAAAGTTACAATTTGTGCCGCCTCAGCCTCACTGCAATACCTCACTCTGGTGGCATATTTCTTTTAAATAGAGAAAACAACAAATAAAAATCACTAACAAATTACTTAAATTCACTACAAATAACTTAATTCAATATAATTCTTAATTATGTAAGCAATTTTTAAATCTCAAAGAGGAAGGAATTGTAAGGAATTTTTAAATATGTAAGGAATTTTTAAATCTCAAAGAGGGCTATAGAAAATATACGCCATTAAAATTAATTAAATGTCAAAACATTTTGAAACAAATGAATATAATCGCCTACTAGACGAATAACATTAGCAAATTTATAAATTTACAACGATAATATAGAATCTTGTTCGAGTAATAGTGATAACAAGAAATATTCGATAATTTTGTTCATGAGTATAATTCTGTCCTAGTTTACCAAATCGACAGTAGTAATAAATGAACTCGTAAGAAGTATTTAAAATTTTTATGTACTGAATTTTAAAATTCAGTACATAACGCACACAACGCTCTTTAAACTATTCTATCTGCACAAAGTATCTAAATACGTTTTTTACATAAAATAAATATAATTTTTGTCATACGCTCCCAAAAACAGCTATTTTACGGACTCATTTCAGTCCGTAAAATGTTTCTTTTTCGGCCTAGGCCGTAAAGGTCGTCATGGCAACCTTTATGGACTAAAATGTCTAAATTCGTTATTTGGTTGTTTTATTTTGTCATTCGAAATTTGTCACAAAATCACATAAAATTATACATATATTTATAATTAAATTATTAAATACTAACAATATCAAAAGCTAAGTTATTTGTTTAAAGTAAGTACCTAGGTACCTATTTAAAAAGAGGCTTTTAAATTAAAATATTCTTAAATTACAGTCACAAACATTCAAACCATCGTCAATTTGGTCGAAATATTCCATGCTGAGAGCAGTGTTAAGTGTTAAAGAAGATATTTATATTGACAAATTTCCAAAACTTATTGCTTTTTTTGAAGAGGAATTCGGTTGGTTACGAGCCTAAAAAGTCTAAGGTTTTGTCCATAAAAGAGATCGGTGATTTTTTGGCCACGGCTAGTGATGAAACTTATTTACTTACTAAGGTAAGTTTGCGATAATGATTTTTAAAATATATAGATGGTTTCTTATTCCATTGTATTTGATTTTAAATTATTAAATACTAACAATATCAAAAGCTAAGTTATTTGGAAAAATAAAAATGAAATGAACAATTTTGTGCATTTTGAAAACTTGCATCTGCAATCGAAACGACTCCTCCATTGGCAGGTAAATTTACTTTCTGATGAGGTGGAGTAAATGCGAACGATGATGTACTTGGTAATACATCCGTGGAAGTGGTCGCGATTTTCTTTTCCCCCATTAGCAGTTTGCAAACTTTCTTCTTTTTCTCAATAGATTCTTCTATGTAACCTTCGGCCACTGTGGACGACCTAAATAATTATTGTTGTTTAGAACAAGATCGGAAAATATTAAAATTTTTACCTCCAACCTCCTAGGCGTTTCAGCGATGTAAAATCCACATCTGCATCTGCAGCAAGAGTAGCAGAACTACGTCGGAAACAATGACCTGTATATTCGTTTGGGTTCGACAACTTTAAAAATGCTGCTACAATCGATGGCATCTTCCCAAATGAATGAATGCCGACTCGTTGCACGGTGCATTTTCCTTTACGATAAGAGATGAAGACATAATCATGTGGTACATTTTTTGGCCTAAGACAAGCATATTTTCTATACAACTCAACTGGATTGACAACGTTCCCTTCGTTCACCACCGGAAACACTCTTTTGATATTAGTTTTTGTATCCGCAAGGGTAACTAAAAGGCAGCTGTTGTCTTTTTCTATGATGTCTTGCACTCGTAGAGAGTCAATTCTTCTCTTCTACATGCTCCACAAAGGCCAATGACAAGAGCTACCTAAAAATCAAATACAATGGAATAAGAAACCATCTATATATTTTAAAAATCATTATCGCAAACTTACCTTAGTAAGTAAATAAGTTTCATCACTAGCCGTGGCCAAAAAATCACCGATCTCTTTTATGGACAAAACCTTAGACTTTTTAGGCTCGTAACCAACCGAATTCCTCTTCAAAAAAAGCAATAAGTTTTGGAAATTTGTCAATATAAATATCTTCTTTAACACTTAACACTGCTCTCAGCATGGAATATTTCGACCAAATTGACGATGGTTTGAATGTTTGTGACTGTAATTTAAGAATATTTTAATTTAAAAGCCTCTTTTTAAATAGGTACCTAGGTACTTACTTTTCGTGGAAATAATTTAGCAATACATCTTCATTTACAACGAATACGCCATTTTGTCTTTCCATTCATTAAAAACATCATATTCTTTCTGGTAAATGGCACGAGACTTCACAGGAAGTAAATCCAACACGATTTCTTTGGCCTTATTAGCAATATGTTCGGGATTTTGGAACATTTTAAAATTGTTGATGAATTTGTGTGATTTTGTGACAAATTTCGAATGACATGTCAAAATGCGATGAAATAAACAAACTCGTTACTAAGATATGAATTTATAAGCCAACTTTTTCAAACATTATAATTTCAAATATGGAAAATTTGCAAATATGCGTTCTAAAAAACTGTAAAAAGCGTATGACAAAAAATAGTGTATGTAACACGTACCTAAATTATGTTTTTTAGGACTCATCTACTATTTCGGACTCGGCTAACGCCTCGTCCGCAAACAGTAATGATTCGTCCTAAAAAACATCATTTTAGGTACTAGTTACATAAATAGCTATTTTATCATTTAAATCTAAAGCTTTACTTAGATTTAGCATTATATTTAGCTATGAATTAAAATGTTAAAATGTTCGTTAACTATACAGTATGTACCCGCATTGTCTTAACAAGAGGAGAAACTTGTTTATTATTGACATTTTGGGAAGAATACATTAAATTGAATACTTAATAAACCATAAAATAACTAATCTTCATAAAATAACTGTATTTTCATGTTTTTTTTAATTTTCTCTAAAACGGTATGGAAATTTGTAAAAGTACAAACGGAATAGATTATTTTAGAACAAGCAAATTTTTTTGATAAAGAATGTATTTTTCTCAAAATGTCAATAATAAAAAAGTTTTTCCATTTGTAAAGACAATCCGGGAACATACAGTATGTATAAATCTTGTAATACGCAGCAATTTAACTGAGTCTTTGTGGTTGTTAATTTAAATGAACTTAAATTAAATAACTTTAATACAGTTTGTTGCAATTAATGGTAGAAATGCAAATGTGGATATTTCAGGTAAACCAACAGTTAACAGGAGAATCTAATTCGATTAAATGTTTCAGAACTTGATAATTTGAAATGTCACCGTGTCCGACCGACGGCATGCGAAGTAGTAACTCACGTTAGTTAATAATGGATTAACTATCTTGGAAAAGTTAGTAGTGAACGTGCGAAGTTAAATCGAGAAACTGTTTTAATAAATAATTGGTTTTAAAATCTAAAAGCTTTTAGAGTAGGTATTATGAGTTGTTTTTTGACAGCATGTTATGTGTTGGGTTGAGAATGGTAAATAATGACGAATTATGAAATAGAATATCTTCTTGGACTGGAACATTGTCTCCCATTTTAAAACTGACACGTTTCACGTTCAGATCACTGACCGTTATTAAGTCTGAACCATGTCTGAACTAATCTAATTCATAAAATTACTGAGGTTAATAGAGCAAAGTATTAACCAGTGACGGAGTTACCCAGAGAGGGTGCAGTTAAGAGCAAGGATGTTCGCAAAGGATACAAGTATTGGTAGATTTTATGAACGGATACTACAGGGTGTCTCAATATTCCGTGGACTGCATATTTTTAGAATCGAAAAAAAAAATAATTACACAACTTACTTCTATACAAAAATGCTTCGTTTGTCCGCTAGAGGGCATCAAATCTAAAAAATTAAACACATTTTTCAGATATTTTAAGGACCGTTATACCAATATGAATAAGATTTTTGTTGCTATTTTCCAAAGCAGACCTACAAAATATACAGGGAGTTTTAATATTTCGTGAACATAGTATTATATTCGTGAACATAGTAACTACGTATTTTTTGGATCAATATAAGTTAATTGCACATAATTTATTTTTATACAAAAGTGCTTCGTTTGTCCGTTAGAGGGAATCAATCAAAAATAAACCCGAACGTTAATTAATTTAAAAATTATTATTTTTTCTAAAAGCTTTTTATGAAGCTTATTGTCGACTATAATTTGTGATACTAACATAAAATTCCATATTTTCACCAACTAGATTATTAGAGCATAATAAATTTTATGCGCCTCCATAGCTTGATATGTCAAAAAACATTTTTTGGAAGTCAGCTTTGGAAACATATTTTCTTTTTCCTGAAAAAGTATGCACGGTGGTCGCTTTCCAAGGCGTTTTTTTACCAGAGACAAAAAAATTTAGTAAATACTAGAGGGACCTTTCCACGAAAAGAATATCGGCCGTCATCGGCGGAGTGGACAAATATTTATACAAAAATTTATGTATGGGTGGGGGTAGTTTCCACCCTTCCCGTATTTTTTTCTTGATTTTTGTGAAAGTCAAATGTTAGAGCACTTAGCCAAACATAGACATCCAAAATCTCATTCAAATTATAATAAGTGTCCTTAAAATATCTGAAAAAGTCTTTATTTTTTTTAAAGTTTTATGCCCTCAAGCGGAAAAACGCAGCCAGTGGTAGGTGTCCATTGAACTTGTTTTGATTCCAAAAATACGTAGTATTTCTAGATCTACGGAATATTGGGACACCCTGTATATGGAAAATTAGAAATTATAAAGGAGGTAAAATTAAAAATTAAAATGTGTACGTAACATTCACAGTAACTACTATCTGGCCTCAATAGTTTCAAATGTAGCAAAGAGATTCCTTAAAGATGATTATCATATAAAGTATTGTGCACTGACTGTTTACAGACTGCTTAAATTTGAATCTGATATTTCTATTCTTACTTACTGCCATGCACAAAGCACGCATCAGAAGATGCGCAAGGCGTTTTCTTTCATGAGTTTTCTGTGACTGCTTCCTGATGATATATCTTTTCCGTACTCCGGGCATTCAAAACGCTCATTGCTTTGTTGCCTCTTTACTTTTGGGTTGTCGTTGTTAACTGAATTCTTCTTCATTGCCTTGATTCTCGCACTGATTCTACATGCTTGTTCTCTTTAAGTTTTCATAGAAAATGTCCTTGTTCCTTTTGAGTTGTCCATCCGGTTTCCTCTTACCGTCTACAAGTTCACCGTGAGGAAGAGATTTCGGCAGGTGGTTTTATTATTATGTATCATATACTCGTATCGGTATTATAGATTTAGTAATCACGACTTTAGCGCTCTCGCAGCTTTGAGAAATAGTGGTATCATTTGATTCTTAACAGTTATCTAAGGTGTCTCTGTTGCAACTTGTTTAATGGGTTCATGTGACGGCAGTACTGCAGCCAGGTTTCGCTTCCATAATGATGGGGAATATTATTGCTGGATACACTGCAAGTTTCGTTTTTGGGTTCAAGTCGTGGTTGTAGAAAACTCTGTCTTTCAATTTTCAGAATGCTATTGGGGCGTTGCTAATTCTGTGTTGAATTTCAGTGTGGATATTGACCTTTTTCGAAATCAAACTGGCGAAGTAATTAAATTCCGTTACATTATCCAATAGTTTATCCGAGATTATAACATTGTTATGATTTTGGGAGTGCTTATGGTTTTAGTTTTATCGATGTTCAGCTTTAGGCCCAAAGCTTCGTATGTCCAGGTATATATGTTCAGCATTTCTTGTAATTACTGTAACTAGAGCGCAGTCATCCACGACTTTCTGTATTCATTGATTTTTTTTATTTAAATTGTATTTGAAATAATATTTTTATTTCATACATATAGGTACAGACTATGCCAATGCAAGGCAACCAGTGGTCGCCTTCCAAATAGTTCTCAATTTAGAGATTATTCACCTAACATGTCGGACCTTAGCATTGATAAATCTCCGTCAAAGTGGTCGGAGCATAATCTGTATCTAGACCTATATGTGTGAATTAAAAATAGTGTTTCAAATACCTGCAAATTGAAAAATCAGATGACCGCTTCAGTTCAAATTGACACACTCGGCACACAGTCGATGTATAGTATTGTATTTGGTAATCTCTATCTTAATTTATTTTTTAAAATTCATCACCGAAAATCTCAAATTAGGGGAGTGAACACAGCTAGAATAGAACCAGCACATATCGCAGTTTTCTCTGTATTAGTCTACATTAGTCGAGTCGTTCGGCGTTTTGATTACTTGGCAGGCACGGCCAGTTTCCATTCTCTTGAAATTAGCCACTGAACCAACTAAAATAAAGTTAATTCGCGCCTGGTTAAACTAAAAACGGGCACTTTTACCACCGAAACACGTTCGCCCTGCGCACACGATCCCCAGCCCGGAAAACTCTAATTGCCAATAAACATGGCGCGGCCTTTTGTGTTTGCAATTCTGTATAAAAGCGACATTTCCATGTAAAACAAATAACCGTTAGTGTTATGAGGGAAATTCTGTTGAAATTCGTGCCTTTATTAAGGGGGATATTAAAATTTATCGGTAGATTTTTGAGGCGATAAGTTTCTTTGTTGAGGGACGCAATGAAGAAAATGACCCAGGAGGGGAATAACTAAGAATAACGAACTAGGAATACCCTCAATAATTCACGAATGGATTTATTTTGTAGGACAATTTTTGGTCTGTTTTATTTTCTTTAAAGCTTCATTCAGAACCTCGCAATTAGTGGAATAAAAAGTGAACACAATTAAAATTAATAGAATATCCTAGAAACAGCTTGGGTTAGTCAGTTGAATCCATGGAGAAAGTCAAATATTAAGCTTATAAAACAATCAACTTAGGATTTCTAACCACAGTTTCTGTTGACAGAGGATAATCAAAGGCCACAGTGACATTTCTCGCAAATTTTGAAGTATAATTAGTGGAAAAGTTAAAAGTTTGATATTTTTTTCTACTAATTGAAAATGTCTACCACTAATGTTAACGTTCTGAATGCTTACATTAAAATTTAAGGAACAAACTTCTACGCTAATTGAAAGCACTAATTTATTCCACTAATTGGGAGGCTCACTTAGTGGAATAAATTAGTGGTTTAATACATTTTTTTAATACAAACATGCGCCAATAGTGCACACACAATTTTTCTTAAATCGTGTTTTATTTTATTTAGCGCAATTATTCGCCATACTCGCAGAAATGAGCACAGTGAAATAGGTCTTTTTTGGGTAGACCAGTTGCGGATTAACTTTAATTTAGTGCTTCGGTGGCGATTCCCTTGGGAACCCGCTCAGTTTGCCAACTAATCAAAATGCCAAAGCGTATTTATGAATGCGGATAAAGGAGCACGGCATTAATTCGTAATTTGGACCGCCACTGTGTGACACATGCTGTTTCCATTCGCCTGTGACCGGGCGTATTTAATATACGGTCGTATGTTGCGATAGAGGAAACAGCCAAAAAAGTTTTAGAGAGAAGACTCAAATAAACTGTATAGGTATATCGTTCCGAACGTATTTCGAATATAAATACGACTAGTTATATTAAAGCTAATAAGTTCTAAACTGAATAATATTCAATGTTTTTTCTTACTGTTATATTGATCGGTCCTAATGTTTTTAGTCGTTAGCAATTTTATAGCCTGTACAAACCTCTGTTGAGGACCTCTGATTTCTTTCACTCTGATATATCATCATCATCTTCATCATAATCATTCTCAGCTTATTCAACCATTTCCAATTATGGTGTAGCCTCCCTCATATACTCTATTTGTAGTTGGGCCCATTTTTGTCTATTGTTGGCTAAGCGGGCCTAAGTTTTCCCTGCTAATTTCCTAATATCATGGTCCCATTTCAGGTTTCGTCTTCTTCTAGGTCTCTTAATTCCTCGTGGGTACCATGCAGACATTTTTGTGGTCCATCCTTCTTGGCTGGTGTCCTGTCCATTGCCACTTGAGGGATTTGATTTTGTAGATGACATTACCTGGGTCTTTTGTCGTATCCACCCTATTCTTTCACGGTTTTTCTTGGTTATTCCCAGCATATTTGGTTCCATTGACCGTTGTGCGACCTGCAGTTTCCTTATAATGTCCGTGTTAAGTGTCCCGGTTTCACAGGCTTAGGTCATGACTGGTAGTACACATTGGTCAAATGTTTTCTTCTTTAGATAAACTGACATTCTAGATTTGAATTTGATTGAGTTTCTTCCATAAGTAATCCATGTTAACTTAATTCTTTTGTTGATTTCTGGTAGTAGAGATTCCGCGCTGTGTATTATTCCCAAATATATATATTCTTGTACTATTGCCAATTTTGTGTTATTTACTAAAATGTCTGTTCTGTCTACTAGTTTGTCGTACATTACTTTAGTTTTTGCTAAATTCATTTTGAGACCTGCTTAATTCCTGGCTATATTTAGTTCGTTGACGATCTGCAGACGATCAGGTCGTTATTGCGCAGAACTCATACGATCTGGAGTTCGTGGCTAAGAGACTTTATCAAGAATACAACAAATGGGGACTTCAGGTTAGTCTAAAAAAAGACGGAATACTTAGTCTTCATTAATGATAACGTCCAGATTCAACAAGTAGACAAATTTAAATACCTGGGTGTTACTCGTTGTTGACAACGAGGGTTTGGGCAAAAAAGAAATACAAACTCGAATTCAGTCTTAATAACCTCTAGTGGGACCGAAAAAACAGCTAAAAAGAACTTGGACAAAGATTGGTGGAGTCAGTTCTTTGCTATGGTTTAGAGCTATGGACTTTGATGCAGACGCGAAGCAGGGAAAAAATACAGGGAAAAAGAAATTTAGCCTGTATTTTCGAAGAACATACAGGGAAATTTAAAAGAAAATGCACGATTTTCAACATCTTTTTCAAAAGCCTAATAGACGTATTCCTGGGGTCGAAATATACCACCCCTGAAAATATTTGCACCTATTTAAGACTCACTCTGTATAACTCGCACTCTGATATATAACTTGCCTTTTTAAAAATATAAATTAATATATTTCAATACCTCCAACAGAACTTTCAATACACTCTGTATAGGTGCATAAATTATTACGAATTTAATTTTTTTTGTTTTTTTTGCTTATAACGGCGAGGGGAGATTCTGTGTGGAGTATTTATTACACAAAAACAAATTCATAATCTCTAATAATTTATATAACACACAATTTAATAATTTTACAACACAGAGCTTATAGTTATTTAATGATGTAAAATTAAATTAATTCACTGAAATTTCGCCCTTTAAGTTTAATTACAATTTTGATTATGGTACGTTATTAGTTTATAAATTACATAGTGAAATAATTAACTAGAAACACACGAGGTCACGGTCATATCTGCATAGTGTTAGTAAACAACTCAATAGATGTTTGCTGCAAGTTGTATAATATAATGTTTGAGTTAAAGGAGGTCCTCGATTATTTGATATAGTGTGTATCAAACGTATTTCGGTTAATCGGAAATTTACATGTATAGTCAAAAAGTAACGAATTGAAAAACATTTTCACTAGTGAAATAAAAAGGGTGGGGGGGGGTTCCGTTTGAAAAAAATTATTTATGATAATTTTTTATTACTTCAATTTCATGACAGCTACCACCATTATTATATGACATTCAAACAATTTAATTTCTGAAATAGATATACACATGTTCACTTCTGCTGGGTAAGCTATACAATTTTTTTTGACAAGCAGTTTTTTTTTGTCCAAAAATTATAAATACTTTTTTTTCACAAAAACTGTTAATGTTAGGTATAGAGCGTTTAATATCAAAATTCATAAAATTTTAAAGATAATGTAATAAAGTAGGCAATAAAAACGAAGACACCCATTTAAAATAAGAGAGTTTACTGTACTTCCGGTATTTCCGGAAGAGACGCCATATTCAAAATACTTTAAATCTATAAATGATTTTGTAAAACAATGATGTGCAAAATAGTACAAGGAATGAAATCCAGCTAGATATTCATACTCACGCTAATTCCAAACTTAAACCAACAATTTCCTCGCATAACGCTCTGCTTTTTTTAATTAACGCTTCGTTCCTTGTCTCTCACCCTTTATCAGAACTCCTTTCTTCTCTACAAATTTAGTTCATTGTCTCCCAGTCAGTCGAGATCCGTCTGCAAATTAATGTTTTCACTTAGACTGAGGTTTCCCATTTTAATACGGGCGTCCTCCTCTCCACCCGAACACCGAAGCAACAAAGAAAATTACGAAACGTTAATTGAAATAAGTCCCTAAGGATTTTGGTCTAGGGAAAATGCAATAAAGACGAAAACTACATCAAACTACATAGGGTACATCCCAAGTAGAATTTTTAGACACAAAATCGAAACAAAATCTCTTCTGAGAAATATTGCGAAACACTTTCGTCACATTATTGATACATATGTTTCATAACATAAATCGCTTTTTGTTTCGAAACATTTGACCAAAATATGGTTTCGTTACATAAGCTATACCAATAAAGATCAAGTGTCACAAGTTTTTCGAAACATGTAAGAACCAGATGTAGCTAACATTTACAGATTTCGAACCCGTTTTATGCTTGAAAAATGTATTTGATATTCTGTCAAATATGAAAACAGAACCTTGCTTTATTGTTTGGATTTTGTTCTACCATTGATGAGTACAAATAGAGATATTATATTTATTATTAAGTCTAAAATAATAATTATGTACCTTTAAAAAATTTCGTTATAGCCGAAATAGCCCCAATTATGACCCCACTAGCAAAACCGGCGATTAAAACTATGCTCGCTACCGTTGTAACTCATCTAAAAATTTTTTTAGTTAGAATAATAAAAGTTAGACCTTCTTAAGATATCAAAATATTTTGTTTTTTATTTTTATTTTTAGGATTTTCACAAATTATACTTTCTAACACTTTTAGAATAATTAACTACATTTTTTGTATACTTTTGCTATTTAAACCCGTGTATTTATATACAGAGTTTCCTACGATGTTCTCTATGGGTATCTCGGAAACTACTGCAGATAGAGGGTAGAGAGTCGGTTAAATGGGTAAAGAACTGTAGTTTTGTGGGGTCATCAATATGCGTCTTTCAGATTTTTGAAAAAGTTCATGGCTTACTAGATATTTAGAAAAAAACAAATTTTGACTATTTTAAAAATTGTCCCAAGTCCATTATAATCTATTCTAGACAAAAACTTTTCAGATAAAAGTTGTAGATAATCACATTCCTAATGAGTCTGTGTTCTCCGATTCTTTCGAAAGCCTGTTATTTTTGACATATGACACAAACATATGTTTTTTTAAATGGAAATCATAGTTGGCCATGACTTTGATATAAACTATAATATATTTTTTTTTCAAAAAATTACAGAGTTATAGCCAATTGTTATCTTTCTTGACTAATTTCACTTAATCTAAAATCCTGTATACTAGTTCTTTACGATATTCTCCGATGGTGGCAGCACCGGCGGAGAATGCACCAAGCCTATACAATATTGACCGATCAGTACCCTTAAAGACTAGTTTTACATTTTTGCCCGTAACATACACATGATTTAAAGGCAGCTTTGTTAACAAAACCGAATGATTGCCTGCATTTTAGATATCTTTATACTAGAAAAACCCTCCAAGCATTTTTATAAAACGTTTCCTTGTCTCTCCAATAAAACGAACACTATTATTCCTCCTATCCGCAAAGTTCGACCAACCTTTGAAAATTACAGAAATAATAAAATAAAAAATAAAACAGCCTTCGTTCCTTGGAAACATTTCGAATAGAATGGAAAAAATAAAACTGGCACCGTTATTCTTCCTGGATTTTCTGCGGTTTGCCGATGAATATACAAAGTACACAATGGCTCTATTTCCCCGCGATATTCTCGATATTTTCAGCAGAGACAAATGCGAGAAAATGTACGGATAGAAAAAGAATTACCAAAGACAAATGGATGGTTTTAAAGCGGTATTGAAGTCTGGCTAAGTGTAACAGTATGTCCAAGTCGATTGGTCAATGTTCTGTTCAAAGAAATCTACGAATAAGAGACTTTTCGAGATGAAAGACATCAGTTACAGATTATATTTAAAGAACTTGATTTACAAAATACAGCATTTTTGTGGTTTACATATCTCTTTAGTGAATTGTTTCTGAACGCTGTTTATTTTCGCCCTATCATATAAACTTTATGTAACACCTTTTTACACTTATACTATGATTAAATGTGAAATTTAAGTATATCTCTGTATTTATAGATTTTCTGTAAACAGCTAAAATTAGTTTATTTTGAAACTTTAACACTAAAACATCAAGAAATGGCAAACGATAATCTCTCTCAACTTCTACAGTAAGTTTTATGGATACCTTGCGAGAATTTACATAATAAAAAAATGTCTATTTCAGAAACGTTATAAAAAATGTCTATACCTATGTGGCGGATTCATCTCTCCAAAAAAATCCTTTATGGGTATTTCGCCACTGCACTGCAAGAAAATCTACAAAATAAAATAGTTATTTATTGTAAACACTTCTGCGTTAAACCTAAACGGACACTGATTGTCAAAAGTTATGTTTACAGTTATACAAATTTGCTTAACAAAGAAAAAAATGCTTAACGTTTCGGAAAGTCTATCTCTTTCCATCGTCAGAATCAAAAAAATACAAAGAATAAAGAAAAACAATTAAAAATATTTAAATTCAACTATTCGAGAACACTTTACTTTTTTAAAACAGATACGTCTACAAGAAACCGTTGAAGTTCTGTTAAAAAAAATAAAAAAAATGAAAAAAATAAAAAAAAAAAAAAAATAAAAAAAAAAAAAATTAAAAAAAAATAAAAAAAAAAAAAATAAAAATAAAATAAAAAAATTAAAAAAAAACGACGACGGAAAGAGATAAATTTTCCGAAACGTTAAGCATTTTTTTCTTTGTTAAGCAAATTTGTATAACATAACTGTAACATAACTTCTGACAAGCAGTGTCCGTTTAGGTTTAACGCAGAAGTGTTTACAAAAAATAACTATTTTACTTTGTAGATTTTGTTGCAGTGCAGTGGCGAAATACTCATAAAGGATTTTTTTGGAGAGAAACGTTATATTTCCATATTGCAAAAATATCATCAACATAACGCAGCCATACTACAGGCTTTTTGAAAAACCATTTATTCTATTATTTTGAAAATCTCAAAAAAGGTTTTTCTAAATTTTCAAATTCTTATTTTTCTGGTATTTTAGATTAAATATTTACTTTAATTGATTTTTGAAAAGAGAAAATCAGCTAGATTTCTAAACCATATCTTATTATATTAAAGGCCATCGTAGAAGCATATATCAAGCAAAAACTCATCAATACTTTACTGGTAGAACATTTTTTTGGTATTTTATGCATAAAACATCAAACGCCAGAACCCATTCTATCGTTTAATACACGAATAACAAATTACACAGAGGCTCTTTCTCCTTTTTCGTTTTCCTCCTACAACAATGGGTAGTTTGCGGGCTCAAAAGAAAATTTAAATTACACTTTCGATGGAAAATGAAGTTCCAGCTTGTGAGAACGTGAATTGGGGTAAATTATAATTCATCTCTTGCGTGTCATTTTATTTTTAATTAAATTTTATATTGCGCGGTTTCATTTTGTCGACTCAAACTGTAGTAGAATATGTTATTTTAAATACTTATTATATAATATTATTTTGATTGTATGATAAATATTTAAATACCTGTTATACTTATACATATTTATGTAATCGCAAAACATTTTCCGATTCACGTCATCAATCATATCGACATTGACACTAAATTCTATAAACCTGACTAAATGAAATTTTGGCAAAAATGTTTAAATTTGTTGTATAATTTAAGATACCGAGCAGCTCTTCATTTTACTTTATTGTGCAAATTATTGTAACATATATTTTATTTAGATTAAAGCTGCAAAAATTAGTTTAAACCGAATTTTATTATCGCTATGTTGTTCACATTGCGCCGTTTTCAGCAAGGCTTCGTTTATTATTTGACAATTATCCTAATGTCAGTCATTATTTTGTATAATATCGTGTGTTGTTGAATCTCTGTGAGTAATTCTCGTTTATTTTTGCCTATTTTTATATAGTCCTTTTTTAAAAATTGTACTTTTAAGCACAACCAGTTCTTTTAAGAACTAAATTTTCGAGTTTTTGGTTTGGTTTGGTTCTTTTAAGAACTAAATTTTCGAGTTTTTGTAATGCATTTCTTGAAATTGTGTGTTGAAAATATGCCGAATCATTTAAACAGTCGAAGCAATAAATAAAGAAATAACCCATAATAACGATTATAATAATCTTCATAATGGACTAATTTTTGCCAATATGTAATAGTAAAATAAGCTATAAAACAAATAAATCAATTAATTACTCAAATATTAGTTATTAAATTAAAAATAAAACGTAAATATCTTTAAAAAATTATATAATATATTCAGGGTGTCCCAGAATAAGTGCAAGTATTTTAAGGGGTGGTAGATTTCGATAAAAGAAACGTCTTTTCTCTTTATCGTTTTTCAAATAAGTCCAAAATAACGGAGTTATTTTACTTTGAAAATTTCCAATAAAAAATGATTTTTTGCTAAAATTTTAACCTTTAAGACTAACCTTTGCCAGCCCTTAGTATAAATTAATTTTAAATATTTTCTGGGTTTTCTTTGTTGTAAATTTAATTGTTTTAAAAAACTAAAAAAATCGAAAAGACTTTTCAAAAAATTCCAAAATTTCATTTTTTTTCGCGAAAACGCCTCATATTTAACAATAAACATATTTTCTGTAAATCCAAAAGATTGTAAGATACTCGATATACATAAATAATTATTGATTTTTTAAATATTTATACACAAACTAGGGAGAGGGAAGTCCAGACAATAAACAGAGATAATAATAGGAGTTAGGTAATGAGACTATCGTTCTTTATTTCAAACTCAATAGGTTAAAATAGTTTACCGTTCTTTCGATTATCCCACTTAATTAGAAATTCAAATTTTGGAAACACCTGCGATGCAATTCTCGTAGCCATCTATCAGTAAACTCCCAGAACTAACAAACGCTGAATGACTAGTTAATATATAAACAAGAGTTATACAGCTGGCATATTACCTCTTGAACTTTGTTAAATGACCCTTGGGGGTTGTTATGCTGTACTATTATGAATTTGCAAAATTATATAAATGTATCTTTCTGAGTTAAGTTCTCTGGAAAATTAATCGAAGCGCAAAACTAGCGGTATTACTAAAAGGAATTTTTCATAAATCTGGCAACCGGCCAAAAAGTAAAATAAAGCGCAAGAATGTTTAAGCCGATTATAACAATAAAAGGGAGAACAGGCACTCTTTAATACTAAATCTGTTGTTACGTAGGGACAAATGAAACAGCGTTGTAAAATTTATTCGTTTGTCAGTAAAATTAAGTAGATATTCTGTGAGCACAAGAAATAAAATATTTTAGTATTTTTTTAATTTTAGTTTAAATAGATTTTCTTTTAATTATATTTAATTAAATATAGATTTTTTGATTCACATTTTTTTTTTAATTTTGAGCGTTTTAATGTTTTTTTTTTGGAATCTCGAACGAGCTTATAATTTTTAAAAACACTTACCTTTAATTCGACAAAATATTTAAAAAAATAGAATTTAATACTTATTAACTCTAGTAGTATGTAGTATTGTATACAGGGTGCTACAAATTTGAGGTACGAGCATTGGTAACTCGGTAACCGTAATAGATACGAACATGGTTAAATTGGAGCAAAGTTGCTATGTTCACTAAGATGCCATTAAAAAAGTTTTAAAAATTTCAAGGATTGCTGATTTTTTTCGAAAAAACGGATATTTTTGAAAATCAATTTTATTTTTTCCTGTCGATACATTTTAGAAAATCAAAAAACTAATTGCACATTCTCATAGCCACTTTATTAGGGCTATCTGATAGTATTTTTAGATTTTCAAATCAGCTGATAATTTGTGAGATACAGAGGCCAACTAAGTTTTTTTAAATACGGACCTGCATTTTTTATTTCAGATTTTGAAAGAAGTCGCTCTCCTGAGTACAATGTTATGCCACACTTAATATTTTTTTGTTTTGGAAATGTGGACACAATTTATTAATTTAAACTAATTTCAAGTCCGGCTCTGTTTTTTTAATATTTAATATAGAAAGAAATTGCTTTATTGTCATAAAAAAATTTTACAATTTTGTTGACAAAGCTTAAAAAAAAGAATATAAAAAACATACAAAACTTCACTTAACAATAGAAAAACATATAAAACTAACAGCAAACATACAAAACTAAAACAATACTTTATACAATTATAGAAATTGTACATTGTCAAAAATTTATTTAATTAAATATAAATAAAATATAAACATACATGTAAATAAACAAATGTATATAATGTCAATACTAAATTTAAATGGATAGAAAACAAAATCATTTCTTAAATTTAGTGAATGTGTGTTAAATTTAGAACCCTAGATATTAATAAAAAAATCGTTAACCGCGTAAAAGGCTTTCTCCAGTAAGTATGATCTCAAGGCTCTGCGAAATGCAGGAAAGGATGAAATGGAATTAATTTCAGATGGCAGATGATAGTGCATTTTTTTTTGCATTGTACAATTGGGAACTCTTTACTAACTCAGAGTGAGGGGTTGGCAGATACATGTTATGCTCTGCGTTCCTAATTGGATAGCCATGAACTGGCTCTAGAGAAATACTCGATACGTGCTTGCGAACTAGGCAGACGGATTCGAGTATGAATAGGGAAGGAAGAGTTAATATTTTATATCTTCTAAACAAGTCCCGGCAGTGAGCACAACTGGTTAGCCTCAGTGAATATCGCACAGCTCTCTTTTGTAATTTGAAGATACGCTCAAATTGAGTCGCACAACACGCACCCCAGAATGGAAGTGCGTATCGGAGATGCGACTCATAAAGGGCATAATAGACTGTCCTAGATGTTGACAAATTAAGCACATTAGCAACTGATCTAAGTGCGAAACAGGCAGAACTTAATTTTTTAGCTAAAGCATCGATGTGCAAATCCCATTTTAAATAGTTGTCCACAACAAGGCCTAAAAATTTCACAGAATCAACGACGTCAATGGTGGTATTATCAAGTTGAAAAGGTAGCAACGTACTTTTATATGATAAGACTTTAGTTTTAGAGACGTTGAGACACAGATAATTAGAATCGCACCATGTTTTTATGTTGATTAAGTCACTGGAAATGGTTCTATGAAGTGCCGTGGTGTCCGGGCTGCTCCATGTGAAACAAGTATCATCCGCGAAGAGACAGATTTTACCACTGATGTCCAGACTAGCAATATCGTTGATAAACAACAGAAACAAAATAGGACCTAGCACTGAGCCCTGAGGTACTCCGCATTCTATTGGCTTGCAAGAAGACACAGTCTTATCAACCCTCACACGCTGGTTTCTGTTGTTAAGGTAGGACTTAAACCATTCAAGAGGCGTTCCCCTGATACCATAGTACTGCAATTTGTTAGTTAGGATGTTATGATTAACACAATCGAAAGCTTTCGAGAAATCACAGAAAATTGTTGCTGTAACGAGACGGTTGTTCAGACTGGAGTATACATTATTAAACAGCGAAAACATAGCGTCATTTGTACATTTGTTACTCAAGAACCCAAACTGAAAGGGGTGAGTATTTTGTATTTTAGAAGAAATGATACAAGCCTCTTTTTAACCAGTCTCTCCATGATCTTCGATAACGTGGGAAGGAGTGCAATTGGACGATAGTTGGAAGCTTGCTCTTTATCACCTCCTTTATGCAAAGGAATAATTATCGCCGACTTAAGGCAATTGGAAAAGCACCATCTTCAAATGAAATATTAATTAAGGCTGAAAGATGGTTTAATGTACATTCCGGCATACTAGAGAACATTTTAAGAGTAAGTCCGTCAGTCCCTGCTGAAGATTTATTTTTAATATCATTTAATGTATTGCGAAGCTCTGCCAACCCCACAGGCGTAAGGAAGAAACTGTGCAAATTAACATTATAGTCCGAGAGTAAATTTTGATAAGCTTTAACAGTGACGTGGGTTGAATATGGAAAATCAAATGCAATAAAATAATAAAAATAATATAAATAAAATGTAATATAAACAATCAAATCATTTCCCCGGAAAATGGTAGAGCAGTATAATGGCCAGCGAGGTACCTGGACCGTCTGATGACGTCAAGTAATTCGACAGGTCTAAATTTTACAAAAGAGTGAAATCAACACATCTCGGCAGTTCCAATAAAGAGTACAAAATGCATTCGAAAGTATAAGAAGATCTATTCAAAAGCTATAAATAAAAATGAACGAAAAATAAATTTGTGCAATAGGGAGGGTGGTAACCCTTTCGAACATGTAGACTATGTAAAGCATTAGAAACTAGTTTGTATATGCAATTAGTTTTTTGATTTTCTAAAAAATAACGACAGCAAAAAATAAAATTAGTTTTCAAAAAAATCCGTTTTTTCCAAAAAACTCAGCAATCCTTGAAATTTTTAAAACTTTTTTAATGGCATCTTGGTGAACAGCCCAAGGCGCAACTTTACTCCAATTTAACCATCTTCGTATCTATTACGGTTTCCGAGATACCAATGCTCGTACCTCGAATTTGTAGCACCCTGTATATATAAATAAATTAATTTAAATGAAACTTCGGTGTAAAGAAATATCTAGTGAGGTGTAAAGAAATAACGAAATTAAATATAACACAATTAAAACATAAAAACATGTATTCCATTGTGGAAAAAAGAGAAAAAAACGTTTGCTGGTAACATTTTTCTTCGGTCTCCTGTTGTGTATGGGTAGTGGCTGTTATTACATTTATTCCTAAATCAAATCATCTCTGTAGTGCGTATACTAAATTGTTACTGAATCGCATAAGAAAAATATCTGTATTTGTACTCACCATATGTCCTTCCTTCTGCTTTTTTAATTATAGTACTATAAAAGCTTGAAGAACGCTTAAATGCAAAAACTGCAGAACAAAATCCAAACAATAAAGTAAGGTTGTAGATATCAAATAAATTATGGAAACTTTTCAGATACGAAACGGGCACGAATCCTTTGTAAATGTGACAACTGTTCCTTAAAAGTTTCGAAAACATTGTGAAACTAAGATCTTTATTGTTATAGATTATGTAGCGAAGCTTTATTTTGGTAAAATGTTTCGAAACTAAAAGTGATTTATGTTAGGAAACAAATGTATCAAAAAGGTGACTAAACTGTTTTGCAGTGTTTCTCAGCAGAGATTTTGTATCTAAAATGTTACTTGGGTTATCCAATGTTGATTCATTTTTATTCTTTCATTCAGGAATGTACTAATGGGAAGGAAACAACAAAAGCCTTCACAAAATACGAGAGCTTTGGCTTAAGAATATTAAATTACAAGTTTGCCCCTCTTCATGAACGTAAAGCTGAAACTTTGTCCTGGATATTAAAAAGTTTACTGTTTACCGCTCGAAGCCCAGCTACCCACTTTACATAGTAATGTGCGCTTAATTCTTATCTTGCCTCGAACTGTTACCATCGAGAAAAAAGGCCCAACAGCTCTGAAGTAAATATCTAATACGTCATCAAAGGAAGGTTATCGATCGCTCGGTGGTACCGCTGTTCCTGTTTTGGGGAAATGAGCAGTTGAATTTCTAAATTATTTCTTATTGAATATGTCTTGAATTACTTTAAAGTAGATGTTTCATTTAAGTGTTGAGTATGTATAATTTAGGTAAACAAATTATTATAAAAATAATACTTCTTCCATAATACTAGTATACAGGATGGTCCGAACTTTATTCCGGAAACTTCGGCAGCATATTCTGCAGATAAAAATAAGTAAAAAGAAATCGTATAAAAAATAAAAAATGCTTAGCTTCGGAGATGCAGGGTGTAGAAGTTTCATTTTTATTTCGATTTTTTTTCAAAATAATTTTTGAAGTAACGGCAATATTTAGATGAAAATTGGTGTGTAGGAGTCTTTTTACCTGAGAAATTTGATTTTGATGTCAATATAATTCTTACTTGTAGGGGGCGCCACCTACATATGTTCAACTAGTTTGAAGAGTAGTAACTTTTCGTCCATATCTGTATGAAACTGCTGAGTAAAAAAATATACATTTACGACATTTTTACGTAGAAAAGGTGGCTTTGTAAAAATCGCTGCTAGTAATGGTTCTCAAGATATTTGGAATCTAAATTATCAATACGTGTCATTATTGACATAAGCTAAGCATGTTGACTAAATAGTTATTAGACTGAAATCATAAATTTGAAATGTTTTTGTACCAAAAGTTCAACAGAAACTGTTTTATCATCGAAGAAACATTTATTATTAAAAATTTTAAAAATTAAAAAGTCCCAAATTTATCATTTAAGTCAAATAATTCAACATGTTTATTTTTTGTCAAAAGTAACAAGTGTTGCCTATTTCCATTCTCAACCTTTTCAGAACAGTTGCTCGTAGCGATTTTTACCAAGAGACATTTTTTACCTAAAAAAACACGGAAATGTATATTTTTTCACTTAGTAGTTTTATACGGGTATTGACGAAAAGTTATTACTCATCAAAACAGTTAAAATATATGTAGGTAGCGCCCCCTACAAATAGGAGTCATATTGACATCAAAATCAAATTTCTCATGTCAATATGCTTCCAGACACCAAATTTCATCCAAATATTGACGTTACTTCAGAAATTATTTGGAAAAAATTGAAATAAAAATGAAACTTCCACAACCTGTATTTTTGAAACTAAGTATTCTAGGATATACATTTATATGAACTTTTTTTACTTATTTTTATCTGCAGAATATGCTGCTGAAGTTCCCGGAATATTGTTGGGACCACCCTGTATAATAATACATAACACAATTCGTGCACGAAGAGTCTCTAGGCGAATTATAGTTTTAGAAGATAATGAAGGATTATTAAAAGCCACTAGTGACTTTGAATAAAAAAAAATTCGTTTGTTGCTCAACCGATTACAATATTGATGCCTACTTTGGCATGTGTACCAACATAAGGTCTATTTTTTAAATTTAATAACTTAGAAAAAAAATATTAATATCAATTGTTATATAGAGAGCGTAATTAAAAAAGTTTCCGCCCATGACGTCACCTGTAACCATTGAGGCCTTTTTATCTCGATTGTTACGTTTATACCCCAAACAAAGTTTCCAGACCCAAAAGGCTAAACAGATGCGAATTTTTTATGAGATCTCAATTAGAATGCCTAAATTGCAAATGCGAACGAGGAAAGTAAATAAAGCCCGTGTTTTGTACGGTATAAGGTCTCAAAGAAACAAGTAAACCGGGATGCTAAGATAAAAAATAATGGTCCGAATTTTCTTGGTTTCTAAAATTGGAGGGCTTATAAAAGTTGATGTTCTTTTGTGCTATAAAGTTAAATGGTTTATTTTAAATAAAACAATGTGGGCTCTTATCCTTAGTCTATCTAGTTTTATATTCTTATTATTTTTTATAATATATTATACTATATACTAAAATTATATACTAAATATTCTTGCCTTGAACTGCTAATATAGAAATTAATTCAACACTGTGTTTGTCATTTTGTGGAATCAACCAAAGCTCAACTGATGATGGGGTAGGGTTCCAAAACCGGAAGTGAGAACAGGATGATCTACATTATGACGAAGACAGTGTGAAATTAATTTTTATACCGTATGATCGAATAAAAACGGCGTCAGCGATGGCTATGAAATGAAGATCGCTGTCATTTTATATGTAAAATTATATGGGAAATGTCAGCGATTGTCATTTCCTTTGTCATTTCCCAGCCAACTGGACGCCGTTTTTTTTCGATCGTACGGTATTAGCAGTTCAAGGCAAGAGTACTTATATAATTTTATTATCTATACTAATATATAAAATCCTTAAGTGACTGACATACTGATTAATCACGATCCTGCTCAAACCACTCAACGTAAGAAGCTCAATTTTGGCATACAGGTTGATTCTAGGGTGTAGAGGTTCGATAAGAAGGGATTCTTTGAAATTCCAGTTCCAAGAGGGTTTCACTCCCCTCAAATATTATAATATATTTTATTTAAAAAACGGTCAAGTTTCCGAAAAAACGCTTAAACACGTATATTTTATTTTGTTTTTTACATATTTTAAATTTTTTTAAAAATGTATACAGGGTGTTTCGAAAAATCTGATCATTCATTAATCACGATCCTGCTTAAAGAGCCTGACATAAAAATCTGATTTTTGGAAAACAGATTGACTTTAGGGTGTAGAGGTTCGATAAGCAGGGATTTTTCGAAACTCGAATTCTAAGGGGGTGAAACTATCCCTCAAATATTAAAAAAAAATTAATTTAAAAACCGGTGAGTTTTTCGGAAAAACTCTTAAACACGTATATTTTATTTTATTGTTTTACACATTTTAAGATTTTTTATAAATTTATACAGGGTGTTTCATAAAATATGACCATTGAGTAATCATGATTCTGCTTAAACTGCTTAACGTTTAAAGCTGATTTGTGGCAAACGGATTGACTGTGGGGTGTAGAGGTTCGAGAAAGAGGGGTTTCTCGAATCTCAAATTCGAAGAGGGTGAAAACGCCTAAATATTACAATATTTGTTATTTAAAAAACGGTTAATCTTTCGGGAAAACGCTTGGACAAGCATAATTTATTTGGTTTTTTTACATATTTTGAAATTTTTTATAAAATTATAGAGGGTGTTTCAAAAAGTTGGGTAATTTCTTAACCCCGATTCTGCTTAAACTGCTTGACGTAAAAAGCTTATTTTTGGCAAATGGATATTTCGAAAGTCAATTTCCAACGAGATGAAACTACCTCTCAAATATTACCAAGTTATATATTAATATAGCCATACTGATTTTTCTCATGCTGACATAAATGTGAGAAAATGTTATCCAGTTTGTATGTTAATGGAAATTCTTGCTTTGCTTTATTATCACCATTACAAATGATTAATTCGACGCGAACGAAGTCGCTGGTACACGCTAGTATACTTATAACTGCAAGAAATATTTTCCATTTATAGTGTATACTGATAAAAACAATTTAATTATACAAAAATAGTGTACCCAACTTCAATATGTGGTGTGTAATATACCAAATTAATATGCACTCCCCCGGAAAATTATAACAATGCTAAAAAAATTGGAGAACTGTTGGAATATGTAGCGGAATTCAATTACCTCGGCAGTTTGATTTTGGAAAAGGCCGACTTATTATGACTTGATTTGTTATCGACTCTGAACTTCAGCGCAGAATTAGCAGCGGGTCAAGAGCATTCTGGAAATTAAAAAATAGGGTTTTATACAATCATGAGTAATAATAATCCACACCATGTTATATGGAAGCGAAATCTGAGTGCCGTACTGCCGGCACATGAACGTAGTTGCAACAGAGACATCTTAATCAGCGAGCAGTAGTAGTGTACCATAGAAAAATTTTAAACATATTTTTATAAAATATTTTATACCATTGTTTAGGTAACTATTTTTGAAATATATTCAAATTATTTAACATTTTTTTTACATAAAGTAAACAATGGTTGCGATTAAATTAAGTGGACTGTATTTTTTTTAATAGGTGCGGTTCGTGAAAAAATGCGTTTTGCGATATGATATTTTGCAATGAAAAATTACATTAAATAAATAGAAAAGAAACAAAAAGGGTCGATTTTTCGCCTACCTTGTTTTGTTGCGAAATCTGCAGCGTCTCTGGTAAACAGCGAATTTTAAGGATCAGCGGATCACTTGTGTGCACACTCGCCCGGTTCGAACACTCTTTTTGACTAACTTCGACTCTCTCGCGTACTACTGCTTCCGCGTGAAGCGGGCGAACAAAAAATCACGTTACAAAAAATATAGCAAATATAAAAATAAAAATACCTTGTTTTAATCCTAAACAGTATAAGCTGCGGAAATTATTTTTATTCAGTTTGTTCAGTTTAATAATTTTCAAACCCTCTCTGAATTTTGTATAAAACAATTTTCGAACATTTTTACTCCTCCAGCAATTATTTAAAATATGCCATAAGTAATTTGAAATGAAAACAAAAGCACTCGAAACTGCAGTTTTAAACGTAACACAAAAAATTGCATCTGTTCGTTTCTGTTTTGAATTTATTTATCAAAATAAAAACAATGTCATTGCTTGATTGAACCAAACATTTTGGTTTAAAAAATATGTAAATATTCTAAATGAAAGTAAAAATGGTGCTGAAAAGAAATACATAAATATTTTATTATACGTATCTAGCATTTTTCTTCTAAAAGCTTAACGTTTCATTGTAAAACCATAAAACACCATGTAAAGTGTTTCATTGTTAGTTTTTCCGATAAATAAACGGAAAGTTTGATGTATTAAAATTGACCCAACTTATACCTAAATGTTTTTGAAATATTTAAAATTTTGTGAAAATGCAATAATAAGTATGATAACCCTCAAGTAACTCTTGCGTATGTGTTTTACAGACATAAATACCCGCGTGGCGCCTGAAAGGCACCAGAATAAATAATTTGTAAAAACTAGTTATATTGTGAATTTTCGTTTACTAAAATAATTAAATAGGAATATTTAGACATTTGAAAGAATATATTATACAAGGGTTCCAGGAATAAGTGCAAGTGTTTTAACTGGAAGTCACTGAATTCTATGAAAAACTCCATGGGACTCGGCTTTCACCTTTTCGATAAGTTCTAAGCTATCCGAGATACAAGGGAAACTAGGAAAATATATCAATTTCAAATTCACTCTGTATTTCAGGAACTAAGAGGATTAGATATATGTGTAGAACCTTTAGTTTAACCAAATTAAATAAATAAAAAAATATATATAACTGCATATTTGTACCAATGCTTATAATCGCGAAACCCTGTAAAACACACGAAAATGTGATACCCTGTACAAACACTTGTACGACATAGATGTATGTGTCGGTGCATACAAAGTAATCTCGATAACCCCTCTCACATCAAATGTATAGACATGTTCCTAAACTCGAACATCCATTATCCGCCGTCGATCTAACGCTGAACAAAGATCTCCGCGCCATTGAGCGAGGCCACGATTACCTCCTCCTCGCCCCTGCCAGTGCTTATCGCCACCAGCAGCCGTGTTTGCTTTGTGGTCAAGCGTTGCTAACGTCAATCACTGACACTGCATTTGAACAACAACAACAACAACAACGGGACAAGAACAACACTAGCAGGGACAACGGTTTTCAATCAAGTCTGTATTGTTTCAGGGGCATTCTGCTTCAGGGCAGAAATGAGCTGGACGAAGCAATTCAGAGCTACCAGAAGGCGATTCATTTTAGGCCATCTTTAGCACGTAAGTACCATGAACTATTCTAATTCTTAGTTAATATTGTTTATATAATTATTCCTTCAATTCTATTAGTGATAATTGTATTATTTATACATCGTGAAATACGTGATTTTTTCAAAATTATTTTGTTAATACAGGGTGACTCTGCCTTCCGAAAAAGCTACAGAGTGAATCAAACATATTCTCAAACTAAAGTTGTATATTTATAAATGGAGAGATAGAGAATACTATTAATTTTTTAGCTCAATGGTTATAAACTATCATTATTTTGAATACTATAGCGAGTAAGGTGGGTCAAAAAAATCGACTATTTTTGTTTCATTTTATACCCAAAAAAAGGTTTAATTTTAATAGGAAGGTTGCCATTCAGTTTTCTATTTTTTCCTTAATATTAGAAAGAAAAAATCATATCTCGATATCTACTGCTTGGAAAAAATATCTCGTCTCACATATTCGTACGAAATTGAATTCTTTACAAAAAAGGTCTTTTACAATATTTTTGAATACCTCACCGTTCGAAAGTTATTAAAGGTTGAAGTTTGATTATTTTAAGGTATATTTTTTTTTGTTTTGAATTTTATAACTCGTTAACAAAAAATCACTATGAACCTAGGTTGACACGGGTAGTGAAGCACGCTCGTGGCTCACACTTTCGTGACAGTCTTCAATAAAGTTCTTTTCGTGGAAGGTTGTACACTAATGTGCCAAATATTACGACATTAAAAGACGAGTGAAAATAATTAATTGTGGCATTCATGCCAATATATCTTCACAGAGTTGCCAATATTTATTATTTTACGTCTTTTCATCAGACATTTCTAATTTACTTCGGAGTCATTATGGTACAGGGAGGCCCATCCCAAGGCATAAAGGCCAGGGTAATTTTTTTTTCGGAAAATTCAAAAACACGTCAATTTTGTTTGTGAGGGGGAATCCTTTTGCCCCCAAAATTATTGCAAAATCTTCAAACCTCTAAGCGGGGGTGTCATCCCCCGATTTTTTTCAAATGGGAAGGGGGTCAAATGGTACCGCAGTGAAAAGGGCTTTCTATTCTCTATACTTTCCTGCTTCGTCTTTGAAGATCGGTCGAGTCGTTGGGAAAATATGAAGGATTGAAATTTGAAAAGTTTATTTAAACATTTATCAGAGTAAATGATAAGGATAAATTCCTTCGACCAATTTGCTGTTTTTTCTTGTTATTTCTATAGATATTTGCAATCGGGTTGCGCAGATATCCAATCAACGCCATCCTGACAAACACCTTTATGGCAAAATTGTTCGCCAGTTAGTAGCAAAATTTCGCGAAACTGGTTCCGTTATGAATAAAAAGAGGCAGAGGGAAAATCCTGTAGTAAATGAAGCTATGCTATTGGGCCAAATTGCCATGGACAGTATTTTGAGTACAAGAAAATTAGCCAATAAGACCGGCGGGAATCGTTTCCAAAGTATATTAAAAAAACAAGTTCCACCCGTACAGAATTCAGTTGGTGCAAGAACTCAACGAAAACGATTTTGATCATTGCTTGCAATTTTGTGGAACTATGAGTGAACGAGTGGCGAATGATAATAATTTCCTATTTAATGTATGTTTTTCGGATGAGTGTACTTTCTTTTTGAACGGTGTAGTTAATCGGCACAACTGTCGGTACTGGGCTGAGGACAACCCCAGGGTTTTTTCACGAGGTGCACACACAAAACCCTCAGAAATGAGGTGGGGGCTGATATTTTTGGAAATTCTATTGCGGGTCAGTTTAACGATATTGAGAAGAACTTCAACGCACAAGTCACAGAACAGCTATCTAGCAACTACCGCACCTGATCGTTCAACGTTGTGGCAAGTGAAAAAATGCGTAAACATTTAGAAATAATAAGAAAAAACAGCAAATTGGTCGAATTTATCCTTAATTATCATTTACTCTGATAAATGCTTAAATAGACTTTTCAAATTTCAATCCTTCATATTTTCTCAATGACTCGACCGATTTTCAAAAACGAAACAGGGAAATAGCGGCGCCACTTGACCCCTCTTTCTATTTGAAAAAAGGTGGGGGATGACACCCCCGCTTAGAGGGTTAAATATTTTGCAATCATTTTTGGGGCAAAAGTTGTCCCCATCACAAACAACATTGACGTGTTTTTGGATTTTTTGAAAAAATAAATACCCTGGCCGTTATGCCTTGCGGAACGTTTTCGATGGGCCACCCTGTATATAAAAATTGAATTTATATTTATTTATTTTAATTATGGTTTTGTTATGCATATGAAGTTAATTTTTATAATCATATACTAAAATGTATTTAAAAAATGTAACAGAAAAAAATTGAAAACATTCGAACTTTTTTTGCAACAAAGATTATAATCGGAACTCAATCAATATTTTCTAATGCGAGAATAGTACAAAATATGCCTTTTTTACTTCTTCTGTAAGTTATAAATTACTTCCTCTGCGGTTCACGATCGATTTGGTTCGTGAAATATCTAACACGTTTGATTTGCTTATTCACGATCGTGGCGTCTTTCTTATTGATTCGTTTCTATTCTTCTTTCATGAATCTACTGTTGACATGAGGCGTGGTCCATGAAAGTGTGGGCCACGATCGTGCTTCAGTACCCGTGTCGACGTAGCTTGATACACACAACTCACGTTTTGTAGGAAATTCACTGCTCTACAAAAATGGTTTCTTAAGATTAGTCGATTACATTCACGGTTTAAAAGATATTCATCGTCAAACTTCAATGCACAATAATTTTATTAGTTTTTGATTAAAGCGGAAATTTTTACAAATACCTGTTTCTGTCGTGATACGTCCTAGTACATCCTACTACTTATATTGTTATTATTGGTTTAATAAATTCCTTAAGTATTTTACCGTGAGTTTAAATTAGTGGACCCACGGAATCCGTAACAATAGTATAAGAATAATAAATTTTAAATACATTTTTGAACAGAGAACTTCCATGGTAGTTACTTTCACGACAGAATCTTAAATTTGTAAAAAAATCCCGAAACTCATAAAATAAATTGGAATTGTATACCATTCGTACAAATATTCCATTTGAAAATATACAAATTTAGTTTGAATTGCCATGTTTGTTGACAAAAATACACATAATAGATTAAGATGCCATTGACAGTAAAGAATAAACGACGTGATGCCAACAAAGCCTACCGCAATGAAGTCACGGTAGGCTTTTGAACTAAGAGTTTAAGCGTCAAAGTCAAGAGATAATAAGGTAGTTAAGGGCTTATTTTTCGTATCATATTTTTGCTAATATCTTCGGTTTGAAAAGAGAAATCAAGATGCGGCTTTCACTGACTTTTTAAGCGTTTATTCCTCTTTATTATTACCTAAAATTACTATACGTTGTATTTCAATTTAAAAAAAAAACCTGAATGTTTGTTGAATTATAAGACAACGCCCCCTAGCGTCTACTATTAAATGCTTATTATTATTGTTTATATAGTATAATGTAGAGTAAAGAACGCTCTTTTAAGGGAGCCCTAGCTCGTTGGATTCTGATCACCCAGTCCGGAGTTATTAACATTTAAATAAAAACAGATCTAACCTTCCACCACTTCATTTTAGTAGATAGGGCAAAATTGTTTATACAAAAAAAAAATATAAGGTTATGACGCCATTATTTATAATACCCCTTATCTAGGCAGAACTTTGTACTTAAAAAATATAAAATAAAAATCACACCGGTATAAAAACGCACACCTTATTTATAATAATTTTCATGTATTCTAAAATTAAAAAAGTTCTAAAATATTTTGTTCTATTAGGCAGATTCTGATGATTTTTTTAAGCAATACGCAGCTAACTATTTTACTTTTTATTCCCTTTTTAAGTTAAAAATTCCGAAAATTTGTCAAGCTATAGATCAAGAAAAATAACTACCCTTATTCACCCAATACGACGAAGACCTAGAGCTGTTATTGCTGCCAGAGGTTGACATACACGCTATTAAAATTATTATCTCTGAAATCAATACTTTACTTAAAAATGTGTAGCTCGTACAAGAATAGAGATAATGGGATAATTCAAAAAATGAAATATTAGGAGTACATCTAAGATAACAGGAAAGTGTGTTTTATCCAAAATGCCCTTCCCATTTTTTCCACATGGTGTTTTGAATTTATTGCAAAAAAACAACGTTTTGATTTACCCCGGTATAAGCCCACATAACCGAAGAATATAAGTCATAAAAATATCTTAACACTGATAATAATCATAAAAATCGTATTACGAAATAAAATGTTATGAAACATTAAACTTTATCAAATTTTTAAACTCAATTTAAACTGTGTCAAATTTTGTGCCAGGGAGTAAATAATCTTGCATACCATTCACAGATTGTCATACTGTTAACAATTTTTTTATAAACAAATCAGCAATCACAGAGGCGGATCGTGAATTTGTGGGGCCCTGGGCTGAAACTACTTAGGGGCTTACCTAAGTACTCAATTATAGCCATGTCAAAAAACATTGTAGTGACCCGCCATACTGGCAGCGTTGTCATAAGATTGCCCCCTCAGTAGTAATCCATTTGTTTCTATAAAGTCTTGTAGAATATTAAATAAATGTAAGGCAGTATGACTACTAATTTTAATGAAGGTTACACATCTTTCATATACTTTTCCCCGAAAACAGTATCGTAATACAATAGCAAGTTGTGAGACAGATCATTGTGAGACAGATCTGGTGTAGAATCCATCACAGTTAAATAATATTTTGTGTCTGTGTGTTTTTGATAAGTACGATATTATCGGTTTTGGTGGCAGCTCCCGATATTCAATGTGTTCACGAATGAATGGATCGAACTCTGCCAATAGCTCCAGACTCCTCATAAAATTACCATTATGTGGAGAACCAAATACTTCCTCGGAACCTCTAAATGCTAAGCCTCTTATACTCAAAAAAATTTTACCACTACAATTACCCGTTTTGGACATTCTGATAATAATATATTTCTTTTCTTAATTACTCCTGAAGCTGCTTGCCTAAAACAGATTTATTTTCTATTCGTGTCAACCACACTAACATTGATTTCTTATGTTCATTAGAATTTTCTTGGGTTTCTAAACAAGTTCCTATGTGTTTCCAATGAGAAATTCCAGTCGTGTGTTGAGAAGAGGTTTAAAAGAAGTTTGCAAGGCAAACAAAAAACAGCACAAATACTGGTTGAATATGTTAGCCAAGATCTTTCCAGTGATTGACCATTTTTCATTTTTAGTGAAATGGCTATTTGAAAATGCTCTGTTTTGTTCCTTGTATTTCTTTATAGAAGCTGAATATATATTTTTGGATTTTTATTTTGAAAGTCAGTCATTTTATATGAGAGGATGTCATTAAATCATTATTTAGCAATTCTGGCCACAAGCCCACGTCAACATATTTCTCAAACTCAAAATTAATAGGTATTCTCTAAATCCGTGTCTCTGTCTCTGTTGTGTTACCATCCTGTCGCTGCACACCAATATCGTTTTCCGTTTGATCAGAGGGTTGCTGGTAGTCAAAACTTTGCACATTTTCATCATTTGTCTTTTTTTCTTGGTGTTGCGATTTGCTACTCCCTTCAAATAGATTCTCTTCAGATAAGATCCCTTCCTTGGCGCTTGTTGATGAATTTTCAGCGAGTTCGTCCTCGTTTTTATGTTTTGATTTGAAAAAAGTCCCAATTTTTGCACATTTTTTTCTTTCTTTTTCTCGATCTAGCTGTAATTTGCGTTTCTCAGCTCCACTTTTATACTTTCAACCAGACATTATTGTAAATAAAGACTTTGATTTTTTTCTGAAAATAAACAATGAACTTGATAGTTTTCTGATAAATAAACAGTGAACGAGATAATCGTTGCATTTGAATACGTGAATACTTTGTAATGAGTGCAGTAATTAAAAATTATGGTTGTTTTTTTTAATTTAGATTTTTTTTTAAATTCAAATTATCGCCTATTGTTTTTAGCGGGGTCTGGGGGCCCCTTGTAATCTCGGGGCCCTGGGCTGCAGCCCAAACAGCCCTTAGGTAGATCCGGCCCTGAGCAATCGCTAATCACAAGTCGCTTTTGGTAACGATATTGCAAAAATGGTGTCCGATTACTAATTGACGCTTAGTCAAGTGCTTTCAGCATATGATCAGTAATCGATTACTAATCGAGGACGTCTGCCGAATCCCAGCCATTGAAACCAAATACTATATTTTGCTGCAACAATCAAAATACAAAACGTCATCGAAACGAAGCTAAGCGAGCCACCGCTATCATAAAAGCCTAATATAGAGACTATTGTGTCTGGAAAATTACGTGGGTTATTACCTTTCGAATGGCCATAATGAAGCAAAAATAATTACCGGCACAATTTCAAATCCCGCATCGCTTCGACAATATTTCGCTAATAAACGGCTGATCCGGAATGGAAAGGCGTGGAATGTGTGCGTGTATGCGTGTATACTATCGAAAATTTCCACTGTCGATTACTATTAAATCGGCACGATGAGTACTAGCTGTTGCATCGAACATTTTCGACGGAAAAATACGTGCAGATCAAATAATAATAGTGCTGATTGAAAGGGATCGTCTGCGTTCAGATGGGAATGTCAAGCATTTGTTGCTAGATTTGTGCAATGGAAACTATGGCATTAATTTGTAATTGTTTCGAATAAAATATTTTATCCAACAGCCACTACTTATTCAGACATTACTCACATGTATACATGCATATAAAATAAATGCACAGGCGTGAGTTTTTGAAGTTATAACAAACTAGTGTGTTATAAATTCTCATCATATACGCCACGAGACTTTTCTGGCAGTATTTGTGCTGTAGCCGCCTCTGTCTGGTTAATAATTTCTTGCGGAAGATCTTCCTGAATCATATTTCTTTAAAATCTGACTTGCTGGTTGATAATTCACTATTTTATCGTTAAAAAATCGCGATTTATCTAAATGACGTGTTATTGTCAGTGCTATTTATTGTTTACAAAAAAACAAAACGCACATCTACTCGGAAAAAAATCATTTCTATATTCAAGAACAATCATACACTTAAAATTTTACACTTTCTTTAAGGATAGTATTCTTTCCATGAGTACAACAATTATTTGGAACTATTTTACTTTTACACTTGCTTTTTAAATATAGTTATAGTCACTTTAAGTAATTTTGTATCTAAAAAAAGAATAAAATGACTTATATTTAAGAAAAACTTATATTACTATCAAGTAAATAAATCCTTTAGCAACGAAGAAACTATTATTAAATGAAGTATAAATGCTTTTATATAATAATAAGTAGTATTTTTAACTTTTTTAAAACTTTTACTTGAAATCGGTGTATTAAGACTTTAAATAAGTATATTATTCTCGGCGCGAGAATAACACCCCATTTCCAAGAGTTACTATTCTTATATTAAGTGACCGTCCCCAACAGCAACAACGCAACAGTGCATTCCTGATTCCTGTCTTCATTTGGTTTCTGTTTCTCCTCTGCGACACGAGACGCGCCGGGTACTTTATATAAAGTTTTTTTGTTATCGTTTGTGCTTGTGATATGTTAAAATGGAGGACCTTCTTCAGGCATGGGAGATGACGGATTTGATCCCAAAATTTCAAGGTGATTTTAGCAATAATCCTACATTATTTGGTGATAATGGTTTGAGGTTAGGGGACTCCATTTTAAATTGCATTATTTCTTATACATTGGTGGTAAACTAGGTATGTACGCGTTTGGAATGATTCAATTATGTTTTAACAATTTTTATTATTGTTTCTCGTTTTCAATTAGCGATAGCGCTGTTCAATATCTACCTATATTGGGAAATTACACAGTTTTATTAGTTATTAGTATTTTCTTATTACAAAAAGCATATAATTTGGTAGGTGATGTTTGGCTAATCTAATTTAAAAGTATTAACCATATTCGGGGTTATTCTGGTGATATTTCAATATTCCATACCTATTGGAAATGGAAATTAAAATTTTTATCATGTCCCAACTCTATCATATTCATGTATGTTACCGGGCAAACCCGATTTTGGGATAAACTAGTTTTTCTTAGGACGAATATTAACCGGGATCGAAAAACTATATAGTTCTCACAAAATTCGGTAACATGTTCCCTATGCTTTCGGAGGTTCGGGTTCGATCTTGTTAGAAACTCTTGTTATGGTAAAATCTTTTCTTAATTTCCATTTACAATAGGTATGGAATTTTGAAATATCACCAGAATAACCCCGAATATGGTTAATACTTTTTAAATTAGATTAGCCAAACATCACCTACCAAATTATATGCTTTTCGTAATAAGAAAATACAATAAAACTGTGTAATTTCCCAATATAGGTAGATATTGGACAGCGGCATTGCTAATTAAAAACGAGAGACAGTAATAAAAATTGTTAAAACATAATTGACTCATTCCAAACGCGTACACACCTAGTTTACAACCAGTGTATAAGAAATAATGCATATTAAAATGGAGTCCCCCTAACCTCCAACCAATGTCATCAAATAATGTAGGATTATTGCTAAACTTACCTTGAAATTTTGGGATCAAATCGTCATCTCCCATGCCTGAAGAAGGTCCTCCATTTTCACATATCACAAGCACAAACGATAACAAAAAATCTTTATAATTTTATAAACTACCTAGTCGGCGCGTCTAGTAACTAACCTAAAAGTAAGAAGAGGCTTTATTTTATAGTAGGTGATATTACACTTGAATAAAGTAATTATTACATGTACACAAAGAATTTCTATACTTAATGCAATAATTTGGTAATTTACAAAGCAGTATAGCATATATATTTACAAAGCATAAGTACTCGTAACAAGATTTTATCTCGAATTTCTGGAGTGTAGTTATAATCTTAATTTCAATACTAGGTAAATCTTAAATAAAAGATAAATTTTCTTAGCTTCTAAGGATAAGGATTTCTTGAAAAGAAGTATAACTAGATTTACGGAATGGGAAAACTAGCATATCGTTGGTTCAAGATTAATAATCTTTAAGACAGTTTAGCTTTTTTTCCGTGTATATTGCATAGTAACATAAACGCACCCTGATAATTTATTAATTCGTAACAATGAAAGTAGCACTGGTAGATCCTTTTAAATCAATTATTCTTTAGAGATCAGACATGAAACAGTTATGCTGTTGGATAAAATTTTGTATGGCACTCGCGTGCTATAACATATAAGTTAATAATGTGAGAAAATTAGCCCGCTAAACATTTTCCAGCGTGACTTATTTGTAAGATAACAGACTAGTACCATAAATAACTATTTCGAATGTTTGTTGCTAAAAGTAAACATCATCATTCTCAGCGTATTCAACCATTTCCAATTACCATTCACCATTTCCATTCAACCATTTCCAAGTATTGTCCCTCACATATTTAGATACTCTCTTTTTACTTGAGCTAATTGTTGTCTATTGTTGGATATGCGGCCCCAAGTTATCCTTGCTAATTTACTAATATCATGATCCCATCTCATGTTCGGTCTTCTTTTAGGTCTCCTCGTGTGTACCATACTGTAATTTTTGTGGTCCATATATTGTTCGTCCTTATTGCCAGGTATCCTGCCCATTGCCACTTGAGGGATTTGATTTTATGGATGACATCTATTACCAGGGTCTTTTGTCATTTCCACTCTGTTCTTTTACAGTTTTTCTTGGTCATTCGCAACATATTTATATCATCAATAGTTGACATATGATATGTTGTCTATTTTAAGTATCCAAGTTTCGCAAGAATAGGTCTTGACTGGTGTTACACATTGGTCTAATGTTTTCTTCTTTAGATAAAGTGCCATTCTAGTAGCATATTTATAGAGGGTATATATAAATAAGTCAAATATTTTTAGGAGCAGTATATTTCGACCTCAGAAACAAACAAATTGATTTTTTTTTAATTAAAAAACATAATTTTTTTATAATATGACAACCTAAGTAGTAGATTAAAAATCAGGGAAATTTACAAGGAAAAAACCCCAGAAAAAAATCAGTGGTTCTCAAAATTTAAGTAAAAATTGATTTTTTTTGGTAGTAAAATAACTCGGTTATTTTGGACTTGATTATTTTTTTGACTCGGTTATTTTGGACTTTATTTTAGACTTGAAAATCGATAAAGAGAAAATATGTTTCTTTTATCGATATCTACCAGCCCAAAAAATATTTGCACTTATTTAAGACTTACCCTGTATATACTTAACCATAATTCTCGAGTATTTAAAAAAATACCTTAAAGTTATAGTATTAAATAAATTTATTGTTTATTTTAAAATAAACAAAGGACAAGTTTGAAAAAAATACAATAGTTTGTCGCAAAAAATATCGCAAATGTAGCATGTACCATTTTGAACATAAATACAAGTTCAGGTGTGGCGCAAAGCTGACATACATTATACTTAACCATATTTTCTACTTTATTACTGTACTCTCCAAATAAACAACATAGCCATTCCTTCTCATTTATTTCTATTGCTGCAGTATGGGAATCAAATCTTTTGTCTGGTTTCTAGCTTCCCTTAACTTGGTCGTAACTTTTTATCAACTATAAATTTCTTTATTTTTGTGGCTACTCGTTTGGGCTTGCTTTTCACTTGAAGAATTTCTATTGCCAGTAAAACCAGGAAGTGGCAAAATATATTCAAACGCAACAACTTGTGAGGTTAGGTCTTGGATATATTTGCTTCTTACATTTTCAATTTACAAATAATTAAAAACATTTTTTAACAAAATATTTTAACATAATATATGTGCTTATGATACGCAATATGTATTTAGTTATAAAAGACAATAATGTGTCAAATATTTAGACCTTAATTAAAATAATTAACAAATTATAAACTTTTGTACATTTATTATGCGCTTTTTTCTTAGTTTTAAGTTTAAAAATATTTTAATAGTCCAAACTCTTTTATAATTTTTTTATTTATTAAACACACATAATCATTTTTTTTTCATAATTCCATAAAAGAACAATTAATTTTTTGGACCGGTAAATAATATTTATAGTTTAATCTCATAAAATATATCAAAGACAATATTTCTACAGAGCCGGTCTTCTTTTTTTCTTGAAATTTAATTAAACCTCCTTTAATCAAGGATTTAATTTGTGATTTTTAAAAGGCTTCGGGTTTTTTAAAAGGCTTCAAGTAAACTTTCGCGATTAAGCGGAAAAGAAACGCAATGACGCAAAAAAGATGGTTTCATTTTGCAGCTAATTAACTTAGTTATCAGTAGATTACATGAAATGTAATTTATATAGATAGCGAGCAAATTGACCACTATTTTTTAATGAAAAAAATAATTATGTAGAATATTACCTTTACGATCAATAATAGGTTAAATGCATGGTGGGAACTATACTATTAAATATCTGTTTACTATATACCGGGTGCGTGTTGGATTGATAGCAATGGAGTGCATATAATGTAGGCAAAAAGGCGTTGCCTCAACATTACATTATAGCTCATTAGTAATCCAACAAATATCAGCAATAAGCATTTTTATCTTTGTAAATAATAATTTATAGTTATATTTGTCAGTACAAAGTTTAAAGTACACTTGTTGCCTCTTTTGATATAACACTGCTATTAGCTATATAGCTAAAGTTATATAACATGTTTGGTTGGTATTTTTTAGTGATATTTAGCAAATTTTACTGCTATGTAACTTGCTAGATGTTATCCATTTGTAGTCGGTAAAGATCAAAAATGTTGCTCAACACTGCTATTGTAACATGAAACAACGCGTCCAGGCTCATATTTTCAGGGACGTGCGCGACAGAATCTTAGTATAGTGAGCTGGTATTGTTTTGTTTATTTAATGATCAATAATACCGTATGATCGAAAAAAAAACTGCGTCCAGTCGGCCTTCCGTCCAGTTGGCTTGGACATGACGATCGATGACATTCCCCATATAATTTTACATATAAAATGACAGCGATCTTCATTTCATAGTTATCGTTGACGCCATTTTTTTTTTGATCGTATGATTCTTATATTATTAATGGAGTAGAGCCAAGAGCAGACTTGTCAACTAATTAAGTTGTATAGAGATCAAACAGTGTTATGGAATATCCGTAGTCCCTCATTTAAAGTGAAATAAAAAAAGCATGACGCATGGTTAAAAATTGCAAAAAGTATGTATTTGGAAAGAGAAAAAGTTGAGAAAAAAATGCGTTATCAAATAGGCCATTTCCAGAGGGAACAAAATAAATGCAAATCAGGTACTGGTTTAGATGAAGTGAATAATTCAAAATGGTTTGCTTTTAAGTTAAGTTTTAAGGCAGGTATTGAAAAGGTTAGCTAATTCAGTTCAAATATACCTAGATCTTGCTTGTAGGCTATGGCGGACTCAAAACCGCTTTTTTCTCGACTTTCTTTCTCTTTCTTCAAAAATAATTACGCACGCCGCTGCTGCGAGTAGAACTTCTTTCTCGCCACAACGATTCATGATTACGAAAACTATACTGTGGATGGCTCCCGGTTTTTTAACATGTGATATGTAGCTTGTTAAATAGCAATGTTATATAACATGTTACTAAATGTGGACCCTCCTTTAGATATCTTAAAAGCAAAAAAATCAGCTTTTGTCGGCTGATATTCAGTTCTGGTATTATTTTTTATACGAAATATGTAAATTCTCAAAATGTTCAGCGATTGTGGTGTAGCTGTGCAATCAATGAGGCAAATGTGTAGCAAAGTACACAATTGTGTAGCTTGTGGCAACTCCGATTGTCTCTAATGGAATATTAAAGTCTGTGCCTTTGCAAATCTTCCACGAACTCTGTAGACCGAATTGACTGGAAGGCCAATGTGTCAGAAAGAGATAGAATAGGGAAGTCAAGAGTGATATAGATTAGTCAGTGCCGATCGGAATCGACCGCAATGTTGCCAAATCTAAAAATTTTCCCAAAATTTAGGGAAAAAGAAAATAATTACAATAATTAATTAATTAAGTATGCTATTTTTATCTTATTATTATACCAATTTTTGTTCACATTGATAATTGGTTAGAATCTCCCAATCCCCTGTGTAATTCTTTGTGTCTATAGTGCCCGAACTTGGGGGCACACAAAAAGCCGAAGGCAACATTAGACACAGTTTAGATTTTTTAGATAAAACAGTTTCTGTTAAAATTTTGGCACAAAAACATTTCAAATTTATGATATCAGTCTAATAACTATTTAGTCAACATGTTTAATTATTTATGTCAATTATGACAGGTATTGATAATTTCGACTCCAAATATCTCGAAAACCATTACTCGTAGGGATTTTTACCAAGAGACCTTTTTTACGTAAAAAACCTCGTGAATATATATTTTTTTTACCCAGTAGTTTTGTACAGGTACGGACGAAAAGTTATTACTCATTCAAACCAGTTAAAAATTTTGTAGGTAGCGCCCTCTACTAGTGGGAGTCATATTGACATATCAAATTTCCCATATCAAAAAACTCCCAGACGGCTGTTCATCGAATTATTGACGTTACTGCAGAAATTATTTGGAAAATATCGAAATAAAAATAAAACTTCTACGCCCTGTATCTCTGAAACTAAGCATTTTAGGACATACATTTATACGAACTTTTTTACTTATTTTTATCTGCAGAATATGCTGCCGAAGTTTCCGGAATACAGTTCGGCCCACCCTGTATAAAAAAAGGACAGAGAAGGTCTAGTCTAAACGAGAAAATGGATAGAAAAAAGGTGTTAAAACCTTTCCGGTTATCGGGAAAAAAATGGCCATTGCATCAAAAAGCTTCCGATTGCTTTCGTGAAAGTTATTTGTGCAGCTTTTATTGGCGTAGCTTTCTATAGCGTGGCCAGAGTATAAACGGTCAAACTTTATAAGGCGATAAAAGACATAATTGACAGTTCGAACTGTTTCGATCACGAGGCATTTATAAGTTTTCTTTTCTAACAAAATATTTATATTTTTATATTCCAAGTTATACAGGATAAGTCAGAAATAAGTGCAAATATTTCCAGGATTGATAGATCTCGAGAAAAGAAACATATCTTCTTTTGAGAACCACTGGATATTTTCTGGGTTTTCTTTCTCGTAAGTTTAATCTGTAACCTATGAAGCCATATTTTCAAGATATAATTTTTAACTAAAAATTTAAAAAAATCTCAATTTTTTTTTCAAAAAACTCAAAATTTTCAAAAACATTTTTCGCGCTCATTTCTAAATTACATTTTCAGATTTGTATTTCTTTTGAAAGAAACTTTTTTTTTCTTTATTTCTTTTCTATGGGCTATCGATCGAGCCATTTACAAATTTATCGTATTAAATTTTTCCTAGAACTAGACTTTTAATTCAACTTATTTTATGGACCTGTGCCGATTTACGATCCCAGATGGCGCTAGAAACGTGGAAATGTGTGAGAAAACCGGAATGTTTTAGAACTGCAGTTGCAACTGTTTACGACTCCATTATGTTCTAGAAAGGCGACATTGAAAAGTTGTTATTGTTTTATTAGGTCAATGTTCTAGGAAACAAAGCATTCGATGCGTTTAATTACTTTTTGTTGTCATATTAGCGATATTTTTTTTATGAAAAATGGTAATAGTAAATTTATTTATAAGAGATTCCACTGAGGAGACACGAACGTTTTGGTGTGAGGACATTATACCGGATGAGTCTTAAATAAATTCAAATATTTTTAAATGTGGTTTATTTGAGGAAGCTTTTTCCTCCGAAAAAATTTAGTATTTTTCTAAAAAAAAATGATTTCCTTTTAATTTTTACTTAATAATCATAATATCTTGACATTATGACAAGATGGTAGAAAGTAGATTAAATTTACAGGAGACCAATGCAGAAATTTATTTTTGAAGTAAAATATCTCGAATAAATATATTGCATTTGTGCAACCTAACCTATCGAGATTTATCAGTCTTAAAAAAATTGTACATATTTAAGAAATTTTTATTTAAAAATAACAATTTAATGCACTGTAACGTTTTTAGTTCTTTACATGTCTTTTTTATATATAATATATGATGTCTGGCCTATCATCACCGGATTCCCTCTCGTTCAGGCCGGATAGTTTATTTGACGCGTAATTTTTACGTTCCCTAGTTGCCAACCCTGTTATCGTTCGACACAACCCTGTTATTGTTCTGAGGAGGCGCTGTCAACATCGCTTCTGTCAACCGTCTCCGTGCTTAACCTCACTTTGTTTTGACGCTCTGTTGTATCCCAGCTTTTGGAAATGGTGATTATTTAAGTCTTGCTGTATAATTTGAATCAGCTGCTATTTCGAGGCTACAGGTAAAGATGAGTTATTACTTTTTATAGATTCGATATTATTATTGAATATTTTTAGGGTAGAGTTACGGATGTCCCAACTTGTATTTGTGTTTTGCTGGCACGTTGGCGTCCCTTTTCTTTTGTCCTCCAGAATGTCACATGGAAGAAAGGACATGTTGTTTATTATTTATTGAGCCCTCGGAAGTATTTCGAGGTAGGTTTATTTTGTTTATTAGACCTTGTTTGGTTTTAAAACAAGAGTTTCATATTTTTAGGGTCCAAGGTACGGACTGTGTCCAAGGTACGGGTAGTGTCTTATGTACGGACATTATCTTATGTACGGATGTCCTGTGGACGAGTGTCCCCAGTAAGAACGATTTTTTCTTACATATAAGTGCCACAGCGTGGATGTAGCTTGAGTCCCATGCTGCTTCACTCCCATTGCTAAGCCTAGTCAGTAGCTACGGCTGTAGTGATTCATGGTGTCCTCAATCTGGCCCCTTTTGTTGTTTTGGCCAACAGGATCGCCGACAGACAGTACAGAGATGCTAGACCACCTCACGCTGCTACGGTTTGAAGCAAGGTTACATAAAAGAACAGCTAAGTGTATATTTAAGTTCTAGTTTTACATTTAACATCTAAAACATTTTCAGTCTTAAACAATAACGTACATCTTAAGTAATATCGTACCGACTATGTTCAGTGGTTAGATTGTTAAGAACATTCATGTCGATATAATCTTTAAAATATAATTTAGATCTTAGGTTTCATTGCATTACGTCTTGTAATGGTATTACTTTTATAGATATTATTGCACTATTTTAATAGATGGATAATCAAACATAGATTCTAGAATCTACAGGTTGTAACATCTTCGATTTAGCATCATATGGAATATATCAAATTAATTAAAGTAATGCTACATTTCATATTTTCTCTTAAACTTTACATGTCCTGTATTTTATCGTAGTTGTTTTCATTGATATTTAGTACGACTCTTACCACCACTTTCTTTGACATATAACCACTATATATTTACTAGAACTCTACAATGTCATGTATCAGCAAAGAACGTCATGAATAAATATAGTCATTAGTTTTAAGTATTATACAACTGTGTTTTCTTTCTCTGTACCTGCCTGGCGCCCAATATCTAAATATCTTTTGTTAATTATTACTGATTAATTTTCTCTCTAGTGAAATACCTTATCCACGACTGCTCTCCGATGAAAAGCTGCCGTTCGCAGTGGTAGTGGTTTAAAAAACGCTACAGCACTTGTTATTTTTAAATAAAATTGAAAAAAATCGGTTTAAATTAACAAATATCAGACCGATTTTAAAAGAATCGGAAATAATTATTTTTTTATATCTCCCTACCAGGTGCGTCTCGAAAGTGGCACACCTCAGGCTCGTCAAAGAAAACACCAAATTGTGTGTCAAATATTCATCAGCGAATAATAGCAGTAGTAGTAGTAGTAGTAGTAGTAGAGGTAGGAGTATTATAGTTCCTCCGGTTCTAGCCTAGCTTTCCCAAATAAAATGTGTCGCTTGCGATCAAGAGCCTCGCAGTGACATATTATGTGCTCCGCTGTTTCACGATCTTTATCGCAGAGTTTGCAGCAAAGACTTGCTTGATACAGGTTGAGTTTATTCAGGTAACACTTGACAGCCATGTGTCCTGTGAAGAGGCCTGTTGTAATCCGCAATTTATTCCTGCTAAGCATTAACAGTTCTTTTGCGGTTTTAGAGCTAGGTTCTTGGATAAAGGCCTTGCTCTGCCTGTGCCCCTGGATATTTCTCCAGTGGACATTCTGCTTTTCCCTGATACACATTGCTTAAAAAATCAATCGAGATCGGCCTAATAGAACAAAATATATTAAACTTTAAAATATTTCGAAATTTTAAGGTGCCCGTTTTTTGTGCCGGTGAGAGTATACTCGTACCAGAAATATGTCTAATATAATGGGAATTTTGCAGACCATGTGCAACAAGGGTGGATCTTTAATTTATTTTTTAATTAAATGCAATCACTCAGCTGAATGAAACCCGAGTCCGGCAGCTGTTGTTGAAAAAAGAAACATAATAAATCTGGACCTTTAGCTTTGTGTGAGTCCTAGTTTGGGCCAAGATGGACAAAAAGAATGAAAGAATGGCACGAGATGGAGAGGGGGGGTGGGAGTGGGAGATTTTAAGACTTAAAGTGTCTTTTTGACCAGGATCTGCCGTTCATTTCATTGAAAGCCATTTTATTGTACAGCTTATTGTAAATGATACATTTCCGTGAGTTTTTCTTTTCTTTGTAGTTAATGGAATTTGAACTATATACGTTACTTTAAAACGTATGTATCAAGAAATGCACAACAAATGACAAAAAAAAACTGAAGCAACGCATCTTGCCTAATAAAAAAAATAACTTTTGTTATGTATCAACTATCATGGCAGCAATTTAGAATCCGTTTATTAAATATATAAAAAGTGGGATAATAAGGTAGGATATTGAAAAATATTAAAAATAAAAGTTGTAGAAAATTATATGATTTCCTATTCTAGAAATATATATATATGTTAAATTGAGGTATTAAGTAGCTTTTTTAGGACTTTATAACAAGTTAGGTATCTTAAAGATTGGCATTTTTATATTTACGATTATTTTCGGTATGGTAAATAAAATGATATTGTATTAGGATGGGAAATGTTAGATTTTCCTTGTTTTATTTAATTCTAGCGAAAAAATATAATATATTAAACACCTTCAAAGAAACAAAAAAAATATATATTTTTTAAATCGTTCGATGTATGTAATTCACTTTTTTTGATATCTCTAGATTTCTTGATAAATACTGTTTAACCGTCGTTCATAGTTACGTCATCATTATTTGTCAAATATGAATTTTAGGGTGTGTCTAAAGGCCAGTTCATATTGTTTAGAAAATTTCCAACTGAAATACCTCTCTTTTTAAATCTCATATTCTTATTTGCTATAGATAAAGTAACCCGATCTGACCATTCTAGAAACTCCAAAATAATTTTCAGTAATTTCTCATGGTCCGTTTAGAAACAAATACACTTTCCGCAGGATCTTTGGCTAATACTAATTTTTTTTTCTTCATTAAAAAATATGAAAAAATGTTCCTATAAACATCTGTATGGAGATGCATAGTTTTAGAGTTACAACATGTTAAAAAAAAATTAAATTAGGTTTTTTGTAAGTATTTTAAATATCATTATTTTTTATTTGCTATTGCTGTAGGTTGGACTAATAATAATAATAAGTAATAGTAGTAATATTTAATAATAAATTAGGTAAAATATATAATTTATTAATTTTATTTTAATTTTATTAATTGTGATTAATAAAATTGCGTTTATTTCATGAAGGAATTCAACAAAATATCAAGAAATAACTTTTAATTAACATTGAACAGCCTACAAAATTTTGATATCAAAAGAAAAAAGTCAGTGGCGCATATGTTTTTTTTAATATTCCAGTGATAACCCATACGCACGTTCCTCATGAATTTATCGACACCCTTTTAACATTAAAATATGTAGCAGTTTTAGTAACTTTTACCCTCAAAATTTGATTCGAATCAGTAAAAGTACGTATAATAAGGTGCCGTACTAGGAAGAGAATTATAATAGGTCGAAAAATTATTAAGATTTTAACACACGAAATAAAGCAGAATCGGACCTATGTTGATACGACAAAATCTTATTTTTATCTGAGGAATCTACCCACGGGAGATGGCACATGTTTTTGAAACACCCTCTATATCCTTCAAACCCTCCAATTTAATAACTATTAGTAAGAAATTTCACTTCAAATATGCGCACATAGTGAAGACACTGTTTTTTCGTATAAAATTTTATTTCCCGGTTTTATTGACAAAACTTTACCTCGGGATTTAAGGAACGCGAACGAAACGTCTTCTGCACGACGTGCCCTGCACACGCCCCCCGTTTTCGGAAGAATAGGATCGCCCACGCCACGCCGCCGCTCAAATACGAAAGTTACATTCAAAACAAGCGCCCAGAAAGAATATTGATGAAGCCGTTCTAACATGTCAAATTATCCCGCAATCAAAATCCCCTTTGTATTCGTTTCGCCGGAAAGAACAAGACGGAGAATGCCTCGCCGTGTTTCCTTCTCTGGTTTTATTCTTTTAATTTCGGCCAGTGGCGTTCTTGTTTTACGAATGCTTTTTATAAACTTTAAAAAAATTAGAGTTAATATAACACCGTATACTATTCTAACTTTATAATTTTATGTCTTTTTTATTTTTTATTAAAAAACGATAATTCTATCAACCGGCTGGATAGCCCTGGTAGCTGTGGCCATTAAAATATAACTACATCTATATCTCTGATTACTACTAACCAATAATTTGTTTTGTGTGAAATGTGGTCTGTTTTTGTTTGAATTTTTTGTTTATTATTCATTATTTATAGTGATTTACAGTAATTTTATTAAATTCTCGTTGATTTAATATCGTTTGAAATAAATATGACAGTGTCATCCAATGAAAATACGAGTTCTTAACTCTAAATTCTAATTCTGAGCTGGCAAATGAACTAGATGCTTTACCTAGACCGTTATTAACCGTTAAACGGCCCACAAAGGGTCAATATTAATGTCCAATATTTCATATGGTGCAATAATATTGACCGTTTAGGATTTACATTGAAAGATTGCACAATATATTGTGTCAATCAAAAAGAGTTTGATTTTTATCGTGCAATAGTGATTAGTCTGTATCGTGTTTGGATAATATTGCACAATAGTTCAATATATTTTTGTTTTCTCTGCGTGTTTGTCTCGCTGCTCGTCTCTATAATCTCGAATATTTAGATCAGTGGATTGTCAGCAAATATTGGACCAAAAGCAAAAGAGGAAGAACGACGATTTATTTTAGAAGTCATCGAAATGCACCATTCTTTGCCAGCTTCATCGAATACAAAAAGCAAAAAATATGGCCTTTTTTCTTATACCAATCTTTCATCCATTTACTTCGACACTTTTGTTTCTTTGCTAAACAAGTGGCGAAAACAACGGCAATAGCAGCTTGGTTTTTCTTATCCATGTTAACCAAAATGCAAAACGAAACTAGTTATTGAACAAATTCATTGTACTGTTTGGAGATAACTAACAATATTATTGGGCAATATTATTGCTCAAACATATTGACCGTCTGTGGGCCCCTTTAAGCTACAAACCTATCGATGAAAATATGCATGAAAATATAGTTCCTAGCACACAACCAGAGGATATTAGGATAAATTAATGTTGGTACAGTATCAAGTTTATTATAGTGATTTTCTTAGCCGCTTATGGCACAGATCGTTACCCAGTGTTGCCACACGCTTATTTTTAATCGGGGTAGATTATTACGAGATAGCGGGGTTAAATTGTTTTATAAAGCAGTAGATCTACCCCGAATGGGGTGGCTGTGGCAACGCAGCCATTATCACTTTTTCGATTGCTAGCTTGTGCGTCACGCCGTCACGGCCATCTTTCAAGGCATTCAAGAAAAAATGTTCCTATAAACATGGGTTGTAATGTAACATGGTATGGGAATGCATAGTTTGAAAGTTACAGGATGTTACAATTTTTTAAAATTAGGTCTTTTATATTTAATTACATCCCATTATTTTTTATTTGAATTTGCTGTAGGTTGGACTAATAGTAATAATATTTAATAATAAATAGATAAAATAAATAATTTCTTAATTTAATTTTTATTACAATTTTACTAATTGTGATTAGTAAAATTGCGTTTAACTCATCAAGGAGATTGAAATCGACAAAATATCAAGATACAACTTTTAATTTTATTTAGTGGTAACCCATATTATGCACGTTCCTGATGAATCTGTCGACACTTTTTTAGCATTAAAATATGTCATACTTATCGTACCTTTTACCCTCAGAATTTCATTCGAAACACTAAAAATACTCGGAAGAAAATTATAATAAATCAATAAAAAATTAAGACTTTAATCCCTTGTAGCTACGAAACAACGCAGAATCTACACTCAGATGCGAAAAAAAGAGAGAAATTTTTGGTCAAATTTAAACTCTTATATTTTTGTTATTTTTAGCCCTATTTGCATTATTTTTTTAGCTCACTGTACAAAATTATGTCAACTTTAATTCGTAAACTCAGTTTTTTGTAAACTTTAGTAATTGGCATATTATACAGGATTAATCGAGGGTTTTTTTTTATCCTAACTTTATAACACCCTGTGTAATAATTTCGTGTATAAATTTTCCTAAAATATAATTTTACTGTAAGAACCATGTCTCCTGAGCATTTTGTTTTTTGGATCACGTCAATGCATGCTTTGGTTAATTTTTAAGAACGAAATAAACTGATCACGATCAATTTGCAATTTTCTTAGTTATCATTACTTTTGATGTAATTTTTAAAATGACGAGATGGTTTTGGTGACTATTGTCGTAACGTTATATTACGCTGCATCGGATACTCTATACTAAACTAAAAAAAAACGTTAAAGACTAACGACACAGTCCGGGTTTTAATAAACATCAATAACGATAACAGAACGATATTAAGGAAAACATTTGTAATACAAACAGAAAAAAAAATTGTAAAAAATACTAATACTACCTGTCCTGGCTGCTATAACTGCCTGTAGACGTTTGTTCATACTGTCATTGAGGCTGCATATATCATATTGCGTTATGTTTTCCCATTCATCTTTCAGGACCAAGCGAAATTCATTTAATAATTTTCATTTAAGCATAATTAAAAGAAATGCATATTGTTGGTGGCAAGTTCATTTCGCTCTTAAAAATTAACCAAGGCATGTATTGACATGACCCAAAAACCAAAATGCTCAGGAGACATTGTTCTAACCCTAAAATTATATATCAGGAAAATTTACACACGAAATTATTGCACAGGGTGTGTCAAAGTTAGGGTAAAAAAAAAACAACCCCTCGATTAACCCTGTATAAAATGCCAAATACTAAAGTTTATAAAAAACTGAGTTTACAAATTAAGTTGATAAAATTATATACAGCTCGCTAAAAAATTCATGAAACTAGGGCTAAAAATAACAAAGACACAACAGTTTAAATTTGACCAGAATTTTCTTCGTTGCGTTTTTTTTGCATCTGAGGTATATTGGTATGAAAAATAAATCATATTTTTCAATGAGGAATCTCCCCACGTGAGATGCACATTTTATTTAAAACACCCTATATAACTTTGTATGTAAAAATGTGGCAAAAAAACTTTATAATTCAATTAAATACTTTAATCATTATGCAATAATCATATGCGTTTATCGTTAATAAAGTTTTTAATAAATGATAGGCCAGTAATATTTAGCGTTATTTTTACTAACTTAAAATAAAAGTAACATTTTAATAAACAAGAAATTGATACCACATTCTGGAATTATATATTTAAAATTCCTGGCTAAGCTGCTTGCCCTGATTATTTAATATGCGGAAATTGTCTAGATAAATTGGAGTGATATCATACTATCCTGACCATAAAAATCAAATAAAGGCCATATTATTTACCTAGTCAAAGTAACTGCTTTAAGACACGACAACGAGTACTTTTACTATGTAGGTACATACAAAACTAATTTTATTATATCATGAAAGGATGAGCTAAGTGGTTTTTATTAAATTTTTAAAATAACCAACACTTTCATTGTACTAGTATTAAAAAGCATATGTTGTCTCTATAATAGAAACTATATTTCCTGAAACCGCAGATACAAATTTTGTTTTACAAAATTTCAGTCGTAATAGAAAAAATAAATATGGTTACCATTCAAACGAAAATAATTTCTCATCTGTTTCGATATCTATATTTATCAATTTTAAACCAAAAAGAATTCTCTCAAAAATCAGATTATATTGAAAGCACTGTTTTATATATCAAATTAACTTCAAATGTTGCTAATATGCAATATGGAAATGCCCATTAAAAAACGATTAAAATAAATAGGAATATGTTCGCCAATATTTATTTATTTTAATAATTATCTGATTGAAAAATGTTTGTGGAGTTGATAATTATATATGTTTGTCAATAGTAATATTTTATTTATGTTTTTGTGCGTTACATGAAAAGGTTTTTTGTTTCTAAAATATATATTTTACTAATTAGAACCTATAACATATTTAGAACCTGCATTTAAATATAAAGTTCATATCAAATAAAACTTTTAGTAACGTGATTAAGCTTGACCGGCACATCGTTGCCAATTTTTTTTATATATTTCTTTTCCACCAAAATATTTTAGGAAACTAAATTTAAAATAAATTAATTATAAATATATGAATAGTTAATACTTACATCAACAGAAATCGCCTCCTTAACAGCGCTTAAGGCATAAAGGGCCATTACTACTGCTTTTCCGTTCAAAATATTCTAATAAAGTTGCAATAAGTTTTTTACGGCTATTAAGCTATCTTGTACTTGTTCTTCGCACTAAAAGAAGTTTTGAATTTTTGAAAATTTGAAGAAAAGAATAATGTTTGATTGAAAGGTCTGCTAGAAAATCACAACACAATCATTTAAACCAAAAACTTGTAATAAAAAACTAAAGTGTCAAAACGAATAACAATGTCAGGAAATAAATAAATAAATGTGACAACTTGACATTTTTTTACAGCAAACCTACCACCTGAATTCCCAACGGGAAATTTAAATTCCAGTTGGTGAGCCCGGTGCCGAATATGTCCATGGTTGGCAACAAAGGATTTAAAAATCATGCCCTCGATTACGTAACCAAAAGTTTAATATTTGATATTAAACATACTTGTGCATACATTTTTATAGAAAATTATATTTAAATAAAAGTCAAATTTATAAATATGTTATTCTCAACTATATCTATCTGAATATTGCAAAGCAATAAATTCAAATTCGCAATATGGTTTATATCATTTGGAATGACACAGAAGAATGACTCACAAACAATGACTCACAAATTGACGTTGAAAAATATGTTTGTTCTAAATCTGATATCAAATAGTATAATATATAAATAATAGGGGTACAATAATCTTCTCTGCTACGCCACTGAGGCTAGCGACGCCTCTGGGATTGAATCATTATGTTGCTGCGTCGGCAATAAACTCCACCATCGGAAGCAGTTTTGCATAAAAATATGTCTCGGACAACGTAAAAACTAGTAGATTTTTACATTCCGCCGCAGATATGAATTGGCTTTATTAAGAAATCGGAATGTCTGGACTGCGACAGCTCTTCGAAGAGATTTAATTGATAAAATATTCTACGCCTTATTAAGTCTTGATTCTGTAGCCTTTATGTCAGATATTATAACTGAATATGGATGAATATAAAAATATCGGCAGATATTTTGTGATCACTCAGAGATTTCTTATTATTTAAATAATCTGATTTAAAATATATGTATATTTAAAAGTAAATATGTTTCCACTGCAACTAACGTTTTAAATATAGCGAAACAATAAAATTTTTGTCGTATTTTATCTTGAATGAATAGGACAAAAATAAAGTAGACCTACAAAATATACAGGGAGTTCCAATATTCCGAAGACATATTCCAAGAATCAAAATAAGTTAATTGCCCACAATATACCTTTTTACAAAAATTTTTGTCGTATGTTATCTAGAACGAATAGAACAAAAACAAATTTACGTAGAACAAAATGTATATTCTAAATCTGATAGTAAACAACAATAAACAGAGAAAACAATAGTCATCCGCCACCGAGGCTAGCAGGGCCTGCGTTGTAGGATGTAGAATGTTTAGGAGGGGAGTTAATCACCGCGACCTTACAGATCTATTGTGTGTTCCCTTTTCTTGAGTTATAACGAGTCATAACTCATCATACACTCTCAGGGCTTTAACAAAAGCCAGTATCTGAGACGGCTCCACAGAAGCCAGCTCTCCATTCTCGACATAAGCCATACCAAAGTTCATGACACGAATGGTCGTAGTCTCGGCGCACTCAATGATAAGGTGTTTCCCCATTTTCCCCACAGAATCACCACTCTCCGTTGTTTCTCAGCTTCAACCTACTGAGGTATTCGTTGAGGAGACAGTGTCCTGTTACAAACCCCGTGACAATCCGAAGATTGTTTTTACTTAAATCAAGGAAAATCCTTGATTTTTCTCGGTCGTAAATTCTGAGGAACTTTTTCGAGTGTCTTAGACCGTTGGAGGACTCCCGTTTGGAAAACAGAACGGTTCTGGTCCATTTAGTGGAGTATTCGGTCCTTTCCTAGATAGATAATTTGCTTTTTCATTGCCTTATATCCCTTGGTGAGCAGGCACCCAGAGTAGGAGGACTTTATTTTCTTTGCCTAATTTGTTGAGCTTCTCTAGGCATTCTTTGACCAACTTCCAATTGATGGTTACTGAGTTGATCGCGTTTAGTGCTGCTTGACTATCGGATAGGATGGCAATTTCCTGTTGTTGATAGTGCCTATCTAAGTTAAATTGTACGCATCTTTCGATAGCGTAAATTTCTGCCTGAAGAATACTGGGGTAGGTGCCCAGGGTCTGCGTTTGCTGCGTCGCGCGTCGCGTCGGTAATAAAACACCGTCACCTGAACGGACTTTACGTAAAAATATGTTCAAAGCAGCGCCGTAAAATGGGAGAATTCCGTCCCAGCTATGAATTGACGTTATTAATAATCCGAATGTGTCTCGATTGTGATGGGACTTCGAAGGAGCTTTATTCACGACAAGATATCCCACGCATTATTTTGATTGGGCCGTGTGGGCTTTATATTGCATATTTTTGCTGAATATGGATCAAGGAACAGATTATGGTAGCGGAATTTTAAACAAGAATATTATCAAAGATATTCTGATAGATATTTATAGAGTTATCACAATTCGTCAGTTCATGATGAACATTTTCTATATTTTGGTTTGGCTCTATGGGCATTTTTCGGATACTTTTACTGAATATGGATCAAGCTAGGGATGATAGTATCGGAATATATTACTAAGCGAAAATATTACGAAGAATTTTTGGATAGATATACAGGGTATCCGATAAATAAGTGCAAGTGTTTTAAGTGGTAGTATAATTCGACACCAGAAATGCTTTTTTTTAAATGTTGAAAATTTTATATTTTTCTTGACATTTTCCTGAAAATATTGAAAAACTCTTAAGTGCCGCTTGTTAAGTTTCCGGAAATTTGTTTCTAGTGCTTGGAGAGAATGCAATGTTGCCAAACTATCCACATTCTGTATATTTGTAAGTTATAAGTTATACCTTGTATGCAATTATATATCGAGAAACTATGGTTACGCTCGTTGAACTTGACACTTGATGTCAATTTAATAATATATTTTATCCAGCAGCCACTACGTATACAGACATTTCTCACATGTATACATGCATATAAAATAAATAATAACATACGCGGGAGTTTTTGAAGTTATACAAACTACTGTGTAATAACTTCAAAGCCACACCATTTTATAGAAATTATTAAGCTGTATTCATAAATTACTAATTCAATTATTTATTTAAATTAACATTAACATTAAATGAAATTAATACTAAAAATAACAATAATTTAATACTTAGTCCATAAGGATGATGAAACAAATTTCTTCTGTAGTTTAAAGAAGTAAGCAAGCAAGATAGTTTCGTTTATACCTTTGACATGTTTTACTTTCATCCACTCTTCAAACGCCTTAAATTTCCTCTCATATATGAGACTTTTCTGACAGTATTTGTGCTGTTGCAGCTGTTGTGCTGTGTCTGCCTGTGATTTCTTGCGGAAGATCTTCTTGAATCATTTTTCTTTAAAATCTGACTTGCTGGTTGATAATTCACTATTTTATCGTTAAAAAATCGCAATGTGTCTAAATGACGTCTTAATGTAAGTGCTATTTATTATTTATAAAAAACAAAACGCACATCTATATTGCATAAGTAACATAAACGCACCCTGATCATTTATTCATTCGTAACAATGAAGGTAGAACTGGTAGAACCCTTTAAATCAATTATTCTTTAGAGATTGGACATGAAACAGTTCTGCTGTTGGATAAAATTTTGTATGGCACTCGCGTGTTATAACATATAAGTCACTTGAGAAAATTAGCCTAAACATTTCCCAGCGTGACTTAGATGTAAGATAACACACTAGTACCATAAATAACTATTTGTACTTTTATGCTTAGGCTTAAAAGTGCTTTATTTTTTATGCCTAGGCGTTAAAATGACTTTTTTATATTTTCAATCACATAGCTAAATTAATACTTTTGTGACGTTTGAAAAAATACTATATTGTTTTATTCTTTGAATAAGAAAACTAAGGAAGGAGCATATCAAAAATCTTAGGTCCACCGCGATGGGACTCAAATAATATGGCCGACTTAAATTCCGGTTTATGCCGTTCTAATTTTATTTAAAAAATGTAAAACTCTGATGTATGGTAGACGTGGGGTAGACTCAATATATTTTTTTTTAAAAACATATTATTATAATAAAAATAGATAAGTTTTAATAATTATTTATTAACACAAACATCCGATACGCTACTGAAGCAGGTAAGTCAAATTGACGTATCTAAATTCTTTGACATCTAATAAAAATAGTATATAATAATAAAGTAGTAAATAAAAGCAAAAATTCAAGAAAAAATATAATATAATTAGTTAATTTAAGCGAATTTCATATATGTATGATCGGTTTACTACACGTATGTATATTATATAGTCACTTACTAGCGAAAAGTTGTTCCATTATTTCACTCGATTTTTGCCGAGATCTACCACACGCTACACAACCGACTATTTTAGAGTCTTTTTCGATAAATCGCGATAGTGTCACTGTTAATTTAAGTTCTGCCACAATTTCCATCTAGATTTACTACCTTTATACAACTATCAGTAGTAGAATAAATAATAAATAACATAAAATAAGCTTCGTAAAGTCTGATAAATCCACAAAATTTCAAATCAAATTCAAATGTGTCAAATAAACCGTCAAACAGAACTGTCAAGGATCCCCACCCTAGAGTCCTTATTCCGCCCACCATGCATGAATACATTATGCTCCGTCCTTAGTCTTCTTATTCAAAGGTTTTATTAGAAGTAAAAAATTACACATTTTGTAGCGAAGCCATACGTTTGACATACAGGCGAGCCACAACATTTTTGTGACGTTTGGAAAAAATATATTTAAAAATAAATGTTTCTTTCTAGAGTAACGAACAATCTAAGCGTTACGAGAAAATATAATTCTCGCGGACAAAAAGTCGTACGTGTGTATCATCCGAAATAAATCAGAAAAGAAACGAATTAACGTAAAAGAATATGCTTGTTCTAAATCTGAAATCAAGCGGTTTAAAAACAGAGAGAACAATAATCTTCGCCGCCACTGAGGCTAGCGAGGCCGCTGGGATTGAGTCTTCATTTTGCTGCGTCGACAATAAAACTCCGGCACCGGAACGAGTTTTGCATAAAAATATGTCCGGGGCTACGGAAAAACTAGAAGATTCGTACATTCCGTCGCAGATATGAATTGGCATTATTAAGAAATCCGAATGTCTTGGATTGCGACGGCTCTCCGAAGACCTTTTATTGATGAGATATCCTACGCATTATTTCGTCTTGGTTCTATGGTCTTTATGTCAGATATTTTCGCTGAATATGGATCAGCCAAAGGATGATAGCAGAATTTATTGGCAATGATTTTCTTATAGATATACAGGGTGTCTTAAAAATAAGTGTTTTACAACTAAATTCTTAGCAGTTTAGTTTAAACTATTGTATTTACACAGAGTTAGATAGAATACATAGTAACTGTAAAAACTACTTTTATTTGTAGATTTTTGGAGCCATTTTTACACTAAACTGCTCTTTAATTATTAGAACAAAACATAATCATAAAGAACTGATAATTGAAAAAAATACAAATTGATTGTGATCAGTTCATTTCGCTCTTAAAATTTAATCAAAGCATGTATTGATTTGAATCAAAAAACAAAATGCTCAAGCGTCATGGCTCTGACAGTAAAATTATATTTTAGGAAAATTTACACAGGAAATTATTGCACAGGGTGTTTTAAAGTTAGGATCAAAAAGCCACCCCCCGATTAACCCTGTATATTATGCTAAATATTAGTTTATAAAAAACCTAGTATACGAATTAAAGTTGATATAATTATATACAGTTTGCTAAAAAAATCATGAAAACATGGCTAAAAGTAACAAAAATATAACACTTTAAATTTGACAAGCATTTTCTCCGTTGCATTTTTTTTGCATCTGTGTGTAGAATAATGGAAATATAGGATAAAAACTATTAGTTGTTCTATAAGACATCTAGCTTTTTAGTGGTGATTTTAATTCCATGCTATGAATAAAACATGTTTGAAAACAGGAGGCCCGGCTGGCGAATTTTTAAAAGCCATTCGCATCGAGGTTTCACCCCTTTTGCAACCCGGGGCCTTCCCACCCTTGCTGCGGCACGGCCGATTGCAAAAATATGACTGTACCGTCCGCCGCCATCGGAGGCCGGACTGCTGCAGGACCCTCTCTCTGAGCGCATAATTTTCAATCGGCGCTGACCGCACACACAGCCGCCACAGCTCCGAATCAAACGGCCATTTGTATAACAAAAAGTCCGCAAATATGCAAAATCGGCGAATTTAAATGCGATCCGTCGCCAGGGGCGTAGATCTGCGACTTTGAAGGCTGCTATTACAAAGAGATACAGTAAATTGAAAATTAAGTGTAGCTGCTTTAGGCTTGGTACATTCTCCGCCGGTACTGCCGCCAGCGAAGAATCCCTAATACAAATGCACGTACTTAAATTGCGAGTGCGCGAAAAAATTCTGTTAATGTCAAGACTTAAATATAAGCCAACTTGAACAGGAGAAGCAGATGACGTCCATACTAATCCACTTATTTCACTATAAAAAGTTTTTAATATTTTTTAAGTTAACTATGGATGGGTTTATATACAGACCGGATCACCGTAATAGTAACATAGGTAGAACCGGACGAATTAGCGTATACCCGTCCGCCGGATAAAAAGCAGGCGAAAAAATGCGATAAAATAAAAATAGGTTGATATGTGATAAGAATGTTTCAGAATTTGTATTTATTTGTGTTTTAATAGCCAAAACGAATACGTAGATTCTCGCGACAGTTCTCGTGTAAAATTTATTTTTTAAGTAAAATAATGGATGTTTATGAAGTTCGTGAGAAAATTCAAATTATAAAATGGTATTTCCAAAATAGGTCTTATCGGGATATACAAACAATTTTTTCACAAACTTTTGTAAACAGGCTAATTCCATCTTTACCTACTATATCAAGAGTTTTTAATAATTTTGAAACACATGGGTGCGTGTCCCCACAAAAACACAAAAAGCCTGATGTGTTGATTAATGAAGAACAGGAGTTAAAGCAAGTTTTCGTTTGTGCTACCGCGGATCAAAATCCCACGTTTTCAAGTAATCAAATTGCTGAGGTGGTTGCCCTGCCCACAATGCCCGTATTGTTCAAGAATATTTGAACAATACTTCTCCCAACCGTTTAATTAGTGGATATGGAACTATTTTGTGGCCCGGTAGATCACCAGATCTTTCTCCCAATCATTTATTTTTGTGGGGTTATGTAAAATCGAAAGTGTATGGATAACCATACACTTATTACTTAATCATCACTTCGTCGCGTCGCGTCGTCTATCGACGAGCCGGCCGAGGTTGCCATATTTCAACCATAAAGCTCTTGCCGCGAGTAATAAACAAATTAACAACCTGTATAGTATTTATTATGATTACTAAATCGGAATTAAAATATGACTCTAAAAATATTAAATTTGTATTAAGAAGTCTTTAATAAATAGTATACAGGGTGGTCCGAACTGTATTCCGGAAGCTTCGGCAATATATTCTGCAGATAAAAATAAGTAAAAAAGTTCGTATAAATGTTTGTCTTAAAATGCTTAGTTTCGGAGATACAGGATGTAGAAGTTTCATTTTTATTTCGATTTTTTCAAAATAATTTCTGAAATAACGTCACATCATGTCAAATATTTGGATGAAAATTGGTGTCTGGGAGTTTTTTGACATGGGAAATTTGATATGTCAATATGACTCCCACTAGTAGAGGGCGCTACCTACAAATTTTTTAACTGGTTTGAAGAGTAATAATTTTCGTCCGTACCTGTATAAAACTACTGGGCAAAAAATATATATTCACGACGTTTTTTACGTAAAAAAGGTCTCTTGGTAAAAACCGCTACGAGTAAAGGTTTTCGAGATATTTGGAGTTGAAATTATCAATACCTGTCATCATTGACATAAATAATTAAACTTATTGACTAAATAGTTATTAGACTGATATCATAAATTTGAAATGTTTTTGACATAAGAAATTTGATTTTGATGTCAATATGACTCCTACTAGTAGAGAGCGCCACCTACGTGTGTTTTAACTGCTTTGAGGTGTAATAACTTTTTGTCCGTAGCTGTATAAAACTACCTAGCGAAAAAATATACATTTCTGTGATTTTTTACGTAAAAAATATCTCTTTGTAAAAATCACTACGAGCAACCGTTCTTAAGATATTTAGAATGGAAATAGTAAATACATGTCATTATTTAAGAAAAATAAACACGTTGAGTAGATAGTTATTTCACTGAAATAATAAATTTGGGAAATTTTTATTTTTTTAAATTAATCATAAATTTTTCTGCAAAAAATGACGATAAAACAGTTTCTGTTGAACATTGAGTGAACGCCATTGTCATAAAGAGTTGGAAAACAGATGAAAGAACTGTATATTTCTTTTTCTGGTCCCTTATGTAGTGCCAGTTATCAGTTTTTATGAAACGTAAATTGTGCATGTGATATGTTGAAAAAGACAAATGAACGAATCGTAGGAGTCGATTCAATATGAGAAATTGAATCGTGTGATTCGACACATCATATCAATCCCTTGTTTTCCCTGTTGAAGACTCAATTCTCCTGAGTAAATAAGACATCATCGGGCTGAAAATGGCCGCCGAAGAATAAAGGGCATGTAAAGAACAAAAGTTCGGTCTGGCTGGTTTCTAATTTACTTGAAAACGAGCGGTGGCCTTCCGGCGGCACAAAGGAGAGAGCTTATGAATACGTAATCCGTTGAAGAGGCAAACTTCTTGTAATTAGCACTTTTTATATGAAAATCCCTTTAAATGAGAAAAGAGCTGCGAGCTCGCGGAAGAGATCTTTCTCGAATAAGACTAATTTCCAAGGAAAATTTCATGTTACTCGAGCGGTAATGGCCTGGATTCGTTTACAGCGTGGCACAAAAACATTAAGAGTGTCATAATTACTTATGCTAATAAATACGTTTAATTTTAATTAAGTAAATAAGATTTAGTCAAGCAAAATTTATGTATACACACACCGAAAAAGTCTAGGGATATTACAATTTTATCCAGCCATCGTCAGTAATTTTATTATTTGTATTTCTGATAAAATTAAATTAAAATAAATAAATAGTTTACAGGACGTATTGGAAATAAAAATGCGAAATTTACCGAATTTTTCAAATTTACCTTGATTTTTATTGAACTCAAAAAAATACACACATTTTTTTTTATTCTAAACTGTGAATTAAAAAAAAAAGATAAAACCATTTTTACTTAATAAAGGGTATGGCCTCCTCTCTGGCCCGAACCAGATTCCTACGAGTTTCACGAGGCATACCCATTCTCGGTCTAAACAGGTCTAAACAAGAATTTTTTCTTGTTTGGACCGCGTCCCATACGTGCTCGATGGGGTTGAGGTCAGGAGATTGTGCCGGCCAGGGTAAGATGTTTAATTGATGAGCATTGATAAACTCACTTACCACTCTGGCTGTATGAGGCCGTGCATTATCATGCATGAGAATGAAGTTTCTCCCAAAATCATTGGCATATGGTAACACGGCAGGCTCAAGTATTAAATCACGATATGTGATTCCTGTTAGAAACCTTTCAAGAAAAACGAGATCGGTTTTTCGGCCTAACTGGACTCCTCCCCAGACCATAACTGTTCCACCTTGATAAGGGTGCACTTCCTGAACATGATCCACCCGAATAAGATTTCCCGCTTCTCTCCATACTATAAGCCTTCTCGAATCCGGATGAATTCCAAAGCGTGACTCATCCGTGAAGAGAATATTGGCCCACTGTTTATTCGACCACTGAACATGATCTTGAGCCCATAAATATCGTACCTCTCGATTTCCTCTCGTTAAGGGTTGAGCTCTCCAGGGGCGTCTGCTTCTTAAGTTGACCTCTCTTAATCTATTGCGAATAGTGTCAAGACTAACGGTTACATTATGTGTTTCCGGGAGAATTAAACTAAGCTCTGGTGCTCTAAGAGGCGGTCGGCGTCGAGCATTTAATTGTAAAAAATGATCTTGCTGAGGGGTAGTAATGCGATGTCGCCCTGTGTGCCTTTCAGCAACATCACCACTTTCACGGTAGCGTGCACCTAATCGCGATATTACACTTTGCGTTGTATTTAATGCTCTAGCTACGTCGATTTGGCGCATTCCAGCTTCGAGCATACCCATAACTCTCAACATTTCGTCTCTGTTAAGATGTCTACGCTCCATAATGTCGTTTAATATTAAACAGTGATATTTAAATGAATTCTGGGCAGTTATCATAAAAACATAGCCAGTACAGGTTAAATTCGAACAATTGATGCTAGGTGCTTTTTATACATTTGACAAAAAATGCACAAACACTTCTGCAAATGTCCCAAATTTAGAAATAACTAGTGTGACTACTTCGTTTCAATCGAAGTAGAAAGAACCGGCCTACAAATATGTGGTTGTTTATTCAAAACATTTATTTTTAACTTTAATAAAATGATATCCCTAGATCTTTCCGGTGTGTGTATTATATTTATATACGGGTGCGTTTTAAAAGTGGCTCATCCCTATAACTTTTTTTTATTTTTTTTAGATAAAAACCGAGATTTGGTATGTTAATATATGACATCAATCTGGATTGATTGACGTATTCAGTTGTTTTCGGTTACTTCCTCTAAAACCGGAAATGACTACAACTTTTGATTTTTATATAAATGGCACCCTTGGTATTTTGTTACTTTATTCTTTAATAGAAAATGACACTCTGAATAGAATACCATATCATATATCAAATAATAATAATCATGTATCAACTTTTCACATTTTAGAATATGGTTGATTTGAAATTGCAACATGTCCTTCGCAACGATAATTTGACTCGAAATACCAAGTGTGTGGTACCGAATTATCCGCTTAAAAATTAGTGTTTTTGGCACACGGCCATGGCACTCTAGATAGAATTTAAAATAAGATTTTGTTTTAAGCGAGAATGTCAAAAGTTGACATATGTTTTGTTATTCTATTCAGAGCTTCATTTTCTATCAAATAAAGTAAAAATACACCTACCGAGGTTGCCATTTAAAAATCAAAAGTTGTAGTCATTCCCGGTGAAACAGAAGTGACCCAAAAAGATTGATGTAATGGACGTAATCAATCCTAATTTATGTCATATACTAACATACCAAATCTCGTTTTTTTATCTGAAAAATAAAAAAGTTATAGGGGTGAGCCACTTCTGAGACGCACTCAGTATAGTATTGATTTGTTTCTTTGTATCAATACCCCAGATTGATAAAACTTAGAATTGATAAATCATATACGTCAGTCTACGGCTTGTCTACAAAGACTAAACAACATGTGTAGAGTCTATCGCCTGAAAATGAACCCTAAGAAAACTAAATTTATGATAATCACTAAGAGAGAACATGTCCAAGCCAATGTTCTAATAGATGATATATACACCTATGGAGAGAGTACAAAAATATAAATATCTAGGCAGTTGGTTGACCGAAAACTTGGATCAATCAGCAGAAATAAAAGCTCGAATAGAAATAGCCAGAGCATCCTTTGTAAAACTCAAAAAATGTCTCTACAGTGGAGACATCAACTTAAAGCTTAGATTAAGAATGCTAAGGGGTTACATATTTGCAACTCTACTCTTTGGTTCGAGGCTTGGACACTTGAAAAGGCCGAAATGGAGAAGCTTGAGGCCATCGAAAGATGGTGTTATCGGTGTATGCTGAGGATTGCATGGACTGACAAGGTTACAAATGTAGACCTGCGACGCAGAATTCAGAAGGACGAAGGGGTGATTAACACCTTTAAAAAAAGAAAACTCGGGTATTTTGAACACATAATGAGAGGACCTAAATATGCCCTGCTGCAGAACATAATAGAAGGAAAGATAAAGCGCAGAAGGATCCAAGGAAGAAGAAGAACATCATGGCTCAAGAATTTGAGAGAATGGTTTGGAATGACTTCAAACCAGTTATTCAGAGCAGCCGTTAACAAAGTTAGAATTGCCATGATGATTTCCAACCCCCATTAGGAGATGGAACCCCAAAAAGAAGTTTTGCTTTGTTTGTAACTGTAATTTTATCTTTTTTTATTATCTTTTTTTGAAAAATCTATAATTCGACTTGAGACTATATTTTAATCATAGTAAGATAAAAATTCTAAATACGATTGATCGTTTGATATTATACAGGGTCAGTCTTAAATAAGTGCAAATATTTTCAGTGCTGGCAGATTTTGATTAAAAAAACATATTTTTCGCTAGTCCTAAATAACGGAGTAATTTTACTTCGAAAATTTCCAAAAAAAAAAGATTTTTTGCTTAAAATTTGAGAACCACTGGATTTTTTCTTGGTTTTCTTTCTTGTATATTTACTCTACTACCTATGTTGGTATATTATCAACAAATTATCGTTTTTAACTAAAAACTAATTCAATTATTTTTTTTTGTGAAACAAACCTCATAATCGTGTTTGTGTGGTCGAAATATAATACCCCTAAAAATATTTGCACTTGTTTAAGATTCACCCTGTATATTGTTCTGATTCATTTTTTTGTAGATATAACTCTTAATATATCATGAAAAATTATCTTAATAAAATTTTATATTAAATCTGAAAATAAACGATTGGTTTTCTTTTATTTTGCATTTTATTTATGTTGTTGGGTAAAAAAAAACTATTAAAAATATCCTTGTTAGCATTTTTTTTACCCAGTAGTTGTTTTTAAAATTATACAGAGTGGCCCATCGAAAACGTTCCGCAAGGCATAACGGCCAGAGTAAATTTTTTTTCAGAAAATTTAAAAACACGTCAATTTTGTTTGTGAGGGGGACTTTTGCCACAAAAATGATTGCAAAATCTTCAACTCTCTAAGCAGGGGTGTCATCCCCCAATTTTTTTCAAATGGGAAGGGGGGTCAAGTCATACCGCAATGAAAAGGGCTTTCTATTCTCTATACTTTCCCGCTTCGTTTTTGAAAATCGGTCGAGTCATTGAGAAAATATGAAGGATTGAAATTTGAAAAGTTTATTTAAACATTTATCAGAGTAAATGATAAGGATAAATTCCTTCGACAAATTTGCTGTTTTTTCTTATTATTTCTAGATGTTGATGCATTTTTTCACTTGCCACAAGGTTGAACGATCAGGTGCGGTAGTTGCTAGATAGCTGTTCTGTGACTTATGCGTTGAAGTTCTTCTCAATATCGTTAAACTTTTTAACAATTATGGTGTACTCACTTCCAGAAAAAGTGGAAATAATCGAACTTTATTTTAAAAATAGTGAATGTGGCAATGGGTCGACCAATGGGGTTGCGCAGATATTCAATGAACGCCATCCTGACAAACACCTTTATGGCAAAATTGTTCGCGAGTTAGTAGCAAAATTTCGCGAAACTTTTTCCGTTATGAATAAAAAGAGACAGAGGGAAAATCCTGTAGTAAATGAAGCTATGGAGGTATTCGTATTGGGCCAAGTTGCCATGGATAGTACGCTGAGTACAAGAAAATTAGCCAATGAAACCAGCGTGAATCGTACAAGTGTCCAAAGGATATTAAAAAACACAAGTTCCACCCGTACAAAAAAATTCAGTTGGTACAAGAACTCAACTAAGACGATTTTGATCGTCGCTTGCAATTTTGTGAAACTATGAGTGAACGAGTGGCCAATGATAATAATTTCCTATTTAATGTGTGTTTTTCGGATGAGTGTACTTTCTTTTTGAACGGTGTAGTTAATCGGCACAACTGTCGGTACTGGGCTGGGGACAACCCCAGGGTTTTTCACGAGATGCACACACAAAGCCCTCAGAAATTGAACGTGTTGGCTGGCATTTTTGGAAATTCTATTGCAGGTCAGTTTAACGATATTGAGAAGAACTTCAACGCACAAGCTATCTAGCAACTACCGCACCTGATCGTTCAACCTTGTGGCAAGTGAAAAAATGCTTAAACATCTAAAAATAATAAGAAAAAACCTCAAATTGGTCGAAGGAATTTATCCTTATCACTTACTCTGATAAATGTTTAAATAAACTTTTCAAACTCAAATTTCAATCCTTCATATTTTCTCAATGACTCGACCGATTTTCAAAAACGAGGCGGGGAACTATAGAGAATAGCTTTTTATTAACTCTTTTCATTGCGGCGCCACTTCATCCCGCTTTCCATTTGAAAAAAGTTGGGGGATGACACCCCCGCTTAGAGGGTTGAATATTTTGCAATCGTTTATGGGGCAAAAGTTGTTCCCCGCACAAACAAAATTGACCTGTTTTTGGATTTTTTGAAAAAATAAATACCCTGGCCGTTATGCCTTGCGGAACGTTTTCGATGGGCCACCCTGTACATAATTTTCGCTACCTTAATTTCTAAAATTATTTCTAACATTATTTATAAAGAAATAAAGCTGCTAATGAATTTAAATTTTGAAAAGTAGAACTTTTCTATTTAATTAAAAGTTATCGTTACTAACTTTTTAGTTGAAATTATAAAAGTATTAGTAAAACTAAAAGTTTTGGTACACCCATTTGCCGTAAGTTAAAAAGATTTCTACTCTAAATCTCAAATTTTAATGAAACTTTTGAAAATTTTTATTCTGGTTTCAATTTTTCCGACAATCTAAATATTTGAGTACAAGTTTAATATTTGAACGAACTTTGGATGAAGTTGTATGTAATTATTAACTTCTCCACTTTTATAGTTTCTCTGAAAAAAAAACTTTTATTTCAAAGTAAAAAAAAAGTAAAATTTTTAAAGTAGTGCAAAAAATAACTTATCCAAAAAAATCCTTTATGGATATTTCGCCACTGCACTGCAAGAAAAATCTACAAAATAAAATAGTTATTTTTTGTAAACACTTCTGCGTTAAACCTAAACGGACGCTGCTTGTCAGAAGTTGTGTTTACAGTAATAAAAATTTGTCTAACAAAGAAAAAAATGATCAGGCAAATTTTTATTACTGTAAACCCAACTTCTGACAAGCAGCGTCCGTTTAGGTTTAACGCAGAAGTGTTTACAAAAAATAACTATTTTATTTTGTAGATTTTTCTTGCAGTGCAATGGCGAAATACCCATAAAGGATTTTTTTGGATAGATGAATCCGCCACATAGATATAGACATTTTTTAAAAAATAACTTATATACAGGGTGGCCCGAACTGTATTCCGGAAACTTCGGCGGCATATTCTACAGATAAAAATAAGTAAAAAAGTTCGTATAAATGTATGTCCTAAAATGCTTCGTTTCGGAGATGGTGTAGAAGTTTCATTTTTATTTCGATTCTTTCCAAATAATTTATGAAGTAACGTAAACATTTGGATGAAAATTGGCGTGTGGTAGTTTTTTGACAAGAGAACTTTAATTTCGATGTCAATATGAGTCCTATTTGTAGGGGGCGTCACCTACATGTGTTTTAACTGTTTAAAAGTGTAATAACTTTTTGTCCGTACCTGTATAAAAATACTGAGTGAAAAAAATTACATCTCCGTGACTTTTTACGTAAAAAGCGTCTCTTGGTAAAAATTGGTACGACCAACCGCTTTGAAGATATTTAGAATGGAAACAGTCAATACATGTTATTATTGCCAAAAAATAAACATGTTGAGTAGATATTTATTTGACTGAAATAATAAATCTCAGAAATTTATATATTTTTTAAAATAATCATACATTTTTCTGCGAAAAAATGATGATAAAATAGTTTCTGTTGACACAAAAAGATTTCAAATTTATGATTTCAATATAATAACTATTTAGTCAACGTGTTTAATTTATGTCAATGATGACACATGACAATGTATTGATAATTTTGATTTCAAATATCTCGAGAACCATTACTCGTAGCGATTTTTACCAAGAGAACTTTTTTACTTAAGAAAGTCATAAATGTATATTTTTTACTCAACAGTTTTATATCTTTTATTAGATACTGACAAATTGTTATTACTCTTCAAACCAGTTAAAAAATATGTAGGTGGCGCCCTCTACAAGTAGGAGTGATATTGATTGTAAAATCAAATTCCTCATGTCAAAAAACTCCCAGGCACCAATTTTCATCCAAATATTGACGTTACTTCAGAAATTATTTGGAAAAAATCGAAATAAAAATGAAACTTCTACACCCTGCATCTCCGAAACGAAGGATTTTTTGGACAAAGACGAAGTTTTGCACGAGGTTAGCTACATCCTCTCTGTATACTCTTGGTGATAAAATATTCAAGTAAAAGCGTTTTAACCTCATTAATGGAATAATTCAAACTCATGAGAGCGACAACGCTTGTCTGGTTGCTGAACCAAGTTCACTGCGAAATTCATTTCGACAATTCGTTTAAAATTTCGACTACATGGATTTTTGTATCCGCACCACAGTTAGAACGTTAATTTTAAATGTATTGAAATGTTTTACCCTACAAAAAAATTTTGCGCTCGAGTTTTTGTTGATTTTTTTTTCATTAATTTTATTTATTTACAACGTACAGCATAAAAATATGTGAACAATTAATTGTGAAGTGACAAAAACTATTCTAGTAGAAATTAAATGGGCCCTGATTTTTTTTATTTAAATTAATTTTGAATGCATGTTCAGGAAAGTACTGGTTCGTAATGTATTTTTTCGATATGTTAATGCATACATATTTTTTTATACTAGAGTTCGCACAACGCTCAATGGAGCGAAATATGCTGGGAATAACCAAGAGAGATTGTAAATGAATAGAGTGGATATGACAAAAGACCCAGGTAATAGATGTCATCCATAGAATGAAATCCTTTAACTGGCAATGGGCAGAACATCTGGCAAGAAGGACAGATAACAGATGGACCACAAAAATTATAGCATAGTACTAAAAGGAATCAAGAGACCTAGAGGAAGACCAAACTTGAGATAAGACCATGATATTAGAAAATTAGCAGGGATAACTTGGGATCGCATAGCAAACAATAGACAACAGGATCCATTGTTTACCCCAACTACAATACTCAGCAAGATACTACAACTACTTGGAATACAAACACACAACTACAACTACAATTATTAGTTCAGCCACTGAGGATTTTTGCTTGGAAAAAAGTCCGGAAGTTTTGCAACTTTGCAGGTTTATAGGTTTTGGGGTCCCTAACTAAAGTCCATAAAATGCACATTTCCAGACTTGCCGCCGACGCCGCCATCTTGCGAAGATGGCGCCCAAAACCGGTATTTTATGAATATCTCGAAAACTATGCGTTTTTCGCGAAAATTTGAAGGGAGCAAAATTAAAGACAATAAAATTTCCTATAAAAAAGGTTTTACGAAAATTTTCGCTAAAGTCAACCGTTTAGACACAAAATCCCTGGACATTTTACAATTTTGCGTAAAATTTGATATATTATGTATAGTCGATTTTCCGAAATCAAATGTTGATTGGGGTTCACTAAAACTAGTTTTAGTTTAGTTTCTTCAATTTTGTGACTAAACAGTGGCGTATCATTAATTCGCTCATTAATTTATGAATAATTAATTTTAATTATTGAAAATGTGTACTTGTTTCCACACCACCCAAGAGGTAAAGTATATGGCGTGTTTATTTTAACGTAGTCTCCCCGGAGGCCTACTCCACTAGATAAATTAAAAACTTTAACTTATCTGCACAAGCCCGACGGATCTGGCTCATTGATGTCAAAGTCGATCGTGTCTGCTGTGCTGGGCTCATCAGGGTGGTCTCTCAATACGTCCAACTCTTCATATTCAGCCGCCAGAGGGATATCTACAGGCAAGTTCAACTTCTCTTCATCGGATTCGTCGAGTGACACTTCAGTGACGTTGTCACAGGATTTCCCATTGCAGTATGCACAAATCATTGAACATTTTAATCCTGCTTTTCTGCATCCGTACGCTTTACCATAGTTGTTGGTTTTGCATTTACAGGATAAAAATGCCAACAGGGATTTTCGAGCTGGATTTTTCACCGTTGTGACTTGAGTAATGACTGTTTTTGTGTTCTTCCAACCCCATTCTTCGGCATCTTTGGTACAAGCAGACCAATGCTGAACCTGGTGGTATGTTCGCATTGAATGCTGTCCAGCACGACAATTAATTATTCATAAATTAATGAGCGAATTAACGATACGCCACTGTTTCATGACAAAATTGAAGAAACTAAACTAAAACTAGTTTTAGTGAACTCTAATAGACATTTGATTTCGGAAAATCCACTATACATAATATATCATATTTTACGCAAAATTGTAAAATTTCCAGCGATTTTGTATCTAAATGGTTGACTTTAGCGAAAATTTTCATAAAACCTTTTTTATAGGAAACTTTATTCTCTTTAATTTTGCTCTCCTCAAGCCGGCGGCAAGTCTGGAAATGTGCATTTTATGGATTTTAGTTAGGGACCCCAAAATCTATAAACCTGCAAAGTTTCAAAACTTCCTGACTTTTTTCCAAGCAGGCCCCTTTTTTGATCCCCAATGACTGAACTAAATACTCAACAACTAGATACTCAATGCTCAACAAATGGAGTATATAAATATGTGAGGGAGTCTACACCATAATTGGAAATGATTCAATAAGCTGAAAATGATGATGATGACATATTTTCTTAAGGATTATGGCATGGTTCTCCATGTTGTCAAATTCGAATACTGAGATAATCAAATCTTCCAGGTTAACCGGAAATGACTTTATTCTGTATACTTTTAGCATATTTGCATAAATAATAAAATTGATTTTTATTCTTATGTGGATATATCAAAGCCAAAGTTAGCAACTAAAAATATTTGAAGCGTATGAAGCGTTTAATAGATTTGTCCTTTTCGAGAGCCTTATTTCAAGCTCAAGCGCATTAAAAATTAAACGCATTTCCAACTCTATAAAACAAACGCTTAAAAGTAAATACTGCCAAAGAGCTGATAAAGAAATTAATGGCCTTAAAAGGGAAACTATGTCGTGGAGAACGTATTGTTTTGTTTAGAACGACATTGCAGATAAATTCCGAAGATATTGTTTCTAGCTCTGCCAAGTCCTGTTTTACTACAAGATGTATACTGAAATGCGAATAAAAAGTAGAATAGTTTTGAAAATACTAGAAGTTCAACTTGGATTTCGAGTGGGATTGGTAAATAAAATGTCTTGGTAATTACTAAAAGTATTTCAAATTCTATTTTATTTTCAATACGAGAATAAATCTATTGAAAAACAATGTACAATAGAAAAATAGTAAATCGTAATGAACATAGATTGTGAAAATGCATTAAATTATTTGTCAATTTTATTTTATAAACATTAATTTATGAGAGGTAATTATTGGTCTAATCCACTGCAACCTGTAAATGTCTAGCCCTCTTCTGATACTTAAAAGAGGACTAGATATCCATAAAAGTCTTGCAACTTGGAGATTGAACCATTACCAAGGTCTCCTTTTTTATACATTTATTTTTTTATACATTTACCAAGCCACCGCACTGACAGAATATGTTCTACCATTTCTCTTTTGGATCAGTACATGACTTTGTCAATCCCATCAGCTCTAAATGCCTAATTATTAACTTGTAATGTCCCCGCAAGTTCGGCAAGTTTGCAATAAATTTTGGTGTTCTTCCCGAAATGAACCTTTCCATCTTCTTCTGCTCTGGTAAAGTTTTCCACTATTTTAGAGACTTTTTGGTTACCCACTCACTGACTGTCTTGTGGCCTGCTTTTGTGGAATTTCAAAAGGGTTTCATATTTCATCTGCCATTTTGTATGGAAGTACCTTGTCGCATGGTTATGGAATGGAACTCTGGACCCTGAAAATGACTTAACCTTTCGGAGGTCGCGCTTTATTTGTTACATGAAAGGGGGTCGCGCGTCTACTGCGAGTTCGCATGCTAAATTCAAGAGGTCTTAAGCGTTGCTAGCGGTGTAAAGACATAAGATACTATGATAATCAAAATAACAATTAATTATTTACTTGCTTCATTACAAATAGCAAAAATAAACATAAAATATATGACATAAAACACGCCAAAAAAAGTAATAAATATTATTCGAAAACAAAAGTAATTAATAATAATGAAAAATCAATCCGTATAACAGTGATTACAAAATATTTGTGTGTGCTCAAAACATACGAAATTGTGACACTGTACAGGGTGGTCGAAATTGGTCTGTTTTAACAGAGAAAACCTATTTCCTGACTAGAGAGAGCAAAACCGACATAGTTGTCATTGGCTCGATTTCTGAGACACATTTAATGGCGTAAACCGCCTGTTGATATTTTCACTGCCAACTGAGATACGGGGACTTTTTGAATTTTTTACCATTTGGAAAATTGCTCATAACTTTTGTATTTCGCGGAATAATAAAATTCTGTACAAACGTTCTTAAGGCACTTAATTAAGCACAATTCAGTGGCGTAGTCAGTTTTTTTCTATACTTTTTTTTTTCTTTAGCTCTTTTTGTCAGAAATGATAAAAAATATAATTTTTTAAATGGAAATCATAGTTGGCTATGAACTTAAAAAAATGCTGGCGTTTAACCCTTTCCAACGATATAAAGTTATGTGTGGAATTTCTAAGAATGAGAGAAATATTAGGTTTTTATCTTTGTATCGAAGCGGGCCTTGATTTTGTGTTGACCTAGTTGCCTAATTATATTTTGTCACAATTTAATATTCTATAATTTTATTTATCTGCATAATTAAATACTTTTGAAAAGGTAAATCAACATTGTATATTAGTATAACCAATTATAATTAAAACGCCAGGGACGCCAGAATTTAGAGAGTATTGGATTGGAAAAAGGGGCTATATATCTTGGCCTGCTAGGTCCTGTGATTTAACTAACTCCTTTGGACTTTTATTATGGGGGAAATTAAAAGACCTTATATATACGGGAAGAACCATATTTTTAAAGAACATCTTTGATGGCTTTTTTTAGAAAACTATATTCACTCAGTCACTCAAAACATACGTTTTTTAGTTTTGTTCATTGTTTATTGTATCGATTTCGATTGTAATTACTAATGCTAATGTAGAATGTTAATTTACCTTCTCAAAAGTCTTTAATTATGCAGATAAATAATAGTATAGAATACAGTGTGATAAAAATAATTAGGCAAAAAGAAAGAAAAATTATATAAACACAAAATCATGGCCCGCTTCGATATAAAAATAAAAAACACAACTTTACAACCTAATATTTCTCTCATCTTAGAAATAGATACTCATAACTTGATATTTTTGGAAATGGTTAAACGCCACCATTTTTTTAAGTTCATAGCCAACTATGATTTCCATTTAAAAAATTATATTTTTTATTATTTCTGACGAAAAGGGCAAACACAGAAAAAAACTAACTACGCCTCTGGATTGTGCTTAAAAAAGTGCTTTAAGAACGTTTTTACAGAATTTTATTATTCCGTGAAATAAAAAAGTTATGGCCAATTTCCAAAATGGCAAAAAATTCAAAAAGACTCCGTATCTGAGTTGGCAGTGAAAATATCAACTGGCGGTTTACGTCTTTAAACATATCTCAGAAATCGAGCCTATGATATCTAGGTATGTCGGTTTTGCTCCATCTAGTCAGGAGATTACAGTTAACATTAGTTAAAACAGACCTATTTCGACCATCCTGTACAAAGAGCAACAAGTTGGTCTGTTATTACGACTATCAATTCTGTAGAGCCGATCCTCTGGTAATACTGTATTCAGTGCTTCATAATCTGAAATTTATTTTTCAGCATCAGAATTTATTTTGGACCCTTATCTTTCTATAATATCCACTTTTCGTTTTTTTTTTCATCGTCATGTTCAGTAGTTAATTTGCCATCTTCGTTCAAACAGTCTTGCATGATCTGTTGCAATATTTCTTGCAGAGTGCACCTAAAAAATGATACTTATTTAATAAAAAAAAAGTCGATTATTCGATTTTTTATCGCAATTTGCTGATTTTCCATTAAAACAAATCATTAAAATAACTTACCTTGTTCGACAATATAAAATTATTGATGTAAAAATAGTATCACAAAGGGTCGCGCGCGGACTAACACTCCTCATATGAGTATAAAATGATACTACCAAACCAAACCAAACTACCCTAAACGATGTGCAAACGTACACTTCTCATAAAATATCCAGAGACAGGAAGATACTTAACGGCGCAGCATCTGAGGTTTCCAGATTTTCGAATTATCGGGAAAAATAGGTACAACTGTGAGCCCGCGCGCGACCTCCGGAGGGTTAATGTAAAAAATTGAAATCTTTGAGGTATGGTTATTTCTTCTGATGCTGAAGATATCTTGGGCAGAGCACATATCAACCCAATACATATTATACCTCATAAATCAAAATAGAGAGCTTCTAAGTATATAAGTTAGAAAAAGAAAATCTAGGAATTAGTGGGGTTGCAGTCGGAAGGGTTTGATATAGAATTAATACACGTTGTTAATTGTCAAGCTTTCGGAATTTATTCATTCCTTCCTCAGGACACTGAAATGGAAATACATGTTATACAATTATTGTTATAAAAGTTAGGAAGAAAAAACTTACTTAACGCGGTACAAGAGGCTTTCATAAAAAAACTACATTAAAAAATTGGCTTGTATTGAAAACTCCACCGTGAAGCATCGCTGACCAGTCAAACACAAAAAAGAGAGGGCTCTCTTGGGGCGGGTAAGAGATAGATTTTCTTTCTCACTAGTTAGCCGAGACTACTTTCTGCCTAAGTTAGAAAAGATAATGTTGCCATATTTTTACCAATTCTCAGGAATGAAAAATGTCACTCATTACACCTTATCATCAAAAGTCAAATTAAAGGACAGCGACATCTAGGCAGAAGGCAGATGTGAATGTAAAGCATAAGAGAATGGGCAAGAATTAACGTTCAAACACTTGTCAGAATACCAGAAAACGAGAAGAATTTGCTTTACTTGTCATCAATCTTGGTTGGGAAGAGGCAGCTGAAGAAAAAGATGCATTTTTAGTTGCCTTTCTAGGTTAACATAATACTGGAAAATGTTTCCAGACTTTCAAATTTATTTGAAAAAAGTAATAAAGGATCGTTTTGTGCAATTATCCCCATTTCGGGCAATGTAACATAAAGTTCTGTTATATTTTTTTAATCTAATATGGACAAATCGTATAGGTTTTGAATAAAGTAGAAAACGCAAATAAATAAAAGCTATATCGGCATGCAATACACATTTTAGGGATTGCGGCAATCGTTACAAAATTACGTGCTTTGAACTGCGGTTTGCTGTTGTTTTTTTACGTGCGGTTGTTCTGGGCAGTTTTCTCCTAAATCAAAAAATTCGTGCTCGATAATCGGCAATCGAAAATGCTATATTGCGCAGTTTGTAGCAGAGGAAATATGAAAAAAGATATTGAAGTCTTATCGGGCTTCAATTAATACCTTTAATTCGGCATTACAGCGATGTTTGATTAAACAATTTAGAAAAAAAATAGATAGAAAAATTTTATTCAAAGTAGAGTAATTCAGTACTTTTTTTCCATAGCAACTGTTAAAATTGCCTTATATCTATCAAAAGTAGTAGATAAAATAGTACTTTAACCGCAAGGGTAGATTAAATGATACTTTAACAGCGAGGATAGGTTAAAAACTTTATTTCTTCTCGCACGTTTTTTAATTGCTTCCATTTTTGAAAATTTTTCTATTCCTTTTCATAAGTTATTCGGGATTTAAATGGAAGTAGTTTGGATATGGCGTTTGTCGCCTCAGCCTGAATATCTACTGGTAATTTACTTATTTCGTTTTGAGCCAGTTCTGGCTCCAATTCAATCAGCAATCGACACGAAAGAGAATTAAAAAATATTGACTCAAAACTGACAACTAAAGAGACAGCTTTATTTATTTGTCAACTTACATAGAAACCAAAGCCAACCCAGCGCAATATTTTTTCTACACGTAATAAATTCCTTGAAATAATAATTTCTGAATATTTTTTAAAACGTAGCTCGCTATGGAAAAAGATATTGTTTTATACACGACGATAAAATGGCATTTTATCATCTCCCGAAATTAATTTACTCGCGATTTCATCGCTCTTGAATTAATCTTTTCGGTCGACGATAAAATGCCATTTTATCGTGTTGTATAAAAAATAACTATTACTTGCTTTTAATTCGGTCAGTATGTACCACTTATTTTATTATCAACTATAAACTGGGTGGGTAACAATAATGAGTGAGTCATCTGACCGAAACGTTATGTAAATTAAAATAAATAAATACAATAGAAATTCTTGTAGGTTCAATCATTGTTTACCATGTTCAAAGAAATCAAAGTAGAAAGTTCTTTTAAATATTTCATGGAAAATTGGACTAGGTAAAATATTAAATTACAATAAAGAGGAATAATGTTTTGTCAATTTTTCATTGTTTTCTAATTTCTAAATACTTAATAGGCAATTCTAAATACTAAATATGCGTAAATACGCAAATTTAAATATTGAGAAATATTACAAAAAATATTGCAAAAGCCGCCTTATCCATTTAAAAAAAAACCTATTGACATATATTAATAGTAACCCTAAAACATATCGTGGAGGAATGCCCTGAAACAGCGTATAATGGCAGACCAGAAGATTTCCTATTGGAAACTTCAGAATCAATAGATTATATAAATTTGTTAAATGTTCGTTTGTAACTTTTTTTCTTTTTGTCATATACGTACTTTTTGTCTTAATATGCCATGCGCTAAATAAATATTCGCCCTAAAATCTATATAAACGTAGTCCCAAACTGACAAAAGTCGCCTATTCCTATATAAAATTTACTACAAATTACGTTACTGTAGCTAAATCCGTCTTATCCACTTATATTTGCTTTTTATTGTCATTATCGTTGCAAATCTCGCATTTATAATGTATAATGTTACTACTGACATTTTAACCATTTCAAATCCTTATCTAATTTTAGGATGCAAATATCTTGCTGTAGCAAAACCCGCAATATCCGAATTAATTTTGTGTTTTTTCTCTTTAAAAATTGAATACCAAATTTTATTTCTAGAAAAACAAATTACAAAACAATGTTTCCACTCAATGGACATGTTTTTTTTGTTGTAAAATAACGCTTCAAACATTTGCTAAAACAGTTTTTGTATATTATCTCGAAACAACTTTTTTGGGATAAGACGGGTTTTGCAACTTGAAACTTCATTATTTATTTCTTTAAAACTTTTTTTCCGTTTTAATAAAGATTGAGAATTTACGCCAATTGCGTCGTTTCTATATTAACCGTTAATATTTGACACATTTTTAGACTAGCGTGTACCAGCAACGTCGTCCGCGTCGAATTAATCATTTGTAATGGTGATGATAAAGCAAAGCAAGAATTTCCATTAACATACAAACTGGATAACATTTTCTCACATTTATGTCAGCATGAGAAAAAACAATATGGCGATATTATTATATAACTTGGTAATATTTGAGGGGTAGTTTCATCTCGTTGGAATTTGACTTTCGAAAAATCCGTTTGCCAAAACGTCAAACAGTTTAAGCAGAATTGTGGTTCAGAAATTACCCAACTTTTTGGAACACCCTTTATGATTTTTTAAAAAATTTCAAAATATTTAAAAAAAACAAAAAAATTATGCTCGTCCAAGCGTTTTCGCGAAAGACTAACCGTTTTTTAAATAACACATATTGTAATATTTGAGGGGCGTTTTCACCCTCTTGGAATTTGAGATTCGAGAAACCCCTCCTTATCGAACCTCTACACACTCTACACTCCACAGTCAATCCATTTGCCAAAAATCAGCTTTAAACGTCAAGCAGTTTAAGCAGAATCGTGATATATACTCAATGGTCATATTTTATGAAACACCCTGTATAAATTTATAAAAAATCTCAAAATATGTAAAACAACAAAATAAAATATACGTGTTTAAGAGTTTTTCCGAAAAACTCACCGGTTTTTAAATAAAAAATATTTTAATATTTGAGGGATAGTTTCACCCCCTTAGAATTCGAGTTTCAAAAAATCCCTTCTTATCGAACCTCTACACCCTAAAGTCAATCTGTTTCAAAATCAGCTTTTTAAGCCAAGCGCTTTAAGCAGGATCGTGATTAATCAATGACCAGATTTTTCGAAACACCCTGTATACATTTTTAAAAAATCTTAAAATATGTAAAAAAACAAAATAAAATATACGTGTTTAAGCGTTTTTTCGTAAACTTCGCCGTTTTTTAAATAAAAAATATTGTAATATTTGAGGGGTGTTTTACCCTCTTAGAACTGGAATTTCGAAAAATCCCGTCTTATCGAACCTCTACATCCTAGATTCAACCTGTATGCTAAAATTGAGCTTCTTACGTTAAGTGGTTTGAGGAGGATCGCGTGATTAATCAGTATGTCAGTCACTTAAGGATTTTATACAGGGTCCGGCAATAGTGCGTCGGGCATCTGTAGCTCCTAGAATAAAAAACTTGAGAATTTTGTTTTAGTCCATACCTAAAGAATGTATGAGGATGTATTTCCGGAAAATATTTTAACTTCTTTAGGGTGGCTCAAAAAAGTGTGGGTGAATCTGGGTGATTTTTTTTAAATGGAACACCCTGTATATTATTGCATTTTTGGCTTCCTTTCAGATCACTTTACATAATCCTAAGATATGAGTAAATCTATTTCGATAGTTTCAGAGATATTAAAAAATAAATCAAAAATATATATTTTTCAACCCTTCTTAAAAAAATATTAAAAATACAGGAACTGTTCTGAAATCAAAATTATATTAGATATTTATTTTAGATGGTCTGTTCTTACTTTGCTATAAATATGGTAATCGTAAATCATACAGGGTGTTCAATGTTTTACGCCAAACTTTCAAAAATATAAAATAATTTTTCTTCGTTTTTTTAAATGGAACACCCTGTATATTATTTTTTTATTTGATTGAGAATTAAAAAATAAAATTTTTTTGTATTTAAAGTATTTCAAAATTTTTAATAGTTTTCCGGATACACGCAGTATTATTTCATATGGCGCTTTCAATGGCAAAATACGAGAGAAAAATCATTGGGTGGCTTTGATAAAAATTTACTGTGGAAAATGCCATATGAAATACAAACCCGGGAATATCTACGAAACCGTTAAAAATTTTGAAATACTCTAAATACAAAAAATGTTCATTTTTTAATTCTCCATCTATTGAAAATGTTCCATTTAAAAAAACAAAGAAAAATCATTTTATATTTTAGAAAGTTTGGCGTAGAATTTTGAACATCCTGTATGATTTACGAATTCCATATTTATAGCAAAGTAAGAACAAACCATCTAAAGTAAATATCTAATATAGTTTTGATTTCAGGACAGTTCTTGTATTATTAACAATTTTTTTAAGAAAGGCTGAAAAATATATAATTTTTATTTATTTATTAATATCTCTGAAATTATCGAAATATATTTACTCATGTCTTAGGATTATGTAAAGCGATCTGAAAGGAACCCAGAAATGCAATAATATACAGGGTGTTGAATTTAAAAAAAATCATCTCGATCCACTCACACTTTTTTGAGCCACCCTATAGAAGTTAAAATATTTTCCTAAAATACATACTAGTACATACTTTAGGTTTGCACTTAAAGAAAATTCCCAAGTTTTTTATTTTAGGAGCTACAGATGCACGACGCACTATTGCCGGACCCTGTATATTAGTATATAGTGTGACCAACGGATCTGTAGCTACGGGGTATCGGCAGGGGAACGCAGTTGTAAACAAAACACGCCCAATTTCATTCATAAAATAGGCATGGGCGTACGCTGTTATATGAAAATAATGTGTATCATAAATATAATATTCCGATTAATATTTTTTTTCAAAAAACTTTATGCTGTTTGAATCGTTACTGTTGAGTTAGCAGATAAACACTAAAAGCTTTTATTAAAGCTCCCTTAAATATTTTGAATCATTTTATTATTGTGTTGTCAATATAATAGAAGAAATAATTACAGCTGGGGGTTGGAACCTTTGGTGTTACACAGCAAAATAAAACACGAAATCAGTACAATATACCAAAACACTTTTAATTTTACACTGGACGCACGTTTCGCTAACCATGTCTGCCATCAGCAGATGATCAAGACTGAGTCTTGTGGTATATTTATTTATATATCTGTACTAACTATATTTTTTTCTATAATACATAATTTTAGATATAACTATTTCCAGCAAAAAATTTTTGCAACCGAACTTTGGAAGCGCAAACAAAACATAATTTTACTCACCAATATTGCCTATTACACCAGATATGGTATCGCTCCGCCAGCACTTTTTAAAGGTTAGGTCATTGTCTACCCATATGTTTCATCCAAATAGATAATACTTGGCTATATCTTCGAATTTCGCGTATATATTTATATCTCTCTCTGCAATATAATGGGCCGCTCCACTAATATTTATCTGTTATTTTGACATTTACGCCAAAAAAAATCATTTGATTTTAATACCCCCCTAAGCGTTTCCCTGCCAAAGCAAAATTCGATTCTTCCTGCAATTTTTGTAAAAATTTTATAATTGTGGGGACGAGTTTGAATTCGAGATAAAATCTATTTATCAAGTTCCTGACCACTTGGAAAAAGTCGTCGAGCTTTTCAACAGCAGTCTCGCGTGGTCGTTTTTTTCCAGGGCTGGATATCATTTTATCGGGGTTAGTTTACAGCCTTTTTTTATCTTCTGTGTGAATTGTTTTATAGGCGATACGCTAACTCCGGTATAAAGAGATATCCGCTCAAGTTTACGTTTAAGCGGCAATTTAAGCGAACTCTCTGTAGCTTCTTCGTCGCAAACCCTATTATGAACACAAGGAAATAAACCAAATGAGATTTCATCCACGTTTATTTGTATTTATTTTAGTTTAGCTAAAATATTTAGGTAAAATGTGTGCTTTTCATTTTAGCCAATATTTAATTTTAATATTCTAATTATTATATTATTATTATTCTACTTACCTATATAAATTAGCTATTATTTCTCTTGTCTGGCTATGTAGCGTCTTACCCTTAACAAATTTATTCATTTTAAAACACAAATATACGATTAAACTTGATATTAATAATTAAAAACTACGAACGAAAAACATTATAAGATAACAAAACAATAAAACACAACTTAACTATCAAATATACGAAAAATATAGGAATAAAGTTTAGGATAACCGGTATAAAATAATGAAATAAAGTAATAATGATCAAAAGAATGACACCGCCACTGGATATTTCAATAGTATTCAATATTCCTACTCTTTTCAGAAGAGACCGTGAAGTTGGGGATAAAGCAAACGAATAGGAAAGGCGTAAAAACCATGGCAACCGCGTGGTAACAAATCCTGTGACGTATCTCGCCAATCATGTTCGATGAATAGGCGGCCATGCGCGGCGATGCCGGTTTGCCAATGATATCCATGAAAAATCTTCAACTTTCATAATAAGCAGGTTATACAGAATGAAAGAAATAAGTTATTAAATAAAACATATCGAACAATATGAACTACATTAAAATTCCTTAGTAATATACGTCAGAATATATGCTGAACACATTATATATAATAAAAATATATTAAATTTATAGTTCATGTCTGGCAATTTTGCAATTTTATAGATAAACGTGGCAATATCGATTTTTTTTTCTCGCATTCCTTCCGTAGCTTCAGATCCGCTGGTCAAACAGTAGATATAGATTTTAATAAAAGAAATTTTGACAAAAAAATTTACTGTAGCTCGTAAGTTCAAAAGCTACCATGATGCCATTTTTTCCTCACATTATATTTTACATCCTTTAGTAACTTCTCTCGTATTTCGATCTGTTCTAAAACTGGTGCATGTTCGTTTGTAACAACTTGCCTCTATTCTGGTGTTTAAGTATGCAGTGCAAACAATTGAGCTGAAACGTTCCCTTTTGAATATTGTCCTAGTGTCCGGTCCTGGTGTCAACTTTGGAAACCGTATACGCAGAACTATATTTCAGATAAAGCGCCAACTTCTGTCTTCTATTTGTTGAGCAAATAGAACTTATGAGATAGTAAGTTAAGAGTACAATAAGATGATGAAATTCGCTTCTCTGTAAATATTAAACATTTTCTAGCGTATTGCAGATTTCTATTAATCTTCATAATGTACGTCCTCATATTAATCTACATATTATACTCTAATTTTTTAATATATACTCCCCGGGACAAAATTCCTAACGCCACTTTAAAAAGTTGACTAAGTTTGATGTTTCATAACATTATATTTTGTAATCCGATTTTTATGTTTATAGAATTAACGTGAAGATTTATTGGCATTACTTTTTATTATTTTAATGGCTTATATTCTTTGGTAAGGTGGGTTTATTCCAGGGTAAATCAAAACGTTGTTTTTAGCAACAAATTATCACCCTGTGGAAAAAATGAGATGGGCATTTTGGATAAAAAACAAACACTTTTCTGTAATCTTAGATGTATTCCTAACATTTCAATTTTCGAATTGTCTCATTATCTATATTCTTTTAATGAGCTACACATTTTTAAGTAAAGTTATTATTGAAATTTCAGAGATTCTTTTATTGATAAAAATAATAATTTTAATGGCGTGTATGTCCACCACTCGCAGCAATAACGGCTCAAGGTCTTCGTCGTACCGAATTAATAATGGTAGTTATTCTTTCTTGATCTATTGCTTAATAATTAATGTTACCAATAAGCAACCAGCATTTCTTTTGCATAGTCAAAATTTGTCACTCTAAATTTTACATAACCAAATTGTCACTCTAAATCGCAGTCTTTTTCAGACAGATGTCACATTATTCAATTCATTATTCGTTGTTAACAAAAGTTTCATTCATAGAAAAAGGAAATAAATCTATTTGATTGAAAACCCCGTCAAAATATATAATTGGTTTGGGTCGCGACCGTTGTACGCGATCTGGCGCTACTATAGCGGTTGCTAGAAACAACCGCCCCAAACAATAACATAAATAATTTTCTCTTGTCAAAGTCAGAATCTTCAAAAATTATTAAATCTTTCAAAATTTAAACCGCTCTCATTGAAAAAATACCGAAAAGTGTTTAAAGCCTCAATTCTCAAAGGAATTATTGCTATCTTGTGAGTTTAATTTAAATTTTACTTACTCAAACGCGTGATAATTGTGTAAAAGTGGCATTAAAAACTAAAAAATTGTGTTGTGAAGTGTGAACTGCAAGGACCATCATGGATCGTGGCATAACGTCGGTTTCCAATGTTTCATAGGTATTTCACATACATGTCCTTATATTAAATAAAGTTTCTTATATGCAACATACTGTATTTTATTTATAAAATTAAAAGAAAATAATAATAAATTTGAATAAATAATATTTAGTAACATAATTCCGGAAAAAGCCGAACCGAACCGAAATTATCAAAAGCTTCTGGTCGCGACCGTGGGAGAACCATAAACTCTCGAAAGCCCAAGTTATCGAAAACCCGAACGCAAGCGAACGGTAAACCGAATGGTCCCGATTGAAAGTTATCGAATCTCGGCTCCTCCCCTCGATCAGTAGTAATCTCACATGGCTCTTGTAAACGTTACCTAAAATTTGTATTTTAAACTGTAAACAAACATCAACGGAATTTGTTTTTGGTGAAAATATAAACTTAAAATACATTAAAATGTGGGATTATCTTGCGAAATTAGAACCTGAAACCTTAAAAATGTCGAATCGGTACAAACCAAAAAATTCATTCGTGAATAACATAGAAAATAGAAGCTCCTAATTTTGTTATTCAGATAATTAAATACATAATAATAGCACAAATAATAGCCCAGACTTCCCAGAGGAGTTTCAAAAGATACAAGAAACATGGAAATTATTAGTTGCATAGTGATTACCACTAGTTCTTACAATTTCCAGTAATTAAAAGCATATAAAAGGTTGGAGTTTGTTCATATATTTTAAGGCAAGATTTTGTCAGTGATCATGCAAGCCTCAAAGTTACAGGCCATATCCTTTTCAAAGCAAAAGTAAGTCTTATGATACACATTTTCCCAATATTTTTTCTATATTTATTGGTTCTTTTAGGTCAAAAATCAAGGTATGAATGGTATATAAACCTGAAGCTGAGATTTGTGTCAGTCCACTGTACTTGCCTGGAGGGGGTTTAGTAATACACAACCTGCTGTTGAAAGAATTTCAACATCAACAGAGACTATTATGTACCATAAACCATTATTTATAAATCAAAGTCATAATGATATTACTTCACTTTCAAAATAGGACTGAGTGAAGAATATTAACAGTTCGAAGCTTCACCAGCTGGTATTTTTTAGTGTACTCGAAGTTATTGTGATTTGTGATTGTGACTGGTTGAATTGAAATACTTATTAGTGTGTAAAATACTAATGCTTTTTTATATCCAACCGATTTTTACCTACTTCTTATGCTCAACAGTTTATTTTATTGTTCATTTCATCAGTGATTTAGTAGAGGAATAGGCTAATAAACAAGACAGTATTCTTCCCATGTAAATAAATATTTTGTTTTTCTTTATAAATAAGCTATTGTTAAAGTTATTTTATATAAAATACAGGGTGGTTAAAACATGTTTTTGTAATATGTAGTTATTATTAAAAAAATTGGTTTTGCTCTTTATTTTATCCTCTACGGTTTTGCCTAAAAATTTTAAATACTGCTTAGCTTTATTCGTTGAAGTTGAGGGAGTTTTATAAAATGCTTTTTTCTCTATGTCAAATAGTTTCTGAAATATAGTCGAGTGCAATTAATGGACTACTTCTGTACTTCAACAAAATCATCGTTCCAGATTATTTAAATCAGTAATTAATCTGGCATTTTTTTTAGTTACCAGAAAGGAGCAGTCTTTAATTACAATTTGCAATTCCACCATAAATCGACCAAATCCCAAAACAGATGATAAAATTTGTTATTTCCTGGTTCAATCCAAACTCTTAAGGGTATTGAAATAAAACAATAATGTAGAGAAAAAACGTTATATTTGATAAATTAAAAAAGACTAAGACTAAGTAGACAACAAATACCAAGTTAAGATACTCCCATTTTGATACCCAATTAAGTTCTAACATAAAAAAATATCTATCTAACGTTTTTTACAAAAAAAAATAGTAAGGTTCGAATTTTTTACTTCTGAAAAATAATGTAATAATATTAATTTATTTTGACAGAAACTAGTAGAAAGTATGAAAATATCTTAAAACAATCAGAACTAAATGAAAATTCAATGTTACATTCAAATTAATTCATTGTTAAAAGATATTTACATAATCAATATATTTATTAGTAACCATTACATAATTATGTTACTTGAAAAGATTTCAAGGTTTTTCGTTACTAGAAGAAAATCTACAAAATAAAAAAGTTATTTTTTATTGTAAACACCACTGCGGCAATTTGTCAGTGATACATATTTTACTAATGAAACAAATTTGCCTGACAAACAAAAAATGCTTAGCAAATCAAAGAAAAACCAGAAGCCTTTTCAAGTAATGATCCCGCCACAAAGGTATAGACATTATTTAGAATTCTATTACTATTACACATATCTAATTAGAAAACATTTACATACATTAAAGTTACTTTATAAACAACCAGCACCAAATTTAATACAATATAGGCTAAAAAACAAATTTAGTATTAACTAACTAATAAATTATATAAACCAAACCAAACATATAACGTACAGTCGTGCGCATTGAAACTGGAACACCTACCCGACAGCTTTTATAGTTAGAATTTTTGTACAATTAGGCTTTTTCCTGCTAATTGATTTGGATCCAAATTTAAATTTATTCAAACTCTTAAATGCCTAATAAAATATTTTGACAGGGACATTATTGTATCCCATTTTCTATGCTCGCGACTGTTTATACAACCAGCACCAAGTAAAAATATTAACAACCTAAGTCAAGTTAATTTAACGCTCTCCTAAACCTACTTTTGGATGACAATAAAATTTAACCAAACTATAGTTTAAAGTGCAACATGGAATGTTGAGAAAAGATTTTTATAATAAAAAAACGATTCAAGTATTATTATAAAAGGATAAAAGGGACTATATAACAGTTCCTGTCTATTATTAAAATCCTATATTTAAAAAAAAACTAATTAAAAAATATAGGGCACGGTTCTTTTCGCAACTCCATTCTGCAAATGCCACATTTGGCTTGTACATTAAATAAGGTGTCAGTACAAGTTGTACAAGATGCATGTCCGCAATCTGTCATTACATACTGAACCTTATTTAAATAACAAATATTGCAGCGAAGCACAGAATCCATAGAATCTTCCTCAAAGGCCACTGCTGGAATCCTTGGCTCCCAATCTTATTAAAGAAATAGGATTATTAAATTGCTCTACTACTATAATAACATGTAAATTGAACCCACAAACCATGTGAAACCCTCATCCCAATTACAATTAAAGAGTCATAACCATTGCACCATTTAAAATGTAACTATGGAAAATTTATATTTAATATTTTTGTACTTACAAGTGAGAAAACTTTCAATGTCATATTTTATACAGGAACATTTCGATGAGTAAAGGCTATAGATAATATTTTCAAATTGTCTAAACGCAACATATCATTATGTTGTTAATATATTATTTTAATATTAAATGAGCTGTTTTTTTTTTGAAAGTGGTATAAGTCCATTTGGAATTAAAAAAGTCCTTTATTTTTTTATTTTTTGTAAGAACAATAATAGTTATTATTTCATAATTAAATTTAAAAGGTGTATAGTGTTAATAACACACTCAAATAAATTAAGGTTTTGAGTTTGAGGTAATTTAAAATATTCGTATTTTTAAATCAACTCAAACGTAAAACCTTAAATTTCTCGATACATGGAAAAATGGACTTATACTACTTTCAAAAATAACAGTTCGTATAATAATTATTATAGTTGGCAATAATATAGAAATAATTATATAGTAGCTAGTAGTATACTTACGACGCTGAGGACGAGGATTTTCTTCAAATAATCTATCTTCTTCTTCTGTGAGTTGATCGAACAGCATGTCGACTTCAGGGAAATCATAATCAGGAATTGGAGCTAAATTTGGAGGATGCTCAGGTGCAGGTGGATTTGGAGGAGCGTTGAGGAAAATTAAAGGTGGCGGGTGTAAAACTGGGTTGGGGGGATGTGCAGGTTCAGGTGGGTTTGGAGGAGCGTTGAAAAAAATTAAAGGAGGTGGCTGTAAAACTGGGTTAGGGGGATGTTCAGGTACAGGTAGGTTTAGGGGAGCGTTGAAAATCAAAGGAGGTGGTTGAGGGACATTCGGTTGAGGTACTGGAGCTCCTTGCAGTCCTTGAGGCTGAAAGAAAATAAGTGGAGGGGGGTCATTTTGAACAGGAACATGGAGAGGTAGCACAGGTTGTGCTTGAGGAGCAGGAATAGGTATATCTGCTGGAGCGTCATCTTCTTCATGCTGGACCTCTAGGTACTCATCCAAATTCGCCACGAAGTGAACTGCTTGCCTATAAAAGAAATATTTTTTTTTAATATTGCCATAACCACTAGGCGAAGTAAACTGCATGCCTAAGGAAATCTCCTATGGTAAACCGACCATCCTCTAGCTTGTCCCATGCTTCATTTAGGCGGGTGTTGAAAACAATATTTCTTGTTGCAACCCTAAAAACTCGTCCTTGTCGTTCCAATTGTTCCAGTTCCAGTATGGCTATGTTCTGAATCTCAATCAGATTTTCTGAAACAAAAGGGGTAGTGCCTTATATAACTTGTTTAAAGGTTTTAATATAATAATACATTATTAATTAAGTTAACTGTTTAGTTACTAGATTTATATTCTTATCAATACGCAAATGAAATATACCCATAGTTAGTAGTAAAAATAATATAAAGGACTAGTTGAAGCCTGGCGCATCCGCCACAACATTAGGAAAAAATACTTTTTATTTTTTTTTAATTAAATGAAAAACAAAAAATCCGGCGGCGACAGTTTTTAGAGCCAATTAGCTATCTTTTAGTAAAAAAAGCAACTTTCTAGAGCATTTTTATAATCTAATTTTCTAATCTAAACATTAGCATTTTATATATGTAGATACATACCCATCAAATCCCAAATTCCTGGATGTCGAACTAGCCTACTGTTCAGTCTTCTATGGTAAGACTCCATTACATTGTTCGTCCGATGTTGTTGCCGAAATACGCTGAAATGCCCTGGTGTGTCCCGCTGTATCCATTGTCTCCTAACGTAATTGTGGAATTCCCTAAATATATTGTCCAGTTCTCCATTGTTTCCCTATAAATAAAATGCATGTGCTACAATAAAAAAGCAATGTAGGTTTCAAAAAAGCTAACCTGTAAAGAATTAAATGCCTCTTCGACCATCGCCACTGGTAAAAGAGCCAAGGCATAATATTTCCGCAATAATTTTCTTCCATTAATATGTCCTCGAATTTGACGCAGAACCCCTAGTGTCTTGGCTTGTCGTAGTAAAGCCTGTAACAATAGTATTTCATGTAGAGACTATATTTGATATGGCAGGCTTTCATCGAAACCCATTTTGATAATTAATTTTTAAATTGAAGGGCTTATTGTAATAACATGATAAGCCACTTAACCAGAAATCAATGTTATTAACTAGTAACTAGTATTTTTCTTGCCTTTTATCCATCAAATTTGTTAGATAAATACCTAGCAAGTTAAACTGAACTAACTCTATATAAAAGGTCTTCAAATTTATATTTATTAATAGTTAAATTTACACATTTTTTCAAAACTGCAAAGTCTAAATAATTCGGAATTGTGGATTTGTGGCATATGTTATTATTACAATAAGCCCTTCAATTCTCTTTTAAACTTCAAAAATATATAAATTAAGATATAACTTCTTACCTGACAGAAGTGAAAAAAGCATCCTTTTAGTGATGCGTCTGGGTAAAGCGCTCTCAGGGATGCAACAAGAGCACTTTCATAGTCCGTTATAATTGTTTTATTTCTGAACCCGTCGAATGTTCCTGACAAATATGTGAAAATGGCATCATATAATGGTCTTGTTCTCCTTTCCATGAAAATGTGAAAAATGGGAAAAGCCTAAATAAACAGCAGGTTAAAAGTGGGATAATTTTTTAAAAACTTGTATTTTAAAACTTTTTTTAACTTACATGATCCATGCATATAGCAAAAATCGTAAGAATCTGGGAAAATCCTGGTCTTCTTGGCACAGCCTTAAAAGTCCCATCGATGAAGGTATATTGGGACTCCCTAAAGTTTCCTACGAATTGCTCATTTCCGAATATAAGTGCTGAATGTCCATCAGCCCTCACTAAACCTGAAAAAAACAAACCCTCATTACACTGACTGTATCTAGGCCACTCACCCGTTTCGAGAACTCTCGACAAATCTTCCAAGTCCACAGGAATACGAGGTCTCGTTGACCTTCTCCACCTCTGCATAGAGCTACGCACTGAATTGTACGGGACGACCAAGGCACCTTCCACATTCCTAATAAATAATTAAAATTCATTAATATACCAACATGAAATATATAGAAGTGTAATGTTTAGTTTATTTACCCCATAGCAAGTCTATCATATATGCTTTTTAAATCTCCCTTTTCTCTAAAACAAGCTTCCATCAAAATCCTTTTAAAATTCCTCCCTTCAATTTGATCGTCCATAGCGTGGTGATTGTGATGTCCTTTTTTTACGGTAAATAATCCATTCTCATCAACCGTTCCTGTTGCCTGGCATCTTGTCTGTGGATACTTGGTACATCTGACATATCTAAAAAATTTGGCCATTAGGTCTGATATAAAAAGGGTCTGATTAGATTTTAATTATTTATTATAATTATTATATTATTTTCTCTTTATTCTTTATGACTATTTCTTTATGTAGAATTATATATATATATATATATATATATATATATATATATATATATATATATATATATATATATATATATATATATATATATATATATATATATATATATATTCCTTCACCATTTTGTCAATTAATTCCATGCAGCAAGGCAAACCGTTAATAAATTAAACATTATTTGAAATATTAAAAAACAATTAGATTATATTGAATCCTAATAATATTCTTGTTTATTTGTCTAAAATTCAATATTATTTGATAGGATTTTTTTAAATGTATTTCGTTTATTAAGCAGATCTAAATTACTGGTTTTGGTTATAAGAATACGATTGTATAAAAAATAACACTGTAATGTATAAACGCTCGTTTTTGAAATAGTTGTTTTAACTTTTATGCAGGGCCGCTGCTAATGTGTTAGGCGCCCGTGTGCAACTCAATATTTGCCGCCCCCTTATTTTTAACGAAATGTATAAAAATGGCATAGTTTTTTTTGCCATACCTACATAATATTATGTGTACCAAGTGCGTCTCAAAAGTGGCTCACCCCTATAAATTTTTTATAATTTTTGATTTTTACATGAGACCCTGGTATTTTTTGTTTTAATAATGAGGTCATAAAATATTTAATATTAATTTTATTAGGAAAAATAAAATCATTATTTTTTATTTAATTTTTTTGTTATTTATATTTAAGAAAAAAAAATAGTGGTGTCTGTTTTGGCCGCCCGTGTGCACCTCACACTTTGCACACATGGTAGAGGCGGCCCTGCTTTTATGTTTATGATTATGATTTGTTGTATAAACCCGGCATTCCAAATATGACATTTAATTGAAATGTTATTGACGTTTTGGTTTTGGCGCGCGAAGGCTGAAAATTATAATTTATTTTAAACAGAATGTACAGATACCACGGCGATGTTAAAGGTGAGGAAGAATGAAAATTTGAATCGAAGCGAAGATCTACTATATTTCGTTCTCAGCATGATTAAAAAGATTTGAAAATTTTAAACATGCAACATTGGCAATTTCAAGGATCAACATGCCAATTTTTGAGCTTACCTGCTATAAAACAATATTAAAACAATTTGAACTTTTTTACCTTATTCCATTACTTCTCTTGCTTGTGTAATACATAAAGCCATCATGGAAAACAGTTTCATTGCGGTTTCTATTCCTATTCTCCATATTGTTAACTTACCATTAACTAGCAACCTACCTAAATTCTCTTTAAATAAATTAAATAATGAAATGTTAAATGTAATAATATATAATAAATATAGAATTAATATCAATCAATAGTGAATACAAAGTATAAAATTTGGTATAAATTTCAAATCGCTTTCAGAGCACAAGCGTTTAATTTAACGAATCAACAGATTCTGGCCATAGGATGCAGCTTTTCCCGCCATTACATAAAAATTCCCGCCAACAAATTGTTCCATTTCACTGCATATACTTTCACAAAAGCAGCCCTGTTTATAAGGAGGAAAAAAGATGAAAACATTACCTGTCGTTTGTCACGTGATACTTCCGTTGGTTTTAAGTTATTCGTCACATGATAAAGGAGTAAGTTTTGTCTATTCACTTGAAAATATATAAAACGAATACGTCTAGGGATATTCTATTTCGACCTAGACGCAGTGTTGTTAACGAATTTTTTTTTAGAAATAGATGTCGTTGTAGTTTCGTAATAGATAAGTAATAGAATTCGAAATTTTGTAATAGATTTTATAGGTTTGTTTGAAAATCGGCTTTATTTTACTTTGCAGAAGCACAGAAATATTTTAATAATTTGGAAACTTAAGCACCAATAATTAGAATTATTATAAAATAGTATGTATTGTTAATAAAAAATAATATATAATATAGGATTTTTAAAATCTGAGATTTCGACATTTGAAGATCGTGTTTTAAGTAGTTTTCTGTATTATTGATAATCTAAATCTAAAGGCGTTTCTTCACTGCAACAACGGATGATGGCGCTAAACTCCTAAATTGTTTAATGGGCTTATTAATAGGCTTCAATAAAATATATTATTTTTATCTTTTGTTCTTTGTAAGCAAGAAATTTTATCACAAATCCGAAAAGTCGAAAACGTAATAGATATCTGATCGGCGCGGCGTAATAGCGTAATAGATTACTCCAAAATGTAATATATCTATTACGACTAATACTGCCAACAACCCACGCTGCCCATGTGCATAGACAACCCATGATACAAGCATAGACGAGGAAAGGGGGAGGAGCTTCGATTTACAGTCGGGTCCGCACGACCGCACCCGATACTACACGAAATTTTCGATAGTTTAAACTTTCGACAGGAAAAAGCCACCTCGCGACCGTTACTAGAATAGCGCCAAATAGTCTCTACATTGTCCTTATGGGCACTTTCCAATCTAAACTTGTTTCATTTATCTATGGTTTCATTTTATTATAAAATTTTAATTAATACAATTATTTATCTCCATCATTTACCGGATTAATATTACAGAATTACAGTTCAATTACAAACAATTCATTATTTATAGTGATTTACAGTAATTTTATAAAATTATACGAATATTCTCGTTGATTATTGGTTTGAAATAAATATGACAGTGTCCTCCAATGAAAATCCGAGTTACTAACTCTAAATTCTAATTCCGAGCTGGCAAATGAGCTAGATACTTTACCTGGACCGTTATTCAGAAGCTACAAACCTATATCGATGAAAATATGCATGAAAATTTACATTCTAGCATACAAGGTTGGTACAATATCAAGTTAATTATAGTGATTTTCGTAACCGCGTTTGGCACAGATCGCTATCCAGTGCTGCCATAACCTTATTTTTCATCGGGATAGATTATCAGGAGATAGCGGGATCAAATTGTTGTACAAAGGGATAGATCTACCCCGACGCTGCCACTATCACTATCCCTCTCGCGCGTCTCGCTGCCGTGAGTGTCACGGCATTGAATTTTTACTCCTAACATGCGTAAAGAAGTTTCACTTCAAAAATCTCCGTGTATATAATAACATTCTGGAATATTTTGAATGGGCATTACAGAATTTTGTAACTATTCCACTGACCGAAATAAATGCACCTTTCCATTTGGACAATTACAACTTTTGTGTAAAAATATAATACATCAAATCATGTTCTTCTTTAATCGAATAACTACTAAGATTTTAGTAAAGTGCATTAGTGCCAAAACTGCTCAACATAAAGTCCGAACTCTCAGAAACGTGTGCTCGTGACACCTGAACGATATATATTGGATTTGCGGTTTCCCCCCTCCAACCGACTTACCCCCCTTCCCCTCGCAGCATCCCCCATCAGCGATATTAAACGTCGTGGACTCCTGCGCACCTCCCCCGGCCCAGATTTTCGTTTAATATTGCGCCGAAACCTTATAAAACATCAATATTTAACGGTTTAAGCTTTCTAGACGTCTATCCCCCCCGCCCCCGTTTCGTCTCCCCACCCGCCCCCCGACGGCAGTTAAGCTTTTATTACTTCCTCGGTTACGCCAAAGACGGCTGACGGTGGTCGGGTTCTGTTATTAATTTAAGATATTTTATCTGGAATTATAAACTGCCGACGAGATTCGCGGATTTTGTTTACTTTTTGCCGTAGTCGTCGACTTGGCGAAGTTATGTTCTGTCTTTTTTGTTTTCGTTATTAATTTTACAGAGTGAGAATATATTTTAGATCGTAAACTTAATATATTTTAGATCTTATTAATATACAGGGTGTCCCAGGCTGAGCGTGCCATGAAGTTTCTAGAGAACTACGATATCTAGATCGGAGATTTTTGCACGTCGCGCCGTTGTCTTGCAACGAGATCTATGGACTGAAAACGATTTGAATATGGCGGCATTTTCGGAAATACCGGAAGTTGATAGCAACTTTCTTAATTTAAATGGGTACCCCCATTTTTTATTGCATTATTGCATCATAGCAAGAGTTAATTTTATTATTTATTATTCCTTTAAAATTTCTTTGATTTTCAACCTCATTTACGATGGTTTGGTTACTCTATCAAATTGTTCAGCACTTCCACATAAGCATCACAAGTCAAATTTCAGTCGATGAAAAATGGACCTATAATTTTATCGCCTAGTATTCCACACCAAACATTCAGCTTTTGGGGATGTTGAGTGTGTCCGTCAACAACAATATGCGGATTCTCATCGCTCCAGTATCTGCAGTTCTGCTTATTCACATTTGCGTTAAAAAAAATGAGCACTCATCACTAAAACAAATATTTTTAGGGAGTGAAAGTTCCCTTCGAATTTCCTCCGTCATTAGTTCACAGAACTGAATCCTTTTATCGGTATCGTCGCCGCCAAGTTCCTGCAGAATCTTCATTTTGTAGGGATGGAATTTGTGCATTTTCAATACTCTTCCGACAGATGTTCGAGGTATACCTGTGATTGATGCCAACTGGCATGTTGATTTAGAATTAGAATTTAGAATAAGTGGGAGGGGGGTTAATCTCTGCGATCTTAGAGATCTATTGTGTCCCCCTTTCTTGAGTTATAACTCATCATACAGTCTCAGGACTTCCTACGGAGACCCGTCCCTCACAGTCGCGGAGCTACGACCCAGGCCGGGTAGACGAAACGGTAACTTGTATCGCCTGTTCGGTTTAGAGGTAGGAGGTAGGCTCCCGACCCTTGGAGGAGGTGGTAGCTTGTATGCCACTTGCGGAGGATGGTCTCACGCAAGTGTCAGCCGCCTCTCCTGTAGTTCTCTTTGGTTTTGCCCCTTTGAACTTTCATTGTTACTGTTCCCAGTGTCGCTAGGGGATTTCCCCACAGCTTCACCGGTGATGTTTTTATTACTATTATTACCAGATCTCATAGTGTTCCTATGAGTCGCTAGGGACAGTCGGTCCACTTCTACAGAGCCCCGCATGTAAAAGTAAGGGGTAAATACAATGGGGTGCCCCCGGTGCCCCAAGGTTGAGGCTGTCCGTAGCCCCGCCCGGTATCGTTATATGTCTTGGTGCAATTCCCTGGCCACGACACTAGAGTCAGGGACAAGACGATGAGTGAGATGCTTCTTAGACCAAGCCAAGTGCTAGAGGGGATTCCCCCCAGCACCTGACCAGGAGCTTCCCAACCAACGACAAGGTCTTGCATCTCGACTGGCATGCTGATGCTTCTGGATTGACTGATACCTTACCAAAAACTTCCATCTGCATTTCTTCATTCAGTACCCTGGGTCATGTCCTTTTTTTTTTGACCGATCCAGTTTCTTGAAACTTTAGAATCAAATCTCTAACATAAACGTTTTTGTCCGGATTTCTCTCATTGAAAGCACGGGCCGTTCTCAAATAGCACATTCCTTCAGCACCATAAAGAAAAACTATTTGAATTCTTTCTTCCACAGTATAAACCATTTTTTTTTCAAATAAGCGAATCAAATAAAGGCTTAAAATACCACCAAATTTGCAAACGATTGAAAATCGATAGAAGACAGTGCAAAAACGCAAAGATATCTACATTTTTTATTTTTAGCTTTAAAATGGCAATTGTTTCAAAATTGCATTGATTAGATTAGAAGTGAGGGGGTGGCACCAAGAGGTGGGTTGGGGTGGTTTGAAAAATACTTCATTTCCCTATCTAGCTGGAAAAATCACTTTTTTTTATTAATGTCCACCTAATTTGTCGTGTAAAGGGTAGTTTTTCAATTTTACCCTAAAAACTTTATGATCATTGTTTAGCATTTTTCATGGGCTTTCCAAAAAGGCGCCACAAGTGGGGTGTCGGCATTTAAGATGTTCAAGTGAGTAGGGGTGCCGCCTAAGGGGTAGGTCGGAGTGGTTAAAAAATACGTCATATCGATATTATAAAAACGGTATTTTTTTATATCTTTTTTGGTTTAAAAATTATAGCCATTGTAAGTTTTCAGTGGCCCACCCTGTATTACATTTTTTGTTTGTTGTCCAGCGTTCATTTGCACTTATTCAAGACAAGATAGAAAAAAGTGGTAAAAATGTTCGGGTTTTAAAGGGGTGGCAACGTGTGCAAGGAAAATCAGAGGGTTTATTGTGATGACAGCGGTGAAGGGCAGCGTCATAATTAGAACGCAGGCGACCGCCTTCGGCGCAGATGACAGCCTTGATGAATGGGGTTCGTTATGGCTCCACGCGTAGCAACCGACAATCTCACCAAGGATACTAGATATATAAGAATTTCAAAGACAGTTTATTTGTTTCTAATAAAACGCCTAGATAGGTAGAATCCAATTAATGGGCAGTATACTAACATTTTTCTGTTTATATGTAATTTCTATACAGGGTGAGTTTCCTACGATGTTCTTTATGGGTATCTCGGAAACTACTGGAGATAGAGAGTCGGTTAAATGGGGAAAGAATTGCAGTTTTGTGGAGTCATAAACATGCGCCTTTCAGATTTTTGAAAAAGTTTATGGCTTACTAGATATTTCGAAAAAAAAAACAAATTTTGGCTGTTTCAAAAATTGTCCCTAATTCCATTATAATTTATTTTAGATAAAAAGTTTTCAGATGAAATTTGTAGATAATGAGACTGTGTCCTCCGTTTTTTTTTCTAAAGCCTGCCATTTTTGACATATGACACAAATATATGTTTTTTTTTAATGGAAACCATAGTTCGCCATGACTTCATAAAACGCGCCTTTTTTAAAACTTTTCAGGGATATAAGCTATAATATGTTTCTTTCGAAAAATTACTGAGGTAAAGCTAATTTTTATCATTTTTAAACAATTTCACTTAGTTAGCTATGGCAACAAGTTCAATCGTCGCTGCTCTCAGTAATGTGAAACTGTCACATCTAAACTTTGTAAATTAAAATAAACAAAAATTGTAAATATAAATTTTTAAAATGAAGAAAAGCGTGTGTTATAACTATTTATGTAGTTATGGCTTTTTTATATATTATGTAGTTATAGCTAACTATGATCTGCTACTAACCAATAAATAGGTGAACAGTGATAGCATTTTAAAAAAGCAAAAAACTAAGATCCAAATAATTCGAACAGTTTTTTATTTCATCATCATTATCATTATCATTTCAACAAGCCCTTTAAATGACATTCAGCCGCATCACCCCACCCAAGAATTCCATATGTCAAATGAGATTGTACAAGGGATGAGTATAGGATTCTAAGCTGTTTGACGTCCAAAAAACTTTTCAAATAATTAAATTTCGGCAACAATCCTCGCAATTTTTTATTTACATTATTAATATGAATATTCCATTTAAGATGTTTGTCGATTGTAACCCCTAAATATTTTATAAAATCACATTCCGGTATTACATTATTATTGGTTATTTGTAATCTGTCCCAATCTGGTTCATTATTTTTATAAATAGAGAAGGATATAAATTTGGTTTTGTCATAGTTTAATGTTAATTTGTTTTTGAAAAACCAGGTATTAATTGTTTGAAAGTCTTCCCCTGCTAATCTTTTCAAATTCAACCAAGAGTTAGATTTGTAAAATATCGCTGTATATTATAATCAATTGTAGACATATTCTTACAAAATTATCTTAATTTTTTATCTAGATAGAAACAAGAAAATATACATTAAGATTAGTAACAACGTTAGATCCTAAAAGGCTGTTAATACAAATATTGTGTGAATAAATACTATATATTTAAATAAAAGTTACCATAGAGAACTACAAAATTTCTCTCTGTCCTTTTCATTCTCCACCACTACGCCATTTTATAAAATGACGGCATCGCGCATTATTTATTATCACTTTTACGTATTAATATTAATGCTCTATTTATATGCAGAACGGGACAAATAAAACGTTCGTTATATTTGTTTGATTCAGCGAATGGCCGAAACTAACATTGTCGACATTTTGCGCCAAACATTTACATGTATGGAATATGCAAAGGGTAAAAATATAGCAGAGTTACTGTTTTATTTAAATAAACAAGCGTTGTGGAACAGACAGCGATAAAAAATAATTTATTTCTGTATTTCGGTATTTCGGTCAGCTTTTATTCGGGTATTATTTGTTTTGGACTGATGGAAATTCCACCAAAAAGGGACAAACAACAATTTTCCGAATTTTTTTTATAAATAGACATAGTTTTTTTTGACGTCGTGGACTCTGTGAAATTCTTACGACTTGTTGTAGACAACTCGTTAAAATGGGACTTGCACATCGAAGCTTTGTCAAAGAAACTAAGCGCTGCCTGTTTTGCGCTAAGATCAGTTTCTAAGGAACTTAACTTATCAACCTCTAGAATAGCCTATTATGCCCTTTTTGAGTCACATCTTCGTTATGCCCTTTCATTCTGGGGTACTTGCTGCGCAACAAAATTTAATGGTATTTTCAAACTTCAAAAGAGAGCAGTTCAATATTTATTGGGACTGAACAGTAGAACTCACTGCCAGAATTTCTTTAAAATTTTTAAAATACTGACTCTTCCTGCTTTATTCATTTTTGAATCCGTTTGCTTAATGCGCAAGCAAATATCTGCTATTCCCGAAAGGCCATCTCATAACTATCCATTTAGGAATGCGGAGCACGATCTTTATCTGCCATCCCCGAGCTCAGAAATAGTTAAAGGCTCAATACTGTAAAATGCCAAAAAAATATACAATCATCTGCCTTTTAATATCCGTATAAATATAATTCCCGTATTTCGCAAAGCTCTGAAATCATACTTACTGGAGAGAGCCCTATATGCGGTAAACGATTTTTTGTTGATGTTTAATCATGAACAATTTTGAATTTTAAAATTTTGATCATCTCACACACTGGTCAAAGGTCGAGTACTTAATATTTTATAACTTTTAAAATTATATCCATTTACAATTTTCCTATTTTAAAATTTTATTGATAGGCCTTTTTTGTATTCTGTAATTGTCCATGTATGTTCTATTTGTAATTTTAATGACTTAAATTTTTTTGAATTGAATGATTTGTATTGTATATTTTTTATTATTTGTATATTTTTTGTGCTTTTGTTTGTTTTGTAAATGTTTTGTCGATGAAGCTATTTTGGATTTTTGTACAATAAAGCGTTATTTGTTGATGTACCGTATGATCGAATAAAAACGGCGTCAGCGATGGCTATGAAATGTAGATCGCTGTCATTTTATATGTAAAATTATATGGGAAATGTCATCGATCGTCATTTCCAAGCCAACTGGACGCCGTTTTTTATCGATCATACGGTATTTGTTAGTTTAAAACAGTTTGGGATTATCTCAAAGTTGGCACAGTCTTACAGGATCATCATATGTAGTTACATGAGCTGATAATCTTGATTAATTTGAATACTTTAACCCTTTATTGATGGTCGCTAAATCGACCGTGATATCTAAACGTTGACCGAATTGGCGCGAAAAGTTAACGTATAAGCGGTTGAATATTCGACCAGTGTGCATTGGTGACACTGAGTTCGCTGTGTATCATATAGGTAATAATTTTCGTCTAAGCATTTTCAATGCAAATTTTGTGCCATAAAAATTTTAAAATAGAGAAACAAATGTATCTGCGACATTTATTTCTTTTTATTTAGTGCACCAAACTTACGGCTCGGATGATATTTTCTAAAATCGTTAACATATTCTGAATATTTTCTATCTTTTCTCATAGGATGCGAGTTTCTCGACAAACAAAATTTGATTTACTTGATATGGGCATATTTTTGCTAGAGAGCTAACAGAGATAATCAAAATGAACTTACTCTCTTTTCTGACCTTGGATGATACATACAGTTTATACATTATATACATTAGATAATTACATATTAACTGTTTGCTTTAACAGTCTCTGGTTGAAGAATTAATTTTTTTGTTAACTTTTTTAAAAATGTTATTAAGAAAATATGCTCCCTTAGTGCTAGTTTATATATTTTTGAGGTCGATTTGATCAAACTAAAAATTAATTAGTACTACCATATAAAGGGTTAAATACAGTCTGACAACAAGGTAACAGCAAGGGAAACGCAGTTTGTTAAAGCATAACCGATTTCATTCGTAAATATTCATATACTTGCGGTATATTATAAAGACATATCTACATATATAATATAGTAATATTTGTTAGAAAGAGTATATAGAACAATATCATATTTTATTTTGTTTCAGTGGCTTATGTCAACATGGGTACTGCTCTGATTGCTGCCGGAAGGTGTCAAGAAGCTATAACAATACTGAGACAAGGATCTAAACTAGACGGCACTGGCTTACGTGATCGCCGTGAACACGAGTCCGCTAGAATATCAGCTTTGCTACAGTTGGGTGCTTTGTACAGTGACCAAGGAAGATTACCAAGAGCTGTAGCCGCATACAAAGAAGCTGTGCACATCTTGCCTAGTTATTATCCACCTCAAGTAAGCTTGTTTTGATTTGTTTTAAATTTATTGTAACATGTATACAGTCTACATCTCTGGTTTTTAGACAGGAAAAACGTTTTTATTATTATCTGACATTTTAAAAAAAATTAATTCTTTATAAAAAAATTTCTTATTCTAAAGTAGTTAATACCATTTATATTTTTTCTAAAAAACTTCCAAAAATCAAAACGCGTTTCTATGGTAATATCAGTTCGTTTTCATTCTTTAACAGAGCATTATTATTAATTTTGATTAACGTACTATTTTTTAAACGGCCTATTTGGCAAAATTTAATTAGTCCAATGCTATGGAAAAAAAGTTTAAAATTCATAATCAAAGTCTTCTTTAACATTTTAAAATAGCCAAACATATGACATTAATTACAGTTAATAATAATCCTCTATCCATAGATCATCTACCATAGACCGAAAACGAAATGAAGTTACCATAGAAACGCATTTTAATATTTGAAACTTTTGAGAAAAAAATCAACTAAATTTTTATATTTTATTTATTTATTTCTAATACGGTATGGAAATTTGGACTAGTTGAAAAGGGATAAACCATTTTAAAATAAGCAAAAACTTTTATGAAGAATGAATTTTTCTGAAAAAAGCGTTTCCTCTTGTAAAGACGACGCGGAGACATACTGTATAATAAAAGATCTTAGCTTTAAACCGTTAACTTCAAGTGCATAAAACGAATTTTGTATTTATTTGTGATATTTTGAAATAATATTCCAATTCTTGCAGTCTTTCGGTCAGGGTTAAAGAATTAAATTACTATTTCACGAAACAGAAATGAGAAAAAAGCATAAACAAACAAAATAAATTTAAAAAAATAAAACATTTTAGGAAATAATATAAGGACATAAAACAATGGTATTATCTGACTACAAAAAATGATTTTATATACATAAACAAAAACAAAAACACACGAAAAAAAAAGAGGGAATAAGCTAAAATACATTAGACCAAACAAATTTTAAAATAGCATTCCCTATTTTTTCATTACACAACAAATTTCGCACAAGTATTTTTATCCTTTAAATTGCTCATTTTTAGTGGTTTCGCAATTGCGGCTCAACTGAAATAACGTTCAATTAGTCAGAATTGTGTTTGTACGACTTTTAAGTTTATTTTTAATTACTTTATTCATTTCTATTTGAGATTTTTCTCTCTTTAAATAAACATACGTGTTCAATTATACGTTTAAATTGAAGATAGAAACGTATAGTAATTTCACTCACCGGCACGATAAATAAATAAATAATAATAATAAATAACGCTTTATTGTGCAAAAAGCCAAAATAGCTTCATCGAAAGCATTTACAAAACAAACAAAAGCACAAAAAATATACAAATAATAAAAAATATACTATACAAATCATACAATTCAAAAAGATTTAAGTCATTAAAATTACAAATGGAACATATATGGACAATTGCAGAACACAAAAAAGGCGTATCAATAAAATTTTACAATAGGAAAATTGTAAATGGATATAATTTTAAGGGTTATAAAATATTAAATACTCGACCTTTGACCAGTGTGTGATATTATCAAAATTTTAATATTCAAAATTGTTCATGATTAAACATCAACAAAAAAGTCGTTTACCGCATATAGGGCTCTTTCCAGTAAGTATGATTTCAGAGCTTTGCGAAATGCTGGAAAGAATGAAAGCAACTTGATATTTAAAGGCAGATGATTGTACATTTTTTGGCATTGTACAGTATTGGGCCTTTAACGAATCTCTCCAAAAAAATTAAAGCTAATGAGCTGAATCAAAAAACAAACTGTCGAGACAAAATACACCTAGATGATAAAATTATTTCTAAGCTTGCTTTACTAATTTACTCCGCAGGGTATTTCAAACTGTCACCAAAATATCAACATTTTGTTTTCCCTCGTATAATTGGCAGATGGCAACTTTCAATTTTAATTTTGAAAGAGATACTAAAAAGCCAAATAATTAGCTACAAATTGCTTAAAAAATCATGAAAATTGGTCGACTAGAACACAATATATAAAGCTTTAAAATACATGAATAGTTTAAGGTGTTTATCATTTTTTTTTGTTTATCATTGAGTTAAGAAGCTCTTAATTCACGCATTTTGAGTGAGTTAAGAGCTTCTTAGCTCACGTATTTTCATTACCGCACTCCTTGTTTAGATGACTGCCAAAGAGAAAAAGATATTTTGTAAAACATTTTATTTGCACTAAATTAGAAAGATATGTTATGAGTACCTTTTCATTTCCATAGTTGTGTACTTTTTTTTCGGTGCGCCATTTTTCATACTTTGAGTATGTATAACGTCCATACTTTTGTTTCGATCTTGCAGGAAGCAATCCAGGAATGGCTCTGAATGCCTCTTCTTCAATGTCAGAGGGAATACTTTTCGAATCGCTCATTTTTTAAACTAGTGACATCATTATTATTTACTGTCATATTGACATTGCCATGCGTGGTGTTATTTGAACAAAGGTGTTAAGGTAATTGATTTTTAGGATAGGTATATAGTTAAGTACAATAATTTTTAAAATTCATTGTGTGTTTTTATAGGTAGACGTAGATAAAATATTGTACAATACACTTGTGTGGTTACACAACTCGTGCTACGCACTTGTTGTGCAACTTTCACACACATATCTTAATCATGCTGTTAACTCACTTGTATCATAAATATCTATTATCGCTGGTGAGTGAATAATTTTACTGATTTATTTAGTAACATTAACTTTAATTAAATTAAACTGTTCTTCCCAAACCCAATTAATCGTTACCGAATAATACAAGCCTAGTGCATATAAAATAAATCGGATCGGTACAAATTCAGCATCGACGGATAATTCGACTGGTTGAGGGACGGGCACAAACATGACAAATAAAGGCTTCGCGCGATGATCGCCGCGCTGATTGAGATTCGCTCATTCGCTGGAACTGACGCGACGTTCGGAGCAAACTGCCATATTTTAGGATTAAACCGGCCGTCGAGGTTGATAGTTTGCATCCCGGCCGGCATCTCTTCAGGGAATTATCGGTTAATTCCGGCGATCAGATTAATGCGTTTCGATAGCTAAACGTCCTCGTCTATTTGTGATGAATTTTTGCCGGCTGCGCTGAAAAATCGCCGATAAGCTAATCCTTGAAACGTAGAAGTTTTCACAAACTAGTTTCAGTTTTTAAAATGTACGGTTATGAATATACCGTGCTGGTAACTGTTTCTTTTGGGTCGGTATTTACATGTGTGGAAGTAAATCGCATAGGGATCTTATTAAGTCGGAGTGAGAGAACTGAGATGGTGTGCTGTTGCGGCGTTGCCACATTTCTCCGGTACGCCTTTCCCTATCAAGTAAAGTAAAATCACGATCGCAAAACCGCTAATTTTCAAAAGACTTTTAACATTGAAAATGTTTCTGTTATCCTATTTAAGGGAGCCCAAATCGAATTAAAATGCCACATTTGCCACACCATGACGTCATATATACAAGGGTATAGGAAATCTCGGCGCAGCGGCGGCAGTCCGCCAGCGCGCGCAAAAACCATTATATCGTTAATTGTTTATTGATATATCTTTATTAGTTTAAAAGCAAAAAATATGGGGCTTGCTTTGATACCTTGTCAAGATATAAGTGAAACTTTTAAATTGTTTCTTTTTTTCATTTAGGTCTTCGTTTTTCGTTAAATGAAAGTTATATTAAAAAAGTCTATTTTTAAACCAAATTTTGGCATGATTGAAATGAGTTATTCATGTTTAAAGTTTTTTTGGTCATAAACGCTAATGGAAATGTTTTTTTGTAAATAATTATAAAAAATTACTCCCTACGAAGACTTTATTGTGTACTGGATCAAAACATAAGTATTTGTTTTCTCTATACGGTGGTATTAATATATCGATTTTTGATGATTGCCCTTTTACCCGGTCTAATTTTGTACTACTTTCGGAATAAGGGTCCCCATATCATGTACTGTACTTCCATCCCTGAAAAATTCAGCTTGTGACACCGAAGTGAGACGTAAAGTCAAAATTAGCTTTAATGTACCTACATCATAGGTAGGTGTAGGTACTCTAGGTATATTCTACCTAGACAGTAGCTGACAGTAGTAATTAATTTGTTATCCAATAAGTAGTTGTCATTATATAAGTTTAATCATCTTATACCTCCTACAACGGTAGGTTTTGGATTTTTTCCTGATTGGTTTTTCATGATTGGTTTGGATTAATTTATTATACACCCCTTAACCCAAACACTCCAAGGAGGATATTTCGTGACCCTTTATTTAAAGTGGACAAGCTTTATTAGTCAATGTTTTAATTACCCAGCGTCTTTAATAAAAATCTAATGTAATTTTTCATAGAAATGATCTGACATAAAAGCAAATTTTATCTAAAAACTTTTTGATTATCTACAAGGAGTAAACCGCTGACAAATGTCTGTATACTAAGCCAAAGTAATGCCAAAATACAAATTAAATACCAAAGTTTCTCATATAATGCCCCACTAATGCCAAGCTGATTCCAATATAATACCACTAATACCACGAATAATATGTAACACATTTGTTTAACGAATTAACCTGTAACAACAGTGGTAGGTACGTGCACAGATTTTTTCCTAGGTAACTTAAAAGTCGTTAAAAAATGTAATTATATTTAAAGAAGATATAATTCCAACTAATTGCATTATAAGGCTTAATGTAATACCATTAAAGTTGCACAAGTAATACCATTAAAATTTTAGCGTTTAACATATTTCTTTAAAAAATTAACCTGTAACAATAGTGGTAGGTACGCGCACAGATTTTTTCGCTAGGTAACTTATTAAGTCGTTAAACAGGCCTATAAAAGCTATAACAACATAGGTAACTAATATTTATAATTTCATTCGAGTTTTAATCTCAAATAATAAATGTTTTTACTGGTGTATTTCTGAAGTGTTCATTATTAAAAGTAGATATTCTTCAAGTTATGTGAAGCAATAAGTAATGTTTCCGGTGAGATCGCGTATATGTCACCGGATTCTGGTTAGTATAAAGACTTTTTTCTATAGAAAGAGTTTTTTCTATGTTTTTCTTTGAAAATAAGACTAATTTCTTCTTATTCTTTTAAATATTACAGTGTTTATTTTTTCTAAAATGTTATACTTAATTTCGCTTATTTTTTCGCTTAAAATTAAAAAATCACAAATGGAGGAAAATGTAAGTTATTGAATAAAGTTTATAAAAATCACTTTACCATAACAAAAAAGTAAAAATGTGTCATGGCGGAAGATATTCAGGTGGCATTTCACATATTTATCTATTAAAATCGAGATTAAAATAATAAACTTGCGTAACATGTTATACATGAGATAGAAAGTTTCAGAATCGATTAATACGCAATACGCTACGCAGTTAACTTGTTCCTATGCGCGGATGAGCGTCTTCAAGACTCTTCCATTGGCCAGAGTCACGACGCCGCGCGCCGCCGAATTAAATAAAATTAAGTAAAATATGTTGGAAAAATAATTAATCCATACATATATAAAAGCTCAAAGGGTTTTTTTGTTGCATCCATCCCGCCGAAACCGCTTCACCAATCTTGATGATTCTTTTTTAAATGAAAGGTATATATGTGTAGATTTGTTATGAAGTATTTTTATAGTGCTTAATGGCTATTTCTTTGTGTAAAATGACTAAATACTACCTGAAAAACACCTACACACAATACCTCCAGAAATAAATTATTTGTCATTGTCAGTGGTGTGTCATTGCCAGTGGTGTGATTAGCACAAATGTTCGCTTTAACGACATTAGTGAATGAGCTACACAAAGCGATTTTAGGAAATTCATCCTCTTAGAGGGTAAAATTATGTCGGAACAGTTTGTTGTATGAAATTTCCTTACTATTTGGTCTAGAAGAATGAAATCCTACAAAAAGAATTAGAAGAAATTTTTGAAATTCATCAACCAAATGGGTAAAGTTAGTAAAAATTTATATAAAACTTGGTGATCTCTGGATTATACACATAAAAATTGGCACAAAGATAAAGCAAATTTATGAAATGTATACACTTAGGGAGTAGAATAGGGAATGAAAGTTTGCTGTACGAAAATGCAATACTATAACATTATAAACCAGACAGTATAAAATTATATACAAGGGTTTATTTAGTGACATCATAACGAAATATATCTTCCTCAATTATCCTTCAAAGAATAAAAAATAACCTATAAAGAGAGTATTAGTGCTCTTAATAAATAAAAAAAGATGAAAAATAAAAAAACATCTATGCTCACTAGCTCTCTATAAAGAAGTAGAAAATCATTTAAATCAATGCATGAACGATTCGAGGTGTAACGCGAACGTAGAACGTAGTCGCGGGAAAAAGCTAGTAATTTATTAAATTATTTTATGTAACTGATTAATTTTCATTGAAAAGGAATTTTTGTAATTCGCCACTATATTAGTTAAAAACTAAGAAACTCATCAATTTTAAGTTTTGCGATTTTGACTTATACTTTTTACAAAATCTGAACACATTTTATAAGAAAAAAAGCTTTTGATAATATTTGTGTAGATTGACTACAAGTTGTATAACATAAATTTCTCTACCTAGTGGTCTGCAGCATCGCCTTGTGGTGCAAACGTGGGCCTGTTAATCTGTGACGTGACGCACAACAGCCAAGAAAAACAGAAGCGTGGCTAAGAATTTAGTAATTTAAAAAAAATGTCTTTTAGATACAGTAGTAGGTGTTAAAAAGTTTTGTGTTTAAATGGGGTTTGCCTTTAACAGTTAAAAAATTATATCGTAAAATGTAACTTTCCGTAAGAATTCTATATCTGTCATCGATCATGATCTGTCATCATGTTAACCTGATGTTTTGTATGTTATTTTGTTTTTTTGCTTGTTTGTTTTACGGATAGGTGCGATCGCATAATTATTATTGATAATGTTTTATTTAATGTTAACATTACTACTTTTTCAGTAAATCTTTAAATCTGTTGTTTTTTGTTAAGTTCGTTATTTAAACATATGTATGTAATACACTCATATTAACACTAATCATAATTTTACGTTTTTATTCATCATTTTCAATGCCCCCCGTTTGCATCTTTGTAAAGGACTGTGAATTTTTTTCGAAAAGATAACTAGATAAAATCATTAGATATGTTTCTGAGCATCTGAAATGGAATTATAAGGATATCTTTAAGGTGTCCATTTTTTATAACGAGAAAACTCCAGTAATAGCGATAATTTAAAAACTCAACATTTTAACACACAACGCGCCATAACTTAAGAACCACTTTATAGATACTGAAACTTTTTTTTTATTTTGAAGGTCAGATCTTTTACTATATGATTATAAGAAAAACTCGGTAAGGTTGTTTTTTTCCATTCAAAAATTTTAAACAACTCATTCATTTACTTTTAGTGAATAGCAATTATGAGCAATCGTGTAACTTTTTATTTATAAATATTTTCATATACTGTCTGCGAAGAAAATATAGCAGAACTGTTAAGAAAGCTCTTGAAAAAACTACAATCAATTTTATTTCTAATAGATTTCGAGATATAGATTTTTGAATTAAGATTTCTAATAGCGCGACTACTGTCGAACACCAACTCAATTCCACTTATTTTTACCAAAAATGCAAAATAGAAAAGTGTTTCTAACTTGCACTTAAAAATTTTCAAGCTATATGGAAAATTACAATGACTCTAAAACGATAAAGTATCACGAGACGTAATTAAATCGTAAAGCTGACCGCAGGATGTACACCGTTCCTAGAACTCTAAGTACTGACAGAGGTACTGATTGGGTTGGCCCGGTTGATCGGTCAACTGCGACAAATCTACTATATCCCCTTCCACGTCTCTTAGCAATGTACACAGATTCTCGGTTTAGTTCATACTTTTGGCAACGTGTTTACTGTTCTCTTTTTGTTCAGTACTGTGGTGCTTCCCAGTACACACAATAACACTTAATTAATAACAATATGATATATTTTGTAAATCACAAACAAACCAACCAAAATAACATAGATAACCCAACTCAATCTCATGATAGTTAATATACAATTTAATGTAATGTAAACTAGTGTCTCGCTTCGTATCTGTAGTCTGCCCCGCCGTTGCTGGCTCCCGTTGTGTATCTCCTATTACGCAATAGATCACCGATCGAATAGACTAATTCGATGACTGTATTATATACATACATTGTGCCAACTCCAATTCATGGCAGTGTCAGGTACATTATAAACACATTATACCCTTCTTACATACGGAAATCTCGACCCAGGACTAACCTTTACCAGCCCTTAGTATAGCCGAAATGTACCTGTAAATATTAATTTTAAACATGGAGTTACAAGTTTTATTACGTTTATTATTACGGTTATTATTTACGTATTACGTTTCGGTGAGAAGTATCACTGACCCTTATCAAGTATGAACCAAACTAAATTCTAAAACTACTGAGCTTATATACTAGAGCCGAGCATTCACCCGTGAATTAGTTGGGTGCATTCAAGCATGAGATTCTCCACGAACATGGAGATATATAGAACATATTTACAAGAGAGGCTTGTAGAAATCAGTTATCAAAAAATATCATTTCAAGTAAATCATTAAAATCTAACAAGGAGCACAATATTGTCAAGAGTTTGCGTAACAAAGATTGTTTCTACCTAAAAGCTGATAAGGGAAATAAGGTTGTTATATTAGATAAAAAATACTATTACGATAAGGTTAACAACTTAATCTATAATGGCCCCTACATAAATTTGAAAAAGAATCCTTTGTCTAAGATGGTAGCAGACGTTAAAAAAATTCTAAAAGAATGTAACACCCTTATTGATCTTTTTTTAAAGAGAAAATTGCAAGTATCCAATCTCTCATTACCAAAATTGTATGCTTTGCCAAAAATTCATAAGCCGGACAAATCTATGCGCCCAATTGTTTCGGCTGTAGGTTCTCCGACTTATAATTTGGCAAAATGGTTATCAGGGGAGTTCGAAAATTTACCTAATCATGAACCTTCTTTCTCAGTTAAAAATAATATTGAATTCATTAACAAAATTAAAGATATAACATTGCATGAAGGTGAAATTTTGGTCTACTTTGATGTATCTTCGTTGTTCCCAAGTGTTCCAATTCCACATATTTTAGGCTACTTAAAGGAATTACTGAACGCAAATGGTCTCGACAACAAAACTGTGAGTGAATATATTGAGCTTACATCGTTATGTATGAAACAAAATTGTTTTCAATTTAATAACAACTTTTTTGAACAGCGGGAAGGTACAGAAATGGGTAATCCATTGTCTCCATTTTTGGCTAATTTATTCATGAGCAGGTTTGAAGTGGAGGCTAAGAATCAGTTTGGGTATTTTCCAAGAGTATGGTTTAGGTATGTGGATGATATTTTTGCTGTTTTTGACACACATTCAGACACTATAGATAATTTTATTTCTAAGTTAAATAATCGTTTTCCTTCCATTAAATTTACGCATGAAATTGAGAACGATAGATTACCATTTCTAGATGTATTAGTTATTAGAAATGCTAATAATTGCCTGGAATTTGATATCTATAGGAAAAATACGACCACACGCAGATAAATTCCTAATGAATCACATCATAGTGTTGAACATAAAATGGTTAGTTTAAATTTCTAAGTTCATAGATTACTTAGTTTCCCACTTTTCAACGAAAGATATGAAATAGAAAGAGATTACAATAGGAATGTAGCTGAGTGTAATGGATATTCTCCTTCACTAGTTGATAAACTAATTAGAAAACGTAGGTATAGGTTAATGTTTTCTGAAAATTCGACATTTCAAGTGGAGAAAGATACGTCTAAATATTTTTCGGTACCGTTTGATAGAGAGTTATCCCGTGGTCTAAAAGGAATTTTTAAGAATGTCAATTATAAACTTGTGTATAGTGCTAATAATAAATTACAACAATTATTAGGTACTCCAAAGGATAAAACACCTCCACTGGAAAGGTCGGGTATTTATGAAATTTCTTGTAAAGATTGTAATCAGAAATATGTTGGGCAAACTAGAAGATCAATATTAACTAGATTTAAAGAACATTTAGCTCAGATAAGATATGGTAGACCAGATAAATCTTGCGTTGCCGAACATATTATTGATAAAGAACATTGAATAGATCTTAATAATTTAAAATTAATTAAACAAGTCTCAAATTACAGGCAATTAGATGCATATGAAAGCATCGGAATTAATAAATGTAAAGATAGTATGAACAGAGACAATGGTCCAATTCCTTCAAGTTCTTTGTTCCTACTACTCTAGTGGCGGAAATCTAACTGTTACGCTCAGTGGGTTCTGACTCGGTTGGCTAGATTTTGCCACGCCCACTCGGTGCCCACTGGGCGAGTATATAAACGGTAAACTTGTAGATTGTACTTTAGTTTATAATCATCTGCTGATGATGCTAACATGGTTAGCGAAACGCGCGTCCAGTGTAAAAGTAAATGTGTTTTGGTGTATTGTGGTGATTTAGTGTTTTTTTATTTTGGTTAGTTTTAATACTGAATCATTGTCTACACACTCAAAGTAATAATTCTTCTTGCTGAAAATATTGTATTTCTGTTTTCAAGGTTTGAGCAATAATTTTGCTTTTTTCTCACTGAAAGAAACATATTTTTTTAATCGACAACTGAGTTTCTGCCGATGTTGACAGAACCGCAGTATTAGCGCAATTCATTTTCGTTCTCACTATAGAAAAATCTCCTATAGAAAGGGGCGTTTCCCTTTAAAAGTGTCCAATTTGGCCCACCTTGTACACTATTTAAGCTGCCCGTATGAAGTAGAATCTAACTAACAAATCTTCGGATTGTCACGGAATTTCTAACAGGACACTGTCTCCTCAACGAACACCTCAGTAGGCTCAAGCTGAGAAACAACGGCAAATGCAGATTCTGTGAGGAAACTGGGGAAACACCTTATCACTGAGTGCGTCGAACCGACGTCCGTTCGTGCAATGAACTTTGGTACGGCTGATGTCTTGGATGGAGACCTGGCCTCTGTGGAGCAGTCTCAGATTGTAGTTATAACTCATCATACAGTCTCAGGGCTTTTGTTAAAGCCCTGAGACTGTATGATGAGTTATAACTCGTTATAGTTCAAGAAAGGGGAACATACAATAGATCTGTAAGGTCGCGGTGATTAACTCCTCTCCTAAATATTCTACTCGTATATTCTCATTCTACAATTAACAAAAATAAATCTAAATTAATTAGTTTATCAATGCCAATTTTCAAAATCAGGACGCATGAGATTACACGCTTTTATTTTTGGGAAAATCGTGTGAAATAAGTCTCCGCCCAGGGAGCGGAGAACGAGCCCTTAAAGTTTAAAATTTATCGGCCTTTTTTGGACTGACGCGAGCACTTTAAATCCACTTTGACCCCATTATCAGCCTAACGCTCACCCTTACTTTCATTAAGGCCTTCTATTTTCGCGCCTCGAATATAAAAGGGTTGATAGGGCAACACTGCCTGCCGTGATACGCTTGAGATGTTAACACGTCCTTTTTGGTCCTTTTTATTAAGGTTTTTCAGACGGAAGAAATCAGTTATTTTAATTAGTTGTTTTTTTTGTTTTTGCTCAGAAAATTCCCCAACAAACATTTGAAGTTAAAATTACGTTAAATTAACCACCTGGACTATTATTGACCAACTGGAAATTGGTCGAAATTTCCAAAAATTGACGTTAAAATTCTCAAAATGGGGAATAAAACTAAAGTAATTTGGAAGTTAAAAACAGGTTAACAGGTTATAATGTCTTGTATGAAATATGGGCTATGAAGTCAAAAATAACCGACCTGAGGTCATAACATGGTAAAATAGAGGTAAATTTTACTAAAAATAGTCCTAATTTATACTACCTACATTTTAACATGGGAAAGAAAGAGAAAGAATATGGTAAAGTATTTTTCTTTTTAATATGTGTATGTAAATAAATTTCCCAATAATGAACCAGGAAGACAAACATGTGCAGTAATAACTGGCATGGCCGTTTGAACATTAATCCAATATGGATGAAATACCTACATATATACACTTCCTAGTAAATGTAAATATGTTATTGGTAAGAAGTGGATTACTGGATTCGCAAGATAATTATGTCTGCGGAGAAAATTTTTCTGTGAGATGTAAATATGATAGGCCCTAAAAAATTATGCGCCATTAAAATTTTATGTATTTTCAACAATTAATTTTAGAATAAATCGTTACTTTCAAGGTTCTAACCTAAGTTTTTTTCAGCTAACTTCCTTGGTACACTTTTAAAGTTCTTAATTAGTTAATTTAACTTGTGGTAGGTAGTATTATTCATAAACGTCTGTTTAGTTTTCTCAATAGTTTAGAACAATACCACAAAAAAATATTTTTTGAAAACAAATTGGATAAGAAAATGGCCGCTAATGGTGTTTTTAACTATTCGTCTATGAAGTTAGGTTTTTCATAATTTTAAAACCTTAAAGTCCGCTTTCTTTTTATGAGGTTATTAAAGATTTCTTTAAATTAATAACCTCAAAGGTCAAGATTTCTAGCTTAAGGTATTTTTCCTTCGAGGTGCAAGTTAAAAAATGGGCTATGTTAGGTCGAAGCTCATTTCTCGAAGGCCTGACTTTTGGAGTATTGCCGGTAAAACAGAAAACTTTTATTTTCTTTGAGTGACAGTTGACAATGATATTTTATGCTAAGTTCGGTAATTACATCTTCGAGCAATCCGATTAACTTTTCACAGTAATCATGTGTCCTAAAATGAGAATATTTATTGAGACTCATGTGACATCCCCTTCCACGTCTCTTAGCAATGTACACAGATTCTCGGTTTAGTTCATACTTTTGGCAACGTGTTTACTGTTCTCTTTTTGTTCAGTACTGTGGTGCTTCCCAGTACACACAATAACACTTAATTAATAACAATATGATATATTTTGTAAATCACAAACAAACCAACCAAAATAACATAGATAACCCAACTCAATCTCATGATGGTTAATATACAATTTAATGTAATGTAAACTAGTGTCTCGCTTCGTATCTGTAGTCTGCCCCGCCGTTGCTGGCTCCCGTTGTGTATCTCCTATTACGCAATAGATCACCGATCGAATAGACTAATTCGATGACTGTATTATATACATACATTGTGCCAACTCCAATTCATGTCAGTGTCAGGTACATTATAAACACATTATACCCTTCTTACATACGGAAATCTCGACCCAGGACTAACCTTTGCCAGCCCTTAGTATAGCCGAAATGTACCTGTAAATATTAATTTTAAACATGGAGTTACAAGTTTTATTACGTTTATTATTACGGTTATTATTTACGTATTACGTTTCGGTGAGAAGTATCACTGACCCTTATCAAGTATGAACCAAACTAAATTCTAAAACTACTGAGCTTATATACTAGAGCCGAGCATTCACCCGTGAATTAGTTGGGTGCATTCAAGCATGAGATTCTCCACGAACATGAAGATATATAGAACATATTTACAAGAGAGGCTTGTAGACATCAGTTATCAAAAAATATCATTTCAAGTAAATCATTAAAATCTAACAAGGAGCACAATATTGTCAAGAGTTTGCGTAACAAAGATTGTTTCTACCTAAAAGCTGATAAGGGAGATAAGGTTGTTATATTAGATAAAAAATACTATTACGATAAGGTTAACAACTTGTGACATGTCAAATTTTTATCCTTTTGCTAGCGAACTGGCCTAAACTAGAACACTAACTAACTAGAAAACCAAATTAATATTCATTGCTTATTATTTGTAAAAGTTTTGTGTTTTGGGATTGTGAGTGTTAATGTGGGAATGTGCTATGACGTAATAATCCCTCGAAAACTATTTTAAACGGAAATCACCCCGAAGAAATTAAAAAAGGTAATTTTTAACCTGCCGTATGTCTGACTTTCTTCCAAGTCAAAAAACTAAGTTACTTTTACCTTTGAAGCCTAATAGCGACTTATGAGGTCGAAATAAATTAAATTTTCAACTTAAGTTGAACTCCTCCAAATAAGGTCCCATTTAAAATTATTAACAACTAAATTTTAACCTAACTTGAAAACCAAGAAATGCCTTCGACCCCCGAGACAAATTTGAGGTTATAATAAAGTAACATTTGACCTACTTTAAGTCCCTGTAGTCTTAATGCCCTCAATAGGTTATCAATAACTAGATTTTAACCTTATTTTAACAATGTCAGCTAACTCCAACGTTGCTACTTTTCAAAGGCATAATTTTAGGTTATTATTAACTAGTTTACGACCTCATTTTTATATTTCTCGCACTTTATTCCCTACAAGAAATTTATTAAGTTAAATATAAGTAAAATTCAACCAAATAGTGGTTAATTTTCCGTGGTCATTGGCTTTTTCTCCTTCCTATGCTACTTGGGTCGACATTTATATTCATAAAATTATTGTTCGTATATTTGCGCTGTTTCATTGCTGTGTCATTCTTTGTTTTCTTAAGCCTTGAGCGGACGCGTTCGGAATTTTGTACCGCAATTTTACTAATTCCGTTAAAACACAATGTTCCCAATCAGCTCGATATATTGATGATGCTGCCAGTATTACTCATTAAGCAATACTACTTATTAAGATATATAGCCATACTACTTACATTAAGCTAAACAAACATAATATACAATTTTTTTATACTACTTCATTATAATAAAATTAAATAATAAAAATATTGTAATTATATTGCTGCAGATTAAGGAAAGTTTTGTTCTAAATATCTACTATACATACCGTGCTTAAATGTTAATATTGTGGAATATATAGCAACACAAAACGAGATATAATTAATAAAATATCATTTAGAAGCATTTAGGTTTATTTATTTCACTAAGATTTATGAAAAAGAGTCCTTTACCTCGGGTATAGACATATATAGATATATATAGACGGACATGTCGTGGAAACAGTTCGAAATGAAACTAAATGGAACGAGACAATAGGAAACGTCAAAAAAAGTTCCCCACGGCCTTCTCAGCAACTTGACGAGTACTTTCGAGGCGCTTTTGAGAAATGAAACTAGATCAAGGTAAACCGAAATAGGCCAAACCAAAACGTGACAAAGTTAGGCGACGAAACGCTATCTCGACCTGCTTCGGACTGTTTTCCGAATAGTGAAGAGAAATGTCCAAATAAAAATACATTATTGTAAATGGAAAATATAATTTAATAATACAACTCTATTGGTGGAAAATTTAATATTTGCTTATTTTCGAACAAATCAATTCGCGGTACTTCGGAAAATGATTACAATTGAAGTGGGAGTCGTTGTCGAGAAACAATTAGGTAAAATCCCGAAGCAGCCAGTCGTCGGCATCGATTCGTCGCTCCCCGGGCCGTACTTTCCAAAACAAATGCGATATTGTGTGCTTTCGACTCCGAAGCAAAGTTTTGCACTAAAGCCGCGATTGTGTAACGCCGACCGTGTGTCCCTTCTGTCGGCGCGGCCCCAAAACTTTGCTAATTAGTTCCCCGGAGGATTCCTTTAGACGGTAGTGTTCGGCGGACCGAGCCAGCCAACCGCCCACTAACAACGTTACATTTTGTTTAAAGCACATAATTATGATGATAATTAATCCATGAGTCTGTTGCTTTTGTTACCTTCTCCCTTTTGTTCTACCGCTGCCCAAAAGTTTGTTATGAACCATTCATGGGTCAAATTTATCTACGTATGTATATAATTAGAAAATCATACAAAAGCTTGCCTATATGTAAATGTTTCTTTAAGAAACGAATTAAATAAGAAATGGACAATGAGTAGTTTGCAAAACAAAATTATATTAAAATAATAAGAGAATATTGCTTTTAAAAAATGTGTATGGACTATATTTTTATTAACATCGGGTCAATCAATAATTTCCCAATCAGCTCGATATATTGATGATGTTGCCAGTATTACTCAATACTATTGTTATATTAATCAATTAAGGCCGTAAACAAACATAACATATACCATTTTATATACTAATTCACTGTAATAAAAATATTTTAATTATATTATATACCCGGTGTTGCATCGTCGGACGGGACATAGGAAATCCCATGTAAATTTTAATGGGGTCATTTATTGGCTTCCCTAATTATTTTAGAGAATCGTTTTATTTAGGTTTATTGAAGAGCACTAAAACCCACATTCAAAAGAATAACTTTAGATATTTTTGATTAGCTCGTTTACGAGTTATCGCTGATTTCTTTTTAAATATTTCTCCTTTCTTATGACCCTGTATTTACTTATGAGCACCAGTCAAGGTAAAAGATAACTGTCAAATGAAGTTGTCATTTCAGAAATTTACCTATTTAGTGCTTTATTATTATTGAAAACTCATTCCTACATCGGATATCTTAAAGATGTATTTATAAATACAAATAAATATGAATTAAAGTAAAATAAAGCAATCAATTACAAGGTTAATTATAGTATTATTACAATATTTAATAACTTATTAATTTAGGTACTATTAAATTGTTGGAACTTTAGGATTTAAGAAGATGTTCAAATATTCCTCCTTCGACTGCTAGACAATAACCCAGGCGATCATAAAATTCTCTTCTTACATTCGCTAGTTGGTAAACCGAAATTCTATTGCATTCGGCAGAAATAGCATTTTTTAACTCGTCTAGATTTGGGTATTTTTATCCTTGTATTACCTGTTTTTTAAATGGCCCCAGAGAAAGAAATCATTTGGCGAAATATCCGGAGACCTTGCTGGCCAATTTACTGTATGATTTAGGCCAATAACGTTTCCGTTAAAACTATTGTCTAAATATTCCCGAACAGCCAGAGTACTATGTGCCGGGCAGCCATCCATTTGGTTCCAAACTTCCTGCGTTTCCCTAGCGGTATCATGTAAAGCAGGTAAAATATGATTATCGAGTAGTTCCAAATAATATTCTGCATTTAAATTTCGCGTAAGAAATAATGGCCCGATAATATTGTGTCCGAATATCCCTGCCCAAACATTTACTTTCTGTGGATATTGCGTCCTTGTTTCGACAAACCTGTATTGGTTTTCTTTGTTCCAATATCGATAATTTTGAACATTGGGTTCATTATTTAAGGTAAACGTGCATTCGTCAGTGAAACATATGTTTTTTAAAAATTCCTTATCCGTGTTTGCTCTTTCCATCATATCAAAACAAAACTCCTGCCGCCGTATTTCGTCCCCATCTCGTAGCTCTTGGTGCTTTTCATATTTGAAGGAATAGTATTTATGTCGTTTCAAAATTCGAAACGCTGTAGTGTGATCTATTCCTATTTCATCCTCAAGTTTCGTTGTGCTGATCTTTCCATCGTTATCTTCCACGCACAACAAAACTTCCCAGGCGGTATCATTTCTTGCATCTTCTCTTTGTTTCTGCCTTGCTTCCCATCTGGAGTTATTTATTAGGGTACCTTTGGTCTCAAATCTCTGGATATTCCTTGCGATTGTATATTTTATATTATGCATTAAAAATATATAGGTGGACACCAATTTTCGTCCAAATATTGACGTTACTCAGAAACTATTTGGAAAAAATCGAAATAAAATTGAAACTTCTACAGCCTGCATCTCCGTAACTAAGCATTTTAGAACATACATTTATACGAAATTTTTTACTTATTTTTATGTGCAGAATATGCTGCCTAAGTTTCCAGAATACAGTTCGGACCACCCTGTATATTCCACAAGATTAATATTTGAACATGCGTTTATAATATGTATAAGTAGTAGATATTTAAGAATAAAACTTTTTACTTAATATGCAGGAATATAATAACTACAATATTTTTATTATTTAATTTTGTTATAATGAATTAGTATATAAAATTTATATGTTATGTTTGTTTACAGCCTTAATTGGTTAATATAACAGTAGTATTGCTTGATGAGTAATAATACTTCAAAATTATGAATATATCGAGCTGATTGGGAAAATTATTGATTGTCCCAATGCCAAAAGCAATGTTCTCTTATTGTTTTATGAGAAAACTGTAAAAGATACTTTTGTTAGCACTCAACATGGTTTGATATAAATCCATTCAAAAATAATAAATAATTAGACGATTTTTTAAATAGTTTAAAACCATGGATTAAAAGCCGATAAAAGACGGACCGCCAGAACAGTGAATCACTGTTACCCGTTAGTTTTACGATTTTAAATTTTGGAAATATAATTTAGGTAACAGGTTGTATTTCGTTGTAGTTTATGTTGTTAAAGTTTTCTTAGTTCTCTTGGCTGTTCTGATCTCTGATTTTCTTCCAGTTTCCTAAATGTGTATTTGTTAATAAGTTATCAAAGTAATAGAAGTTTTTATTAACTTTTTTTTAAGAATTTTTTATAGAAATAATATATTATGATATTATATTAATTATCTTATATTCATTTTTTAATTTTTTTGGTATACTTCTTCTGTTAATAAATATTATTTTTAGTATTTTAATTTGTTGTCTTTGTGGCATGTTTAAATTTGTTTAATATTTTTTCCACTTATTAATAAGTTATGATATATTTCTTTCTTCATTTCTGTTAGTATTTTTTTTCTAGACTACTCCAAACTACATTTCTGAGCATGTTCTTTGCATTCCAGGAATAATTTGATAAGTTAAAGATCACTATCATGATCATAATCATTCTCATTTTAAGCTTATTGAACCATTTCCATTTATGGTGTAGCCTCACTCACATATTTAGATACTCTCTTTGTAGATGGGCCCATTGTCATCTATTGTTGGCTATGCGGGACCAAGTTATCCCTGCTGATTTTCTAATATTATGACCCCATCTGAAGTTCGGTTTTCTTCTAGGTCTCTTAATTTCTCGTGGGTATCATGCTGTAATTTTTTTCGTTCATCTGTTGTCTGACCTTCTTGAAAGATGTCCTGCCCATTGCCATTTCAGGAATTTGATTCTGTGGATGAGATCTATTACCTGGGTTTTTTGTCGTATCCCACTCTACTCTTTTACGGTCTCTCTTGGTTATTCCCAACATATTTCGTTCCATTGAGCGTTGTGCGACCTTCAGTTATAATATCCGTTTTAAGTCTCCAGGTTTCGCATGCATAGGTCCATGACTGGAAGTACACATTGGTAGAGTGTTTTCCTCTTTAGATAAAGTTGCATTCTAGATTTGAATAATAAGAATATATGTATAGAAGTAATATATTATGATATTTTATTAACTATCATATGTTTAGTTATTTTTGTATACTTTTTCTGTTGGTGTTAATTTATCTAGATTAAATATTATTTTTAGTATTTTATTTTGTTGTCTATGTAGCATGTTGTTTCTGTTATATTGCTCCAAGTATTAATAAGGTATATTATATTGGTTTCTTCATTTCTTTTAGTAATTTTTTTTTGCCTATCCACCCACTCCAAACTAAATTTCTGAACATTCTTTGCATTACAGAAAGAATTTAATAAGTAAAAGATATATTTTGATATTATCTATTATAAATATCCACTAAGTTAAATTAATACAAAAATGCTGTATATAAGAATTATTTCAATAGAATCCTAATTTTCTCCAGCAATATTTTCCTTTCATTTCCTTCCTTTATACTCAATTTCTCATTAGAATCACCCGGAGCAAAAATGAAAGAAAGAGATGTGTACGCTCAGGTAAAAACAAACCGCCCGATTGGACATCGGTCGATCCTATTTGTCCGGACGTCGCCGTTTTAATCCGGGAACAAAGCTTCCGGAACGAATTCGATTTGGGGGCGGGATGGGGCTGGGGAGGGGATGTGGTACGTTGGCGCGCGATCGGAACACAATTGACGTGTTAAGTGTAAATTGGTTCAGTGGCAGGGGGTGAGTTGGAGGTCCGGGGTGGGAAAATAATTGGGGAAGAGTCGGCGTTAAATATCGGTGGCGATTGATTTCGACCGGTCGTAATAAAGGGAAGCGTTGGGTCGACTTAATTCCGAATGTCCAGAAGATTGGAATGCGTCTCGGGTCTATTAGAGTCTTTTATTGGAATGCGGCAGACATTGATCACAGTATTGATACTAATAGAGTGTCGAACTTCTATTGTCTTTATTTATTTTAATATACAGGGTGAGTTTCCTACTATGTTCTCTATGGGCATCTCGGAAACTACTGGAGATAGAGAGTCGGTTAAATGGGGAAAGAAAAGCAGTTTTGTGGGGTCATAAATATGCGCCTTCCAGATTTTTGAAAAAGTTCATGGTTTACTAGATATTTCGAAAAAAATAAATGTTGCCTATTTTAAATATTGTCCCTAATTCCATTATAATCTATTTTAGACAAGAAGTGTTCAGATAAAAGTTGTAGATAATCACATTCCTAATGAGGTGGTATTCTCCGATTTTTTCTAAAGCCTGTCATTTTTGACATATGACACAAACATGTTTTTTTAAATGGAAACCATAGCTGGCCATGACTTCATCAAAAGCGCCATTTTTTAAGCTTTTCAGCGATATAAGCTATAATATGTTTCTTTCGCAAAATTACTGAGTTATAGCCAATTCTTATCTTTCTTGACTAATTTCACTTAGTTAGCCATGGAAACAAGTTTAATCGTCTTTGCTCTCAGAAATGTGAAATTGTCACATCCAATCTTTGTAAATTAAAATAAACAAAAAGTGTTAATGGACATTTTTCAAATGAAGAAAAGCGTGTAGGATTATTGGTTCAACTTTTCTTGGCCATACAGTTTCGAGGATACGTTGACCGATGAAAGTTGCTTATGTTTTTTAGAGAGCGGTTTTCAATTTTCTTATGATTTATAACTTATAAAAAGACAAAATGTATTATTTAATAATTTTTATAAGCGGCTCTTTACAATTTACATCACACAAACTAAACCTTAGAAAAATAATATCACTACATATACTTTATGTTATTTTAGAAAATGTTCAAAAAATCCACAATTGTTTTAAGTACATAAATGCATCTTTTTAAAACTGAATTTCTAGCTATTCATACAGAACGACCGGTCGACTTAATTAAACTTCTCCGGTTCCGCCTCTTTGAGTGCCTCTCTTAATTCATAAGTTCTATTCTCTTTTGTAAACCTTGTTGTTAACTATACCGCATAAAAAAAATCTAAAATTGATAGGTCATGTGACCGAGGAGACCCATGCAATTGGTCCACCTCTTTCTATCCTCCCTGAGTCTATATAATTATGATATAAATAATTTTTAACACTTCTTTCATTGTGTGGGGGGGGGCTTTGGTGTGTCATAATGAAAGTCATGTTGGAACCACTCTATTAATGAGCGAGTTTTTAAATTTAACTTTTCTAACATGTCTTGAAAACCATTCTCTAAAAAACGTAACTAACGTTCACCGGTCAACGTATGCTCGAAACTCTATGGCCAAGAAATGTTAAACCAATAATCCTACAGGCTATTCTATTCTATCATTTGAAAAACTCTTATTTACAATTTTTCTTTATTTTAATTTACAAAGACTGGATGTGACAATTTCACATTTCTGAGAGCAACGACGATTGAACTTGTTTTCATGGCTAACTAAGTGCAATTTCAAGAAAGATAAGAATTGGCAATAACTCAGTAATTTTGTGAAAGAAACATATTATAGCTTATATCGCTGAAAAGCTTAAAAAATGGCGCTCTTTATGAAGCCATGGCCAACTATGGTTTCTATTTAAAAAACATATTTTTGTGTCAAAAATGACAGGCTTTAGAAAAAATCGGAGAACACAATCTCATTAGGGATCTGATTATCTACAACTTTTATCTGAAAACTTTTTGTCTAAAATAGATTGTAATGGAATCAGGGACAATTTTTAAAATAGGCAAAATTTATTTTTTTCGAAATATCTAGTAAGCCATGAACTTTTTCAAAAATCTGAAAGGCGCATATTTATGACCCCACAAAACTGCAATTCTTTCCCCATTTAACTGACTCTCTATCTCCAGTAGTTTCCGAGATACCTATAGAGAACATCGTAGGAAACTCACCCTGTATGTACACAACGTTTTGATCAAATGAATCACTGACCTACAGTATGCCCCCGGATTATCTTTACAAGAGGAAAATCTTTTTTATTATTGGCATTTTGAGAAAAAGTAATTCTTCATAAAAAAAATCCTGTTCTAAATTGGTTTATCCCGTTTATACTTTTCCAAATTTCCAGTTCAAAAATGTCCTGAAAATCAAAACGCGTTTCTATGGTAATATAATTTCGTTTTCATTCCTTAATAGATTATTATCGACAGAATTTTAATTAACATCATATATTTTGCTGTTTTAAGATGTTAAAGAAGCACAACATTTATTAGTTCAATGCTACGGAAAAGTTGATAATAATTTTCGGAAAATGTGATACAACATCAAAAATATGACGTTAATCAGAATTAATTATAACCATTGCCTGGAAACTTATATGGTGAAATTTTGATAAAACAATTTAGTACTCACTAAAAACACAGTACGTCCCTAGTGGTAGGAAAAATAATTTTTAGAGGTTACTAGTTTATTTGGTTGCCTGTGATATGCATATACAGGGTGTTTCCTAATTAATCTAAAAAATAAAAAATCGGTAGAAAACGGCTTAAGGCGGGCTCTTAATAAGTATATTTATTTTTTTCTCGGCAACCGTTTGATGAACAAGAAAAACTCAAAAGATCAGTTTTGTTGAAAAAGGATGGCCAGTCAAGAAAAAAATATATTTTCTTTAAAAAAGCCGTAGTGTACCATTTATTTTAAGCAAAATATCGATTTTTTTTTAATTTTTAACACCCTGTAGATCAGAAAGGAAGTACTTTAGACCCAATAGTTATATAAAAATTGTTTTAAGAACACATGAGGAATCACACCACAATTTTTTAGACTAATTAGAAAACACCCTGTATATTGTCAACTTGACAATGATTGTTGATAAATCAAAAAATACCTTTTCTGTGAAAAAAGCCCGATTTTCGCAGGAAAAATTTTGGTTTTTATTGAATTTGGGCCTGCGTCTGCCAAATATCCGGTATATTCTTTAATATTCTATCTATCTAAATTTTAAATATCATAGTCAGAAATAGTTTTATTATTTATTAACTGTAAAAATGGTATACTTATAAGTTTTATCAAATATTGTGATTTACTTTCTACCTTGTAGTCAAATCTTATGTTTAATAAACTGTAAAATATATATTTTATATTCTTATGTTTTATTAAAATTACTCTGATATACTAAGATATCAGTGGAACTTTAAAACTAAATCCTTTGAAATCAAATATAAAAATAAAAAATATTTACAGCAGAAAAAGCGAAGGCACTGGGTTAAACGTAGTCTCTACTAAGAACACGTAGGGGCGCTTTGACCCAAAATTTTACTATTAAGTTTCATATCTATCTTAATAGAAGATTATTTTCTTTTATCTATGGATACAACATCAAAAATATGACGTTAATCAGAATTAATTATATCGATCTATCAAAGAATGAAATCAAAATTATATTAAATAGAAACGCCTTGTAAGTTTTAGGACAAAAAAAAATTATGTTTTTTTTTAATTTTCTCTAAAATGGTATAGAAATCATTTTAGAACAAGGCAATCTTTTTTTGAAAAATAAATTTTTCTCAAAATATTAATAATAAACGTTTTTCCTATTGTAAAGTCAATCCAGTAATATACTGTATATTAAATGTGAACTAATCTAAGTTCTAAAACTGAGCTTAATACCGGGTGCGTCTCAAAAGTGACTCGCCTCTATAACTTATTAATTTTTTGAGATAAAAAAACGAGATTTTGTATGTTAGTATCTGACATAAATCAGGGTTGACTGATGTATTCAATGATTCCTGATGCTGATTTATCCAATTCGTCTATTCCATGATTCCTGTTTTAAAATTTTCACATTGTTTGAAATTGTAACATGCGGTTCATAACGACAATTTGACTTAAAACACCAAGTGTGTGGTACCAAATTATTTGTAAAAAAATACTTTTTCCAATGAGCCACCCTTGTTCTATTTGAAAAAATTGAGATATGATTAAAAATACGATTGGGATACTTATGACAGGGCACGAAAAACATAAGATGATCAAATCTATTTCTCCAAGGCTCCTTGATTAAACAATAGTGTTTTTAACATGGCCATGACACTCTAGATTGAAATTTGTACATTCTATTCAGAGAGTCATTTTTTATGGAATAAAGTAAAAATATACCCAGGGTGCTTGCCATTTAAAAATCAAAAGTTGTAGTCAATTTCGGTGAAAGAAGAAGTGACCAAAAACAATTGAATACGTCAACCAATCATAATTTATGTCATATGTCTATACTAAAAAACTTACTTGAAATATAAATAAGTTATAGGAGTGAGCCAATTTTGTGACGCACCCGGTATATGAAAAACGGTAAAGAGAAAATATGTTTCTTTTATCGAGATCTACCAGGCCTGAAAATATCTGCACATATTTAAGTCTCACCCAGTATATACGAGTAGGTATGGCATATATTTTATGACATCATGTCATGTAACTTCTGTTTGTGTAATTATAATAATTTAGTGGTTAAATCAAGCTGTTAAAGAAACTAATGGTTCAAAATAATATGTTGTTTGAATATATTTAGTGAATTATTTAGTTATTCACTGACAATATATGACACGGACTGTATATATAAAGCTCGATATATCATAAAGAACATTTTATCATTGTGTCGGCCAGAAGAGGAACGCAGTGAAATATACTACGCTAAACACACACAAATCCGAGGAAAAACAAATGTATTCTATGTGTATCACGTAGTCGCATTGAGATACTAAGCGGAGGCCTAAAGCGCATCTTATACCCATCGTAGAACCGATGCGATGGAGCATTAAAGCCTCTTATTTTTGAATTTTTATTTCGTTAGCATAGGGACAAATCCCTTTATTAGATGCTCAGGCACACAGCCATCATGTTGCCTCTATTTTTCTTGTTCTTGCTTTCTTTTTGATATGCTTTTAGTCGAAAATGATGTAAAGGCTGCGTTCTATTTGCGTTACAAGAAATATTGCAACCAGAATTTGCATTGGCCAGAATATTTTAGTATTGAAAATACTTCTGGCCGCGTTTATATGGGACCCATCTTTGAAAAAACGACATGCTAGAGGCAACATGAGTTCAATAACCTGCCTAATCAACTTGTCAACACGTAAGTCGATCGCAAGGCCGTTCGAGGGCCGAAATGAGGTCTTATTAGTGTGTGTGGGCCAACTATTTTATGGATATGGATGTTTAGTCTGGGAAAGCCGATATTATTATAAAAAAGAATATGCGTCAAGGCATGGGTTGTTAAGTACAGTTGGGCTATTTTAATCTAACTCTTTCCGTAGAGAATCAAGAGGCAAATTATACGTGAAAGAGCGGAATAACATAAATAATAAATTTAGACTAATGCAATATTTTTTCTTGGCGCGTAGGATAATGCGCACAATCGATGCATTAAAGGGAATAATTAATTAAATCATTAAGTTCCAAAACATATAATAACTCGGGTCTCATCGGATCTGCTGATACATTTTGATAAAATCCTTGTATATTATTATAAACAAGGATAAAATTTAGGCTATTAGGACCTATATTTTTTTTTATATGATTATTATTTTTTTAATTAACAACTTAGGACAAAGAAAAAGCTTGCATGGTTTCCACCGCCAACAGGCGTAAAAACAAATGAATCCAAGGCGGTGCCAAATATTTTTTATCGGGATAAGTTTTTATCGTTTGAATATTGTTGTAAATAATTATCATTTAATTAGTGCTAACTTATCAAAGTTCACAACACGGCGAAATTTCAACAAAATCGGCCAACGGATCTTTGAGATATTAATAAAAAAGGCCTATTAGAAAACACATTGACATCTTTAAAATTATACATTTCCGGACACATGTTTATATGAACTTTTTACCTTAAAAACACTCAAAAAATCATCTCCTGAAGTTTGGCCAGATACTTAATTAACACCCTGTATTTAAAAATGGCTGGCTAGTGATTTAGTAAGCTATGTTTATTTTAATAGGAAAAAAATACATTTCATAAAAAATAAACAAACCCATAATACAAATACTATACACCAATTAATTAATTAATTTTAAATGTATCTAAATAGGCACTTTAATAATTGAAAAATGAAAAATGAACAGGAGCACTTCTTAAAATCACTTCATAGAGTATACAAAATATGCTAAAAATAATAATTCCAATAAAAAACATAAATGGCACATTAAAATCTGCATTATCTGAAATCAAACTATAGCTAAACGGGTAATACAATAATAGAGACAAGACGCCGACATCTATAACGCGATGAGCAGTTTTTAATAATTATTCCGAGTTATTATTACATACTTATTGTTTTACAATTTATTGTAATGATGGTTATGGCATTCCTTCAAATAAATTTTGATTTAAGTATTGTTAATATAGTCATATTAATGATTATAGCCCGTATGATTTTCAAAATAAATAATCAAGAGTGTTTTTATCAGAATTATTAAATGATTAAGTCAGTAGCGTAACTTCAAATGTGAGGCCCCCCCGCAAAATTTTTTTGGTGCCCTTATATTAAAATAAAAAAAACACACTAAAAACATAATATAGCTTTATGTACGTATATCAAGTCATTTAAAATATAAAAACAAAAAAAAACTTATAGACTAGAAAAAATAATAACTAGAACTAGAAAAAATAATAATAAAAGAACATAAAAAATAAAACATTAAAAAATAAATCAACACAATATTTTTGGAAATTGTAGGGGACGCTGTTCACATATATATGTATTTAGTAAACAAAATCACGAGGCCCCATTGCGGGTGCTGCGGGGCCTACGCTACGCTACTGGATTAAGTAGAAATAGTTAATATTTAGAAACTTCGTAAGTGTTATATTTTAGTATAATTATGGATTTAATAATTAAATAATTATCTTAAGTTTAAATTGTGGTAAACTTGAGTTTCAATCATTTATATTTAAAATCTTAGGAAAGGCAATATAGATTTTAGGCAGGAGAACTCAAGGGAAGGACTGTGTAATTAGTAATTAAGACTTTACAAGTTTTTTTACTTGCCATTTTTCTTGTCGTTCACGTTGCACGTTGACTCTTCGTTGTGTCACACACAATCTGAATTTCGGATATGATGCAGAGCTGATAATATTAAATAGGCTTAATGGGGGAACTGATAATATTAAATAGCAAATATATCAATTGCAAGGTATTCAAAGAAATATTTTTGTTAACTTTGCAAACATTTAAAGCATGCAATAATTAAAAAAAACTGTGAAAAATTGACGTGAGATTACTTTATAATTCTTGGAAGTCTTGGATCATAAAGATTTGAATTATTGTGGGTCTGTTTTGTTTAAGAAATAATAATTATAAAATAATAATTTCAAAAACTCAACTATCAAAATATAATGGTAGCAAATTTTCATGCATAGATATCATGCATAGGTATAATGTTCTATATTAATTGGACATACTGAAGGTAAACTAGGTATAGTTCCTGCAATCGATAATATATTTTATTGCTTTTTCATATCACACAACATTTTCATCATAACAAAAAACCGTCAATACCGCTACTCATATTATGGGCACCTATGTATATTTGTGGTTGTGACGGTTTTTTATTAGGTATGATGAAAAGAAGTTGCAAACTAAATTATCGTGGAACTATATTTTAATTTATTTTTATCTACAGTAACTATTACTTATTTTTTGTACGGCGAATTTAACCGTAAGTTCGAATATTGGTTAAACCTAGAAATACCTAGGTAATAGCCCAAAATATGCAAAAGGGGGAGTGAGTTTAGGTTAGATTAGAATTAGGTTTTAGTTGGTTTTGCATTAATAAAAAAATATAGGCCTAATCTATACTTAACCTAAACTGACATTTTTTGCATATTTCGGGCTCCTACGTGGGTAACCCTACGTTTAACCAATATTCGGGCTTTTACGGTAACATAATACTCATTCTGATTGGTTTAATCTGGCTCCATAATGAAACTGTGGGTTCCAGGTGCTATTGCAAATTAATGCCATTAATTCTATGTATATACATACCTCACATTTCTATAGTGTAGTGACCGTGATCGTGACCATTCATGAATCCGCACACGTCCATCTCCATCATTAATATTTTTTTTTAATAAATTGTTCACTTTTATAAAAAGCCATCACGATAAAAATCAAATATCAAAATTATTTAACGTTGTGAACGGTTCACTTGTTCACTATACGTATCTCGAATATACCCTACTGGCAAACAAAACCTTAGGTCGGCGTTTACATGTATAGGAGTGAATCGCTAATCTACTAAGTCGGAGAGAGCCAAAATACGAATATTTGTAATATAATCACTTTAACCTGACGCTAGATCCATGCGCTTGGGAAAATACTTGCCTTCTGTCTTTATTCAGTACATCTTATTTTACGTTTCGTACACACGAAAATCGGCACCCAAGACCAGTAATGCCGACCCCAGTATTTGCGAATGGCAATTAGCGATACGTTAGACTGCCAGAATGCTGACGTCACGAATGTCAAATTGCTTTCCAAACAAGGTTTAGTTCTTTCATATTTCTATTGAGCTCTTCCAAATGACGTCACAGGTTAATATAAAATGTAAAAAACAGATGATTGCCGACCACCGCCGACTTTTGTGTCTGGTATTTTCAATACGCCTATGATGGTTGCGCATGTTGCAAAATCTGTGAATTTTTTTTTTACTTTTTATGTTATCAATTTGGTAGTAAATAATAACTTATTACTTTAATTGATTATTTAAATTAATTGTCACGAACGTATTTTTACATCCAACTATGTTATTCTTTATTTACAATAATATAATACTTCGGGGTAATCCGCCTATTGAAAAATAAACATATTTCTTTAAAATCAATACATTCAGTTTTAAGACACTCTGAATACACAAATAAAATTATTGATTTTTAAATTATTAATCGCAAACTAGGGAGAGGGAAACCATACAACGAATAGAGATGATAGGTGTTAGGTAATAGATTTTAGACTACCGTTCGAGATGCACTGCTGGTTTGTAAGTTTTGCAAAACATTATAACAAAAAATGTTATTAAAGGTAAAGTAAATGTTTTCTCATTACATAACTAGGGTTAGCTAAAGCAGATTCTTTGTTTTCCTGTTGTAATAATCTGGCCTAAATCTTTTCCTTATTTATTTGATCTGACGAAGGTATTATGTATATAATATGGTGTATGTATTTAAGGGAAACGATTTATGGGCTGTTAAAAACTTTAGTTTAAAAGTAATCTAAATGCAATCTTATGGTATCCATTTGTGCGGATGTTTTTGGTTTAGTGTTACAATAAGGGCCTTATTGAGAGCACTAATATTTTTCGACCATGACTGAGCGAATATCTTGAATGAGCAATCAAAACCAAATAATAACTAATAATCTAAAGCAATTTGCAACAAAGCTTGAACTCTAGCTTCGAGCCTCGCAACCAGAGACCTTAGTACCTGCAGGTGGGGACCTGCTGAACTAACAAAAAATCTTCAGTTTTGAATGTAATAAATATGGCATATTTTGAATGTATTACATACCTATTGCTTTCAGTTGGGGGTTGGAACGTCTGTTGTTATAAAACCAAAAAAAAAAACACTAAATAACCACAATACACCAAAGCACTTTTACTTTTACACTGGACGATGATCAAAACTCCAAAAAAAAGTTTTGATCATCTGCTGATGTAAAAGTGTTTGTGTATTGTGCTGATTTAGTGTTTTATTTTGCTGATACCTTTTGCTTTTAAATTTTGCGAATAAAAAATAATACTAGCACAAAGAAAACAAACCAAATAACAAGTTATAGAAATGCTAAACATAAGTAAAAAAATTCGCGCCGGGAGGCACGTATAGCCGCCCATAGTAAAATATGTTAATAAAAAATTGGCAGGCAGTTCTTTTAGTTTTAAAGTAAAGGAATTTTTCCAATTTTTTTATCTCCAAAACTTCGACTTTGACTGATTTTGATGTTATTACAAATTTTGTTGCAAATATTACTCCTAATCTTAAATTGAAAACCGCGTTTCGCTAGCTACTGTAATTTTGGAGTTACGGTTTTTTAAAATTTTTAAGCTCCTCCCATACCCCCTTACCAACTCTCCACCCCCACCAAAAACTAATGGCCAGGTTCTTGGGTGCCACAGTATTTTTGTGCCAAATTTGGTTAAGATCGGTTTAGCGGTTTTTGAGTTATCGTGTTACAGACGGACAGACAGACAGACGAACAGACAGACAGACAGACACCATGAAAATATTTTGTATTTAGGTCATTTATAACCCAAATAACTAATTTTGAGTGAAATTATAAAAAACTTTTTTTGCCGATCTTAATAATAGCCTACCATATCTGTTGGTATGGTCGGCTAAAAATTGTGGAGTATATAAACTTATATAATTCAATAGTATTCACTAATAAATCTAAAGCATAGCTGGTCTATAACAAATGTTTTTAACTTTTAAAAGAAAGTACGCTATTCAAAACATTAACAATAGCTTTTGTGTCACCAAAAACTGCAGTTGGGTTAAATTGACGTGAATGAACAGCCCATTAACCGCCATGTTCTGAAAAATCAATCAGAAGCCCTCTGTAGCGACTGTTATTTATTTTTTTCTCTAGTAAACAACATCCGCATTGCATACATTTACCCAAAACAATAAAATTCTCGGCCGTGGCCGACTTCATTGTATGAGAGAAGGAATACTGGTGCCAGCATTTTATTTTGTATACGTCATTGAATGTATGATTTATCGCACTTTGGGTCTCTTTTGTTCTTCTTAGCCACATTGAACATGTCGGAAAGTCATATTTTTCTCAATTTATTTTTTTTTTCGAGATAGGTCCGAACCTATACGCTAAATAAACTTTTATCTGGACTTAATCAGGTCTGGTTTATTGCTTTCCTTTTTGACAGTAAAGAGAGAAAGATGTTTTAATAAACTTTTTTCCGTAGCAACTGTTAAAATTGCCTTATATCTATCAAAAATAGTACCTTAACCGCAAGGGTAGATTAAATGATACTTTACCAGCGAGGATAGGTTAAAAACTTTATTTCTTCTGGCACGTTTTATAATTGCTTCCATTTTTGAAATATTTTTGTATTCCTTTTCATAAGTTATTAGGGATTTAAATGGAAGTAGTTTGGATATAGAGTTTGTCGCCTCAGCCTGAATATCTGTTGGTAATTTACTTATTTCGTTTTGAGCCATTTCTGGCTCCAATTCAATCAGCAATCGACACGAAAGAGAATTAAACAATATTGACTCAAAACTGACAACTAAAGAGACATTTTTATTTATTTGTCAAATTACATAGAAACCAACGCCAACCCAGCACAATATTTTTTCTACTCTTAATAAATTCCTTGAAATAATAATTTCTGAATATTTTTTAAAACGTAACTCGCTATAGAAAAAAGTATTGTTTTATACACGACGATAAAATTGCATTAATGTCTCCCGAAATTAATCTTATCGGTCGACTATAAAATACCATTTTATCGTCTTGTATAAAAAATAACTATTATTTTGGATCTTTTTAATTCCATTTTAAACTTGTTTGTTAAAGTTACTGCAGTACTTTAATTTAAAACTTAATAAAATATGTACGGTAATCGTAAAACATTTTCCGATGCACGTCATCAATCATATCGAAATTGTCACTAAAACCTATAAACCTGACTAAATGAAACTTTAACAAAAATGTTGAAATTTATTGTATAATACCGATTTAAGATACCGAGCAGCTTTTCATTTCACTTGGATATAGAATATAGAATAATGAATAGAGCAAATGATTGTAACAGATTATTTGCTCTAAGAGACAGTTTACTTTTATTAAAACTGCAAAAATTAGTTTAAACCGAATTTTATTTTTAACATGTTGGTCATATTGAGCCGTGTTCAGCAACGTTGTCTTTTATTATTTCACAATTATCATAATGTCAATCATTATTTTGTATAATATCGTGTTGTTATTGAACTTTTGGGAGTAATTCTCGTTTTTTGCCTATTTTCATAGTCTTTTTTTTAACCCTTAAGTACCAACACAAACGCAACGGACTAGCTGGACATATAACATCTCCCCTCCTCTCCGCTTCTAATTATCATCCAACTATGTAATTTCAATACGTATCAAAACAAGTTAAAGGCCGGCAGGGCAATTTGCGAAAATGTGTAGTTTTCGAAATATTTTAGTTCAAACTGTCTATGACGTCTTACAGATGGAGCGTTAACGTAAGTTTTTTTTTTATTTGTGGAATGAATCAAGTACCTAGTAGCTCAATACATATGCAGTATGGCGAGCAAAATTACAAGGATACTCTTCTAAAGTGGTTTGAAGAGACTGGCAGCGATAATAGCAAAATAGTGACATAGAATCCGAATGTGGCGAAAATTTTGCTATAGAGAGCGATCATAATTATGAATTCGAATTAGAAGGTCAAAAAACGGTTTTTAACTAATATCTAATGGTATGTAGCTGCGTACGTTTTGTTATAGATGATAAAAATATGGATGTGAACGATCAGTAGACTAATATCGAAGAAAGTGAAGAGAACAATTTGTTTGGAATGCACAAAAAAGTGTGCACGGAACATGCCCATCTTTAGGCATTGTTATTTTTTTATTCTTTATATTTTCTTTTGCTTTTTTGTGCTTAATAGATAGGTTTTTATATGCCAAGTATAATAATAAATATATTTTTTTCATTTTCCTTTCGTTTTTTTTTCAATCTCCATGAGAAACAAATTTATGTCAAAAATCCAAAACTAGTACATTTATTTCAAAAATGTAAAACATGTTCCCATAATATAAGCATTAGATATTTTTTTCCTGTAGTTTTAATGCTAATGATTTCATCCACTTACAGAAAATCTGTTAGACACAAACAAAATATGTATTTTTTAATGCGTCTCTCAGACGATCTGTTAGTATAGGCGCGACTATTTGAATATGTTAGTACTTAAGAGTTAAATTGTACTTTTAAACACAAAGAGTTCTTTTAAAAACTAAATTTTTAAGATTTTGTATTACATTTCTTGAAATTGTGTTGGAAATATGCCGAAACATTTAAACGGTGGAAGCAAAGAGCTTGTAGCTTTCCTGATAAACTAAAATAAATAATAATAATTTAAATAGTATTTAAACGATAACGTGACAATAAATTACTCTTGATTGCAGTCAGAGAAGTAAGTTTGATTGGTAAGCATATTATACCACTTTCAAAGTGATTTCTACATATTTCAATTTGTAGCGAGTATATGCTGCAATTTAAATATTTCTACTGTGAATGTTACCAACTACTAATGTTAATAAATAAATAAATTACTAAGATATTAATTATTAAATTAAAAATAAAACGTAAAAATCTTTAAAATGTAATATAATATTGATTCCCAATTTTATATTGCGATTCGTTTCATAAATCTATTACAATCTGGCAGCGCTGTCGCTATCGCTTATTACTCAAAGTTGAACAGGTGCATAGGAAATTGTTTTCTGATTACTTTACAATAGTTTATCTTTGGCAATAGTTTATAATTTGGCAATAGTTTATCTTTGGCAATTACTCGAAAAACAGCAGAACAGTAGCACAAAGAGCCATGGAAAGAATCATGTTGGGAGTCACCATTAGGGAAAAAATACGGAACACCCACATACGTCATTAAATTAATAATATTGTTACTTAAGACATAAAGTTAGATTCAAGGAGGCTTTTAATTTAGTTGATGTAGTTTATTTAAAATAAACAGTATAAATCTAAAGAATAGCTGGTCTATAACAAATTTTTTTGACTCTCCAAAAAATTCTATATGGGTATTTCGCCACTGCAAGAAAATCTGCAAAATATTTATTATTTTTTAAACAATAGTTATTTTTTACTAAAAAATATTTTTAACCAAATAATAAATAAAAAATATAAAAATAGTAAATATTTTTGACTTTCAAGCCAAAGTAAGTTATTGAATAGAGAAACAATGGGTTTTGTGTCACTAAAAACTGCAGTTGGGTTAAATTGACATGAACAGTCAATCAGAAGCCCTCTGTAGGGACTGTTATTTTTTTCTACAGTACATCATCGGCAGTGCATACGTTCGCGACAAACAATAAAATTCTCGGCCATAGCCGACTTCATTTTGTCAGAGATGAGAGAATGATGCCAGCATTTTATTCTGTAAACATCGTTGAATGTATGATTTATGGTCAAAACCTCTCATTTGTTCTTCTTGGTCACACTGAACATGTCGGAAAACCATATTTTGTTTGAGTTTTTTTTTAAATTCTATATGCGAAACAAACGATTGCCTGCACTTAATCAAGTTTTTTTATGGCTTTGAATTTTATAAGTAAATATGGAATTTTATTTTGTGTATATTTTATTACTGTTTAAACGTTTTTGTTTTATTTACTACCAGCAACTTATTCTTACCTAATATACCTATATATACCTAATATACCTATTGCTTCTAATTTTGCGAAAAAAAATATTAGCGCCAAGAAATTCAAATGATTAATCTTATTTTTAAGACATTTAATTAGAAATGCTAGTCACAAATAAAGAAATTGTGAAGAGTAACCTTTTAGAACTTCAAGATTGTTGAAGTTCAACAATCTTGAAGTTCTCAATGTAGGGAACAGCCCCACGTTCGTGACAAAAACACGGGCAGAAGTATTAGATTTAACAATCGGGAGTGCTAGTGTAATCAGTTACGTGAAACACTGGAGGGTCTCAACGGAGGAGTCTCAATGGAGGGTCTCAACGGGTCCATATCAGATCACAGAATCATCGAGTTCAAATTAGGAGGAATCACACTCCAAACAGAAACTCGAAGGAATCCAAGAAAAACAGACTGGGACATATTTATATAACACCAATCTCGTAGACAACCTAAACCGTATAGATGCAAGTAGGGCCAGAAACCATCTGCATCTAGAATGGTACGCAAGGGAAGTCAGCAGTGCAATATTGGATGCATATGAATCTAGTTGCCCCGCAAGTAAAGGCATACAGAAAAGTAACAACAAGCCCTGGTGGAACAAGAAGTTGGCCAAACTTAGATCGGAGGTCCGACGACTCTTTAATAGAGCTAAATCCAGTGGCGAATGGCAGCTCTACAGCGTGAAATTAACTCAGTATAAGAAGGAGATAAGAAAGGCAAAGCGGTCTGACTTTAGATCCTTTTGCGAAAACATCACTTCTACTCCTGATGCAGCTAGATTACACAAAGCTATGGCCAAGAGTGGATGTATCTCCAACATGGCACTTAAGAAATCTGACGGAAGCTACACGGAGGGAGAGGAAGAGAGAGCAAATCTCCTACTTTATACACACTTTCCAGGTAGCATACCTATTGATACTCATGTAGCTCCCACTGAACCCCACAATCCTTGCAGGGAAGATTGGGAAGTGGCCAAGCTAGTAATAACAGAACAAAAGCTGAAATGGGCGATCGACACCTTTCAGCCCTATAAAGCAGCAGGAGTGGATGGGATCTTTCCTGCCCTTCTAAAGGAGGGTCAGCAAATAGCTACTCACCATCTACTAAGCATTACAAGAAGCAGTCTAGCGATGGGATATATACCAACCACATGGAGAAGAGCAAAAGTAATCTTCATACCCAAAATAGGCAAAACTGACTGGACAAATCCCAAGTCATTTAGGCCTATTTGTCTCACATCGTTCATACTAAAAACGCTGGAGAAAGTAGTTGACAACCATATTGGAGAAAATCATCTAAAGGTTAAACCACTGCATGATAGTCAGCATGCATATAGAACGGGCAGATCCACAGAAACTGCTCTGTACCAATTAACGGAGCTAATACAGACAAGTCTGGATAGCAAAGAAACAGCAATTTGTGCCTTCTTGGATATTGCGGGGGCGTTTGACAATATACCACATAAGGTGGTCAGGCGATCTCTAGAAACAAGAGGGGTGAACAGAACTATTATTCGCTGGTTTTGGGAAATGCTGTCAACACGAACAGCAGAGGCTCAGATGGGCACCAAAACTGTAGCTGTTAAAACAACGCAAGGAACTCCACAAGGTGGAGTAACCTCCCCTTTGCTGTGGAGCTTGGTGGTGGATGAACTACTAGATGAATTAACTCTAGCGGGAATACACTGCATTGGGTATGCAGATGACATAGTCATGATCGCTCGGGGGAAACATGAAGGCACCTTGTGTGATATTATCCAAAGAGGACTCCGTATCACTGAGAGATGGTGTAGGACTGTCGGGCTGAGTATCAACTCAGACAAAACCGCGATAGTGCCATTCACCAGAAGGCGAAGTCTGAAAAACTTGAAAAGAATCCAACTAGATGGAAAGGAAATACTGCCAACACAGGAAGTTAAATACCTGGGAATAACCCTGGACAGTAAACTCCTGTGGAACAGGCATATTAAGAACACTACCAGCAAAGCCATAAAGGCTCTCATGATATGCAGAAGACTGGCCGGAAATAGATGGGGCTGCTCCCCTAACATTTTGCGCTGGATGTATACCATGATAGTAAGACCCATAATTACTTATGGAGCAGTTGCCTGGTACACAAAACTAGAGCAACGGACGGCAAGGCTAAACCTATGCAAAGTCCAGAGACTAGCATGCGTTTGCATCACAGGAGCCATGAGAACCTGTCCAACAGCAGCAATGGAGGTTATTCTAGATCTAACACCACTGCACATTGTCATTGGCAGATATGCCAATGCGACAGTGATTAGAATGGTCACTAACGGAATTAGTACTGGGAGAATTGTCAGATCAGGGGCTTGGAACACCCTCAAAAAGGAAATACCACTCCTGCAACTCCCAGTGGACGATATGCCAAGAACGTACAACTTTGAGAAACATCTCAATGTAGTATTGAGCAATAAAAAGGATTGGAAGAGCGAAACGCTTGCCCAGCAGTTAAAAGACCATAACTTGGTATACTGATGCTTCCAAAACCAATACGGGAACAGGGATCGGAGTGTTTGGGCCGAGAGCTAAATACTCCGAACCAATGGGCACTTACCCTAGTATCCTACAGGCTATAATCTACGCTATCGAAAGATGCGTACAACTTATCTTTGATAGGAACTATCGGAAACAAGAAATAGCCATCTTGTCTGATAGTCAAGCAGCGTTAAAAGCGATCAACTCAGTATCAATCAATTCGAAATTGGTCAAACAATGCATAGAGAAGCTGAATAAATTAGGCAAAGAAAACAAAGTCCTCCTACTCTGGGTGCCTGCTCACCAAGGGATAGAAGGCAATGAAAAAGCAAATAATCTAGCTAGGAAAGGAGCGAACACTCCACTAACTGGACCAGAACCGTTCTGCTTGTGGTAACCAACTCAAGGCGGAACTCAAGAACTTGGAAGATTCCATCCGCAACCTGGAATGGAAATCTTGCAACGGTCTAAGACACTCGAAGAAGTTTCTGAGGGCTTATGATCAGAAAAATCACAGATCTTCCTGGGTTTAAGTAAGAACAATCTTCGGATTGTCACGGGGTTTTTAACAGGACACTGTCTCCTCAATGAACACCTCAGTAGATTGAGACTAAGAAGAAACGGCGAATGCAGATTCTGTGGGGAAGATGGGGAAACACCAGTACACCTCATCACTGAGTGCGCCGAGACGACAACCATTCGTGCCATGAATTTTGGTACGACTGATATTGGAGATGGAGAACTACCCTCTATAAAACCGTCCCAGATACTGGCTTTTGTCAAAGCCCTGGGACTGTATGATGAGTTATGACTCAAGAAAGGGGGACACAATGGATCTGTAAGGTCGCAGTGATTAACCCCCCTCCCACTCATTCTAAATTCTAAAAAATTCTAAACCTTTTAGAACAGTATTCATTAATATATCTGAAGTATAGCTGGTCTATAACAAATATTTTTGACTTTTAAGCTAATATACGTTATTCAAAAAACAGAAGCAATGAATTTTGTGTCACAGAAATGTTAGTTTACCGTCACAAAAAAATCAATCAGGAAGCCTCTGGAGGGAATTGTTATTTTTTTTTGTAGAGACAAAGCACCTGCATTGCATACATTTTTGCAAAACAATAAAAAACTAGCATTTTATTTTGTATACGTCATTGAATGTATGATTAATTGACTTGTCTTGGTCACATTGAACATGCCGGAAAACCATATTTTTTTGAATTTGAGTTTTTAAAATTCGTCCCATTCTATACGCAAAATAACTTTTTTCTGGGTCTAATCAAGTTTCGTTTATGGTTTTCAGTTTTACAAGAAAATAGAGAAAATAAATGATTTAGTCAATTTTATTTTGTTTTTATTCATATTTAAACGGTTTTTGTTTATTTTCTACAGCACATTTAATTAAAATTTAATAAACTTAATACGAATACTATATTCTTAAAAAAGCTTAACAAAACCATTGCTTCTAAATTTTCTGTGAAAAAAGTTACACTAGCAGAAAGTAAAATAATAATCTTTTTTTGAGATATTAAATTATAAACATGGAAGTTCTGAATTTAGATAATACAGTTTAAATAACAAGTTATAGAAAATGCTACTCATGAGTAAAAAAATTGTGAAGTATATAAACTTACAGAAGTCAAGAGTATGCACTAATAAATCTAAAGTACAGATGGTCGATAACAAATATTTTTGACTTTTAAGCTTCATTCAGAACCTCGCAATTAGTGGAATAAATTAGTGGTTTCAACGTAGAAGTTTGTTCCTTTAATTTCAATGTAAACATTCAGAACGTCTAAATTAGTGGTAGTCATTTTCAATTAGTAGAAAAAGTTAACAAACTTTTGACTTTTCCATTAATTATACTTCAAAATTTGAGGAGATTGTCATTTTAACGTTTGATTATCATTCATCAAGAGAAATTGTGGTTAGAGATCAAAAGTTTATTGTTTTATAAGCTAAATATTAGGCTTAAAGCATAAATGCATATGCATTAGGCAAAAATGCACAAAAGATAAATTTTATAATAGAGATATTGAAATTTAGAAAACGTCAACATTTGACGTTTCCAGTATTTTACCAAACCGTTCCGTATCAAACCGATGTTTTTCAGGAACCGCTCTTTACCGTAGTTTACCGCTCTGGTTCGCCTGGTTTTGCAACGGAATACAGCCTAAGTTGTCATCGTCATTTTAAAACAACTTAATTTTAATAAAATTTTAATATTCAGTACTAGTAATAATTTATTATTATACATCTAAAGAAAAAGTAAGCATGATAAAATGGTACTACGCGGGAAATAGCTTAGACAGTGTATCTGACATGTTTCGGTTAATTTCCCCTGAATATTAAAATTAAATTACTTTTGACAATGATAAAATCATAGTTTGTAAACGTAAAAGGCATGTCAGTTTTTGACTGGTGTTTGGTTGTTACCGGTTCGGTTTTAATATAAAAATAGATATTTTTTAAATTGCTCAAATTCGGCATGTGTATTTACCATACATAAGCCTTTAAAAAATATACTTACGACTTCGCTGTAAAATAAACAGGGGAGCCAATATTGGACCAGTTCAAAATTTGCATGGGATTTCCTATGTTTCCAACGACGATGCGCCTGGTATAACAAATATTTTTGATTTTCAAGCGAAAGTGCCTCATTCAGAATAGAAACAATGGTTTTCGTGTAATAAAAACTGCATTTGGGTTAAATTGACCTGAATGAACAGCCTATTAACCGCTATTCTCTGAAAAATTAACCAGTAGCCCTCTGGAGGGACTACTTTTTCTTTTTTCTACAGTAAAAGGGCATCCACAATGTATATATGTATACATTCGAAACAACAAAAATCCCTGGCCGACTTCATTGTATGATGGAGAAGAGAATGGCGCAAGCATTTTTTTGTATATACGTCGTTGAATGTATGATTTATAGCTCTTTGTTCCTCTTGTTCACATTGAACATGTCGGAAAACCACATTTTGTTTGAGTTGCGAAATACGCTCCAACTCTATACGCTAAATAAAATTTTATCTGGACCTAATCACAATTTCTGTTTATTGATTTTTCCTTTAGTTTCCTCCCAGTAAACAGCAAAAAAAAGCTTTGTAATTTATTCGTTTTTAGAGGTGTTTGTTTGATGTATGACAGCACCTTGATTTAAATTTTTTAATAAAATAAATGCAAATATGTTTCATATTTTTCAAAATTTTGTAATACAAAAACATGATATGATTCTGGCACAAAAAATAAATTAATAATCTTAGAGAAAACGTATAAAACATTTTATTAATATTAGTTTTTATTTTTTTCATTTAGTTCATGCATATAAATCTCAGTTATGGAAATACTAGCTATAAATAAATTGTGAAAGCTAACTTCTAAAAGTCAAGAATATTCAAAAATAGATTTATACCGGGTGCGTCTCGAAAGTAAGAAAGAACCCCTATATCTTTTTTCTTTTTTCAGATAAAAAACGAGATTTGGTATGTTAGTATACCTATGACATAAATTGGGATTGATTGACGTATTCCATTGTTTTTAGTTACTTCCTTATTCACCAGAAATGACTAAAAGTTTTGATTTTTAAATGGAACCCTCGGTATATTTCTACTTAATTTCATAGAAAATGACACTCTGAATAGAATGACATATGATATGTCAACTTCTGAAATTTTCGCATATGGTTTATTTAAAATTGTAACAATGCGGTTTATAATGACAATTTGCCTCGAAATACCAAGTGTGTGGTATAAAACTATTCGAATTTTTTTTTCCAAATACTCTAACGAGCCACTCTTGTTTTATTTGAAAAAAAATGAGATATGATTAAAAATACGATTTGGGTATCTTTTAACCGGCTAGGACAAGAGACGGAAAAAAATTAGACGATCAAAACTATTTGGAGGTTCCAAGACTCCTTGATTAAAAATTAGTGTTTTTAACACAACCATGGCACTCTAGATTAGAATTTAAAATATTTTTTTAAAGCGAAAATGTCAAAAGTTGACATATGATATGTCATTTTATTCAGAATGTCATTCTCTATCGCATAAAGTAGAGATATACTAAAAACAATTACATATTAAGGGCTGGCAAAGGTTAGTCTTGGGTCGAGATTTCCGTATGTAAGAAGAGTACAATGCGTTTATAATATACTGAACAAAGGGAGAACAGTAAACACGTTGCCGAACATATGAAATAAACCGAGAAACTGTGCACATTGCTAACAGACGTGGAAGGGGATAAGCAGATTTGTTGCAGTTGACCGGTCGACCCAATCAGTACCTCTGTCAGTACTTAAAGTTCTAGGGAGAGGGGTACATCATGCGTTCAGCTTCACGATATAATTACGTCTCGTGATACTTTATTTATTTATTTATCAACGAGTCTTTTTTAAGTGCAAGTCAACGAAAATTCTTAAGTTAGAAACACTTGCATTTTTGGTTAAAATAAGTGGAATTGAGTTGGTGTTCGACAGTGGTCACGCTATTAGAACTCTGAATTCAAAAATCGATATCTCGAAATCTATTAGAAAAAATTGATTGTAGTTTTTTCAAAAGCTTGCTTAATATTTCTGCTGTATTTTCTTCGTAGATAGTATGTGACAATTTTTATCAATAAAAAAATTACACGATTGCTGAAAATTGCTATGCTCTAAAAGTAAATGGATGGGTTGTTTACAATTTTTGAATGGGAAAAAAACAACCCAACAAAAGCGAATTTTTCTTATGTAAACATATTGTAAAAGATCCGATCTTCAAAATAAAAAAAGTTTCAATATCTAAAGTGGTTCTTGAGTTATGTATGTTATGTGTTAAAAAGTTGAGTTTTTAAATTATCGCGATTACTGACGTTTTCTTGTACTCTCTAAAAAATGACACTCTAACGATATCCTTATAATTCCATTTCAGATGCTCAAAAACATGTCTAATGATTTTATCTAGTTATCTTTTTAAATAAGTCTTAAATAAAGCAGTATGCGATCGTGATTTTACTTTACCTGATGTAGAAAGACGTACCGGCAACGCCGCAACAGCACACTGTCGCATTTCTCTCACTCCTACTTTCATACATGTAAATACCGACGCAAAAGTAACAGTTGGCAGCACGGTATATCAATCAATGCAAGTCATATACTAACATACCAAATCTCGTTATTGTACCTGTACAATTAAAAAAGTTATAAATGTGAGCTACTAACAAATATCTTTCAAATAACAGTGCGTTATTAAAATCAGAAACAATGACGAGGTTTAATCAAAAATCGCATTATAGATTGTAACGAAGTTACTATTTTTTTATATATATTTAATTTTCTTTTTCAATTTTTCCGCCGATTACGAATTTACTTTATTTAATTTATCTTTCTATTCTTCCGTACATTAGAAAAATTTGATTCTTTTTCGAGAAAATAGTACTTTTTAAATGAAATTTTATTTGTTGGATTAATGTACGGACCGAATCTATTAATTAGCCTAAAAAGCGCTAATTAATTAATTAAACGCATTCCACGCGCTCGATGCAGCCCGCTTGGTACCGCTGGTACTAGATCGGGTATCGAGACGCGCACATCGCTCGGCGCACGCCGCCACCACGACGGTTCTCAACTGGAGGGAAGGACTGGGGAAAATAAGAAGCGACGCGCCAGCCATAGGAAGGCAGTTTCTGCCCCAGCCACCAACCGAGAAGAAGCCACCGGAGTCCCTACACCACCACCACCGACAGCACCAGCACCAGCAGCAACAGTCACCGCAGTTCGCCAAGCAGAAGCTAGCCCCAAGACACAGCCGCCGCCTAGCAGTTGGAAAGCCTGCCGTCCTCCGTCGTTTCTAATCCGCCGTCGCTCCGAAACCGCCCGCAAGATTTGTTCCAACCCAGTGACGAGACTTTACGCATCGGAGCCAATTTGAGCGCTAGATGTCGCAACTAGCCACCTACACATCGCCGTGCCATCCGCCTTTTTGAAAGAAGAAAGACATTTTTTTTTTGCATTTAAAATAAAGCTTTGACTTGTAAATAGTTTTGGAAAACACGACCTGCCCTTTATTTTACAACTGTTGATTAGAGTTTAATTTATTTTCCCCACCTCTGAGCTAAAAGAACTGTAACACTGCCATACTTCTCCACTGTTTAAAAGCTACCCGAACCGGCACTAGTGGGCCTCTAACCACTTATTAACTAGAGGTGGCGCCCGAGATCTTCTAAGCAACAATACAAGAAACTTAAACGTCAGTAACAGAGCTCAGGAAGAAGCAAACGTTACAAGTTTGGATGTCCGAGAACAGGGACGTTGCAAATTTGGCATGCGAGAGCTACGTTACAAAATTTGGCACCCGAGCAGGGACTGTGATCCGTCCCTAAAAAGCGCTAATTAATTAATTAAACGCATTCCACGCGCTCGATGCAGCCCGCTTGGTACCGCTGGTACTAGATCGGGTATCGAGAGGCACACATCGCTTGGCGTACGCCGCCACCACGACGGTTCTCAACTGGAGGGAAGGACTGGGGAAAATAAGAAGCGACGCGCCAGCCATAGGAAGGCAGTTCCTGCCCCAGCCACCGGAGTTCCTCACCACCGCCGATCCAACGAAAAAAATTTGTAACGTAGCTCTCGGATGCCAAATTTGCAACGTCCCTGTTCTCGGACACCCAAATGTGTAACGTTTGCTTCTTCCTGAGCTGTGTTACTGACGCTTAAGTTTCTTGTATTGTGGCTTAGAAGATGTCGGGCGCCACCTCTAGTTAATAAGTGGTTAGAGGCCCACTAGTGCCGGTTCGGGTAGCTTTTAAACAGTGGAGAAGTATGACAGTGTTACAGTTCTTTTAGCTCAGAGGTGGAGAAAATAAATTAAACTCTAATCAACAGTTGTAAAATAAAGGGCAGGTCGTGTTTTCCAAAACTATTTACAAGTCAAAGCTTTATTTTAAATGCAAAAAAAATGTCTTTCTTCTTTCAAAAAGGCCGATTGCACGGCGATGTGTAGGTGGCTAGTTGCGACACCTAGCGCTCAAATTGGCTCCGATGTGTAGAGTCTCGTCACCGGGTTGGAACAAATCTTGCGAGCGGTTTCGGAGCGACGGTGGATTAGAAACGACGGAGGACGGCAGGCTTTCCAACTGCTAGGCGGCGGCTGTGTCTCGGGGCTGGCTTCTGCTTGGCTAACTGCGGTGACTGTTGCTGCTGGAGCTGGTGCTGGTGCTGTCGGTGGTGGTGGTGTAGGAACTCCGGTGGCTCCTTCTCGGTTGGTGGCTGGGGCAGGAACTGCCTTCCTATGGCTGGCGCGTCGCTTCTTATTTTCCCCAGTCCTTCCCTCCAGTTGAAAACCGTCGTGGTGGCGGCGTGCGCCGGGCGATGTGCGCGTCTTGATACCCGATCTAGTACCAGCGGTACCAAGCGGGCTGCATTGAGCGCGTGAAATGCGTTTAATTAATTAATTAGCGCTTTTTAAGCTAATTAATGGATTCGGTCCGTACATTAATCCAACAAATAAAATTTCATTTAAAAAGTACTATTTTCTCGAAAGAGAATCAAATTTTTCTAATGTACGGAAGAGTAGAAAGATAAATTAAATAAAGTAAATTCGTAGTCGGCGGAAAAATTGAAAAAGAAAATTAAATATATATAAAAAAAATAGTAACTTCGTTACAAGGTTAAATTATTAACGCGAAAGAAACAGCTCATTAATTCCTACGCTAAAAAAATAACCAGGAACCCTTATGTGCCGCTGTTTGTTTTTTCTACGGCAACAACATCCGCAATGCATATATTTACGCGAAACAATAAAAATCTCGGCCGCAGCCAACTTCATTGTATAAGAGAGGAGAGAATGGCGCCGCGTTTTATTTTGTATACGTTGTTGAATGTATGATTTATCGCCCTCCCCTTTGTTCTCCACGGTCACATTCAACATGTCGGAAAACCATATTTTGTTTTGGGATCGGTTTTTCCAGATACGCTCCACTCTATACGCTAAATAAACTTTTATCTGGACCTAATCATGTTTTATTTATGTGTTTCCGTTTTGCCAGAATCTGAAGAAAAAAAGATAGTTGTAGCATACTTTTATTTTCTTTTTAAGAGTCCATTTTACCAGTCCGAAAAAGTAGCAAAATAAGCGTTTGACATTTAACTTTTTTATGTAAAATTGGCTAGGTATTTTTATACAAATGAAAAAGGATATTAAAGATAAATGATTATACTATATCCGTATTGTAGCACATTTTTAGACCACTTCTTTATTTTTAAAATTTTGATGGTCAAACATCAACAACATATTCCTTATGTTTGGACTAAATTTTCTCGAAAAGAAAGACATCATTTAAAATTCCGTTAATACACGAAAATAGATTGAAGTTTTGTGATTACAGTGATATATAATTTATATAGTTTTGTAATAAATCGCTCGCTATTTTATGGCAAATACTAAAGCTCTGCAAACCTTAGTTAAGCCTTAATTAAAGCACGTGTGTTTGGATGTTTGGGCGTGGCTTAACACGGCAGGATCGGGCTAAGCCTTAGGCAGATATCTGAAATATAATATATATTTCCTTCGGCCACACACCCGCGTTACCCGACCCCTAAGAGCGACCCGAAAGTACAGCGTAATAGACTCTTAAGTAATATTTGTTTAATTCATTGCAGTATCTTAATAGCCATTTAATAAGAGCAATCAAAATAGAGCTGTATTTTTTTAGAAACTATATTATTCTATATTATTAAATTTCATTTAACAAATACAAGGTGTCCCAATATTCCGTGGACATAGAACCACTACGAATTTTTGGAATCAAAATAAGTTCATTGGGTACAATTACGTCTATACAAAAGTGATTCGTTTTTCTGCTAGAGGGCATCAAACTTTAAAAAAATAAACATATTTTTTCAGATATTTTGCAGTTATTCCGATTTGAACGAGATTTTGGGTGTCTATGTTTTACTAAGTGCTTTAACATTTGGCTTTCACAAAAATCAAGAAAAAGTACGGGAAGGGTGAAAACTACCCCAACCCCTACATAAACTTTAGTATAAATATGTTCCAATTGCACCAACGACAAATTTTTTTGAATGGTAATATTTATTACATTTGTTGTCTCTTGTAAAACAACGCTACATGACATAGTTTTTGTGAAAAAAATGTTTGAAGATTTTTTTCAAAAGCACACCTAGAAAATTTACAGGGAGTTCCAATATTCCATGCACATAGAACAACTACGTATTTTTTGGGTCAAGTGGCTGTCTGTGAAGACGACCACCGAACGATGTGTTCTTAACTGCCTTATTATTTGTTCTACACAATAATGGCGATAAGAGGAACAATATTCACATATTAATAAAACATAGCAAACCTAAGATTTAAAACTTGAGCCACACACGTTTTAAACATTTCCATGAGTTTATTATTGTATAATAAAATGGCAATCAGGTACAAAAGGATTGTGACAAAAAATTAAACCGTTTTTAGTAACGACATTTTAGGAATTTAACTAGACCTGGGACTGTAGTTCTGATATATTATAATCATCTCTGATAGTATAATAATTATAATGTAAAAAACTATAAAACTAAAAGAAAATATTTATAAATTAACGATAATTTAATCATTTTTAAACATCGAATACTATGACTACTTATTACATATTATATTACTAATTAACACTTTTCGCAGAAGCTTTTTTTGTCACTTATTGTTAATTAATCTATATTTTTGCATTACAGAAATTGTTTAACATACTTGGCGAGACTCTAGCCAAAATGCAACAAGACGAGGAAGCTGAAAAATGGTACAGAGCCGCTCTGGCTGCCGAACCAAATCATGTTGCTGCTCACATCACTTACGGAAAGCTACTGGCAAAAAACGTAAGTTTAAAATATTCAAATTTTATTTTTAAAACATGAAATATTTATTCTTTATTTTGTTTTAATTTTATTATTGCCTATAGTAAATTTCTCAAATTGGTTTTAGCCACGAAAACTTGAACTAATGTAAATAAAAAATATATATAAAATTTCTAAAAAGTTTAGATTATTTGACATCTAAACGTTCAATGTAGAAAATGTTACCAACAATACAGGTAAAGAATTATTGTGTAATTATTTAAGTCCATTATATTTACACAAAAAATAACAATGTAGCATATTCTATTAGATTTTAATTATTAGGCGAGTGGCAACTATATTGGTACAAAATAGGTTGCTAAAATTTTTCCGATATATCACTCATTCTCCGACGATTAATCATATCTTATTTTTATACGTTTTTGATTGATTGATGCATTCTACTTTTAATAATGGATGTTGGCGATAGAAGCGATAACGTAGCTCTTCTCTATTTTTCCCTTTATTCTTTGCGGTATTTGTCTAGCTATTAAGGGCACATTTTACAATAAAGGTCATTATTTTTCATCCATTATATATTACCTTTAAAGCTACTTAAATATAATTAAACTCAACTGAACTCAATTTAGGTAAATAAACTAAACCCAACATATCATTTAGTTACTAATATTTTTAAATTATTTTTTATTAATAACTTATATTATCTTCAGATATCGGAAACAACCTCTACACTATGCGGAGAACTCTTCAAATCAGGCGCAAGTCGTGTTTCGTCGCCCAAATTTGTCGCGTTTCGATTTATTTCCAGTTGTCTTGACCTACTTCGATTTGCCTGGACCTACGTTCAATTCCTAAAAGCGCCTGAAAACTACTCGTGGAGAGGGCGTGTTTTTTTTTGCGTTTCCTGTTGCCTCGCTCAATTTTGTTTCGTTTTGAGCTCTTTCCAAAACGTGGCGGTATCTGTACCCGAGGCAAAGGACTTTTTTTCATAAATCTCAGTGAAATAAGTAAACCTAGACGTTTCGAAGATACATGTTATTACGGTGATATTTCGTTAATTACATCTCGTTTTATGTTGACATATATTCCACAAAATTAATATTTGAACACGCGTTTATAATATGCATAGTAGATATTTAAGAACAAAACTTTTCACTCAATCTGCAGAAATATAATTACAATATGTTTAATTTTATTACCTTTACGCGGCCTTAATTGATTATTATAACAACGGTATTGCTTGATGAGTAATACTGACAATATCGTCAATATATCGAGCTGATTGGGAAAACTATTGATTGACCCGATGCCAATAAAATATACTTTTATATATAATAATACCATGGTTTGATATAAATCCATTTAAAAATAAGAAATAATTAGACAATATTTAAATAGTTTAACACCGTGTATTATATCTAATAAAAGGCGGACCGCCAGAACAGTTTGTCACTGTCTATTGCCCTGCAGTTTTACGATTTTAAGTTTTGGAAATATATTTTTTTATTATATTCTAATTAATAATGTTAGACAATGATTAAAACTAAATATTCTTGTGTAACCTTAGAAAAGTAGCCAATTTAATCTCCCATCAGTAATTGTGTTTTAAATGCACTGTTTTTGATTTTTCGTATCAGTTTAATATAGTGGTACTACATTACACTTCATTACAAATTAATTATATTTATTCATACTCCATGTTTATTTATTATTCTGAAGCCATCATATAGAGCGACTAACGAGCCGCCACCTCAAGGAAGGCAATGGCAAACCACCTTGAGTATATTTGCCTTGTACAGCCTCTCAAATAGTGCCGTTCGGATTCGGTAAAAAACTGTAGGTCCCGTGTACTTGTGAAACACTGACGACACACATCAAAAGTACATGCGAGAGGTAGCCGACGCTCTGTATAGAGTATGGCACTGTAAGAAGAAGAAGAAGAAGCCACCATAACGTTTAACCTTGATTGCTTCGTGCTATTTCACAAAATAGTACGATAAATAATATGCCCGTGTTATAAAAATTAGTTCCCACGTTTCCTGAAATATATCGAGACGCGCCGTGATTGGTTGTATGTTTTTTATTGTTAATCTGGGTTAATAATAAAAACCAAACAACCAATCACGGCGCGTCTCAATCTAATGCAGGATACGGGGGAACTAGGTTTCAAAACACGGGCTTATATTTTAGTTTACTGCTGAAAGTATTTTCAAAAATGTTTTGCGAAATATTTCCAGACATATTTCGTAAAATATTTCGGGAATAGTGTAGGAGTTGTTTAATACTTTTATAGCTCATACTGAAAGAGATTTTAAACATTTATGCAACAAAATAATAACTGTTATTTCGACTATTCATTGACTTTTTTATCTACAAAATGACACGATCAGCTACACTGCATTTTTTCTTTTCGCTGAATATGCGCGTTTATCAAACTGCAAAAATGTAAAAGAGATTTTGTGAAATATTACACAATAACCCTGAAATTGACCGAAATTGCTTCGAAATTTCCTTAAAATACCCCAAAATTCCTCGAAATACCTTAAAATTTCGCTGCAATTCCTTGTGTTTGTATAAAATCCTCCTCGAACGAGGTCAAGCAAGGAGCTCTAGACACACCTCTATGCAGAAACACCTCTTTAGTCGTTTTCATAAAACGTCGAGTGGGCGTTAAATGTGCATAATTGACCCTAAAAAGCTTAGTGTCGTATATCTTTGCCTCGATTCACTGTCCTGCATATTCATAAGGAGCGCGTGGCATCGTCATGAAGAGGATTTTTGTTGTTTTCCGGATGAAGAAGAAGACGAAGTTTTCTCGCTGCGCTCCCTTCCCAGCAATTAGTCTCTAATTCTCCGAAAATTTCAAAGTATAAAAGGGATTACAGCGGAGCGATAATTAAGATGGCCATGGCAGAAGGCTTTTTTATCTAATTACGGAAAGTAATCTACTAAAATGCTCTGCGATTAGTGTTGAAATGATGGAATGAAGATTTTTAGGAAGTAATAATTAGAAATTTGTAAAATTAGTTTAACCGCGATGGTTTGTAATACTGGGGGCGTCTCAAAATAGGAATGGCAACTTTTGGTTTTTAAATGGCACCCTCGGTATATTTAAACTTTATTTCATAGAATTATTTTAGGCATATCTTAACTTAATTCGGTATAGTCTGTCCAACGACAAGATCCTTGACAGTGATAGATGTGTCTGTCATTTTAATTTCAAAGTAGCTTATTTTATTTTACAAAGAAATAACTTGGTACAACTGGAACGCATAGCAGGAAATGTATTTAAAATTTGACATAGAATATTATTTTCTTTTATCTATGAATTTGACTGATAAGTGATTAGTTCAACATATTTTGTGAAAAAAAAACTATAAAACTGAAAATGTATGTATGTTTTAATACAAGACAAACAAGAACAAAACACCACTTACCAAAAAAATATAAAAAAAGAATAATTTCTTACTTTCAAGCTTCAAGAAACTTCCCGCATTTATTATTATATTTATCAATATAACTTAACTTATGTACAAATACAAATTTGTAATATTCCACAGCAACAAATAAAACAACATAAATAAAACAAACTATTTTATTAATAATAACACTTACCAAATTTTATATCTACCTTAAAGGTTGATTGATTAACTTTAATTTTATTTTTTTTTAAACCTGTAGCTTTTGAAATTTTTCGGCAGTACTAAAATCCATTATTTACCTATCGTGTGATGTCGATATTTTACAGCTACTCCAGTAGTATATGTTTAGTACGATCCTTGTAGCATATACGAGATGCACTTATCTAAGATGAGATGGTATACAAACTTTATTGATGGTAACTTTATTGGTGTATAAAATTTTCTGCCTGTAGAAGCGAGTGTTAACTAGGTATAAACTGTGGGTCTACAGTTAATTTTCCCTCGGTTTTTCCGCCACTTAACTTTAAAAGACACAAAACACACGTAATAAAACGAATCAAAATGCATCATCTTCCAAAACGCAGATATTTGACATAAGTTGACAATAAATTGTATGAACCGCATGTTACAATTTCAAATAAACCATATGTCAAAAGTTGACAAATGCTATGTCATTCTATTGGGAGTTGGGTCATTTTCTATCGTAAGTAAAGTAAAAAAATACCGAGTGTGTCATTTAAAATCAGAAGCTGTAGTCATTTCCAGTTAAACAGGAAGGGGTCAAAAACAACTGAATCGTGGGCAAAAAAAATCTCGTTTTTTTTTCAGTTAAATAAAAAAAGCTATAAAGGTGAGCCACTTTTAAGACACACCTGGTATAGCCGATTTAAATACGGGATTATCAGTGCCGTTTTAATTTTATTTTAAAATTGTAGGTAGCTGATGAGTTTTACAGATTTTTTCCCAATGAACGGCCTCAGAGATGGCTTGAGAATGATTTCTGTCAAATTTTACGTAAAATTATATGCAATTTGTAATCGATCATCAATTTGAAGCCAACTGAACCCCATTATTTGTTTCAACTATACAGTATAAAGTAAAGTAGACTGAGTACTTTGCTGGTTCTGTTTTAAGTTGGGTCAGTAAATGTATTAGGTATTAAAATTGTTTCTTCAAAAAAGGCCTATGGCATTTTTTTGTCCGTTAGGCAAATTCGTTTATTACTAAACCACTGCTGGCAATTAGTCTCCTTTGGATTAACGCCAGCAGTGTTTACAAAAATAACTATTATATTGAAGTGAAACTTCTTTCCGCGAGATGGGAGTAAACATTCAAGGCCGTGACACACCAAGGCCTTGACACGACATGACCTTAACAGCAACAAAAAAGTGGTCAGGAACGCGCAAACATCAAAAAACATTTGATTTAAAGCTAAAAAAAGCATTATAATATACTTTATGCTGTACCTGGGTACCTGGTATATCCTCTGTTTGTGTGCTAGAAAGTACATGTTTATGCCTATTTTCATCAATAGCTTCTGAATAACGGTCTAGGTAAAGCATTTAGCTCATTCATTTTTTTTGCATTTAGCTCATTCATTGCGCCAAACTGTTCATAGCAGAGACACTCGAAATATTCATCAGTTATATCTACCTCAATATAAGACCTCTTTATATCGACGATCATTATTATTACGTATTCTGCGGTCTCGTTATATAATTCCTTGCCAAGTGCTTTAATAGCTAGTCCCTCGGTTCATTTAGATCGGGGTTCAGAGATTTATTATTCCATAATGTGAGTTGAGTATACTTTTTGAAACCAGCCAACTATGCCTCTCCTTGGCTGCCTCTTCATCAACACCAATACATGCCTGTTGCCTTATGTTATTGCATAATGTACTTATAACTATTAATTATTCTCTATGTGTGCTCTATGTGTTACACTAATAGTTTTGTTAATACTTTATATTTTTTATATTTTTTTTGTATTTTTCATTGTTTTTTTTTGTTATTATATTTATACATTTGATATATTAATTTAAGATAAGGTAGTAGATATTGATATTATTTGTTAGGTTATACTGTAATGGTACTCGGATTCCACACGTTTTTTAAATCATATGATAAATTTTCGTATTTTGTTATTTTATCTGTTTCCGTCTGTTTTATCCTGCGGGATAATGGTACTGCTATGTCAATTATAATGCCCGTTTTATTGATCTTATCGATAAAAAGAATGTCGGGTCTATTGTGGTCCACTGTCCGATAGGTTATAGTTGGTCTGTCCCAATATAAAACAGCATCCCTAGATTCCAGGACGGGTTGCGGGGAGTACTTGTAGTAGGGAGGTGATGTTTTGCTCAAGAGTTCTGATTTTATGGCAAGTTGTTGATGAATAATTTTGGCAAGTTGATTATGACGTCCAAGATACGCATTATCTGCTAAGATAGAGCAACCAGACGTGATATATTCTATTGTCTCCCCTCTCATAGAGCATTTTCTACATACATCAACTACGTCATGTTTTAAAATGTTCTTTTCATAATTTCTGGTCCTCATAACTCCGTCCTGGATGGCCATCATGAAACCCTCGGTCTCAGGAAACAATTTTCCGTCTCTAAGCCAGGCCAATGACGAATGAAGGTCGACCCCCTCAGACTGAAGCGACTTTGGATACCTGCCATGCAGAGCGCCGTTTTTCCATCCTGCAACACGCTCCTCTATCGAGATGGGTTTGTCAATCCGGTTACGGCAACTTAAATTGAGAGGAGTGTAACCTTTATCCTGAGCCACGATTAGCCTCATTATTGCACAGTTGGAGGACATAAATCGCTACCTCATGCCATTTTCCTGTTTTAGGCATAGATCTTTAATGTTTAGCAAGCCTCTCCCACCCATCCTACGAGAAACATACAGCCTATATACAGATGAGTTTTTATGCAGATTTCTAAATTTTGTTAATTGTCTACGGTAAGGCGATCGAGATCTTCAAGGTCGGTATTTGACCACTTGACCACTCCAAAGGAATAAGTTAACACCGGTATTGCCCAAGAGTTTATAGCTTGGATCAGGTTATGTCCAGATAATTTTGTATTTAAGAGCTTCATTAGCCTGGTGTTATATTTCTCACGAATCTCCCTTTTAATTGTTGGGTGATCAATTGTTGAATTTTGGGCTAGTCCCAGGTACCGGTAAGTATCTTTTGGCGGAAGCTGCTTAATGTTACATATGACTTGTTGCCGATCTTCAATTTTACCCCTTTTGATGTTGACAGTAGCACATTTGTCAAAGCCAAAGGACATACGTATGTCCCTGCTGAAGACTTGAACAGTTTCTATTAAATAGTTGAGTTTACTCGGTGTTTCCCCATACAGCTTCAGGTCGTCCATGTACAATAGATGGTTCAGTCTCTTTCCGTTTCCTTGGTCGATCTTGTAACCGGCGGTTGTGTGGTTAAGCAGTGTTGACATAGGGTTCATTGCCAGACAAAACCAGAGTGGTGAAAGTGAATCCCCCTGGAAAATGCCCCTTTTGATTCGTACAGTACCGATATGTCGGCTTGGCAGCTTAAGGTCAGTTCGCCACTGTCGCATTAGGTGTCCGAGCGTATTTATAATTCGGGGGCACACTTTATAGATGTCCAGAACTCTAAGTAACCAGTCATGAGGGACCGAGTCAAAGGCCTTGCTGTAGTCAATATATGAGATGTTAAGGTTCTTTTGCTTTCTTTGCACTTGTTTTAGTATAACAGAATCTATAGTCAATTGTTCTTTGCAGCCCAAGGCTGCTCTGATACACCCTTTTTGTTCTGCTTCAAATATTATTATTATTATTTTTTTTTCACTGCTCAGAACAGGTTTAAAGCTGCCTTATCGGTCCATGGGGACAAGATAAGGTGCTATTGTTAATCACCTAGAAAGGAACGAACAATGTTAGCAGCATCAAGCAGCACAGATTTCTGCATTAGGCGGTAAGTATTTTCAGGTATTCCAATTACTTTTAATTGTTCTTTCAGGTTGACCGGGATAATTCCAATGGTCGAGACAATCAACGGGACTACCTGGACCGATTCCATTTGCCATATATTTTTTATTTCTATTCTCAAATCTTGATACTTTGTTATTTTTTCTGTAAACTTGCTTTGTATATTGTTGTTGTTAGGAATAGAAATATCAATTAGTAAAACTGGTTTTTTAATTTTATTTATAAGCGTGATGTCCGGTCTGTTACTTCTAACGGTTTTATTTGTTAAGATTGTTTTATCCCGGTATATTTTGAAACTATTATTTTCGACTACTGGTGGTGGATGATATTTGTAGTAGGGCTCTTGGATTTCTCGGTCAATGTTGAATTGTTTGAGGATCTCCAAGTAGATGATTGATGCGACTCTGTTGTGTCTTTCCAGATACTTTGTACTCGCAAGATTACTGCACCCTGATAAAATGTGTTCTATGTTTTCACTTCCAGAATCACATCTAGGGCACTTGTCTGATATATTCTCCTTTAGGATGAGTTTCCGGTAGTTGCGTGTTGGAATAACTTGGTCTTGCATAGCCACTATGAATCCCTCGGTTTCTGAGTAGAGATAACCCGATGTTAACCAGTGCAATGATTCCACCTTTTCAATGTGATGTTGATCTAGCTCATTTAGGTACCGTCCGTGTAACTCCTTGGCTCCCCAAGTAGCTATTTTATTAGTGATTGATGTAGGAGTTGGAAAAGCACCATATTGTTTCTACTGAGGTTCAAGGGGGTGTATTTGACATCAGCTGAAGACACCGTGACGTAAAGGTTGCTGTTCTTGGTATAAAAGTATTCTCTGAGGCTCTTTATTTGCTCCCGACAGACATTAACAACATCCAGTAAACCTCTACCTCCAAGATTTCGAGGGAGGGTCACCCGTTCCGTAGCGCTTCTTGGGTGGTGATTTTAAATTTGGTTAAGGTTGTTCGTACCAGGCGATTTAGGGATTCCAAGTCTGTATGGGTCCATTTGACTATTCCAAAAGAATATGTAAGAACCGGTAGGGCATAAGTGTTTATTGCTTTAAAGAGGTTCTTAGAATTCAAACCTGTCTTTAGAAGGGAGGTAAGTCGCAGTCGGAAGGCGGTCGATAGGCGGTTTTTAATAATTCCATGTTCTATTTTGTGTGTTTGTAGCATTCCAAGATATTTATACGGCTCAGTCGACATTGCGGAGATAATAGTTTTCTCATCTAGATTCAATTCTGGTGTTTCGCATAGTTTTCCTCTTATGATTGAAACAGTCTGACATTTGCTCGTACCAAAGGTCATTCCAATATCTGCGCTGATTTTATGAACGGTACGCAGAAGGTTTTCAAGTTGGTTTTTTGTTGCAGCATATATCTTCAAGTCATCCATGTATAGTAGGTGTGTAATGAGATGACGTCTGTTTCTCGTTCGTAGTGAGAATCCATAACCTGTTTCATTGATTATCCGCGATAGTGGATTTAAGGCTAGACAAAACCAAAGGGCGCTAAAAGAATCCCCTTGGAATATCCCTCTACGAATTGGAATTTTTGGCGATGTTATGTCAAAGGGAGCAGACCTGAGGTTGAGGGAGGTCGTCCATGAAGGCATGGTCTCTTTAAAGAATCGGCAGATTTTGGGGTCAACATTGCAGATTTCTAGAACTTGCAACAGCCAGCTGTGTGGTATGGAGTCGAACGCTTTCTGATAGTCAATATAGCCCATGAAGAGATTTCTTTTGTTATGTCTGGCTTGCTACAAAACCACCGAGTCCATTACAAGCTGTTCCTTAGAGCCCATTGCCCTGCTTTTGCAACCTTTTTGCTCTTCATGTAGGATGTTATTGGTGACCAGGTAGGTATATATTTTACTGCTAATGCAGCTTGAAAATATCCTATAAATTGATGGAAGGCAGGTGATGGGTCGATATTGGGAAGGATTATCTGGGTTTTTTGTTTTTGGTAGAAGGTGAGTAATTCCCTCCGTTAGAAAGACGGGCATTTTATTGGGGTCAATCAAAGTTTCAGTAAATTCTCTCGCTAGGTGGTTGTAAGTAGCGGAAAATTTCTTGAGCCAAAAGTTGTGAATTCCGTCATGCCCTGGACTTCTCCAATTAGGTAATTTTTTTATTGCACTTTCAACGTCGCGCAAGGTAATTATTGTGTCTTCCATTCTTACGTTCTGATGTTTTTCACGCTCCTGGTTTATCCATGCGGCATTTATTTGATGCTCTCCTTGAGACGACCAGATGTTGTTCCAGTATTGATTTAGTTGGTTTGAGTCTATGGCATTTGGATGTTGGGGGTTTTCTTTATTTGCCTTATTTCCAAGGTTGCGGTAGAAGCACCTCTCGTTTTGGGTGAATTGGGCGTTGTGCATCCGTCGTAGGTGGCTTCGTTTGTACCGTTTGAGTTTGTCTGTATGTACTGCTAGCTGTTGTTTTAATGAATTTAGAGTATCGATAACAAAGTCTTTCTGGGTTTGGCCGCTTAGTTGACGGAATCTAGTCGTTATGTCTTCTGATATCTTCTTTAAAAGGGTTTACTATCGTTTCCTTTAGAAAGTTGTTGCATGCGACCTATGTCTCTACGTAATCTGCTGATTTTGTCAGACATTCTTTTTCCCCAGGGTGGTATAGGTTTCTTATTTTCCTTAGGACGTTGGGCTACATCTTGACCATTTTGTGTAAGACAAGTTAGGGCCGCACAGTATATATGTACATGTATTTCTTCTAAATTGAAACTGGTTTTCAGTTTATCACATAGGATAGCGTTAACTCTCTCGATGATTGTTGTTGTTTGTGCTGTGTATTTTATTTTCGGAAGTGATGGTCTGAGGCGGTCGATAGGTTATTATTATTATTATTATTATTCGCTAACACAGCATTTTTAGCACAGAAATTTTTTAAAAATCTAATCGTCTGGCTACAATACTCCGTGTCGTATAACTCTGTATATACATTTACCAATCATTTAAATTAATTATTATATTAATTAACGTCTGTAATTCTTGAGAAAGCTTTTTTATCTAATTACAACCTTTTTTTAGTTAGGTTTAGTTTAAAAACTTTATCGACTATTTCGAGACGTATTTCGAAAACTGGGACGTAATAGAGGCCCATTAGCATTGCAAAACTCCACTCGAAAGCACGAAATAATTTCGGATAATTTCTGAACAATTTGTTTAAATCCCTCTCTATTTAAGCGGTTCTATGTGAGTGCTTTCGTTAACCATATCCAACCGCCCGTAAAATAGCAAGAAGTTAGGGCAGTTATGCCCATTTTATTGCTGATGAATACGGAAAAATATTTAATTTGATTATAAAATTACTATTCAGTGTTCTTAAGTAACGAAAAAAATACTTAATTAATGAATTTCTTACACTATTTCGCTAACAAAAGAAAAAAAAATCAGTGGCAAACATATTTTTTTTAACGAAAATATTCCAGTGATAACTCATATATTATTATAGTAACGTAACTTTTACTATCATAATTTCATTCGAATCACTAAAAGAACTTGGAAGAAAAATATAATTAATCGAGAAAAATAAATTAAGACTTTAACACCCTGTAGCCAAAATGTACAGGAAATAAATCCTTTACAACCTGTAGACTTTTTCCTCCATAATAGAATTAAACCTTACAGATCTACTTTGTGTTCCCCTTTCTAGTTATAACTCGTTATAACTCATCATACAGTCTCAAGGCTTTAACAAAAGCCAGTATCTGAGACGGCTTCACAGAGGCCAGTTCTCCATCCTCGACATCAGCCGTACCAAAGTTCATGACACGAATGGTCGTCGTCTCAGTGATAAGGTGTTCTGGTGTTTTCCCATTTTCCCCACAGAGTCTGCATTCGCCGTTGTTTCTAAGCTTCAGTCTACTGAGGTGTTCGTTGAGGAGACAGTGTCCTGTTAGAAACCCCGTGACAATCCGAAGATTGTTATTATTTAAATCAAGAAAAACCTTTGATTTTTCTCGGTCGTAAGTTCTGAGGAACTTTTTCGAGTGTCTTAGACCGTTGGAGTATACCCATTTCAAGTTACGGATGGAGTCTTCCAGATTCTTCAGTTCCGCTTTCAGTTGGTTCCCGTTTGGAAAACAGAACGGTTCTGGTCCAGTTAGTGGGGTGTTCGCTCCTTTCCTAGTTAGATCATCTGCTTTTTCATTGCCTTTTATCCCTTGGCGAGCAGGCACCCAGAGTAGGAGGACTTTATTTTTCTTGCCTAATTTGTTGAGCTTCTCTAGGCATTCTTTGACCAACTACGAATTGATGGTTACTGAGTTGATCGCGTTTAGTGCTGCTTGACTATAGGATGGCAATTTCCTGTTTTCGCTAGTTCCTATCTAAGGTAAATTGTACGTATCTTTCGATACCGTAAATTTCTGCCTGAAGGATACTGGGGTAGGTGCCCATTGGTTCGGAGTATTTGGTTTTCGGCCCAAATACTCCTATCCCTGTCCGTGCTTTGGTTTTGGAGGCATACCACGTTATGGCATGGTCTTTTATATGCTGAGTAAGGCGTTTCTTTCTTTCCATCCTTTTTATTACTCAATACTACAGTGAGGTGTTTCACAAAGTTGTAAATTCTTGGTATGTCACTGGCAATTGGAGAGTTCGTCCATAATATCACTAAACTATTTTTTTTCTTTATTTATCTGAATTCATATTTACATATTATATTTAGCACGTATAAAGTCAATATGACAGAAAAATATTTCTTTTAAAATTATTTTTGGCAACAATAAAGTCAATTTGACATTGAAAGGTTGAATTTGAAGGTGGCATATTTCTTATTTCAATCAGGATCGTATCATTTTTTTGATTAATTTAGTATTTTTGTATTTCTCATTACTCAAGAACGAATTCGTATAAATAATTCAACATAACAATTTGCTTCATTTTAAGGAGTTCTTTAAAAAGATAATTTTTTCTGTAAAATATAATTTGTAAAGATTTTTTAAGTTTACATTGGATTTCCTATGTCCAAGTCGGCTATGCAACAGACTGTATAGTAATTTCAAAATACTCTAAAAAGACAAAAAAACATATAATAATTTATAAAAACATAAAAAGGCTTATATTTCTATTATTTCAACATATTTCATTAAAAACTGCAAAACTGTGAAAATTAATAATTTAATAATAAAACCAACGTACAAATATTTTTATTTAATATATTATCGATAAAACAAAACAAATTTTATCCATACTGGTAATGTTAAATTGAATATTTTAATTAAAACGCTAAATTTAAATTATTATATTATTGTCGATTGGGATTAAAATTTGAATATATTTTGTATTAAATTATAGTTATCGAAATATTTATATCTTCTGGAATATACTCTACCATACAGCAAAATAAAACACTAAATCACCACAATACACCAAAACACTTTTCTTTTTGACTGGACGCGCGTTTCGCTAACCATGTTAGCATCATCAGTAGATGATTAAAACTAAACTAATATCTACAAATTGAGCCTGTTCATACTATCTTTACATTTATTAATTTTAGTGTTTGGTCCAATGATAAAAATTACTTCAAAGCGGACTATTCAGACCAGTTTGTGCAGTTTTAACTGTGCATTTTTACGCTAAATAATTTTTTTTTAGATTTTTCCTACTTTTTTTTGAAGAACGTTATAAGTTATTAATCACTGCTTCTCTATTTGCTTTCAAATCAATCTTCTTTATTTTTTCTACTGAATGAAGTAGGTATTCATAATCTGCGGTTTTTTATTCCTCTCACAATAATCCTCAATTATTTTTTGCTTTCCTTAAATATGGCATGATTTTACAGGGTGAGTCTTAGATAAGTGCAAATATTTTTAGGGGTAGTATATTTCAACCCCAGAAACACGTCTAGGAGGTTTTTTTGGGAAAAAAATTGAAAATTTGGAACTTTCTGAACATTTTTTTGGAATTCTTTTTGGTTTTAGTTAAATAAAAAACATAATTTCTTGGTAATATGGCAACATAGGTAGTAAATTAAATTTACAAGAAAGAAAATCCATAAAAGTTCCAGGAAAACCCATTATTTTTAAATTTTCAAAATAAAATATCTGGGATATTTTGGACTTATTTAAAAAACGGTAAAGAGAAACTATAGTTTTTCTTTTATCGAGATCTGCCAGGAATTACTTTTACACATATAAGGAATTACTTTTAAATCTTTTCATGTTATATGGAACGTTTAAAACTGTTTCTTGTTCTATTCGGAGTAAAATTGAATTTTTGTGCCCAGAGCTGCAACAAGTCAGTTTTAAAAAGACTTAAGGACTCTTAAGTCATTTTTACAATCAAAATGATTTAAGTCTTAAGTTAAATTCAATATAAAGTTCAAATGACTTAAGTTTTAAATCTTTGACTTAAGTCATTTTTTTTCAAGTCAAGTTATTTTTGTAAAGACTTAAATCAATATAACATTACAACTACTACAAGGCTAAGTCAGTAAAATTACTTAAATTAATATAATTTCCCTCAAGTCAAGACAACCAGAATTCAACTTAAATACCCATTTTATGAATGTTAATATTAATTTTATTGTATTTCCCATTACCTATTTTTTATTATCTATATTAATTTGTTGTAGACACAGATTAGAATAAAATATTATATAAACAACTATAATAAACAATAAAAAAATAAACGCATCAAAGGAAAAAAACGCATATAAAAACAACAACAACTTAAATAAAATTAAATTTTGTGGTACGTTGTACAGACTGTCTCATTTTTGTGTGTGTTTACAGGGTTTCTCGTTTATGAGCAGCGACACAAGATACGGTTTTCACAGTTGCTACTTTTTTAAGACACTAAAGATGGTAAACACATATCTGATGCCGCTGTTAAAAATTTACTATAAAAATATATGAAAAAAAGATCTTTAAAAAAAAATAATTTGTAAAAAGGCTTAAATCTTTTAAAAAGACTTAAATCTTTTTTAATTACTTAAATTTAAATCTTTTTCTATTTCGGAATAAAGACTTAAATCACATCAAGATTTTGAAAATGACTTAAATTTTAAGTCTTAAGTCAGCTTTCGAAATATGACTTGAAATCAAATGATTTAAGTCATTAAAATGATTTAAGTCAAAAAAAGACTTAAGTTTTCTGTGAGCTTGCAGTTCTGTTTGTGCTTCGCCTGCAATGTCGCTAGCGCTCAAACGTACAGCCTCGCCACAAAAAGTATTATTTTTACTCCTAATAAAACAATATACTGTAGTAGTTTAGGCTTTCGCGGCCATCGTTTGAAGAATTTTGGTTTTTCGGGTTATTAGGCCGTCGTCGGTTAGAATTGCTTCCTAACGTTTCGCTAGGACGAGTGGCTAGCATCTTCAGAGGTGTGTTTGCTTCGACTTCTCACACTAGACTGATGCCGAGCATAAAATTTACTATGGAAACCGAAGTAAACAACCAACTGGCCTTCCTCGATGTGCTTGTCAAGAGAAATGACGTCCTTTTGGATCACACGGTGTATCGAAAACCCACTCATACAGACCGGTACTTACACAAACTATCAAATCACCATCCAAGCCAAAAACAGGGGATTATCGGAACATTAGCAAATAGAGCAAGACGTATCTGTGCTAATGAACACATCCAAGAGCATAACTAAGCCATTTAAATAAAGCCTTTCTTGCCAATGGCTATAATGACAGAGAAATAAAGGCGGCGCTGGCACCTAGGCAGAGGAGACCTGACGTTAATGAACAGGAAAACATCATTATTAAGGCCTTCCTTCCATATGTTTCCCAGGTAACCGTAAATAGGATTGGTAAAGTTCTCAAGAAGCATAACATCAAAACCATATATAAACCTACCCAGAAAATAAGGGACAACTTAAGACCAGCCAAAGACAAAATAGAACCATTATCCTCTGCAGGGATACCTTGTTCCTGCGGTAGCGTATATATTGGAACTACCAAACGCTCAGTAGGAACGAGACTTACGGAACACAAGAGAAACTGCGGATTAGTGCAAACAGAGAAGTCAGCCGTAGCAGAACATGCTCTATGAGATGGTGACCTCAAAATCCAATTCGAAGGCACCCAAGTCATTGCCACAACATCTGGATATCATCCTCGTCTGGTCAGGGAAGCTGTTGAAATTCAGAAACATCCAAATAATTTCAACAGGAAGGAAGAAACTTTTTACTTTAACAGAATTTGGCATCCAGCTATATCTAGGACCAAAGTAGCAGCACAGAGAAGTAGACCACTTGCGGAAGAACTACCACCCGAACAAGCCACGCCCCCTCCTCCGACGAATAAATATGCGCTATGCCGACGCGGAGGCATCAGTCTAGTGTGAGCAGTCGGAGCAATATCAAAAAGAAATACAGTAACACTCGGTTATAACGTACTCGACGGGCCCGCTAAAATCGGTACGTTAGAAGGAAACAGTGAAAATATGGACACACTTGCTAATTTTTATGCATTTAATTTAACGTTTTTAACAAAATATATTACATATAATGTGATGCAAAAGGATGTATTGCTCTGAGATCGAGATTGTGTGTATACACGTTACAAAAGAATTACGGTAAAAACGAGTCCGTTAAAGAAATACAAAATATTCAAGATGTTCCATAGTGTTGGCAGGGACTTGCATGATTGGTACGTTATAAACAAAGTTGCGTTATAAGCCTGTACGTTATAACCAAGTTTTACTGTAATATAAAGTGTCAAATATAACTAAAATTATCCTCTTATTATATTGAAACCTTTTAAAGACGTGCTTCTATTTGCTTGAGTGTCTTCGACAAGGAACCGTCGCTTCTGGCCATTTCAAGTTTTTAATTGAGATGAAATTATATTTTTCAGGTTAGCAGATCGGCGGAAGCCGAACAATGGTTTCGCAGGGCTCAGCGCTTGGCCCCCGAGGACGCCAGCGTTTACCACCACTACGGTAAGGGTTCTTAATTAATTTTAATTAGAAGGTGCAAAGCGGAAAACCGCCCAGGTTTCGGCACACCGGCCGAGTCACTTCAGGTGTTTTTTTATTATGTTCTGAATTTCTTGCGATAAAGAAAGTTTTAATTTGCAACCGCGGAAAAATAAGAACTTAGTTTTAATGAAGCTGTAATGCTTTGTATGTCGCTTTAATAAGTTAAGGCGTATAGCAGCGCTTCTAAACAAATAACTTTATAATTGTGGGTCGAAATTAATCTGTAGATAATAGGAAATAAGTTTTTTTATGAAAAACCTATACAGGGTGGCGATGGCGCCTCTCATACGACGCGGAGGCTGCAAGGAGGAGTAATATAAGTAATTCTATTCAAATGAAATTTTGTGAGCATATGTAGGTTGATTTAGAGCATTTTTTAAAAATATAGAGAGTTCTACAGGGTGTCCCCAAAAGAAGTTACACATCCAAGTTGTGTTTTTTGTAATGGAACACCCTACATATTAATTGATTTTCGGATTCTAGGAGGAATAGAAAGGTGAGTTTTATTAGCGAGGTATATAGCTAAAATGTAAGCTTTATGATATATTTAACAATTTTTAAAAAAGAGGAACAAATTTAAAATTTCAATAAATGCTACCTAAATTATAATTTATCCGGTATAGCGTATTATGTAGATAAAATAACTATTGTACTTTAAATCAAATTAAAACTTGATCCAAAAAATTATACAGGGTAAAAGAAAATTAATATTGAACACCGGTTACATTTAAAGCAATTTACCCTTTTATTTTAAATAGAACATCCGGTATGTAATTTCAATGCTCAATGGAGAATTCATATACCATCAAAATACTATTAAGGTTGCCTACCTTTTAAACAACGGTTTTCCTAGACTCTTTCATTTTTATGATTTTGCGTCAATAGAGATTTATTATTTGATAAATCTATGTGGCAATGATATATCTTTTGTCAATTTAAAAAAAATTAATGTATATAGAGTAAAATATTGAACGGTAATAAAAAAATACACGTTTAAAATATATATTAATTAATACAGAATTGAAACTAGATAGAAACGTATTATTATGTAACAAAAATTATCTAGATTAAATCAAATGCTCAAAATTCTTCCATTCGTTTTCGCTGCATAAAATGATACCCTTTCAAAAGATCTTTTATGCTAAGAGGCATATGTGAAGATCTACTTCGAAAAGCAGCCACAATCATTTCTTTCATGTCAACAATAGTCAACGAGTTTTGAAAACACTGTTTTTAGCATATCCCGATAAAAAAAAAAGTCAAGACTATGTCTATGTTATGAAGTAACGTCAAACTTATCACAACCACCTAGATTTTACCAAATAATAAAGACTTACTCTCACTAAATCATAAAAATGTAAACGCCTTGGACATGTGGGTATATCGACGCGCGACGGCTGCTGTGAATACCATGGACGGCTCATCGAACAAACATCTTCATTATTGAGGTCACGATGATCAGGTCATATTCATTATATATATGATCAGGTCATATTTGATCTCCATTATTACTAAAAATTGAGATTCTGGTTACCAGATTAAATTAGTCAATCCTCCGATATTTTGGCTATATTCCATTTGGGCTGTGACCTTAATTGAGAGACGAGTCCAGGGGGAGGTAGAGAGAAGACGATCACGTGGAAGGTCACCTGAGGTGGTCACAAGAGGTGCGTAGACCAAGTCAAAACACTAGTTGGCCACAACCTCCCCGAAGCCTGACATATAGCGCAGTGTCGATCAACTTGGTCCGAGGAAGTGAGGGGAATGAACATATGATATCACCCTACTCTCACGTAGGGTGAAGGATTGAAGAGAGAGAGACTTATCTTCAACATTTCCCTCGTATAATAAAAATAATGTCATATCCATAGAAAAATAGGTTGACATAACTCCAAAATATGTTAGGAAATTCACATTCACCTAGCATTGACATTTTTCATCGTTTTATCCACATTTGACTATTAGATACCTGAGAAATTGCGATTCTGCCAATATGTACCCAACACGTGTCCAGAAAATGATTCGTACGGCAAGGAGGATACTAAAATCTGCTTAGCTACTTAACGGCTACTTTCGCTTGCCACTTTGAAAATGCAACATTTTTATGTCGAAGTTTCAGTATTCAGGTCCAGGTCTGTCTTCACTCTAACAGTCTAAACTCGATTAAGCCGATAAACCCGGGCAACGTCCTTTCTAGTAGGTGTCAAATTCATGGCCTCCTACGCTGCTCCATAAAATATGCACGCCCCTTTGATCTGATCTCCCGCAGTTATTTATCTCGCTCGGCCGCCAGGTGGTAGAGATAATGTTACCCCTTTGTAGCGTAATAAATTTTAGCCGCAGCGCAGAGTTTGATGCTTTAATTAGAATTTACCTCTTGCGGGGCTAAATCAAATTGGAACGGCGCGGCGGTGTGTTGTCTGAAACCGGCGGGGGTTTGGATGGAGAAACGTCGGAACACGCTAGGCCAGGCTCTTGCGGGTGTTAGTTGGAGGTGTGGAGGGATTGTGGGGGTTGCCGTTGTAAATTTATTTTATTACCGACCGGGGGTAAGAAAGTTTATATAAGTTTGATGGAAGGGTTCATGGGTGAGAAAATGTACGGCCGGGAATTATTTAGGAGAGGCCTAATTGCTAATTAATGTCAATCATGGTGTTCCGTATACAGTATGTCCCCGGATTGTCTTTACAAGAGGAAAAACTTTTTATTATTGATATTTTCAGAAAAAATGCATTCTTAACATTTTTGCTTGTTCTAAAATGGTTAATCCCGTTTATACTTTTCCAAATTTCCATACCTTTTTAGAGAAAATTAAAAAAAGCATAAAAATACGCATGAATTCCTAAAATGAAAGTCCTAAAAATCAAAAGGCTAAGTTTCTATGGTAATAGCATTTCGATTTCATTCTTTGATGGTAATTGTTAATTTTAATTCATGTCATATTTTTGCTATTGTTAAAGTATAACATTTTCCGATAACTATTATAACCTTTTCCGTAGCATTGAACTAAATACATTTTGTGTTTCTTCAATATCTTAAAACAGCTAAAAATATGACGTTAATTAAAATTCTATCAATAACAATCTATCAAATGAATGAAAACGAAATTATATTACCATAGAAACGCGTTTTGATAGTTAGGACTTTCAGAAAAAATCAATTTTTATATTGTCATGTTTATTTTTAAATTTTCTCTAAAACGATATGTATATTTGGAAATGTATAAACAAGATTGACCATTTTAGAACAACCAAAAACTTAAAATAATGAAATTTTTGCAAAGTGTTAATAATAAAAAAGTGTTTCCTCTTGTGAAGACCATCCGGGGAGAGACCGTATATTTTTTTAATTAAATTCTGTAACTTTTTGTTCTACAGGGTGTTTCAGAAAAACATGTGCCATCTCTCGTGGATATATTCCTTACGTAAAAATAAGATTTATTTTTCATATCAACATGGGTCCGATTCTACTTAGTTTCGTAGCTACTGGGGGTTAAAGTCTTCATCTTTTTTCAATTTATTATAATTTTCTTCCAAGTGCTTTTCGCGATTCGAATGAAATTTTGAACGTAAAATTTACTATAAGTGCCACCTATTTTAATGCTAAAAAATGAAGACATGTTCACCAGGGACGTGCATATGGGTTGTTACTGGAAATATGTGCCTCGCTACCTTTTTTTCCTATTATTGTTACCAAAATTAGGTAGCCCGTTAAATGCTGATACAAAGTTGTCTCTTGATATTTTGCCGATTTCGGTCTCTTTGTATGCATATGTTTTTTTAGAAAAATATTGCAGTGGTATGCATATGGTGCATATGTACGTTTAGTATTAAATTATGTTGCCCTCATCTTTTTACCTTCCAAATTTCATTCGAATCGCTAAAAGCACTCTCAAGAAAATTATAATAAATCGAAAAAACATGAAGACTTCCGCATGTAGCTACGGAACAAAACAAAATCAATGTAGAATGTGCAACAAATGCTGTTGGAACAAATAGAATGTTGATATGAAAAAAAAATCTTATTTTTACGTAAGGAATCTCCCCACGGGAGATGGCACATATTTTTTGAGACACTCTGTATAAAATACACTTCCTTACATTTTTCAGACATAGATAATTTAAAGCCTAGTTTTCTTAAATTCGAATTTCGGAATATATAACGGCACGAAATTTGTAAAAAGTTGAAAAAACAATTTATGATTAATATAAAATTAAGCCATACATTCGTAAAAATATATTTGGATAAATGAAAACCTTAAATAAACTTTGGCAAATAAAAAATTGGTACATAGGCTTTGTAGTTTCAGGATTTCGATTAGGTCACTCTTAATATCGGGTGAGTTGTACAGGGTGGTCGAAAGTGGCCTGTTTTAACAGAGAAAACCTATTTCCTGACTAGATAGAGCAAAACCGAGACATAGATGTCGTGGGTTTGATTTCTGAGAAACATTTAATGACAAACCGCCTGTTGATATTTTCACTGCTAACTGGGATTGAATTGAATAACATTAATGTTGAAAATTGCCCATAACTTTTTTATTCACGGAATAATAAAATTCTGTAAAAACGTTCTTAAGGCACTTTTTTAAGCACAATTCAGTGGCGTAGTCAGTTTTTTTCTATACTTGCTCTTTTTGTCAGAAATGATAAAAAATATAATTTTTTAAATGGAAATCATAGTCGGCTATGAACTTAAAAAAATTCTGGCGCTTAACCCTTTCCAACGATATAAAGTTATGTGTATTTATTTCTAAGAATAAGAGAAATATTTGGTTTGGGGACTTGATTTTGTTTTGACCTAGTTGCCTAATTATTTTTTGTTACAATTTAATATTCTATTTTTTTATAAGACTTTTGAAAAGGTAAATCAACATTCTATATTAGTATAACCAATTATAATTAAAACGGCAGGGTTATAACTGAACTATTAAATGGAGAATTTAGAGAGAATTGGATTGGAAAAGGCGGCCCCATATCATCAGGCCTGCTAGGTCCTGTGATTTAACCCCTTTCGACTTTTTTGTGGGGAAAATTAAAAGACCTTATATATGAGGGAACAACCATTGGGACGAGAGAAGAATTGCAGAAGGCTACTAGGCAAGCTTTTGGACTTATTACACCAGTTCGCTTAATAAATCGCCAAACCAAACTCTGTACGCAAAAGATGTTTATTGTGTATTCAACAAGGAGGCGATGTTTCGTTGGAAATCAAGGAGACGATCTATCATTGGAAAGGGTTAAACGCCACCATTTTTTGAAGTTCATAACCAACTATTATTTCCATTTAAAAAATTATATTTTTTATAATTTCTGACAAAAAGAGCAAACATAGAAAAAACTAACTATGCCACTGGATTGTGCTTCAAAAAGTGCTTTAAGAACGTTTTTACAGAATTTTATTATTCCGAGAAATAAAAAAGTTATAGACAATTTTCAAAATGGGTAAAAATTCAAAAAGATCCCGTATCTCAATTGGCAGTGAAAATATCAACAGGCGGTTTACGCCATTAAACATATCTGAGAAATCGAGCCCATGACATCTATGTCGGTTTTGCTCTATCTAGTCAGGAAATAGGGTTTCTCTGTTAAAACAGACCAATTTCGACCACCCTGTACATCTAATCAAAAAGTTGTGTAAGTTAAAATCTACAATAACAATGGATATCCAAAATTCTATTAGTATCAAACTAACTATATGGTTAAATGCTGCAAGTTTACTCATATCATGTGCTACAATAAATAGCGACATATTACTTTAAGACTTTGTGCAACCACTACACATAGGAAGACAATTTGTGAACAAATTGTAAGACTTGTATAATTAACGCAAGCTCGTTATTTACTGTTAGTTAACAAGATGCTGTTTGCTGTTTTAGAACTACATCGTTTGAGTAAATGAACGAATTTTCTGGTCTGGTCGTTTTTCCTAAGTAAATACAGGGCACACAAACAGAGTTAAAAATAGCTCGAATCTACGTCCTCATAATTTATTTGTACATGGTAAACATTTCTTTTAGAAAATTGCAGTTTTAATATAATTTATATTAAATTGTGTAATAACTATACAGACCGGACCACCGTAGTAGTAACATAGACAGAACCGGACGAATTAGCGTATACCTGTCCGCCGGATAAAAAGCAAGTGAAAAAATACGATAAAATAAAAATAGGTAGATATGTGATAAGAATGTTTCAGAATTTGTATTTATTCGTGTTTTAATAGCCAAAACGAATACATAGATTCTCGCGGCAGCTCTCGTGTAAAATTTATTTTTTAAGTAAAATAATGGATGTTTACGAAGTTCGTGAGAAAATTCAAATTGTAAAATGGTATTTCCAAAATAGGTCTTATCGGGATATACAAACAATTTTTCCACAAACCTTTGTAAACAGGCCAATTCCATATTTACCTACTATATCAGGAGTTATTAATAATTTAGAAACACATGGGTGCGTGCCCTCACAAAAACACAAAAAGCCTGATGTGTTGATTAATGAAGAACAGGAGTTAAAGCAAGTGTTCATTTGTGCTACCGCGGATCAAAATCCCACGTTTTCAAGTAATCAAATTGCCGAGGTAACAGATTCTTCACCTAGCACGGTTAAAAGAGCCCTTAAAAAGAATGGATACCGATCATATAAAGCGCGCAAAACGCAAGAAATTTTCCATGAAGACCAATTTCGGCGTATGGCGTTTTGTGAATCTGTAATGGAAAAGGCCAATTTAGATGAAAACTTTATTTGGCGTATAGTTTTCACCGACGAATCAAGTTTTCATTTATTGAGTCGTCATAACCCTACACAAGTACGATATTGGTCTCGGGAAAATTTGCACAAATTTTTGAGGTACGCACGCAATATCCTCAAAAGCTAAATGTTTGGGGTGGTTTTGTAGGGGAGCATATGATTGGTCCATTTTTTATAGAGGGTAATTTAACTGTTGCAAAGTATTTGGACTTGTTACAACAGCAGATTGTGCCTAGAATTCGTGAGTTATTGGGAGAAAGATTCCACAATGTCTGGTTTCAACAAGAGGGTTGCCCTGCCTACAATGCCCGTATTGTTCAAGAATATTTGAAAAATACTTTTCCCAACCGTTCAATTAGTGGATATGGAACTATTTTTTGGCCCGTTAGATCACCAGATTTTTCTCCCATGATTTCTTTTTGTGGGGTTATGTAAAATCCAAAGTGTATGGTCATAATAGGGCTAATAATCTGGATGAGCTTCAAGTAAAAATACGAGAGGCTTTCCAAACTATTAGTCCTAATATGTGTTGCCAATGTCAGACGGGGATTTTACGACCGCCTAGGCTTCTGTCTAGCACAAGAAGGTGGTCTTTTTGAACACTTGTTATAACTTTTTTTATTTAGAGTAATATTTTATTTTTTTTTTAATTTTATTGAGGTATTTTTTAATTTTGGAAATGAGTTTTGGGTTTAGAGAATTTATTTATTTGTAGTTTTGGCTTGTAAACACACTCAAATAATAAATATATAAGTATTTTTATTTTAAATGTTACCTTAAGTGAAGGTAAACACTAAAAATGAAAATAATAAATGCTCGGCACTCCTCGCGTCGTATTCCTAGTCTGTCACGACCGACCCGTCCAAGCACAACTGCAACTGTCTACTGCCTGACCAGCCGACTAGCCGGCAGTGAATAAGTACAAACGCAATCAGGTAAGCGTAAATTCGTCCGGCAAGTTGCTATGTTACTAGTAGCCTGGTCTTATCTGTATATGACCGGCTCCTGTGTGTTGAAGTGTCTGCTGTATGATCAGCATTGTGTTCGATATCCAGTCACAGTCCTTTTATTTATTTAAATAAAATATTATTTTTTAATATTTTAATTTAGTTCTGTTTTATTAATTTGCTGATGATGCTGACATGGTTAGCGAGTAAATGTTTTGGTGTATTGTGGTGATTTAGTGTTTTATTTTGCTGTTGTAACACCAAAGGTTCCTATCCCCTACTGTAATAAAATATTTACTTATCTAAATAGAGAGCGACCACCGAGCCGCCACCTTAAGAAAGTTAGTAGCATACTACCTTGGTTATAACTGCCTATTACAACCTCTCAAAAAGTGCTGTTCAGATTAAGCGACAAATTTTTGAACCCGTGTAGTTGTTAAACACTGATGACGCATCTCAAATACATGCGATAATTATAATTAATACTATTACCATTGTTAATAATAGTAGTTCCTGTTATTATAAACAAGGAATTTGATATGCGACTATTTAGAAACAGTAGATCACTCTATATGTGACCATTTACAACTAAATTGAACAAAACTACAAATTGTTTAAACAGCTTCAAAAACAGTTTAACATGCTCAGAAAAAAACGAATTACATACTAGAATGGAAAAATTTCCAACTTAGAGCTTTTGTTGCTTATTTACACAGCTGTAGATCGATTTTTTTATGTTTCTGTTAATAATTTCTATACAAATATCATTAAGAGTTTCCATACGGTTTGTACACATGCCTAATGAGTTATTAAAAATTAAGTTTTAATAAACTAGAATTACGTGAGCAAACATGAAACTCCCACTGTAATGGGTCAATATCCAAAACTAGTGCATAATTTATAGATTAAAATTGAAAAGCAATATAAAAAAGGTACGCATTTTGTTAAACTACATTAATAATTATTTTGTCCAATATTGTAAATATTGATATTTGTCTTATGAATCTTCAAGTCTTATGATTGATTTTAAAACAGTAAATATAGAAATGCTACGCCTGGATGGCGCAACAAAGGAAACAGAGTAAGCTTTACATGCAAAATAGACATTAAAACAATTAAAAGTCGAATAAAGCGACGGAAAAACCCCATAAAACACCAACAGTTTTATATTGGGTGTCATTAGTGTAATAAAATCATTTGTCACAAAATTTTTCAGTCTCAATCGTTTGGAATTATTTTACTTCGTGATTGTGCTCTATGCATTTCATTCTTCTTTTAAGATATGACGCTGTTGTTGGAAACAATTCGGTTACAAGTTTTGCCGAGTTTTAGTTCTCTATATAAATTCAAGAGTTGTAAATGGAACTTGTAATTAGCAAAATTAAATGAAGATGTTTTGTAGTCTAAAATTTAAAATAAATTGGGGCACTCGACGGAGAGAGAGAGAGAAACATATATTTTAAGTAATATCAACTAGCGATGTTGAATAAAACATTTTAAAACGCTTCATAATTTATAGAATAGACTGATTTATACAAACCACTGAGAAATAAGTCTTTGTTTGTTCGAAATCCAGTTCAGTATCATATAAAAAAATCTTATTATTAAACGTTTGTATAAGTTTGAAAAAATTATATTCTTACACTGAAATAGAAAATAACAAACGCAGTTTTGGAGAATTGCCCTTATGTACACATCATCGCAATTAGTCTTATGATTGAATTTAAAACAGTAAATATAGAAACGCGATGCTTGCATGGTGCAACAATGAAAGCAGAGTAAGCTTTAAATGCAATATAGACATTAAAACAACTAAAAGTCGAATAAAGCAACAGAAAAAACTTCATAAAACACCAACAGTTTTATATTGGGTGTCGTTTAGGTAATGTAATAAAATCATTTATCACAAAACTTTTGAAAGTCTCAATCCGTCGGAATGATTTTACTTCGTGATTTTGCTCGATGCATTTCATTCTTCTTTTATGAAAGTTATATGACGCTGTTGTTGGAAACAATTTGGTTACAAGTTTTGCCGAGTTTCAATTCTCTATATAAATTCAAAAGTTGTAAATGGAACTTGTAATTAGCAAAACTAAAAGGGGATCTTTGTAGTCTAGGAATTTGTTCTTTTGCGAAAATTGAAAATGAGTTGAGACACTCGACGCAGAAAGAGAAACTTATATTTTAAGTAATATCAACTAGCAATGTTGAATAAAATATTTTAAAATACCCTTATGTACACACCATCGCAATTAGTCTTATGACTGATTTTAAAACAGTTAATATAGAAACGCGACGCTTGCATGGTGCAACAATGAAAGCAGAGTAAGGTTTACATGCAATATAGACATTAAAGCAACTAAAAGTCGAGTAAAGCAACAGAAAAAACTTCATAAAACACCAACAGTTTTATATTGGGTGTCGTTTAGGTAATGTAATAAAATCATTTATCACAAAACTTTTAAAAGTCTCAATCCGTCGGAATGATTTTACTTCGTGATTTTGCTCGATGTATTTAATTCTTCTTTTATGAAAGTTATATGTTGGAAACAATTTGGTTACAAGTTTTGCCGAGTTTCAATTCTCTATATAAATTCAAAAGTTGTAAATGGAACTTGTAATTAGCAAAACTAAAAGGAGATCTTTGTAGTCTAGGAATTTGTTCTTTTGCGAAAATTGAAAATGAGTTGAGACACTCGACGCAGAGAGAGAAACTTATATTTTAAGTAATATCAACTAGCAATGTTGAATAAAATATTTTAAAATACCTTTATGTACACACCATCGCAATTAGTCTTATGACTGATTTTAAAACAGTTAATATAGAAACGCGACGCTTGCATGGTGCAACAATGAAAGCAGAGTAAGGTTTACATGCAATATAGACATTAAAGCAACTAAAAGTCGAGTAAAGCAACAGAAAAACCACCAACAGTTTTATATTGGGTGTCGTTTAGGTAATGTAATAAAATCATTTATCACAAAACTTTTAAAAGTCTCAATCCGTCGGAATGATTTTACTTCGTGATTTTGCTCGATGTATTTAATTCTTCTTTTATGAAAGTTATATGTTGGAAACAATTTGGTTACAAGTTTTGCCGAGTTTCAATTCTCTATATAAATTCAAAAGTTGTAAATGGAGCTTATAATTAGCAAAACTAAAAGGAGATCTTTGTAGTCTAGGAATTTGTTCTTTTGTGAAAATTGAAAATGAGTTGAGACACTCGACGCAGAGAAAGAAACTTATATTTTAAGTAATATCAACTAGCAATGTTGAATAAAATATTTTAAAATACCTTAAAAAGTTATAGAAAATAATATATACAAGTAACAATCCACTGAGAAATCAGTCTTTGTTTATTCGAAACACAGTTTAGTATCATATAAAAATCTTATTAGTAAACGTTTGGAGAAATTATATTTTTACTGAAACAGAAAATAACAAACGCAGTTTTGGAGAACTGCCCTTATGTACACACCATCGCAATTAGTCTTATGATTGATTTTAAAACAGTAAATATAGAAACGCGACGCTTGCATGGTGCAACAAAGAAAACAGAGTAAGCTTTACATGCAATATAGACATTAAAACAGCTAAAAGTCTAGTAAAGTGATGAAAAAAAAACTCCATAAAACACCCAACGGTTTTATATTGGGTGTCGTTAATGTAATAAAATCATTTGTCATAAAACTTTTCAGTTTCAATCGCTTGGAATGATTTCACTTCTTGATTTTGCTCGATGCATTTCATTCTCCTTTTATGAAAGTTATATGACGCTGTTGTAGGAAGCAATTCGGTTACAAGTTTTGTCGAGTTTTAGTTCTCTATATAAATTCAAAAGTTTTAAATGGAACTTCTAATTAGCAAAACTAAAGGAATATCTTTGTAGTTTAGGAATTTGTTCTTCTGCGAAAATTGAAAACAAATTGAGATACTCGGTGCAGAGAGAGAAACTCATATTTTAAGTAATATCAACTAGCGATGTTGAATAAAATATTTTAAAACACTTCACAATTTATAGAAACTTATTTATACAAGTAACAAGCCACTGAGAAATAAGTCTTTGTTTATTCGAAACCCAGTTCAGTATCATATAAAGAAATCTTATTATTAAACCTTATCTTATTATTAAACCTTTGTAGAACTTTGGGGAAATTATATTCTTACTGAAATAGAAAATAACAAACGCAGTTTTGGAGTTTTCTTTTGCTTTCGACACTTTCCGCAAATCCCAAAAAAAGCGGAAATAGCCACTCACGAATAGTTGTTTTTTTATTAAAATGTGATTAAACAAATACTTTAAACTTTCCGAGTTGCTTAAAGGGACTCTAAGAACAACTGTTAAAAAAATCTTCACAAATAAGCTATTATTAGTAAAAATTTGCATATAAGTTTTTAAAAATCTAAACATTTTTTAGGACAAGGAATGTTTACCTGGATTTTTATTATCATAAAATGTGACAAAATTCAAACCAGTTCCAAAATGAGATAGCTGTTGATTCTAACTTTTAAATGAACTTTGAAATATCAAAAAATATTAAATTTTAGCCGAGTTATTAAACAATTTGCCCTATCCATTAATGATACGCTTATGAAATCTATCTCCGGAGGCTTAAGATTAGGAGTACATTAGTACCTCTGTCAGTACATAAAGTTCTAGGGAAAGGTGTACATCATGCGTTCAGCTTGACGATTTAATTACGTCTCGCGATACTTTATTTGTTTATTTATTAAGGGGTCGTAATTTTCCCTATAGCTTAAAAAAATTTAAGTGCACGTTAGAAACACTTGCATTTTTGGTAAAAATAAGCGGAGTTGAGTTGGTGTTCGACAGTGGTCGCGCTATTAGAACTGAATTCAAAATGAATCGATATCTCAAAATGTATTAAAAATAATATATTGTAGTTTTTTCAAAAACTTCCTTAAGATATCTTCTATATTTTCTTCGCAGACAATATGTGAAAATCTTTATAAATAAAAAAGTTACGCGATTGCAGAAAATTACTATGCACTAAAAGTAAATGGATGGGTTGTTTAAAATTTTTGAATGGAAAAACATAACCTTATCGAATTTTTCTTATTTAAACATATTGTAAAAGATCCGATCTTCAAAATAAAAAAAGTTTCAATATCTAAAGTGGTTCCTAAGTTATAACGTGTTATGTGTTAAAAAGTTGAGTTTTTAAATTATCGCAACTACTGACGTTTTATCGTTATAAAATTCTATTTCAGATGCTCAGAAACATATCTAATGATTTTATCTAGTTATCTTTTCGAAAAAAAGGTCGTTTAAAAATAAGCGGTTTGCGATCGTGATTTTACTTTACCTGATAGGGAAAGACGTACCGGCAACACCGCAACATCACACCGTCGCATTTCTCTCACTCCAACTTAATAAGATCTGTATGCGATTTACTTCCACATATGTAAGTACTGACCCAAAAGTAACAGTTACCAGCACGGTATATGGCAAAGCAACAACATGATTGCAAGCAACTCTATAAGAATTTCGCTTGCGTGTATCCCGTAATTTTAAAACAGTTTCGCGTTCCGTATTTAATTTCAGCCCGGTTTCATGCCGAATTAAGGCAAATTGGACCCGACTCTAAGGTGTCTCCAAATAATTTAATAACAGGAAGGGTCCTCGCCTGTCTGTGAGATGGAAAATGAGTCAGTAACGGAAGCGATAGAGAGAGAAATATTTGGTTCTCTATTGATTTCTTATTAGGCCTGAGGCAATACAGGTAATTACAAGTATTTACTCGATAATCTTCTTTTGGCATTAATACTTTTGGTATCGATATTTTTAGCCCTTTATAGGTTGATGGTCGCTAAATCGACCACTTTAATTTAGTCAGCTAATCAGTCGCCTGGAAGCGTATTAGCGCCCAGTTTGTTTGCTATACTTATTTCTATGGACGCTTTGGCCATTTAATCAACCATATCTATACGTTGGCCGAATTGACGCAAAAAGTTAACGCAAGCGGTTGAATATTCGGCCAGTGAGCATTGGTGACACTGAGTGCGCTGGGTGTCCAAATTTCGTGTGATAAAAATTTAAAAACATAGAAACAAATGTATCTGTGACGTTTATTTCTTTTTATTTAGTGCACGAATTCACCAAATTTAGGCTCGAATGATTTTTTTTCTATACTCATTAACATATCCTATATGTTCGATTATTTCTCATAGGATTCCAGTTTCTGGAAAAACAAAATTTGATATACTTGATATGGGCATATTTTTGAGTAGCGACCTAACAGAGATAATCAAAGTTAACTTAACTAAACTTAATTTACTACTTTTTAATTTTATACAGTTAACATTAGATCATTATACAGTTAACATTAGATCATTACATATTATCTATTTGCTCTAAGAGTCTCTCGTTGAAAAATCGACCACCACCATTCATTTGTCTTCCACACTCCCTTATTTGTTAACTTTATGAAAAATGTGATTAAGAAGATATGCTCCCTTTGTGCTAGTTTATATATTTTTGAAGTCAATTTGATCAAACTAGAAAATTATTAGTACTGCTCTATAATAATAATAATAAATAATAAAAAATAAACAACGCTTTACTGTACAAAAAGCCAAAATAGCTTCATCGATAAAGCATTTACAAAACAAAAAAGCACAAAAACAAATATAAAAATAATAGAAAAATGTTATACAATACAAATCAATTCAAAAAAAATTACGTCATTAAAATTACAAATAAAACATACATGGAAACTGTAGAACACAGGCGTATCAAGAAAATTTTACAAAAGGAAAATTGTAAATGGATAAAATCATGTTATATATCATAAAATCAAGAGTTATAAAATATTAAATATTAAATACGAACCTTTAACCAGTGTGTGAGATGATCAAAATTTTAAAATTCAAAATTGTTCATGGTTAAACATCAACAAAAAAGTCATTTACCGCATATAAATGATTAAACGAGTGTGGTATTTAATTCTAATTATAATCCTTTCTAGTGGACAGAAAAGACATTCTAATTAATAACAGAATAGTGAAAATAGAAGAATACGGACAATTTTTAGGACAACTGATACACAGCTCGGGATCTCTATTACCTGAAATCAACAGAAGAATCAAGTTAGCATAGTTCTTATGGAAGAAACTCAATCATATTCAAATCTATAATGCAACTTTGTCCAAAGGAAAAAACATTCGAACAATGTGTACTACCAGTCATGACCTACGCATGCAAGTCCTACAATGCTCAATGGAACGAAATATGCTGGGAATAACCAAGATGGACCGTAAGAGAATAGAGTGGATACGACAAAAGACCCAGGTAATAGATGTCATCCACAGAATAAAATCCCTCAAGCGGCAATGGGCAGCACATCTAGCAAGAAAGATGGACAACAGATGGACCACAAAAATTACAGCATGCTACTCTCGAGGAATTAAAAGACTTCAGAAGAAGATCAAACCTAAGATGGGACCAAGCCTAAGAACTACAAACAGAGTATTTAAGTATGTGAGAGAGGCTACACCATAATTGTAAATTTAATAATTAAAGATAAACATAATTGATGTATGGTACCATCAATCCATATACAATAAATAATAATAAGGAAAAAAAAACAGTTTGTGCACTATTATGTGCGCATATTTGAAGTGAAACTTCTTACTAACAGCTATTAAATTGATGGATTTGAAGGATATATATTTTTTATGAATGCTTTTTACAAACTTCATAAAATTAGAGTTAATATAATACCGTATACTATTCTAGCTTTATAATTGTATAATGTTTTTTATTAATTTGTATTAAACATTTCATAGAAATTAAGATAGCGACATAACTTTATAGGCAAATATTAACGTTATTCGAGACACCATCAAAGAAAGCAATATACGCATAGTCCCAGAGATGTTACACCTTAGTTATTTTGCCGTACAAGGGAAAAAAGAGAGTAGCCCACGCGTAATTGCATTTTTCTCTGTTAGAAAAATATGTTATCGATATATTAAAAGAAAACCCCTTACTAGTTCGGTGACAAAATGACCCGTGGCCCGTGGCTAACGTTATGTTGGTAATGAATGATCTAACCTCAAATCAAGAATCGTTTTTTTTAATCCTGGATATTAAAGATTTATTGAAATCCTTGGAAACTGGGTATACCCATTACTATTCTTGATATAAAAAGTGCATTTTTGATTATTTACTTGGGCTCGGATATTAAAATATTGGTTAAAATATGGTTGTGGTTATTTGTATAGATATTTTTAAAGCTTACTATCTGTTTTGCATTTTCAGTTTTTGACGAGACAATTGATTTTATTTGTGAAATGCCCACAAAAGACCTACCAATGATTCAACGATAGTGTCTTTACTGCATAATGGGTCATTCCTGCTGATTTTTAGACCATTTGAAGACTACATGGGAAAAATCAGATGTAACATTTTAATACAAATTAAGATAGCGACATTACTTTATAGGCAAATGTTAGCGTTATTCGAATAAATTTAGTGTTCTTACCTATTATCGTTCAGATCCATGTTAATAGATAATAAATTAATATTTTGGATTTTTATCTTTTATTTTTAAATATATTTTTGGAACTGCCGATTTTAGTAATTAAAATAAACGAACTAAAATAACAATTCTCAACCATAACCTGTGCCATAACCCTATAAAATAATCAAAATAAGTTAAATATAACCCTATAAAATAATCTAAATAATTAAATAATAATATCTCCTGTCACCGATTATTTCGCATGACCTTCGCGTTATGACAAGGTCATGTCCCGCAGCCGTCAATGATGGCCGACTCGCAGATTTTACTCACATCGCACGTAAAGAAGTTTCACGTCAAAAAATGTTAAAAAATGTTTTATTCCCCAAAATATCGATATAAGTGAGTATCGATACTTCATGGTCTCAATACGCACAACCTTGTAAAACTATCGATATCTAGATGCTGAAGTTTCGTCCCTATTCGTTATCCAACCGCTCGGTCCTCCTCAATTAAGAATATTGACTTATATAACCATTCGGTTGCGGAATACCGAGTTGCCTAGTTTGATAATTGAGGGTCCTTTAAGATTCAATCAGGTAATACAGGTGGGAATTACTTAAAAAGTTTAGGTTGTAATCAGGTAAGCTTGTTAGTCAAGATTAGTTTGTTAGTCAAGGACGTGCAAGATTGAGGCAGATAATTGAGGTTCGGATGACTTAACATAATGAAGATTTATTGAGATAAGCTTATATATGGAAAAATCTTATCTCACTACTATATAAGCAAAGTTAAATATTAAACAACTGAAATAGATACCTAGAGTAAAATGTGTTCTTGGTATGAGTTATATTACACTAAAATTTCTACGAACTTGCGGATATTTGCAATATTCGTTCCCACCAATGATGCCACATCAGCATTTTTAACGAAATCTACTGTTTAATAAAATTTAATTTTTTTGATTTCGTCCTACTTTGATTTATCATAACGTTTAAACGTATTTCGCAACATAGAAAATAAATTTAGTTTAAAAAACAGAGTTGTCGAGTTTCCATTTTATTACTGGCGCAGTCGGTAGGATAACTGGAATTGAGACGACCGTAACGCGCGAGCTAGCGAGAGGAAAAGTAATCAATCGAACAGTTTAATCCCGCTATCTAGTGATAATCTACCCCGATGCAAAATAAGCTTATGGCAACACTGGGTAACGATCTGTGTCATACGCGACTAAGAGTATCACTATAATGAACTTGATATTGTCCCAACCTTGTGTGCTAGAAAGTAAATTTTCATGCATATTTCCATCGATAGGTTTGTAGCTTCGGAATAACGGTCTAGGTAAAGCATCTAGTTCGTTTGTTAGCTCAGGATTAGAATTTAGAGTTTGTAACTCGCATTTTCATTGGAGAACACTGTCATATTTATTTCAAACCAATAATCAACGAGAATATTCGTATAATTTAGTAAAATCTCTGTAAATCACTATAAATAATGAATTATTTGTAACTGAACTTTAACTTCTGTATTATTAATCCAGAAAATGATGGAGGTAAACAATTGTGATTGATATTATTTTAAGATGAAATTTTTGTTTATTTATTTATGTATTTATTTATTTACAACAGACTGGGAAGACAACAGAAAAGACACTTACAACAGAAAACAGAAGCAACAGAAGTCCCCAAAAAGCATCCTCTACTTAATTCTAATATATACAGTGGTTATACTTACTTAAATAACAAACTTAACTCTGTTTTAACTTAATCCAACTAAAATAGCAAAGAAATAAAAAAATAAACTATAATTTATGACAATTGTTAAAACAAATCTTTAAAGTATTTCTTAACCGTAAATATCGACATATCTAAAATGTTCTCATTTTCACAATATACATTAAAAGTCCTTATCATTCTACAGACATGAGAGTTCTGATCTGAGTTAGTTTTACGGAAAGGTGCGGTATAATTATTATCGTGGCGAAAATTGATGTAAATGTTTCTTTGGGATAACGTTATTTTTTCTATTATTTGTTCACAATTCAGTCGACCAGTTATATCATTTATAAAAAGTTATGAGATCAGATACCCTTCTCCTATGAAAGAGAAGTAGGATACAAAATTGTGCTTGTAAATGGGAGTAAAATTTCCGTGACTAATAATTATATTAGATTTGTAAGCTAGATGTTTTAAAAATTTATTCTGTATCCTCTTCAATCTCCTTTCATAGGTTACATAACATGGGTTCCACACTACTGGCGCAAAACTGAGTCGACTATGAATGAATGCGTAATATAACTTGAGAATTTGTTTTAGGGTTATTAAAATTCTTACAGTTTCTTAGAACAAAACCTAAAAGTCTATTGCAGCTAATGATAACATATTCTATATCAAAATTAAATGACATTTTAGAATCCATCACTACACCTAAATCCTTCAACTGTTCAACTCTTTTCAGAACACAATTTTTAATTTTATAATCGTAGCGAAAAACTGTCTTATTTCTAGTAAAAGTTATTATATTACATTTTTCTAAATACAGAAATAAACTAGACCTTTGACAGTAATTGACAAGTCCATTCAGATCTTCTTGTAAACCATGGCAATCCTCCTGGCTTTTTATTTCACTATAAATCTTTAAATCGTCCACTTAAAGTAAAAAGCGTGCAGTTTTAAAACATTGGTTTATATTATTTAGGTAAATAATAAAAAAAAGTGGACCCAAGTGGCTTCCTTGAGGTACACCTGGTGTCGCTTCGAAAGGTTGAGAAAGAAACCCATTCGGAAAAACAGATTGCTTCCTACCTGTCAGGTATGACTTAATCCAGCGACACAGAGACTCCCGAATACCCGCATCCGTAAGCCGTTTTATTAACAAATTATGACAGATTTTATCGAACGCTTTGCTGAAATCAGTGTATATAACATCGACTTGTGTTCTAGCATCCATCGCTTCAATGACGTTGTCAGAGAAAGTGACTAAATTAGTTTCTATTGATTTACCAGGAGTAAAGCCATGCTGTTGATCAATAATCTTTTCTTTTAAACTGTCAAATATCTTTGAGTGAACAATTTTTGCGAAAATCTTTGCAAAGATGTTAAGTTTACTGACTTGTTAACAACATTTCGAGAATTCGGATAATGAATTGAATCATAACAAAATAAGTGACATCTGTCTCAAAAAGACAGCGATTTAGAGTGACAATTTTGATTATGCAAAAGAAATACATATCCTACGAGTTTGCCTAACGATTAACATAACTTAAAAATAAATCCACATCATGAATAATGAACAAAACAATTAAACAAAAACAGACCACACAAAACAAATTATTGGTTAGTAGTAAACAGAGATATAGATGTAGTAGTATATTGGTTTAATGGACACAGCTGCCAGGCTATCCAGCCGAGTGATAGAATTCAAATAACATTGGATTGTTTTTAAATAAAAATTATAAAAACATAAAATTATAAAGCTAGAATAGTATACCGTTTTATATTAATTCTAATTTTTTTGAAATAAATATATCCTTTAAAAAAAAGATATCCTTCTATTTAATAGCTGTTAGTAAGAAGTTTCACTTCAAATATGCACACATAGTGCACACACAATTTTTTAAAATAAAATCGTATTTTTTTAATTTTTGAAACGAAATAACTCGGTTATTTTCAATTTTTTTTTATAAATGTTAAAGAGAAAATATGTTTCTTTTTGTCAGATCTAGAACCTATTACAGTTGGGAGGTTGGAACCTTTGGAACTAGATCCACCACCCCTTAAAATACTTGTACTTATTTCTGAGACATCATGTATATGCATATTTTCCAAAAGAGCGCCAAATAAACGTATTTTCATATTTATTTTTCTTTCTAATTACGAAACAACATAAACAAATTACTTTCAGTACTGTTTAAATAACCAAGTCCTACATTTTAGTCCTGATTCTATTTCTCTCTAGTTTGTTTCCAGAACAACTCCAACGCTTCGTTAGTACAAGCACCGTTTACATTCGTTATTTTATGCAGCTGCAGTTGCAGATATGTCTCGTTTGCATTTCGCTCTGCAGATATTCAGCGAGTTGCTCCTTCTGAGTTCTTTAAGAGGATTAAACAAGATATAGGTAGTAAACTTAAGATTCACTTATTGCAGAACATACTAAAAATACTACCTCTCTGTTTTGTGTTTTAGGATTTTATAGAATAATAGTTATAAATTGGATACAGGATTTTAACTTTAGCTCTAATGGTAGCAGATTCTTCTGAAATGGAAATATTTATATCTAGGAACTTTTGACTGAATTTATAGTAAGAATGGTTATAGATGATTACATAAATAGTAAGGTTTGAAATTTGATAAGTAGCTTTGATAATATAAGTAATTATTTGGAATATACAGGGCCGGCTACACGTACAAGCTTTACCACGAGCTTACCTGCACAAACCTGTTTGTATCAGGAACTCGCTGTGTGTAGACGGTAAAACGGTAGCACGCACAAACCCACAAATGCGGCCTGCGTAAACGTCGCGCTGCTAAAGATTTTAGTTTGCGCAAACCAATTTGTGGGGTGATATCATACGTGTAGACGGTATCAGCGAGTTCAAGGTACAGTTTTGTGACTCTTGTGGGTTTTGTGTTATTATTTATCAGCTCTCAGAATATGTCTGATATGCGTACTTATTTCAATAAGGAGTTTATGAAGAGTTTTTTTGTCGAAATATATCGATCGTTGCCGTGCCTATGGAAGATAAAATCGAAAAATTATTCCTATAGGAACAGAAAAAATGATTTTTTTTTTCTATTTAAAAGCCAGTTTTTACCCCACTTCGATCTATATCGTTTATTTTGCTGTTTTTTCTTTAACAATAAGTAATACAAAAACCATAATTCGTCAATTGACATTTCCGCGAACGGAACCACGAATTCAGAATAAAAATAACGATGAATGTACGCTCTTACTTGCATCGTGTGGACACCGCACAGTGCTCCTTCTAGTTTGCTCAAACTATACCGTGCAGGCAAGTCGCTACCATATAGCCGCCGCTTAATTTGCACTTAGCCATTATGAAAGTTATTGTTTTGATATACGTATGTGAATAATAATACAACCACTAGTTGCGTCAATTTTTCCTACAGTTGATTAATTTGGTTAAAGAAAACGAAGTTGTCATATAAGAAGAAAGGAAAACTTATTACAATTGGCAGAGATACTGACTTTTCTTTGTATTAAAAAATATACATATACAAGGAGACGTATAAGTGCGAGGTGAAGTGCAATATCTATAGTCGATATTGACAAAGACACGAAAAAAGTTCTATACGAGGTATCTTAAATAAGTGCAAATATTTTCGGCGTGGGTAGATCTCGACAAAAGAAACATATTTTCTCCTTTTACACCTTTGCCATTTTTTAAGTCCAAAATAACCTAGATATTTTACTCTAAAAATTTCTAAAAAAATTATTTTTTGCTTAAATTTTGAAAACTACTAGATCTTTTCTGGATTTTCTTTCTTGTAAATTTAATCTATTATCTCTGTTGCTATATTATGAAGATATTATGTTTTTAGTTAACAAAAATCCATAAATTCTTTACAAAATCCAAATTTTCAATTTTTTTTCGCGAAAAAAAAACTCATAGGCTCATTTTGAAATCGAAATATACTACCCCTAAAAATATTTGTATTTATTTAAGACTCACCCTGCATAAATGGTGCAAGATTTACAAAGGCTCATATTCTAAAAATATTTTTGTTATATACAGTGTCCCAAAAAAAGTAATGATGAACTTGTAGGTCTTTTTAAATTTGCATATTATTCTATATTATTGCTGGGGGTTCGAACCTTTGGTGTTACACAGTTAAATAAATCACCACAATACACCAAAACACTTTGACTTTTACACTGCAGATGATTTTAGTTTACATCTACAGCAGAGGATTAAAACATTGTTTTAATATATAATATAATTTCGCGAATATCTGGCAAACCCTTAAAAATTAGAAACACTTTACAAAAAAAAACATTATTTAATTATGCATCTAAGAGAAAAATAAAATACAGGGTGGTTGCATTTAAATAAATTGAGATAGCGCATTTTAAATATTACAATGTTGACCACGCCGTAAAATATACCCTGTATAAAATAATGTGAATTTTCCTTTGCGGATGAATTCTGCTATCCTTGGTGTTTAGCAAAATATAGGTATTTAATAGGTGTTAATAAAGTAAAATTTACCTCAGGTTTTTGCCACTTTTTCTTTAAGAAAATATTTATTATAATATTTATATTATTATTATACAAAGTTTTAGTAAATAAGAGAAAATGTAAACGCCCCATAATATTTGAAATAAAAATAGAGTAATATACAGGGTCCGGCAATAGTGCGTCGGGCATCTGTAGCTCCTAGAATAAAAAACTTGTGAATTTTGTTTAAGAGTAGACGTAAGTAATGTACAAGGATGTATATCAGGAAAATATTTTAATTTCTATTGGGTGAAAAAGTGTTACTTGATCGGGATGTTTTTTTTTAATGGAACACCCTGTATATTATTGCATTTTTGGCTTCCTTTCAGATCACTTTACATAATCCTAAGATATGAATAAATATATATTGATAGTTTCAGAAATATTAATAAATAAATAAAAAAATTATATTTTTCAACCTTTCTTAAAAAATATTAAAAATACAAGAACTGTCCTGAAGTCAAAACTATACTAGGTATTTACTTTAGATGGTCTATACTTAACTTTACTATAAATATCGCAATCTTTAATCATACAGGATGTTTAAAATTTTACGCCAAACTTTGTAAAATATAAAATAATTTTTCTTTGTTTTTTTAAACGGAACACCCTGTATATTATTTTTTTATTAAATGGAGAATTAAAAAATAAATTTTTTTTTGTATTTCAAAATTTTTAATTGTTTCGCAGATACACGCAGTATTATTTCATATGGCTCTCTCAACGGTAAAATACGAGAGAAAAATCATTGGGTGGCTTTGATAAAAATTTACTATGGAAAATGGCATATGAAATATAAAACCGCGAATATCTGCGAAACCGTTTAAAATTTGGAAATACTCAAATTCATTGCAAATCCTTATTATTATACACAAGCCACTCGCATGGTTTCATTATAATATGCATGTTATTTCACACATATGAAATATTCAGTCTAATATTTCCATATTTTTATTTGTACAAACGAGATAACATAAGCAATTTAGTTTTCGTAGGAATTAAATAAATGAGCCCTCCAGTTTATAGTTCTTTTTCTCCTTTTCACCAGTTGGCGTCTACAGCAACTCCATCACCTCGTTAGCACATGTACAGTATTTGTTTTGTTACAGCTAGGCGTCTATTATCGTTATTTTATACAGCTGCATTTGCAGATATGTTTCGTTTGTATTTCGTTCTGAACATGTACAGTGAGTTGCTCCTCTTTAGTTCTTTAAGAGGATTTAACAAAATAGTAACTTTAGTTTATTTTTTGTTGGAGAAATATTACTATACAGGGGTGTTCACGCTATTCGACAAGGAGTATTGTATCCAAATGATCAGCTTTTTAAAAGTTGCGTGTCCCAAATAAATACAAAATATCATAGTTGATTTTTTTTAAATGGAATAAATAACACTCTGTATATTATCACATTTTTAACTTCTACGATTAAAATAAAGGTATATTTCAGTAAGATTTGCCGCACTTTAACCTTAGCGGTTTTCAAATATTTACGATTTAGTGAAAGTAACAATTTTAATGCTTCATTTCTCTAAGGGTATTTAAGTTTTTAAAACCAAATATTGTACTGAAGTTTTCCTATTTACTAAATATCGTGTTGCAACAATAAAATTAATCCTACCTTTTACCTAAAAGAACTTGTTTAATTTAAATGAAACACCCTGTATATTTTAGTTATTTCTTAACCATATTTAGTTATCTCTTCGGGTTTTCGTAGAAAATGCATATTATTATAATTCAAACTTTATTAGTCAATATTTATCAATATATCCACGGAATCTTGAAATTTTAGATTATTTTTAAAGACGTAACAAATTTTAAAAAGAATACAGATACTAAAATGGTCGATATTTTCGCTTAATTCTTTAAAAATATGTAGCTTCTTAAATAATTGTAACAGAGGACCACTTAATATGGTCCAAAATATCTAACAAGAACTATGTTAAAAGTGTTAGCATCGAGGTTAGCATAGATATGATATAAATAGAATAGATGCTGAAATGAACTAAAGTGAAAATTAGAAAAAATATCAAGAAATTTTGCTCTTGTATTGTTAAACTTGACAATATCCATTTTGTCAACACTCCTTTTAGTGATTTAGATCCATCTATCAGATAGTATGAATAAATTCTCTGCAGTTTGTTTATTGTGATTTTTAAGAAAATAATGAATGTATTTCTCCTTTTGTCTGGGCCCAATGTTCTCTGTAGTAATAAGTCGGAATTAGCTGAAATGTTTCGTCCATAACGTTCTCCGAGCACCACATTCGGCGAAGATATAATTTCGTTAGAGAGCGGTAATTTTATCCGAATTGTAGTAGAATCTGGAAAGAGGAGAGCGCCAGCTTCCCAGCCAGCAGCGCCCAACATCAATTTTCCGTAAATATTTTAAGCGCGCCCGCTCGCTGGCTTAGGCGAGTGCCTCACGCTCTCTAGTTATTTTAATGATTTTTCCTTTGTCGCAATAAAACCGGAAATAATTGCGCCGCCATCAAACAAACGACTATTTATTTATTTAGGGGGCAGACGAGCGTCATTCCAGAGAAGGAGAGAGAGATGCAGCTCATGTAATTGTAAAATTTTACGGAGCTTAAATACGCAGTGCTCTTAAATGCACAATTTGTACGATAACAACAGACATTCTAAAAATATTCTTGCTGTTTTATGTTTTTAAAGACACGTGTGTAAAAGATAGAATAACCATACACATTGCTCGATCATGTACATTCCTTTTGCTGTTTTAAATCCGTTTTTCAGATAGTATGAATAAATGCTCCGCAGTTTTTTTATTCTGTGTTTTAAAGAAAATACTGAATGTATTCCTGCCCTTGTCTTGGGCATATGTACTCTGTAGTAATAATCCGGAATTAGCTGAAATGTTTCGTCCATAACGTTTTCCGAACACCACACTCGGCGAAGATATAATTACATTAGAGAGTGGCAATTTTATTCGAGTTGTAGTAGGATCCGGATAGAGGAGAGCGCCAGCTTCCAGGCCAGCAGCGGCCGACATCAAGTTTCCGTAAATATTTAAGCGCGCCGCTCGCTGGCTTAGGCGAGTGCCTCACGCTCTCCAGTTATTTTAATGGCTTTTCCTTTGTCGCAATAAAACCGGAAATAATTGCGCCGCCATCAAACAAACGACTATTTATTTATTTAGGGGGCGAACTGGCGTCATTCCAGAGGAAAAGAGAGATGCAGCTCATGTAATTGTAAAATTTTACGGAGCTTACTAACGGAGTGCTCTTAAATGCAGGGTTTGTACGATAACAACAGACATTCTAAAAATATCTTTGCTGTTTTGTTTTTAAAGACACGTGTGTAAAAGATAGAATAACCATACATATTGCTCGATCATGTACATTCCTTTTGCTGTTTTAAATCCGTTTTTCAGATAGTATGAATAAATGCTCCGCAGTTTTTTTATTCTGTGTTTTTAAGAAAATACTGAATGTATTCCTGCCCTTGTCTTGGGCATATGTACTCTGTAGTAATAATCCGGAATTAGCTGAAATGTTTCGTCCATAACGTTTCCCGAACACCATACTCGGCGAAGATATAATTACATTAGAGAGCGGCAATTTTATTCGAGTTGTAGTAGGATCCGGATAGAGGAGAGCGCCAGCTTCCAGGCCAGCAGCGGCCGACATCAAGTTTCCGTAAATATTTAAGCGCGCCGCTCGCTGGCTTAGGCGAGTGCCTCACGCTCTCCAGTTATTTTAATGACTTTTCCTTTGTCGCAATAAAACCGGAAATAATTGCGCCGCCATCAAACAAACGACTATTTATTTATTTAGGGGGCGAACTGGCGTCATTCCAGAGGAAAAGAGAGATGCAGCTCATGTAATTGTAAAATTTTACGGAGCTTACTAACGGAGTGCTCTTAAATGCAGGGTTTGTACATAACAACAGACATTCTAAAATATCTTTGCTGTTTTGTTTTTAAAGACACGTGTGTAAAAGATAGAATAACCATACATATTGCTCGATCATGTACATTCCTTTGCTGTTTTAAATCCGTTTTTCAGATAGTATGAACAAATGCTCCGCAGTTTTTTATTCTGTGTTTTTTAAGAAAATACTGAATGTATTCCTGCCCTTGTCTTGGGCATATGTACTCTGTAGTAATAATCCGGAATTAGCTGAAATGTTTCGTCCATAACGTTTCCCGAACACCACACTCGGCGAAGATATAATTACATTAGAGAGCGGCAATTTTATTCGAGTTGTAGTAGGATCCGGATAGAGGAGAGCGCCAGCTTCCAGGCCAGCAGCGGCCGACATCAATTTTCCGTAAATATTTAAGCGCGCCGCTCGCTGGCTTAGGCGAGTGCCTCACGCTCTCCAGTTATTTTAATGACTTTTCCTTTGTCGCAATAAAACCGGAAATACTTGCGCCGCCATCAAACAAACGACTATTTATTTATTTAGGGGGCGAACTGGCGTCATTCCAGAGGAAAAGAGAGATGCAGCTCATGTAATTGTAAAATTTTACGGAGCTTACTAACGGAGTGCTCTTAAATGCAGGGTTTGTACGATAACAACAGACATTCTAAAAATATCTTTGCTGTTTTGTTTTTAAAGACACGTGTGTAAAAGATAGAATAACCATACATATTGCTCGATCATGTACATTCCTTTTGCTGTTTTAAATCCGTTTTTCAGATAGTATGAATAAATGCTCCGCAGTTTTTTTATTCTGTGTTTTTAAGAAAATACTGAATGTATTCCTGCCCTTGTCTTGGGCATATGTACTCTGTAGTAATAATCCGGAATTAGCTGAAATGTTTCGTCCATAACGTTTTCCGAACACCACACTCGGCGAAGATATAATTACGTTAGAGAGCGGTAATTTTATCCGAATTGTAGTAGGATCTGGAAAGAGGAGAGCGCCAGCTTCCCAGCCAGCAGCGCCCAACATCAATTTTCCGTACATATTTTAAGCGCGCCGCTTGCTGGCTTAGGCGAGTGCCTCACGCTCTCTAGTTATTTTAATGATTTTTCCTTTGTTGCAATAAAACCCGAAATAATTGCGCCGCCATCATTTATTTAGGGGGCGGATGAGCGTCATTCCAGAGAAAGGGAGAGAGATGCAGCTCATGTAATTGTAAAATTTTACGGAGCTTACTAGCGCAGTGCTCTTAAATGCAGGATTTGTACGATAACAACGGACATTCTAAAATATCTTTGCTGTTTTATGTCTTTAAAGACACGTGTGTAAAAGATAGAATAACCATACACATTATTCGATCATGTACATTCCTTTTGCTGTTTTAAATCCGTTTGTCAGATAGTATTAATAAATGCTCTGCAGTTTTTTTATTCTGTTTTTTTTTAAAGAAAATACTGAATATATTCCGGCCCTTGTCTGGTTCCTATGTTCTCTGTAGTAATAATTCGGAATTAGCTGAAATGTTTCGTCCATAACGTTCTCCGAGCACCACATTCGGCGAAGATATAATTTCGTTAGAGAGCGGTAATTTTATCCGAATTGTAGTAGAATCTGGAAAGAGGAGAGCGCCAGCTTCCCAGTCAGCAGCGCCCAACATCAATTTTCCGAAAATATTTTAAGCGCGCCCGCTTGCTGGCTTAGGCGAGTGTCTCACGCTCTCTAGTTATTTTAATGATTTTTCCTTTGTCGCAATAAAATCGGAAATAATTGCGCCGCTATCAAACAAACGACTATTTATTTATTTAGGGAGCGAACTAGCGTTATTCCAGAGGAAAAGAGAGATACAGCTCATGTAATTATAAAAGTTTACGAAGTTTACTAACGTAGCATAAAAGTGGTTTGTACGATAATTGCATACATTCTAAACATACTTTTCCTGTTTTATGTACAAAATGAAATTAGTTTTTTTATAGATGTGTGTATAAAGGTACATTCAGGCTGAGAGCGTCGAGCGTCGCGTTTGCGTCGCGTCCGCGTATCAAAATGGTTTGGTTTGGTTTATGAGTGGTAGCATTCCTATGACGTAGTAAATGACGTTTCTGATAATGGCGGAACGAGGCAACCTTATCTTTTAATAACCTTGGAAATAAACCCAGAAAATAAAAAACACAGAAATGTCTGTTTTTATCAGTGGCAGCTAATTCTGTTCTTTTTTTGAAAAAAATACCCGATGCATATCACATCTACGCCACTGGTTGAAACTAAAACCTCTTTCCAAAAAATCCTATATGGGTATAAAACAAAATAAAATAGTTATTTTTTTTAAACATTTCGACGTTAATTCCAAACGGAAACTACTTGTCAGAAGTTAGGTTTACAGATATACAAATTTGCATAACGAATAAAAAAATGCTTAACGTTTCTGAAAGTTTATCTCTTTCCGTCGTCGGACGCAAAAAAATACAAAGAATAAAGAAAAAACTGTTTAAAATATTTAAATTTAACTATTCGAGAACACTTTAGTTTTTTTAAACAGATACGTCTACAAAAACCGTTGACGTTCTGTTAAAATGATATTATATCAAGTTAAACTTCAAAATTAACAATTGCTACCTGATGACAATTATTTAATAAGGTAAAACCAAAAAGGCCCAAATTTTCTGAAAACAACTTTGTGTGCACGTCATCAATGACACCATGTGTCGTCTTATGGAGTTTGCTGGTGGTCGTATTATGATGTGCAACCAAAGTTATTTTAATTTCTTTATATATTATGTTAATTTATGTTATGTTCTTTACAATCAAAGAAGCGATTGCCATACATTACTAACATCTACAGATGCATGAGCAATACATTTATTTTTATTAGATTGTATTAAAAAAGCCTCTTTTATTTTTCTTTTAGAGGCTATCGCTTCTTTCATTATAATTTTGGCGTTATTAAAATTTATTCTGTGCCCTGTGTCCCATAAATGCTGACAAATCTTAGATTTGTGAAAATTCTCCTTTCTTAAATAATCTTTATATTCTTTAATTCTAACACTTAAGGATCTAGATGTTTCACCAATGTGAAATTTATCGCATTCACATAGTATTTGATATATTACATTTTTTGTTTGTTGTTCTGCATTCAATGGTTTAGTATGTGATAAAATGGATCTAAGTGTATTTTGTGTTTTGAAAGATTTTCGTATGTTATATTGTTTTCCTATCCTTCTTAATTTTTCCGAAACGCCTCGTATGTATGGAATTGTAAGTTGTATATATTGTGTATTGTTATCATTGTGTCTCTTTTAGTTAGACGCCTACGAAGACGCCTATAATAAAATTTCATAACGTTACCTTCAACTGTTAAAAAACTATTGAAGAATATCTTTCATTTTTCAAAAACTTCTTTAAATAATATTGTAAAAAATCTTGCGTAAGAGGCATTTCCGACTCATAGTGTGCTATATCAAAAAATATTTTTAATTCGGCGTCCCCATCATTCCCTGAAAGCATGACCCACCTACAAAAATTACACTGTATAAATAAATGATTGAATAAGGCCCAATTCATATGCATAAAAACCCACCGGATGGTAGCGAAAACAAGGTGGGAAGCGAGGGCGGTTACTGGAAAATGACGGTGTCGCCCTCTGTCGGTTCCGATTTCCTTCCCGTTTCGAGTTGTGGCAAATCCGCTGCGTGCAGGGAATCGCGTGCCTTCCCGATAAACGGAATATTTTAAACATGAACATGGGACTTGATTACACGATGATTATAAGTTGATTATCATATTGGGTAACGCCGTGCAGTGTGCCGTTCTCCAGAGATACGGGGACAAAATTAATCGGTTTAAGACCACAAACGAGGGGAGAAGATTATTCATTATTAAAATAATATTATCGGGTAAAGTTAATGGTTTATTGCCATTCAACTACCAACAGAATATCATCTTAGATATTAAATCACAATGTAAGTGTAAAAAACGGTGTTATAAAAAGTTGATATGATAGGGCAAAAATAATATGTTCAGACGACATTTCACTAAACAGAGATATAAACAACATAAAAAATACATTAATAAAAAACGACTATCCACCATATTTTATTGACAAAACATTAAACGAAATACAAACCCCAAATCATAGACACAATGATAACAATACACAATATATACAACTTACAATTCTATACATACGTGGCGTTTCGGAAAAAATAAGAAGGATAGGAAAACAATATAACATACGAACATCTTTCAAAACACAAAATATACTTAGATCCATTTTATCACATACTAAACTACTGAATACAGAACAACAAAGAAAAAATGTAATATACCAAATGCCATGTGAATGCGATATATTTTACATCGGTAAAACATATAGATCCTTAAATGTTCGAATTAAAGAACATAAAGATTATTTAAGAAAGGGAGATTTTCACAAATCTAAGATTTGTCAGCATTCATGGGACACAGGGCACAGAATAAATTTTCATAACGCCAAAATTATAATAAAAGAAGCGATAGAGCCTCTAAAAGAAAAATAAAAGAGGCTTTTTAATACAATCTAATAAAAATAAATGTATTGCTCATGCATCTGTAGATGTTAGTAATGTATGGCAATCGCTTCTTTGAGTTTAAAGAACATAGATACCATAAATAAACATAACATACGTAAAAATTAAAAATAAACAGAAAGTTTGGGGCTTTTTGGTTTTACCTTATTAAGTAATTGTTATCAGGTAGTAATTGTTAATTTTGAAGTTTAACTTGATATAATGTCATTTTAGCAGAACGTCAACGGTTTTCTTGTAGACGTATCTGTTTTAAAAAACTAAAGTGTTCTCGAATAGTTGAATTTAAATATTTTGAATAGTTTTTTTTTCTTTATTCTTTGTATTTTTTTTGCTTCCGAGGACGGAAAGAGATAAACTTTCCGAAACGTTAAGCATTTTTTGTTCGTTAGGCAAATTTTTCATATCTGTAAACCTAACTTCTGACAAGTAGTTTCCGTTTGGGATTAACGCCAGAAGTATTTCCAAAAAATAACTATTTTATTTTGTAGATTTTCTTGCAGTGACGAAATAGTCAAATAGGATTTTTTTGGAGAGATGAATCCGTCACATAGGCATAGACATTTTTTAATTTTCGTAATCTTTAACCAAACGCACATATTATATATTTTCCTATTCTTTCTTATTTAACAGGTTTCGACCACTGTGCGTAACGATTCCTAAGACTTTCCACGCTTCGTTCTGTCTTCTTTTGACCTTAAATGACTGTTATTTTACCTCGGCTTCTAAGACTACCATCAATTCTAATTAGGCTCAAGCGACTGTTCTCGAAATTAACTTTTCAACGTTGGCAAACCACTATTTATTCTTCCAGTTGTGTCCTAAATTTACCTCATTCCTGTCCAATTTTTTACATTTCCGTTTTAGCCATCTTTTTGTGTTTTTTATACCTTTAATTTAAATTTGTGGCCTTTTGTTAGAGAGTACAATGAAAAATTTTCTGGTATATGTTTGCGTTATTGCCAGACTATAGAAACCCAGCCTGTGTTTCATAGACTACGAAAAGGCATGCCATCTCGTACAGCACCACAAATAAATGCAGCTCCTCAAAAGGCTTGATATACAGGGTGGTCCGAACTGTATTCCAGCGACTTCGACAGCATATTCTGCAGAAAAAAATAAGTAAAAAAGTTCGTATAAATGTATGTTCCAAAATGCTTAGTTTCGGAGATACAGGGTGTAGAAGTTTTATTTTTATTTCGATTTTTTCCAAATAATTTCTGAAGTAACGTCAACATTTGGATCAAAATTGGTGTCTGGGAGTTTTTTGACATGAGAAATTTGGATTTTGATGTCAATATGCCTCATTATAATTGAGGACGCCATCTACATGGGTTTTAACTGTTTTGAAGAGTAATAACTTTTCTTCCGTACCTGTATAAAACTACTGAGTGAAAAAATTTATGTTTCCGTGACTTTTTACGTAAAAAAATGTCTCTGGGTAAAAATCGCTACGAGCGGCCGTTCTCAAGATATTTAGAGTGGAAGTAGTCAGTACATGTCATTATTGACAAAAGTATACATGTTGAATTGATAGTTATTTAATTGAAATTATAAAATTGGGAACTTTTTATTTTTTTAAATTAATCATAAATTTTTCTTCGAGAAAATGATGATTGACCTTTTGGAAAGGTAATTTTATGTTCTTTTCAGTTAATTAAAAATATACAGGTTATGCCAAATAAAAAATACTTTTTTTCCGTTGACAACTCTTAAATTCTTAATTAAAAAATATATATGTTACGCTCAATAGTACGCAAATCTAGTTTTGAGCAAGGAATATTTCCCATACCCGAAAAACCAACTAACCAATGAATTAACACCCTCCAAATAACCACGCTAACCAACTCGCCAAATAACTAAACCAATACAACCAAAAAGTGTGAAACCAATGCTATCAAATCACACTATAAGGATAAAAAATAATCGAATAAAATCAAATTTTCGGGTTTGGGAAATATTCCTTGCTCAAAACCAGATTTGCGTATTTTTCTCGGGCATTGTCCGAATTCGACTATTGAGCATAATATATACAATACTAAACTCAGTAAATTTTACGTAAAATGGTGCTTTGAAAAAGCACAAATATAATTCATTTTTAGCATTTTGAGTTTCGAGAACATCACAAAAACAGAAAATAAATACAAGTTTATTTGTGTCATTAATTTTACGAATTATTTACTTTAAAAGTTCCATCTGACAGGATTGTTGTATTACATTATTAAAAGAGAGAGAGTCTCACGCCGTCTAAGCACAGATTAATATAATTTGGAATATCAATGCATCAAAGTCGGCATTCTGCCAAAACAAATAAATCTCCTAATTTGTAATTGAAACTAGTCTCGTGATAAGAAGCAGTTTACCAAATGGTTCTTTTTGATGTAAAGCGATCGCTAGTGCAATGAAAAAGAGTTGGAGTGCATGCAATTTAATAATAAAAGCTACATCGAAACGCTTAAGTATTTCTAATTTAATATATTTGAAGGCATTATTCCATTCTGGAAATAAATTTCAATTTCAAATCGTAAACGATCGATAAACAAATTTTTCCAAATTATATTTTGATGTTTTCTACATTTGACTTAGTTTTAATAAGCTATTGAACTTGTTTTCAGATAGTCATGCATTTTAGGTTAATTCATATATAAACTGCATTTAAAAATAGAATCTTTTATACTACTTCCAATATCTGGAAATATTTTGATATTACTGGAAATGATTATTCTATATTTTAATTGGCACTAGTTCTCCTCATTAAGGTCTATATTTAATCTGGTGTAGTAAATGCACTCAGAAGCAAAAAAAAAACGCAAAGAAGCATTTTTTATTCAAATTTAAAGTGTTATATCTTCGTTATTTTTAGCCTTATTTTGATGGTTTTTTAGCAAGCTGTATACAATTATATCAACTTTAATTCCTAAGCTTATTTTTTATAAACTTTAGTATTTGGCATATTATACAGGGTTAATCGAGGGGTTGTTTTTTACCTTAACTTTAAAACACCCTGTGTATTAAATTCGTCTGTCAATTTTCCTAAAATATAATTATACGGTCAGAACCATATTTCCTGAGTATCTTGTTTTTTGGATCGTATCAATACCTGCCTTGGTTAATTTTTAAGAGCGAAATGAACTTGCCACCAACAATTTGCAATTTTTTTAATTATCATTTCTTTTTGAAGTTATTTTTCAATATGACAAGGCGGCTTTGGTGATTATTGTGAACTACATACTACTATGAACTGCCCATCATATTCGACGTTTTGGGAAATGCTTGGGAGGAAGTTTAGAGGTTGCAAAGCGTTACCAGCTTCATTAAATGAATTTCGCTTGGTTCGTGAAGAATGGGAAAGCATAACGCAATATGATATTTGCAGCCTCAATGACAGTATGGACGGGCGTATACAGGTAGTTATAGCAGACAAGGGAGGCAATACCAAGTATTACGGTATTTTATACGATTTTTTTTTGTTTGTGTACTTATTAGTTTGTATACTTATTTACTTTAGTATTAAGCCGGTCCCAGACACTACGTGCATTTGGCGAATGTTCGGTATTCGAGCTTATTCGCGTAGCATGTGGGAGGTTACCTTCGACGAAGATTCGTACTTCATTTTCCCGGCGGTTGTCGGTAAACTGGCACGAATCAAAGGAACTAGTAGTGGCTCGTAGTGCGGCGTAGTCAACTTCAGAATTACTCCCAGACGCTACGGCTATTTGTTTACGTGTTTTTTTTTGTTTTAGCGGCGCGCTCCCCTATGCGTTGCTTTACTACGGGAAATATTTGTCATTGGACGCATTTTTACAAATAACGTAGCGTATGGGAAGGTGGCCAAAGCCGCTGTACATAATTCGAATGTTCGCACATTCGCCAAATGCACGTAGTGTCTGGGACCGGCTTTACAGAGATGTTTTCTTTAATATCGTTAGTTCTGTTATCTTTATGAACGTTTATTAAAACCAGGACTGTATCGTTAGTCTTTAACGTTTTATTTTTAATTTAGTACAGAGTATCCGATGCAGCGTAATATGACGTTACGACTGTAGTCACCAAAATAATCTCGTTATTAAAAAATTACATCAAAAAGTAATGATAAATGAAAAAAATGCAAATTGGTCGTGATCAGTTCATTTCGCTCTTAAAAATTAAACAAAGCATGTATTAACATGAACAAAAAAATAAAATGATCAGGAGTCTTGGTCCTAACCGTAAAATTATATTTTTGTTCACATATTTTATTCACAAACGAAATTATAGCACTGGGTGTTTTAAATTTAGGGTAAAAAAAACAAACACTCGATTAACCCTGTATAATATGCCAAATACTAAAGTTTATAAAAAAAAATTTATATGATTAATATACAGTTTGCTAAAAAAATTATGAAAATAGGAACAAAATGAAAACAATAACATGGAAACAATAACAAAAATATAACACTTTAAATTTGACCATTAATTTCTCCGTTGGTTGCGTTTTTTTGGATCTGAGTGTATAGAGATATTAAAACAAAATTATAATTGAAATACCGATTATTATAAAAGCACACACTATTTTTTTCTTTAAATTTATTATGCATAAATATTTTAAATCAAAAATATTTTAACTATGGAATAACGAAACTAAATTTATTATTCCTGCTTAATTTTAATCAAAACAGAGAATATTGCTGTATATTTATATTAGTATTTGGTAATACATAAATTAATTACCGGAAATATAAATAATATAAATTATAAAACTTTTTTACTGCAAAACAATCATTTTTCATTATATCGAAATTATATTTCTTTTATGGATTTTACTGACGCAATATTCCTATTTATGTGTATAGGGAATTTAATATTTACTCTGTTATATTCTCTGATTTATGCAAAATTATGAATATTTACGATGTTATCCTTAAACGTATTAACATCGATTTATTGATAGTGCTTTACAACCGTTTTTGTTGTTATGTTTAATAAACATTTACCAGGGATTGTGTATTGGTCATTATTAATATACATATACTAATTGAAAGAAAATCTAGGAACTAGTGGGGTTGCAGTCGGAAGGGTTTGACAAAGAATTAATACACTTTGTTAATTGTCAAGCTTTCGGGAATTTATTCCTTCCTTCCTCAGTACATTAACGTGGTACAAGAGACCTTCAAAAAAACTACATTAAAAAATTGGCTTGTGTTGAAAACTCCATCGTGAAGCATCGCTAACCAGCCAACCACAAAAAAGAGAGGGCTCTTGTGGGGCGGTTAAGCCGCCTGATATTTATTTAAAACATTGGAATAATTAAGAGATGTTCGATTAAAAATTCAATTGCGTCTCAATCTAAGGCGTGATGGCGCAAAGCAACCGACAGGCGACCGAATGAATAAATTCCGAAAGCTTGACAATTAAAGAAGTGTATTAATTCATTGTCAAACCCTTCCGACTGCAACCCCACTAGTTCCTAGGTTTTCTTTCTCACTAGTCAGTCGAGACTACTTTCTGCTTATACTAATTGATGTATGTCGCAGGCGTATAGAATAATACGGCTTTTTGCAAAAAGACATATTACAAAACGCAGGCTTTTTAAACAAAACAAGTAATTTTTGCAAAAATCCTATCTATTTTTAGTCACTTAGCCAAAAATCCTAATCAGAATTAGGCAGAAATAGGCAGAATTAGGCATATTAGATGACGTTATAATGACGTAATTTCCTGTACACTTCTGCAAAAAGACTGCCTGTTTTCAGTCATTTTACAAAATGCCAAATCAAGGCCAGGCAGATTAAAAAATGATCTGTTAATATATATTTTCAGTCACTTAGTCAAAAAGCCTGATCAGAATTAGGCACAATTAGGCATATTAAACAATGACGTTATTTCATGTACACTCCAAAAAGACTGCCTGTTTTCAATCATTTTACAAAATGCCAAGTCAAGGCCAGGCAGATTAAAAAATGATCAAAGTTTGGTCAGCTATGAGCATAAGCATATTGAATAATCTACGCTTTAATAAAAATACCCCATATTTTCTTTATGTCAAAATTATAATTATAAGTAACATAATTATAAATACAAAACATATTAAAACCTTAATATTAATATCTCATTTATTATACTCTGTAATTCGATTCTGTGTACAGGGCAGCTTCTTTGTGGAACTTTACTTTCTCTAGAATAAGAAGAATATAAGAATATAATAATTGTCCTTAACCATACTCTATTTAACAGAATTATCACTTTTTGTGCCATTACTTCTTAATTTTGAAAGAAAAGTTTAAGAAATGTCGTTGAATAAATTTAGGTTAGTTATACGTAAATGTTACCCGCGTAAAATATTTTGTGCAATCTGACTAGTCTTCATTAGGCATTTTGTAAAACGACTGAAAACAGATGAGTTCTTTGTAAAATATCCTTCTTTTTTTAAAAAATGCCGGCGTTTTATTATAAGCCTAGGCTTTTTGCAAAATGCCGAGTTATTCGATGCCTGCGATATATAGATAATTTATTTCATAAGACATTTATACAGGGTGATTAACGGCCAAAGCACGTTAGACGTTTACGGAGAAGCGCTGATAGGATTTTTTTGAAAATTTGGATTTCTGCATTAACGCACCTGCCCCATCTGTCTAAATTATTTTCAGCGTTACAGTGTTACCGCTTCATACTAAAAGTGGTAACAACTTTGTTATTTTCAATGGAACACCTTGTATATTATTACATTTTTTCTAAACTACTTTCATATCTCCACAATTTTTCTATTATAGTAACCTATATGTCGAGATAAAACATAAGACATGTCTACAATTGACATAAACATGATCTTGAACCATGAACAGTGAAGGGTTTTCAAGATATTTGCGTTTAATGGTTTCGATGCATCGATTTTAGCCTTAGCAAAATCAGGAGATTAATTTATTTAAAATTTCTTTACATTTTATCATTTCACTAATACTAAAATTGATGCATCATAATCTTTAAACGCGAATATCTTGAAATTCGTTCACGTTTTCGAACTAAACGAAGAGCACATATTTTACGTAAAAAAGTTCTAGCTTTTTATATCATTTTCGAAATTACTGTATCTATAAGGATAAAAGAAATACCACCAATAGAGTACACTCTACCCTAATGGAAAGTACCCTTTCAGGGCTGTTACGGAATTTTTCACAATCGCCATTCGCTTTGGCATTAAAATGTGTGTAAGAATTTCCAAACCAAATTTCAAGAACAACGGTTTACCAATGTTCTTAAAAATAAACAAAATATATTATTTTTATTTAACCTTTCGATGGCTGTAACTTCTTCGGGAAGTATTTTTAGCATGTTTATAAAAACCTTTTTTTTATTTTTATCTGTAGAAGCACCCACCAAAGTTAGATATACTATTTTTTTGACACCATGTATACCTACTGTAAAAATGGTAATAATTGAAAAGTTTACATTAGAATTTACATTATTTATTTTTAAACTGAGAGCTGAAATTAGGGTCCTGGTAAATATTGCCCCATTTAAAATTTAATCGTAAACGGTATTTACTTTACAATCGCCCTAAAAACATATTATACTGTTCTTTCTGTACAAGCTGTGTAAACATTCCGCTGGAACTTTTGCAGGGTCTTTTACAAAAATATTTTGCGTTACTTTTGTCCCTTCCCAAATGAAATTAAAGTAGAAGGAAAGTATTTAAAGGAGAAGTATCAGAGGAATAACGGTTTGAACTTTTTTTTGTTATATTGTAACGCAACGTAATAATAAAATATAGTTTTATTAATACATTACGTCAACGGTGCTGTTCGCCTGGAGAGCATTATAGGGTGAGTAAGGTTTGTGCTCAAATGAGCGCCACTGAATCTACCTAATAGTTAAATAACATTTAAGATTCAGAAAAGTGTTATTAGGAAAAGATATTTGCCAAGATGGAACCTCATTCATGCAATAAAACAAATAAGTATCTACTCTTCTAAATCTAAATATATTAATTAAAATTAATATTTCGTTATAAAATACGTTTATTTTATAACAACCAAAAAAAAGTTATGAAATAGGTTTAAATTTTGAAAATGAAGTTAAAATGGTATTTAAATTTGTAATTAAAGTATATAATTAAGTGAAATATTACAAATGTTCGAAACTACTTATAAAAAAAATAATAAAATTAAATTAGACTTTACTATCTATACCTTTTTATAGTATACCCCAAAATAAAAGTATACAAGCCTGGGTAACGGGTAACTTATCCAACAACAGCAGCTGAGTACGGCAATGTTGAACAGGGTTGAACAGGGTGAACTCCAGGAACTACAGTTGTATCAGCGAGGCCACAAATCTTTGTTGAGTTGAAATGAGTCCAAATCTAATGAAAATTATTAAGAATCAGAATTGAAAAAGGCAAAAAACGTGAATAAGTGAACTTACCCAATATCTGGCCACATGGCACACAAACAAAAATTCTACTATTTTGGTTCAGGAAAATCTTTGTAAAAATTTATAAAATTATTCAACAGCATCCAAAAATTAAACTGGAAATCCCCACAGGAACCAACAGTACAGGGTTCCACCAAAAAAGACGATCTCCTCCCGATCGCCATGCCAATATGGCGATCGGAGGGAAAAGAACAATCATCGACCAAAATGAACCTCCAAAGATTTTGACAATCCAGAAATGACATCAGAAAACGGAAGTTAGCGGCGTTGCCGTACTGACCAAATAAACAGGTATTTTGGGGAAAATATTAGAAAGATAAATTAAAAAGAAACTGTCAACACTGCGTAGCTCACCCGTTGCTGTTAAATAAATTTAAAATAATTATAAAGACATATTTAAATATTATCATTAATTAAGAGAAATTTATAAACATTTAATAATAAAGAGAAAGGGCTATTATCAAGAAAGGTAGCAAGTTTAAAAAACATGCTACAATATCTGCTAAATGTGATGGGTTAATTTATCGGAAATAAATCAAATCATCCATGATTTGTTTTTGAATACCTACCGGGTGTTTTTTAAAAGCAGCTCATTCCTATAACTTCATTATATTTTCATGTAATAAAACGATATACAATCACCGGCACGAAAAACGGACACCTTAAAATTTTGATATATTTTAAAATTTTATATACAGGGTGCTATAAATTCGGAGTACGAGCATTGGCATCTCGGAAACCGTAATACATACGAAGGTGGTTAAATTGGGGCAGAGTTGCGCTCTGATATGTATGTTCACCAAGATGTCATCAAAAATGTTTTAAAAATTTCAAGAAGTTTTTGGAAAAAACGGATTTTTTTGAAAATCAATTTTATATTTTCCTGTGTCGTTATTTTTTAGAAAATCAAAAACTAATTGTGTATTCTCATAGCCACTTTATTAGGGTTACTATCTGATAGTATTTTTAGAGTTTCAAATTAGCTGATAATTTGTGAGATACAGAGGCCAACTTCCTCTTTTTTAAATACGGACCTGCATTTTTATATCAGGTTTTAAAAGAACTCGCTTGCCTAAGTTCAGTGATTTGCCACACTTTATACTTTTTTTGTTTCGGAAATTTGAACACAATTTATTTAAACTTTTCCCCAATTTAACCATTGCATGTTCGCATCTATTACAGTTACCGAGATACCAATGCTCGTAGATACCTCGAATTTGTAGCACCCTGTATGGTGTTCTGGAAGACCGATTTTAATGATATTTTAAGCAATTTGTAGGTAAATTATTTGACTTTTGAGTATTTTTTTTCTAAATTAAAAATGAAAGTTCCCATCTCTCAATTATACGACGGAACAAAAAATATTGTTATTTTGGCCAAAGTTTGGAATACCCTGTGGTATATGTTAAAAAAGCAAGGAATTTAAAACTCATTTTATAACCTAGGTGCATTTTTTCTTGGTAGTTTATTTTTTGGTTCACCTCAATATCTTTTTTTTTTAGATATTCGCTTTTGAAAAAGACACTAACATTTTTTTCGTTTTTTTTTACATTAATACCATGCTTTTACTGTTGCTCCTAGTCAACAGACCTATGATACAGTACGTCTGCTGGATCTGTGTCTATGAAAGGAATGCCGACAAAAAACATTTAAATAAACAGCAATATATTTTATACGTCGATTTGACGAGTGCGTCACTGCAAATCACTTCGCCCACTCATTTTATTGGCTACTTGCAAATTTGTCGAATTTTTATTTATCGTCTATTTTTTACGAAAAACATCGAGAGAATATCGTTTCCCCTCTCACGGATACCCCGTACCTACAGAACGGACAGCCGTACTGTATAGTGTTTATTATTTATGCATTATCGCTGTTATTGAAAAATTGCATTACCCATTGTTTGTTGGCTGTTGAGCAATTGCTCTAGAAGAAATAGTTTTAAGTCTAGAATTTGTATCCGGCTACAGTTTCTTTAATTGAAGATGATAGAGATCAAAATTATGTCGCTAATAGATTTAGGTGTACACGAAGTAGAGTGTAGTCGTTTCCTCGAGATAAGTTCATATGCTAGACGTCCAGAAACCTTCGTATAAGAACTGCAAATCGAAACGAATAATAAACCTAACCAAAAAAAAATAAGGTGTCCGTTTCTCGTGCCGATGAGTGTACCATCATCATCATCATTTAGCTTATTCCGTCCACTACTGAACAAAAGACTCCCTTAACTGTAGCCATTTGTTTCTATTTTGTGTCACTTTAATCCAGTTTCCAGCCACTCACTTAATATCATCTGTCCATCGACCAGGAGGCCGTCCTCTGCTTCTATAGGCCTCGTGTCGTGGTTTCCATTCTGGAAGTCTCTTTGTCCACCGTCCATCTGTTAACCTAGCCACATATCCTCCCCAATTCCATTTAAGATGTAAGACAGATATCATCGCATCTCTTACTCCTTTTCGATTTCGTATGGTATAATTGGGTATTTTTTCTCTAAGTGTAACTCACAACATGGACCTATCCATTTTCCGTTGAATGACCTGTATTCTATGTATGTTCTTTTTTGTCAAAGTAAGTGTTTCAGCTCCATACTTGAGGGCAGGCAAGACACACTGGTTAAAGACCTTTCGTTTTAAACATATTGGAAGATCAGATCAGGATTGGTAACATCACATCCAAATGAAACCTATTTTCTCTGTAATATTCTCATAAAACGGCACTATATATTTTTTTGACCCGAGGGATATTGAATGAAAAAAAAACATTTCCCCCTCTCGGGCTACTAATAAAAACGACCGGCCGGAAGCCGGTTATTTGCGATTCCGGCCGGCAAGGTCTGATATAAAAATCTTTGCGCTAAATGCGGCCCGGCGATACGTGCCCCACCGATGGGAAATCCTTTTTATTAGCGCTGAAATTGAGACGGAAAACGCGAAATGAAAATGGCCCAGGGAAAATCCCGGTCGGCGCCGAGAAAAATTACTGGGAACGAGGTGGATGGGAAATAAGGCGATTGGGGGATGGAAGAGAATGAGGGTGATAGAGATGGGTAAATTGTTATTTAGAAGTAACATTTGGATCAGTTGTTGTTTTTATTATTGATATTTTAAAAATTAAATGTATACTTTTAGCGTGATCTTAAATTTTACAATGTACTAGTTACTTTTTGTTTTTTTTTAGTTTGTAAGTAATTTCAACAGCTATTCTGTTAACAGCTGCGTGTTCCTAGTAAGCTTGATTTTTATACATCCGTTATCCGACGATACGATAGTACGATATGAATTTTATTAGTTGAATTTAAAGAGATCGATTGGTTAGAAAATTACGCAGTTTTTAAATTTATTGTATTTTCATGCCTTCGTTCCTCAGATGTACGATTTTCTTGTGATTAGTGTCATTTTATATTTTCATTTCCATAACGATTTTGCTGTTTTACTTATATTCTAAGAGCTAGCAACGTTTTCAAAAGAGAATTTTAAGAAAGCTGGTTCTTTAATATATCTTTTCCTATGCTCTCCGAACAGAGTGCGGACCATCTCGATGCCGCACAGTGGATCGAGGTATAGAGATATAGCGCTCATAAATAGAAAAAAATACTTTAATAAGTAATTTGTAGCCCAGCTGCTTTATTTATGGCGAAAAGAAATATCTATAGATTTTTCTATAATTTTAATTGAATTTTAGCAAAACGCCGCTCTAATTATGACTGAAAAAATTATTTTTTTGTAAAGCGTGTCACTTAATAATATCGGTAAAGGTACACACCTGTAGATAGCTTAGTAATGATTTCTGGTGAACTCCAAAAAAATGTTTTTCTTACATTAACAGCCCTACGCCCCCTCCTTTAAAGGGTGAACGTGGGGGATGGGTTTTGGGAAATGTTTGGATTGGGCGAGCATGTGAAAGGTGAAAGAGATAAGTTTATAAATTCTTTAAAAATCACTTCTTGTATCACTAGTTGTTTGTTTAGACCTTTCTTAATAAAAAAATTCAAGTTCCCCGCGAAAAAATAAAATAACAAGATACTAATTTAACAATGGGATTCAAAAAATATATTAGACGAAGAAGTGTTTATAATTTAATTATGTTTGTAAAAAAGTTTTATTTTGTAAATCAAGTGATTTCTATACTTAAAAGAAACTTTAAACAATACTAAAATAAACCTGAAGTACCTATAAAATTAAAAAAAATATATATTTCACAAAACAAAAAAACTAAACCACCATTACAACTCTGAACGTAAAAGTAGAAAATAATATTTATGTAAGAAAACATATTCTCAACCAACTAAGTAATATGTTCTATAAAAGAACTTTTCTTTGGCTTCATCATCCAGCTCTAAACATTCACTTTTCTTCCACATATGCCGAAATGCAGCCAAATAAGAGTCAGAGGATATCAGGAGACAATTGAAAACATCTTGACTTGTGGCATACCGTGAACATTTTCGACTACTGCCTTTTCTGAAAAAACGTAACTTAAAATTGTGTTGCGGTCTGTTGAGAAACACGGACTACTTCAAATAAATATATCGCATGAATAGGCAGAATTCGGCAGACCATTTTTTGTTTATAAACAAATACATTCCTCAAACAATATTATTTGCGATAAGTGGAAACGTCGATAAGCGTCGATAATATTTTTTTGGTATTTTGAAAACTATAAAAATATGGGTAAAAACGACGTTTAAAAAAACATGAAACATTAATACATAATAATAATTTCAGAACTTTCTTAGTAATAGTCCAAAAGTAGAGAAACCCTTTTCTTTAAAATATAAAAAATAATAATCATCTCGGGTTTTTTAAAGCCTCCAGGAATATTTAGATTCTTATTTGCTATCACTAAGCGAAAAAGACAATTAAATGTGATGGGTTTCAGAGAAAAAAAAAACATGGTTACAAATTTTATTCAAAAAATATGTTGTTGTTTTTTTTAAACCAATGCTACTACTATTCAAAAAGTTTAACGGTGTGTCATATAGTTTAATTTTTCCAAAATCACTTAGGCCCGTATTTATAGTTGCGTTTCGAGACGCCAAGACGCTCTTGGGCTCTTGAGAGCAGAATCCACAGAATACACGAGCAAACGTCATTTTGGAGATTGCGATTTTCATTTTGGAGATTGTAATTTTGGATAGTTTATGTGATCTGTGGATAGTTTCTTAACCCAACTTTTTTTGTAAACAAAGTAAATCCCTTGTAAATCTTCCCAAGAAGATTTACAAGGGATTTACGTGCTAATTAAGGAATTGGGTAAATCCGCCCAAGCGGATTTACCCAATTCCTTAATTAGCACGTGATGAGCAGCATGGACTTATGAGACTTGCGTGGTGTTAGCAAACCTACAATAAGCCAGATAATCAAGAATAATGCAATAATGTGGAAGTATTTCAAAATTGCAAAAGTTTTTTTAGTCTAAATGTTCAGGTCCCAGAAGGGAAATTATGGATATTATGGTTGGATATCCAGGGTCAAGTCATGATAGTGTTATATTCGATCCAAGTAATTTAAGAATGCTAATGGAAAGGAGTGATATTCCTGGTTTACTTCTTGGAGACAATGCATATAGATGTAGGCCATTTCTATTGACTTCTGTTCTACAGCTAGGTAATCAACAAGAAACCAGGTATAACTTTGCCCATAGAAGAACGCGAAATGTTGAAAGGCTATCTGGGACTTGGAAAAAACGTCTTCCATGTCTCCGAGGTTTACAAAACAACTGTTGCTATTATTTGTGCAACAGCTGTTCTTCATAATATTGGTTTAAGGGAAAATTTAGATAATTTTGAAGATGCTAATTTACACATTCCAATTATAAATAAAAAGGAAGAGGGTTAGATTTCTGAAGAAATCTTATTCAACATTTTGCAAATCAATGTATTTATTGTATTAATATCTGTATATCTAGTAATTATGTAATATGTTAAGTAATGTTCCAAGGTAACTAGTACCCTTATATAAACAAGGCTAGTACCTATATAATAATTTTATTTACTTTTCTATTAGTGGTTAAGTTAGTATTTATATATTTACATGTAACATAATTGTAAGTAATTCCTTATAGTCTTTTATTAGTTATCTTAAAAATACTGTTTTTCTATACTTAAATAATATATGATTTCTTAGTAGTTTTACGCTCACCATGACCAGACAGCTAAGTGCTTGTTTTAACTAGTCACACAGAATTTTCCCGCTAATACATTAAAACTAAAAAAATTGTCTTTTTATTTTCATCATGAATATTTACATAAATATCATATCACATAATATACAATATTGGATGTATACACCGTATACCTATAATTTTCAAGATTTTATTGCTTGCTGTAAATTCTGTATTCTTATTGAGTTGACCACTCTATATAAAGTCGATACTCCATGTTTTATAGTTTTATTTCAAATAATATTTCACAATAAACATTCTATGATTATTGCGTTTTTACTGCTTCCTTATTTCTTGTCGTCTAGATGACATTCTTCTCTCTTCTTTTTTGCTAGTCTGCTAGCCTATAATTTTTTTTATACTTCCTTTGTTCCATTTCTATATGTTCTTTGACCTCTTCTCTCAATTTTTCAGGTAATCAAGTACTTTTCATTCTCTACTGTCAATAACCTCACTTGTCCATCTTCAAATAAATCTTCAATCCTCGGAATATATCCATATAATAATTCAGGTGTTTTTTTCGCCAGTGAATTTATTCACAGATGTATTTATAGCTCTTTCTATATTCTTAATATATGTATCCCATTTGTTATCATCATCTGTATAAGCCGAAGCCAGTGTCATTGGAATAATAATGCTGTTCAACCATTTATGGTTGTATCACACAAATTCACTCAAATGTTCTGCTATTAAAATGGACACCCTCTTGATAATCTGGCTTATTGTAGGTTGGCTAACACCATGCAAGTCTCCACTTACTATCTGAAAATTAGAAGTAGCATAAAACCGTAAACAAATTAATAATTGAATAACGGGGGGAATAGTACCAAACCACGATTGGTAGGTTTTTGCAAGCCTTCAATTACAAGAGGTATAATAGTTTCTGTAATTGTAGCCTTGCTAAACCTATATCGGTATTTAAATTCCCCCGCGCTAAACATTTCTATTGGATCTCCTGCATCCCTTATATATCGTTTTGAAACTTGAAGACGATTTTCTTCTTCCACATGGTCCAAAATATCCTCAAACTCATCTAACATATTCAAAACTATTTAATCAGACAAAACGGATTTACAAGGGATTTATTTCACATTTATTTTGTTTACTAAAAAAGTTAGGTTAAGAAACTATCCACAGATCACATAAACTATCCAAAATGACAATCTCCAAAATTAAAATCGCAATCTCCAAAATGACGTTTGCTCGTGTATTCTGTGGATTCCGCTCTCAAGTGCCCAAGACCGTCTTGGCGTCTCGAGATGCAACTATAAATACGGGCCTTATGGCCGCTCTTTAACATATGCAAGAGCCACTGTGTGCCGGTAGACGCTGGGTTCTCTACTGCGCATCATATCTATATAAAATATCTGTTCACTACTGCGCATCACAAAGTCGCCCTGTATTTCAGGAGCTAGGACAAACATATGTGTAGCATATTTAATTTCATAGAAAAGTAGCAAAGTAATGTGAAAATCGCATCATTATATCTCTACTCATAAACGATAAATCCCATAAAACACACGAAAATAGGATACCCTGTACACATGTGATAATCAGTAGTGAAACGCATAGTAGTCTGCCGCGGCAGCCCGACGGCCCGCACTTTGGTCAGGAGAGCATAGCAAAAGATATATTAAAGAACCGGCTTTCTTAAAATTCTGGTTCTCTTTTTGTTTTTTTTATCTTTAGCCTCGTTTCAGATCACTTTACACAATCCTAAGATATGAGTAAATATATTTCGGTAATTTCAAATAAATAAAATATAAATTTTCCATCCTTACTGGAAATCTGGTAATCGTAAATCATACAGAATGTTGAAAATACTGCGCCGAACTATCTAAAATAGAAAATAATTTTTCTTCGTTTTTTTTTAAATGGAACACCCTGTATTTTATTTTTTGAATAGATGGAGAATTAAAAAATGAACATTTTTGTATTTAGAGCATTTACAATTTTTTAACATTTTCGCAGATATTCGCGGTTCTGTATTTCATATTGCATTTTCCACAGTAATTTTTTTTCAAAGCTACAAGTTGTGTCTATTTATGTTTTCTCTAATATATTAAAAGTCCTAAATAGCTGATTTTCATAAACGACGTAAAATTATACGAAAATGAAATAAAACTAGGTGTAAGCCGAGGCCCCCCCTCCCAAAGTACAACATAATATAATTTCTCGACGTAAAATACGGCGGCAAAAGCAATGAAATGGGAACATTATAAAAATTCTCCTCGAATATTAGAATATTTCAGAAGCAAACATTTCTGTTTAGCGTTGCACACACAAATTTACGTGAATAAAATTATGGAACGTAAAAAGAGAGACGCTACAAAATATGTTTTCATTACGTTCATAGGAAATATATTTTTCTAGTTAGAGGTTGTATAAAGTAATACAAGCGAACGAGAACTGGAAAAAAGAGAGAGGAAAATTTGTATGCTAACGTATTATTTACAGTTCGGGAAAATCCAATTTCTGGCGTAGAAAATATTTAATTTATAATATTTAAGAGTGTATGAAAAGAATTAGATTTCTTCCTATTTTTTTACCAAATTTATTAATTTTTTAAGTGAATAAGAACTTTGGAGTAAAAATTTATTTGCTTCATTTTGTATATCAGTTACAAATTATTAGAATATCTTCAAAAAAGTCCTATGGGTATTTATAAATAATAATAAATAAATAACGTTTTATTGTACAAAACGCCAAATTAGATTCATCGACAAAGCATTTACAAAACAAACAAAAGCACCAAAAATATACAAATAATAAAAAATATCATACAATACAAATTAATTCAAGAAAATTTACGTCAATAAAATTGCAAATGAAACATACATGGACATTGCAGAACACAAAAAAGGCGTATCAATAAAATTTTACAATTTTTCGCACTGTAAGAAAATCTACAAAATAAAACAGTTAATTTTTGTAAACACTGCTGCGTTAATCCAACGGAGACCAGTATGTCAGCAATGATTTATTAATAAACAAATTTACGAACAACAAAACAAAACAATTTTTTTAACAAAATCCAGTATCTGAGACGATCCAACAGAGGCCAGCTCGCCATCCTCGACATCAGCCGTACAGAAGTTCAAGGCACGAACGGTCGTCGTCTAGGCGCACTCAGTGATAAGGTGTTCTGGTGTTTCCCCATTTTTCCCACAGAATCTGCATTCACCGTTGTTCCTCAGCTTCAGCCTACTAAGGTGTTCGTTTAGGAGACAGTGTCCTGTTAGAAACCCCGTGACAATCCGAAGATTGCAAATCAAGGAAAATCTTTGATTTTTCTCGATCGTAAGTTCTGATTAACTTATTCGAGTGTCTTAGATCGTTGGAGGACTCCCATTCCAGGTTGCGGATAGAGTCCTCCAGGTTCTTCAGTTCCGCCTTTAGTTGGTCTCTGCATGCTTGGAAAACAGAACGGTTCTGGTCCAGTTAGTGGAGTGTTCACTCCTTTTCTAGCTAGACTATTTGGTTTTTCATTGCCTTCTATCCCTTGGTGAGCGGACACCCAGAGTAGGAAGACTTTATTTTCTTTGCCTAATTTGTTCAGGTTCTCTAGGCATTCTTCTCTAAGATAATTTGTACGCATCTTTCGATAGCGTAGATTTCTGTCTGTAGGTGCCCATTGATTCGGAGTATTCAGTTTTCCGCCTAAATACTCATATCCCCTCTTGATTTGCAGTCTTTGGTTTTGGAGGCATCAGTATACCACGTTATGGTATGGTCTTTTACATACTAAGCAAACGTTTGTCCCTTCCAATCCTTTTTATTACTGAATATAGTGAGGTGTTTCTGAAAGTTGCAGATTCTTGGTATGTTATCCACTGGGAGTTGGAGAAGTGGAATTTTCTTTTTGAGGGTGTTCCAAGTACCTGACCTGAAAATTCTCCCAGTGTTATTTCCGTCAATGACCATTCTAATCATTGTCGCATTGGCATAACTACCGACGAGAATATGCAGTGGTGTTAAGTCTAGGATAACCTCCATTGCTGCTGTTGAGCATGTTCTCATGGCATTTGTGATGCAGATGCATGCCAGTCTCTGTACTTTGCACAGATTTTGCCTTGCTGTACGTTGCTCTAGTTTTGTGTACCAAGCAACTGCTCCATATGTAACTATCATGGTATACATCCAGCGCAAAATGATAAGGGCGATAGATACTTTATACTAACCTCTAAAGATGCCTGAGCAATACATTTATTTATAGTAGACTGTATTATAAAAGCCTCTTTAATTTTTCATTTAATATAATTAAATTGTCATTAGTTAGTAATTGTTAATTTTGAAGTTTATATAATGTCATTTTAACAGAACGTCTGTATCTGTTGAAAACATTTAAAGTGTTCTTGAATAATTGTATTTAGATATTTTAAATAGATGTTTTAATTGACAAGTTGGTCTCTGTTGGATTAACGCAGCAGTGTTTATAAAAAATAACTATTTTATTTTGTAGATTTTCGTACAGCGCAGGTGGCGAAATGGCCACAGGACTCTTTTGAAGAAATATACTCATTAGGGTGAAGGTTTGAAGAAATATATTCATAAACCATTACAATAATAAACAAATCGTTAGGGCAAGTCTTCCCGTTTCCCGCGTCCAAGCTAGTCTATCAAAGACATCATCGTCCTCTAAATTGCAGAGCTTTCATGGATTCTCTTATTCCGTCGTTCCAAAATCGTCGTGGTCTTCCTCGTTTTCTTCGTTGCGGCGGAACCCATTGAAAGACTCGTTTTGGCCATCGATCATCTGGTATTCTCATGAGGTGGCCAAACCATTTCAGCGATCTTCTCTCTATTCTATCAACCACCGTGTCCTGAGCATCCTTTCTTCTTATTATTACTTCGTTGCGCACGCACTCCCTTATAGATACTCGTGCGCTTCGCCTGAGGTAGTACATTTCGGTGGCAAGAAGTCTTCTGCACAAATCAGAGTTAACCGTCCATACCTCACATCCATAGCACAAGACGGATTCAACCAGGCTCTGTCCAAGTCATTTTTTATTCCTCTTGGATATTCCTCCCACCAAACTATGTTTAAGCATCCAATTACTAGTTTTGCGTTCTGAATCCTTATTTTAACTTCCTGTTGTTCGAGGCCTCTTTTGTTAATATTAACGCCCAAATATTTAAATTGTTCTACCTGGCTAAGCTGCACTTCATCATTCATCAGCAGTTCGAAATTGGTTTCTGAGTTAACTACACCAGAAATTCGCTTTTCTTAAAGCTGATTTTTAATCCCCATCTTTCATATTCTTCATGTAGCCTGTTTAACATAAACTCTAGGTCGTAAGAATCTTGAGCGATCACCACTTGGTCATGAGCAAAGTTGAGCGAATATAAAATATGTTCTCCCACTGGTATACCCATTCCACCACATTTTCGTTTCTACTCTTTGAGTGCAACTTCTATGTCAGGGCATAACATTCCCTAAAAAATCTAACTGAGAGTAACTATCTGAGAGTAATCTTGTTTTTTTTTTGCTGAATATGAAAATGTTTAATCAATAAACACTAAAATTGCATATTTTGATTTTTTATCTTTTCAAAGCTTTCAAATATACGTATTATTGAATTGAAAAAATTACTCTCGAGAGAGATTTTTTAGTAAATTTTATGCACTACAAGAATCCGCAACGTAAATTTTTTTATCGTAAACCTTTTCAAAGTTACAAAGGTACTTTTGGAAAAGGATTTTTTTACGTGTTATTTAAATGGAAAACTTTGAATGTGTCACCGATACCTTTTAAAATTGAGCTAAAAATCCTTCCTTGGGGGATATTTTTTTCTCTGTTATTAGGTTCATTTTAACCCATAAATTTCATAGGGTGGTTTTTTTTGGCTCACCCTAATACTCATATTTTACAATAGGAAAACCTTTTTTATTGATTTTATCTAAAACTTTCTTTTTGCGTACAGTATTAACGGATTTTACTCTCAAATCAAATATTTATGATGGAGATATGACGTGAAGAAAAAAGCAACTCAGACATTCGAATAGGATATATATTTAAATCCGGACCAAATCTCATTACGGAAACACAGACACATGCCGGGATAACGTAGAAAACGTAAAATAAGCAAGTCTCTGTGTGCAAATACTTCTCCAGACCACTAAAACCCGCCTTTCCATCTTCCTTCTCGTTTCCTCTCGGTATTCGACGCGGTTCTCTCTGGGGTCGAGTGCCAGATAATTTACATAGCTTTCACCTGAACACGGGGTAAGATCCCCCAAGTCTGCTTGTGCCCTTGTCGCTCGTTTGTAGTTGGAAACTAAAGGCCCGAGCAAAAAAATAATCACAGGACCTGACCGCAATGTTCCATGGTTTAAGTGCTTCGTTGTTCCGATCGTATTAGGAGCTATTTGAATTCTAGGAAACTTTTACTACCTCTCATAATTTTTTACAAATTGTTATTTAACTTAAAGTAATTTTTGTTTGTAAGTTTCAGGCAAGTAAGATACAGGGTGGTCCGAACTGTATTGCGGAAACTTCGGCAGCTTATTCTGCAGATAAAAATAAGTCAAAAAGTTCGTATAAATGTATGTTCTAAAATGCTTAGTTACGGAGATACAGAGTGTAGGAGTTTCATTTTTATTTCAATTTTTTCCAAAAAATTTCTGAAGTAACTTTACTTAATATTTGGATGATAATTGGTGTCTGGGAGTTTTTTGACGTGAGAAATTTGATTTTGATATCAATATGATTCCTACTTGTAGAGGGTTTGAAGTATAACAACTTTTCGTCCGCACCTGTATAAAATTACCGAGTATCGAATTTATCAATACCTGCCGTCATTGACATAAATTTATTATTAAACATGTTGACTAATAATTATTAGATTGAAATCATAAATTTGAAATGTTTTTGTGCCAAAAGTTCAACAAAAACTGTTTTATCACCATTTTTTTCGAATAAAAATTTATCATTAATTAAAAAAAAGGAAGTTCCCAAATTTATCATTTTAGCCAAATAACTATCTACTCCACAGTTAATTTTTTGTCAATAATGGCATGTATTGGTTGCTTCCATTCTAAATATCCTGAGAACGGTTACTCGTAGCGATTCTTACCAAGAGATGCTTTTTACGTAGAAAGTCATGAAAATGTATACTTTTTTACCAAGGAGTTTTATACAGGTACGGACGAAAAGTTAATACTCTTCAAAACAATTAGAACCCATGTAGGTGGAGCCCTCTACAAGTAGGAGTCATACTGATATCAAAATCAAATTTCTCATGTTAAAATACTCCCAGACTGCAATTTTCATCTAAATATTGACGTTACTTCAGAAATTATTTGGAAAAAATCGAAATAAGAATGAAACTTCTACAGCCTGTATCTCCGAAACTAAGCATTTTAGGACATACATTTATACGAACTTTTTTACTTATTTTTATCTGCAGAATATGTTGCCGAAGTTTCCGGAATACATTTCGGACCACCCTGTATATTATGTTGCAGGCGTATCGAATAACTCGGCATTTTGCAAAAAGACTAGGCATATTATAAAACGCCGGCGTTTTTAATAATAGAAGGATATTTTGCAAAACGCCTATCTGGTTTCAGGCGCTTTGCAAAACGCCTAATGAAGACTAGTCAGATTACACAAAACATTTTACGCGGAATTAGTAAAACTAACTCAAATTTATTAAACGCCATTTCTTGAACCTCTTTTTCAAAATTAGAAAATAATGGCACAAAAAGTGATAATTCTGTTAAATGGAGTATGGTTAAGAATGATTATTATAAAGATCTAAATTAATTTTATTCTAAATGATTAAAAGTTCCAAAAAAGAAAGCAAAGTTCCACAAAGGGGCAGCTCTGTACACAGAATCAAATTGCAGAGAGTAATATATTAAACGAGATAGTACTATTAAGGTTTTAATATATTTTGTATTTAAAATTATGTTACTTATAATTATTATAATTTATGAAATAGGGTTCAAGTTGTTTTCGTTTAAACAAAATAAGATTTTGACATAAATTATTGTTTTTGTACAGGAAAATATGGGGTATTTTTATTAAAGCGTAAATTATTCAATATGCTTATGCTCATAGCTGAGGAAATTTTGATCATTTTTTAATCCGCCTGACTTCGATTTGGCATTTTGTAAAACAACTGAAAACAGACAGTCTTTTTGCAGAAGTGTACAGAAACTATCGTCATTGTTTAATAAGCCATATTCTGATTAGGTTTTTTGCAAAGTGACTGAAAGTAGATTAGGCTTTTTGTAAAAATTCCTTCTTTTGTTTAAAAAAAAGCATTTTATAAATTGCCTAGTCTTTTTGCAAAAATTTTTCATTTTAACCCATAAATTCCATGGGTTAGTTTTTTTGTCGTGTTTCATTTTTTTTCATCATTTTTTTGTAATTTTTTAGTCAGTTAAGATGTCATTATTATATTATTTGTAAATGCTTTCAGTGTCAATAGAGACACTAATTTTTTTAGCATTGTGTTTTTATGAAGATCCTGAAACTACTCCAATGAACATTGCCAAGTCTGTGGCCAAGTCGAACTGGAAAAAAAAGACTTGTTAATATTTTGCTTTTTATGCTTTGACCAAAATAAATCAATACGTTATTATACGGTCATTATCTTTAAAGGCCCCCACAGACGTTCAATTTTCTCACACATTTCTCAACCAGTGTAAACTTAATTCGTGCAGATATTTCGGCACGTGTGTGCGAACCTTCGATCGACTGTTGACTTTTGTCTAAACCCTAGCAAAATCAGACCCCGCTTGAATTTGGCCTACGCAAACTTTAATGCTTGAACGTATATGTATTGGTTTAGTTCATTTTTGTTCAAGTCCTAGACAAATTTAAGTCAACAAAATGTCGTTTAAATAAACAGTTTTCATGTCAATTTAACGGATTTTGAAAAAGCTTGCCTTGTTTATAGAAAATAAAAAGTAAACACAGTGAGAGAAATATATATTTTTATTTATCGCACAAGCGAGCAGAATGCAAAACAGAACTATAAGCTTGAGGAACTAGTTTAACTGTAAAAAATGTGCTGAAACTATTAGCGGATTAAAATCCTGATGATTTCGTCCATTTAGAGGGATCGGGGGCATCATCCTGTAGCGCGTCCCCAATTATGCCGAAATCGACACAAATTTTTCTTCAATATCAAATCCTTAGTCCCACCCTGAAGAAGATGTAAACTAAATGTCGTATTGAACTTTGCATGGTGAGACCGTGTGGCACCGTCGCTCGCATAGCCTACCCACCAAATTTGGTCGCGATTAGGGAATGCAATCCCGCAAATGCTGGATCCCGCAAATGCGGGATCCCTCTAAAATTCCGCGGGATCAAAGTTGCGGGATTTACCGTGCGGGATCCGCGGGATCAACACATTACCAAACATTACTACTGGGTAACCGAATCGATCTCGATTAAGGTCAAACCGCTTCGTTCCGGGCCCATGCGTGGACACTCGGAACCCGGAATCCCCCGGGTTATCCCCCTTACAGCTTGGCCATTAAAAATAAGTGAAACAAACATGCTAGTTGTTAGATTTCTTCCTGGCGTATGTGCGTAAGTGAAGAAAAGCGCTTAACTGGTACTTGTGGACAATTTCGTCAAATAAATTGCCGGACATAATTATTGGGATCAGCAAAATTTTAGGGTAAATTTAAAGTTGAATATCTCTTGAACTAAAAAAGATTTTGGGATGAGGTTTGGACCAGGTTTTAGATGAATTTATTGTGATTAAGATGCTGATGTGGTTTTTGTCGTCTACAGGGTGTTTTATAAGAGTGTGAAAATTTGATCAAGAATCTTTTTTACCGCAAATTTACAATTTTTAAAAAATCGAAATTTTTACCAATTACGACGAATCTGTATTGAAATTAGAAAAACCAATTTGATCGGTTTTTATTTTTTTTTTGTTTTAAGGAAAATACGACGTTTTTTTCAAAAAATATGCATTTTTAGTCATACGTATGGCCCTAAATGGTACAAAAAGCTTTGTACATTCTGCATATGCCAAACAATTATTGATATAGAGTGTATCTAAAACCAGATAACTAACACTAGTTAAAAACTTCAATCAGAATAATATTTTTATTCATAAAATAAGTAGATAAATTATAATAAAATTTAAGTTTATTTAATATTAAATATATTTTACACCCTGTATACCTCGGTGTTCAAATTTCTGTACAGCTAGTTTAAGATACACGATATATCAATATATTGTGGGCCTATGCAAAATGTACAATGCCTTTTGTACCATTTAGGACCCAATGTATGGCTATTGTTTACAATCCCGCAATTTTGCGGATCCGCGGGATTGATTGCTTCAATCCCGCGGGGTTGCGGGATTGACATTTTGGTGCGGGATTGCATTCACTAGTCGCGATAGGACTACATCAACTTTTGACGTTTCTTACGTCAAAACTAACAGTTACAGTTAAACGCATCGTACACGGTGAAGTTGGCCATGGTCCAATCTGTCGGTATACCAAATTTCATCTAAATCGGATGATTTAGCGTGTCGTGTCACGACCTTGAATTTTTACTCCAAGCGCGCGTGAAGAAGTTCCACGCAATAAATTAAGAAAGTTATTCTCTAGTACATATTCATTAGTACTTCCCACGCAAGTTTATGTGTCAATTTAGATTTTATTTTTCACATATTAAATATTCTCTGTTGGCTTCTCAACGCGTCCCTTGTCAGATTTTCTCCGCTTTATTTCCAACTTTCTGTTTTACTTTGTAGCCAATATTTCCGCTTGCGCCCATTTTTCTTCATATAGCCTCGGCTCAGCCGACGAAATACACCTTCTATTAACTTAATGAAAACATATTTTGTAGCGTCTTTCTCTTTCCTTTGTGTAATTTTATTCAGGTAAATTTGTGTGCGTGTAGCCCTCGTAAACGGGGATTTTTGTTTCTGGCGATGTAATATCAGGAAAAGTTTTGAAATTGGACGGCAATTTTTACACGGCAACGTTTATTCGCTTTTTATTATCGATGTAATCCGACGAGAATATTACATTTTCTTCTACATTATTTCTAAATCATTTTTCTTTATTATATTAAATTTTTCTTTTGTTTTTATTTGCAGCAACATCATTTCTTTTTATTTTCTATTATTTTTGAAAATACCAATGCATTGGAAGCTTCGCCGCAGGTTGAAAGCTATATTGTACTGAAAAATAGTAATTATTACACTGCAAAATATGTCGATTTCGCAAATATCAAAGTCAAAACTTGTCAATTCTCAAGAAGATAAAGGAAATAGAATAAACGACGTCAATGAATTGATATAATTTTTCCATTAATAATTTCAGTACCAATCACTAATCTTAAAATACTCTAAGACAGTATTGCCAACAAACCCAATCATTGATGATCGCTCCGTAGATATCTGTAATGCTCATTTTTATATAAAACACTGGGTATACTATCTAACCTCGAATAACATGCATAACTTCTATACCTGTACATAAACTCGGATCTCTTGGACTTTGGCCGAAGCGTGTGTAATTGTTCTAGGAATGCTAGTTGCCCATAACTAACGCCGACCACAAGCGCTCCTGGTACTTAATGACTGTTTGAGTTTAACTTTGCTAAGATTTGTTTTCCAGTTATTTATACGAGATTTATATGGCCGAGAAAATTCAACAGACTATTCAGAGTTAGAGTGGTTTAGAGACAATAATGTCTTTCATGTCCGGGATAAAGGAAATTAATTAAACGAAATCCGGGCTGATCTGTTTATTTAATCAAAATACTATAAAGCCTCTGTTAAGAGTCCATTTCACTGGTTTGAAAAAGTAGCAAAATAGGCGTTCGGAATTTAACGTTTTATGTAAAACTGGCTAGGTATTTTTACACAAATTAAGAAGGAAATTAAAGATAAAGGATTATGATATATCAGTATAGTAGCACATTTTTAGACAACTTCTTTATTTTTAACATTTTGATAGTCAAACATCAACAAAGTATTCCTTATGTTTGGACTAAATTTTCTCGAAAATAAAGACATAATTTAAAATTCCGCTACTATACGGAAATAGATCGAAATTTTGTGATTACAATGATATATAATTTATATGGTTTTGTAACAAATTGCTCGCTATTTTATGGCAAATGCTGAATCTCTGCAAACCTTAATCAAGCCTTAATTAAAGTGCGTGTGTTTGAACAATAAATTGAATGTTTACTGTCACTAAAAATTAAATTATATAAAAAATACATTTAGCCACTCCGTACGAATATCAATATTCTTCTTAGGAAATATAACAAGAAAGTATGCGTGTGGTTTAATATAAATAAAAGAACTACTGAATATTTTACATGCCTACGAAAAGATTTTCGGGGACCAAAATAAATGAAAGCGATTTATTTTTTAAAAATATAGCACAAACAAATTTTGCTCTAACAAATATAGAACTAATCGACAATAATCACAAAAAATATTTTTAATCACAATTTTCCATATTTTTTGAAATTTTATATTGCTTTGAACGATTTATTTGGAATACCTTGAACGATTTATTTGGAAAATTTATTTTAACTATAATTTACAATGAATTGCTGAATTTTTTTTGTGGTTGAAATTTTAATTACAAATCATTTGACCTTACATTTTATTTTATATTTTTTATTGGTACATTTTGATTTACAGCTATGCTTTCATAAAATAAACTGGAATCCTTTTTTTTGGATACTGCAACGTAATATTCCAAAATATTTTAAATATTTGTGTAATTGGCAGTATGTATGTATATAGTTAATATTTTACTATAACATTGATTTAATTTTTATTTATTTAAAATATCACGAACAAATTCATAACTATAACTGTTGCTAGCAATAAAATATGTAGTTTGTTTTTTAATCAAAAATTCGAGTTAGATATAACCCTACTGTACTAGCGCGGGATATTTTAGTACTCCACACTGTTGAAATATTTAAACCTAAGCATTGTCATTTAACTTGTTTATTATAACACAAAAATTAGCTAAAATATAAAATCAAAATTCTAAGCAATACTTTAGTTATTGCGCTTTAAAATTATCCTAAAGTAACAACTGAATATAAAGGCAAGATTTTTTTACTAAAGAACTAACAAATGCGGACAGCAAATGGCAAATAGATTAGTTTCGCAGATTCTAATGATTAAATTTCCATCCTAAAAATAAAACAATATTTTTCTTAAATAGGTACAACAAAAGTTTACGACTTATTGTCTAAAATATAGCAGCAAAAAATCTATTATTCTTAAATAAAAAGACATCAGACAGACAAGGTATGTGCACCCTAATTTTAGGGATCCAATAACCCCATCAAAAGTATCCTTGTTTCTTTTTCAGTCTCTTGTAATTCCGTGATCTGGGTAAACCCGTAACCACCGTAATAACAAGGCCGGAAAGCTCTGACGTAAAAATCTCGTGACGTCACCAACTGGAGGCCCAACTCTATTTAGCAGCGTTTATAATTACCCGATAAAAGTTCAAATTGTCTAAGTTTTAAAATGTCTTTTTCGGAGTTTTTAAAAATATTATAGTATATAAAAATAGTTTTAATAGAATACGGAAAAAAATCATACCGCAGTCAATAAATGTTTATCTCTCACTTTTTATCATTCAAATTTAATAAAGGAATATTTTAAGTTCACAATAGTGTATAATATGAGATAAAAACAATAAAAAAATAGATATTTTTTATAGTATATATTATGTATTTTATTGATATTTTACGTCTCCTACTCCGGGGCGACGTGACGGCGAGAACTACCTTTTTCCCGTTCATTAACTACATAAAAACTACTTTAATAAACTACGTACTGATATTACGAAAAAAATATCCTGTAGGTTAATTTTGATAAAAATAATGTAATGCATATGGTTTTTTATTTAAGTAAAGAATACATTCATAAAAAAACAGAATATAATGGTTAACACAATATATTAAAATTATTATAAAATATGAAAATTCAAAACATTTTAATATCTATGTATAAGATAATCTCTCACCTAGTAATCTTTGTCAAG